>NC_083346.1:114302180-115016295 GCF_019175385.1 Lycium barbarum | reverse complement strand
ATTATATATGGATCATAATCTAATATTTGTTAAAATTTTGTTGTTTTATACATATATATCTATTTTCCATGTCAAAAATTCTGAGGTGAGTTGAACTCGTAGCACTGAGCTACATCCACCAAATGGAAGGGTGTTCAATCAATCACACCTTTTGCTAAGGGTGCATAGCTCCGCTCCCGCTCAAAATCGGATTTTACAACTCAAATTCAGTGGCAAGTAAAGCCAGAAAAATTGTTAAGGGTGTTCAAGATTTAATATAAACATAAAAGATAGAAGATAATTTTTCGCCGAAGGATGTTTCACTGATTTTTCCGGCGAAGGATGTTTCACTGATCACCATCACCCATCACCCTTTTCTCTGCCCCGCTCAATACGGATTGTAATATTTAAATTCTGAATTCGTTGCTGATTTGTGTTTGTGACTATGTGAGGAAAAAGTTAGGAGTGGTTACTAAATTAAAGATTACCTTTCTAGGAGAGCAGCAAAAGGAGCAAATACAACAACAGCAAAGACATTTCTGTAAACAGCAAAAGTGTAATGGCTAAATCCATCATTCAAAGCATTTTTTGCTATAATTGCTGCGCCTGCATATCCAAATTGCAAGAGAATTACAGCCAAATATGGCTTAGCTTTCTTCACACACTTCAATAAACATTCCTTTGTATTAGTTGACATGCTTACAATAAAACTAAAATTGATGAACAAATGCTTATAATGTTGTTTTAATTGCTTTGTGTAATTTATAGTAACAAACTTCTCCCTTGAGTGGTATATATAGGGGACAACAACATTAAAGTGATTTAAGCACGTCTCCATATCATCAATTTAATTACCTACGGATTCCACTATCTTTTGTTATACTAAAATAATGGGAGTGTTCAGTTAAACACTTCTTCATCAAGCTAAACAACTTTTGACGAAGAGGTTGTTGAAAATAGTAAACCTAAATGTTTAAATGTCTAGGTTCATAATTTGGTATATCCATATGATTATTAGGAAATCTAGGTGCATGATTTGATGATTTTAATGTGGTCAAGTTCATAGTATGTGTGTGAATAGTAGTTTTATGTTTAGAATCATTCTTTAGCACTTATATAAATCCCCTTGTAATGTTATTATGTAAGATTGAAGGCTTTCTAATGATATGAAGTGAGTTCAATATGTATTTCACCCTCTTCCATCCTCTTTGTATCCTATGATAGTACTAAGGGCCAGCCTGAATATTTTCAACAAGTAGTGTCAGAGCGTTGGTTCGATCCTGAAAGGTGTAAAGATGAAGACTTTGGCAATCTCCATTGAAAATATGTATCTAGGCTTGAGAGGTCTTGTTGAGAGGACGGCTATTTGCAAAAGAAGAGTGAATTCTCCGGATTTGTGAAGAGAAGAACATCTCATCGAGAAGATTTAAGTCTTGAAGGACATTATAAAATAGGAACATAAGATAAGAAAAGCGTTTCGTGAGTTTGTGTTTGCTATAGCCTAAACTTAGAGAATGAACTGGCTATAGTTGTGAAGGTGTACACAAACACGAGATGTTGAAAGCAAAGCTAAAATCATCAACATTAATTGAAGAAAAGACATTTAACTTTAAGAAGTGATGTTGAAAATAGCAAACTTAAATGTTTAAATATCTAGGTTCATAAGTTTGATGTTATCCATATGACTATTAGGAAATCTAAATGCATTGATTTAATAATTTTAATGTGGACAGGTTCATATTATGTGTGTATAATATTGTATAACAGTGTAGAAGTGTGTATAAACACCTCTTATACATTGTTATACACTTTTATACAAGATTGATACATTATCTTCAGTAGATGTATAATGTTGTATATCATGCGTATAAACATTGTTGCAAAAAAAGTTAGCTATGTGGATATAAATTAAAAATATAGGTATGTGGATGTAATTTTCTATGGTGAATTATATATTATTGAAATTATCCCAAAAAAAATATTATATATTATTGAAATTATTCCAAAAAGAGTGTCACATGAATATATGCAAAAACAGTAGCTATTATAATGTTTAGATTCTCGCTTTTACTTGATCAACTGACAATTTTCACTTGTGCGTATAAGTGTGACTGTGAGTAAAATCAATTTTGTTTTACCAAGAAAACAATGTAAGGAAGATCAAAATCCAAAAAACAGGTGGCAGTTTTCAACATAAAATACGATGAATTATAGGTGCTGACAAGTGGCAAGTGACAAGGCGATAGAAGTACTTTTAATCATTACATTGCACTAAGCAAACGTGTTCATTTGAGTCGACATGCAGATGAGATTAGATTCTTTAGAATATTAGATATAGCAAATCAGAATAATGATTTATGAGGTTTATCATATGCATCATAAATAAAATATTATTAAAATCAAAACCAGTCTACTTATTGGAGGTTTAAAAGAGTGGGTAAATAATGTTGACTGTTTGTACTTGTATTACATGTGAAAAGTGAGTAATTAATAGCTATGAAGTGGACACCAGTACACCACTATGATTTTGGAGTTTGTTTGTTTGAATATGATTTTGGAGTTTGTTTGTTTGGATAAAATAGGAAACTAAAGCTGAAGATTAACTTTACCTTCTCCATTAAAATTTATTAATAGCTAAAAATGGTATAATTAGGCATTTCGAAGTATTTGTTGAAAAGACCCTGTGGTACTTCTCTGAAGAGATTTTCTAAGTTTTAACTCGAGATGGAATTTTCTGAATAGATGATTTGTGCCTTTACAATTACATTCTTTTCATATGTTAAGCAATGTTGAAAATAAATGAATTCAAGTAAAGGTGAATGTTTTTTCTCTTATCTTAAAGAGAAAATAATTGATTGAGAATAAATCTTTTTTTTTTCTTTCAAAATTGCAAGTGATAATTTGATAATTTTGCTGTACAAATTAACAATAACGTATTGGAGACATAAGTTTTTAGTAACAGGGATTACTACAGCACACAAGATCAAACGCTCATGCATAATCCATATGTAGTCAGACTTCTCTACGACAATTATTCTCCTATAACAATATTTCACTGTAACAATCAAGTTTTCTTCGGAACTGACTCTCATATTATATTATATTATATATTCTTTATAAAAGCATCTCGATATTAATAATAAAAAATTATTTAGACAAATGATGTCATTATGAGGTTTGACCGTATATACCAACACTCCATTTGTATGTTGACAATCCAGCTCGACAATGCAGTTGCGTTAGGCGGCTTAATTCATATATATCATGTGTTGTTACTTGTTAATTAGGTTGTATACGTTTTCTCTTCGTCTTTCTTTTGCTCTCTCTTTTGTTGTACTAGTATACGTAACCATCTGAGTCAAGTAGGAAATATGTTACTGTCTCCGAACAAATTCATAAGATACATTTTTTTTAAGTTTATCTTAAAAATATTATTTCCTTAGTCCCAATAATTTAACTTTAAACTTTTCTTTTTGCTCATAATTAGATCATCTGTAACATTTGAGAATGAAAGGATGGCCTTTGAAGTTTGCAGCCTATAATGAGCCATAGATATTTATTGTAGTTACAGATGATCTAATTATGAGCAAAAAGAAAAGTTTAAAGTTAAATTGTTACTAAATGTAAAATTGCGTGATTCCTTTTTGAACTAACTAAAAGGAAAAGAATGTCAAATAAATTAGGATGGATGTAGTATTACTTTTCTATATTTAAAAATAATTTAACTTTAAAATTCTTATTTACCCTTAATGAAACGATCTATAATAATACAAATATCTAAAGTTTATTTTAATTTTAAATTCCAAAAAAAATCCATTATTTCTTAAGTGCGCATTTTATTCTACCAAATAAAATGAAACGCATGTGATAGTACTTTATTCATGGGATCGAAATAACTCCTATAATATCCCAATAATATATCATGCGTAACGTGGTTCTTCTTAGTCATTCGGAGTTAGTTCATTATTAATTATTATGCGCATTATTTGCAATAATAATAAAGGGCATTATTCAGCCGACTATAAAGAGAATGATGCTGAATTGGTTGTACATGTTCCTAAATCAAGTAAGGCAAAAAAGCAAGCATTCTTTGTTGGGAAAATTATTTGATATTCAATATTAACCAAAATCCACTAATAGTGCTCGACTTGTTTTTTCCGGAAAAAAAGGAAAAGAAAAAAAGAAGTTGTTACATTAGAAAATTAGGAAAAGGAAAAACAGGAATAAAGATAATAAAATTAAACTGAAATGCGAAACATCACCCGATCGATACCACAAAATTGTAAGTCTTACTTTTTTTTTATCATTTCCTCATAAACAGATTCCTCTCCAGTTACTGCATGATTTGAAGATTTTATCTCAGCTAATTCTTTGTCAACTGATTCAACATCTTTAGTGGTGCTCAATATTTTTGAGGATTTTACATCGTCCTTGCTTGTAGCCCATATTACTAGATATAATGCAATAACAATGACAGCAGCTCCCACAACCCTACATTCAAACTAGCAAGAAATTAAATTAAGAAACTTCATTTTGTACTCCTCAAATCAATATAAAAACATAATTAAATTAGCGATCGACTATTTTTGTCGCTAAATAGCAAAAAGATGTCGTTAATCCTATTTAATAACGGATTAGCGATGAATTATCATAAATTCCTTCCTTACTTCAAATAAAACTTAACGAATGAATATAAAAAAATCTTCCATCAATAATGCAAAAAGTTTAAGTTCGATATGTTAACGATTTAGAAATATGTACACAATCAAGTTATTTGAAAGATAATTACATGTAAATATTTGTCATAAATAGCTGAGTTCAAGTTTAATGCGATGACACCGTAAAAAATGTTTACACAATAAGGGTACTTATTAAGTTAATATAGATAAATATCTTGATAAATATATATTACTCATTTAATCTGAGTAGTAATAATATAGTAACTTACTTTCACAGGTTAAAATTAACTATTATTAAAAAACTTTTCCGCTATCAATACATATAACTTAAATCCAAAAGATAAGTATAAATGATTGAGAGGTCCACAATTATAAGTGAACTACTAACCTGAAAACTACATTGATCATGCAAAAATTATTTAATTATCAGTATGTATATACCTCATATCTTTTGAAATAAACCATCATAAAATGATCAATCTCCAAGGTTTTAGATCTATTGTGATAAAAAAAAATTAAAAAAAAAAAACAAGAGAAGTAAAAGAGGTAAATAAGCATTATGGAATACCTTCCCAAGTTGAGTTGCTCAGGTTAAATGAATGAACCCAAAAAGGCAACAATAACCATGTTGAGAGGATTAAAAGCAGTGACAAAAACTGGTCCTTTGACATTCATTATTAATCCCAAAACATAATAGCCAATACCACAATTAACAATTCCCTGCATCCATAATGATATCTATGCATAAATTAAGCTGTTGGAGAATAACTAATGAAGGTATCTGACAACAACATAACACAATATAAGCTTTAAATTATATACGGAGTTATTATAAGGAACTAATAAGTCTCTTTAAAACATATGTGTTGATCTTGAAAATAAGACAATTAGCTACCTGCTATAACGGGTAAAAGTAACATGATAAATTAAAAATTCTTTACATTGACGATAGATAGAGCGTAATTTAACTTCAGACCGTATTTGTAAAATTGAATTAAGTTGTAGTAGAGTAATTAATGATTGGTATGTAATAACAACAATGATATATATACTACGAGTTTAAGTTATATACTCGTGTAAACCTCTTTAAAATGTGAGCATTGTAATCTCGAAAATGAGACAAGCTACCACAGTTAATTAAAATTTTCTTATACTAACAGTGTTTATAACTTAAAAAACTTGTACAAGTTTTAAGTGCTATGCACCATCGATGTAGAAATATATTTTACACTTATCAGGTCATTCAAAGATTATGTACAGATAAATCTCTTTAAATATAAAATTTATAATCTTGGAAATAAAATAAGTTACCAACTACAATATGTAAAATTGAAATGATATAATAAAAACTTACACCAAAGATGTATAATTAGATTTATATATAACTTAAACTCAAATAGTATTATTAAAAATGGATTTAGGATTTTTTAGACTTACAAGGTAAACGGATGCAACGAATTTACTACTTCCCCAATGAATTGTTCCTTTGAACCACAAGTGTGAGTGCAGTGCCTTGCAAAGCCACAGCCATGCATATTAAACATGTCAAAGACAATCCTGCCGGGTACTTCTTCAATGTAATTGCCTGTAAATATAAATGCAGTAAATAAAAATATTATTATACTGAAAAAAAATTGAAAATAAAAATCGATCATTTATTTGATTTTGAATAACTATATTTGACTGGACACGAAATTAAATATGTTATAACGCATGTGTATCCTATTATTAATGATAATGGAAGAAGACTTTATTAATGTAATTATTCATAAGTAAATTCATAGAGAAACCATCAAATAAAAGGAGTTTTAGATTAGTGGAATAGCTTTATATCTTGGAACATCCCAAAATAAAAGGAGTGTTATATAAATTGGAAAAATTGTATCAGAAGGTTAATAATTAGAATAGATTTAACTTAGCACTCAATATATTTTAACACATATTATAACAAACTACTTACCCTATTTTCCAGTTTACTAAATTTATTTATTATGGACAGTTACTTGTAGTCATCTCTTAAGTAATTGATTGTGTCAAAATCTTTTAGAGTTGCCAACATATATAACTGAAAAGTAGTTATTAGAAAAACAAATGCACTGTTAGAGAAAAGGATAGAAACAACGTCCGTTAGCCTCTTTTCGGCCCATGTCTTTGAAAAATAGTCATTGTCATGGTGTTTTCAATCTAACATATGAACCTTCGCGATAATATCCTAAAGTTTCACTTGTAGAATTTGAAACTTCATGACCATAACTATCTTTCAGTTACAAGAGCTAAAAAGTGGCTATTTGTGCAAAGGTGTATACCTGAAGGTTATAAAAGCAGGCCCAGCAAAAACAACCAGCAACAATGAAGAGAGCACCTTTGACTGGATTGAGATCAGTGGGAGAAACAGCATTAGTACTAGGAACATGATGTTTGGTCCACGGCAATCCAATTGTTGGTCCTCCAACAAGGCTCATTATTGTTGCACCTCCAAGTGTTACTATTGTTCCCACTATTTTAGCCTGGCTTGGTACTTTCCATATGTTCACATTCTCAAGCCTACAAATAAGTTCAAATCATCACCCAGTAATAATTGGGCTTTGTCATTTCTGGCCCGTCAGCCAAATTAATCACAGGAGCTAGCCAAAATATACAATATATATACATTGATCATGACTATTATATGTATATGATCTGCATATACCACGTATATTTTATATAGTTGTACTTAATGTACAAGACGTATACATTTGTCGGCTATTATTGTTTTGAACGGTCCAAAAAGAGAGGAATTAACTTATATCAATTGTCAAGTGCTGTAATGAAAGTTTACGCTATAGTTAATACAATTTAACCTGCTATGGAAAGTTTTTTATATTCCCATTGTTTCAATTTTATGTGGTGTTGGACTGGATGATGAACTTAGAAAAAAGAAAGAAAGAAAGATTTTTTTTTTTTTTTTTAAATTATGGAATCTTTTAAATGTGTATATCCACTTACCTGCTAATGGATTTTTATTTATTTAATATCAATGTAGTTCAATACTACTATTGAAGGCATGGGTAGAGCCACCTTAGGTGAAGGATGGTCAGATGCACACCCTTCGCCGGAAATTACTCTTTGTACATAGGTTAAATATTAGCTATTATAAGTATATATTTAATTTTGCACATCCTTAACATAAGAGAAGAAATTTGCACACCCTTCGCCAAAATTCTGGCTCCGCCACTGATTAAAGTTTAGCTGTCTTAATTTCCAAGTTGTTAGTTCCACTTATTATGAATCGTTACTTGTGATTATCAAGGCGATGTTAGCTTGAAGAGAGGGGGTTTAATTGAACCTCTTCTTTAAAAAAAATGATAAATTTATCACCCCTCAGAGTGTTAAATTAGACCTTTATGCTCTCAAGTTTGTCTTTCTTGATTATTCTCGGGTACAAAAAGGGGCATAGTTTCTACTCACTCGATCCTCATCAGTAATGCTGATGTCACATTCTGTGAGTCTCGAGCTTACTTTCATTTTCTCCTGATCATCATGACATATCTAGGGCCTTACCTATACCGACTTTTGAGGAATCTACAATTACTTCTACATCTCCATCCACAGTACCACCAGACTCTTATCCATACAGACTTTTAAGGAATTTATAGTTACTTCTACATCTCCATCTTAACTAATCATTGTCGTCCATGTCCAGCATCAGGCCCCATATGTTTCAGGCTGTGCACTGGACTCTGCACCTACTGCAGACTTGTCTCCTCCTAATAAATCAATTACACTTTGAAAGGATATACGATCCACTCTTAATACTGACCCCATTATATTCGTTTAAGTTATCATCGTCTGTCATCATCCCACTATGCCTTTTTTCATCTTTGTCCTTTGTCTCTATCACGACCAAAAATCACACTAGCCATGATGCCACCTACTCCTAACCCAGTAGGCGAACCTTAAGTCAAATTTTAATCTCTTAATACGAGGAAAGGTAAAGTAAGAACAATATCAAATTCAATAATGAAGTCTCAATATCATAAACATGTGAAACTAGGAAGTACACCCCAAAAACCTGGTGTCTTAAGTCTTACAAGAGCTCCTAAAATACGAATACAAAAATGGAATGAGTCTAAATACAACTAAGAACTCCTTTAATGCTCCCTGGTTTCACCCACCTAATCTTCGTCAGACTGATGAATATGTTCCATAGCTGATTTGTCCATTTGCAGCGTAAAAAGAGATGGTTGATTGTCTCTGCTTGTTCGCCATATAAATAGCATCTAGAGCACAGATGGAACCCCCACTTGTTTAAATTCTCATGAGTCAACACTACTTCCTTTGCGGCCAATAGCCAGGGAAAATAATTTACCTTGTAAGGTATTCTTGTTTTCCATATCATCTTCCATGGCCATCCTACCTCCTGGTTGTTTGATGTGTTCAGGTCTCTGTAAGCAACATTTATAGTGAACAAACCTTTGTTGTCTATCTTCCAAACCACAATATCTCTTTCCTCTGTTAAATTATTGAATTGAGCAACTGTGGAGTAGAAGGCTACTGTTCTTTCCATTTCCCAGTCATTTAAATGTCTTTTGAAGTGTAAATTCCAGCCTTATCATGTCTATAAATCAGCTGATGTAGCTTGTTGTTGAAGGCATCAGGTGTATAAATCTGGATAAAATTGCTTTAGAGGTTTATGACCAATCCACTTATCATCCCATAAGGAAACTTTCAGACTATTACCAACTTTAAACTGGATCTGTTTAGGACTCAAACCATAGATTCTGATTGAACTCCATACACTACAACCATATGGTATTGTAACAACATTTTTCATCCAGCTATTCTCCAGACCATACTTTGTAGAGATGACCTCCTTCCATAGAATATTGCCAGTTGTTGCAAATTTCTATAACCACTTCGTCATCAAAATTCTGTTATGCATTTTCATGTCTCTGATCCTCACACCTCATTCTTTCTTGTTCGTTATCACTTTTTCCCAATTGACCAGGTGGAGCTTTCTCTTGTCTTCATTAACATGCCAGAAAAATTCCTTCTTAAGGCATCAATTTTTTTATCACACTCACTGGAGCAGGGAAAACTGTCATCATGTAAAAAGGTAGAGCACCAAGCACACTGTTGACAAAAGTCAGTCTTCCTCCCAAGGAAAGATACTGACTTTTTCATCTTATTAATCTCTTCTCACACTTCTCCACTACCCCATTCCATATTCCCTTAGACTTGCTTTTTGCTCCCAAAGGCATGCCTAGATATGTAGTTGGAATTTCTCTTACTTTGCCTCCCAACTTTCTGCAAAACTTTCCACATCTATTACTTCATTGATGGGATAAATGAAGTTTTTCCCCCAATTGATATGTAATCTTGATACTGCTTCAAATATGATAAAGATGACCCTCAGGATCAGTATCTGTTCTTCCACTGCTTCACAAAAAACTAGTGTATCATCTGTATATTGCAAATGAGTAACTTCCAAGTTATTTGCTATTATGTTGTCCACCTTAAATCCCCTGATCCGACCTTTTCTGTTGTTGTTTGAATCATGTTACTGGAACCTTACATTGCTACGATGAAGAGAAATAGGGATAAAGGTCTCCCATTGTATTTCTCCGCTCAACCTAATGTCTTACAGTGGCCCAGCCAGATAGCACACCAGTAAGCATGCTAGTACGCAAGGTTTTGTCACATTACGGGGTGAAGATGAGTAAGTTTGCTAACTTCTGTAATGAAGTCTTCACGAATATTGTTCAAACCTTGTCCCAACATCATTTAAGAATTATGTCTGACTTATAATTTCAAAAAAAATTGTATGTGAGTTAGCAGAGCAATTTTTCATTTCTTTTCATAGTTTATGATTTATGTGTCATGTTGAACAGTAAGAGAGAAACAATTAATGCGAAAGTATTAAGGTACAACTCTTATCACGAACTTTTATTCAACCACACATCATTTTCTATGTAAATGTTTTAAACTAAGTTTTTCACAGATAAAGAAGTTTTCTGATTTTTTTTTTTTGGTCCTGGTTTTACATAGATTGGAGATAGAAAAGATAAAATTTGACCTTGAAATCAAGATTTTAAGGGCAAGTTGGCTGCTGAAGAGCTTGCGGGTTAGTACATCTTTCTATTAACTTAAGATTTGCCTTCGATTAACTTCACTATTCCGATTATACTCTTTTAGATCCACACTTTTTCTCTTAAACCAATGGATATAAGGAGATGCAATCATATTGTGGAAGGTGTTTGTTACTATCCTCAGTTATGGATCTAGTTACAAGATGAAATCATATGTGTTCTTCCTACGACCTATGGTGCTTGTTCGTTAAGATAGAACCCACGATCTCTTGAGTTAAAGTACTCAAAAGATGGAATAATTTTCTTCTTACAGTTCATGAGATAAACATTGAGTTTAAATACGACACTAGTTTGGGATTGGGCTTAAAACGAGATAGAAACCCCTTTTAGAAATAAGAGTTGGTCACTAAAATTAACGACCTAAAGTCAGTTTAATTCTAACAAGAGACTTATGTTTTTTTTTTTGCCTTCATATAGTGTAGTATCTCTAAAAGATAGAGCTTTTAACATCGTAATATTATTGTTTTTATTTATATTAGTAAGGATTAATTCAAGCTAAAAAGATTTTAGCCATGTATTTATAATACAATCCATTGGATGTTGTTGCATATAATTTTATTTACTAATATGAAGCTGCAAATTGTTTAATATCAAAATTCTAAAATATTTTACAATAAATATTACTTAGCAATTTTTCTTTCTTTTTATATTCATAAAGATTTTTTACTTTCTATGTCATGCAAATTTCAATATTGTATAACCGAAATAAAATCATAAAATTCATTATTAATTAAAAAATTTGTTGTCTAAAGTTTTTGAGGGCCTAAAACAAAGGTTTTACTAGTCTTCCCTTGAGCCACCCCTCCTTAAAAAATAAAGATCAACCAAACATGAGTGTACATAACTCGTTTCCTTTTAAATCCATTGTCTCTTCGTAGTTTTAGGTATCATATATATATATATATATATATATATATATATATATATATATATATATATATATTAAAATTGATATAATATTATCTTCTGGTACCTATGTTACAAGAAGGCTAAATGGTGCATTTGGTTGAATGTTGAGTTATTTACCCAGAGGATTAGAAAACAATTCCCATTTAACACATTTTTTTTTTCTTTTTTTTACTGGTGCACCTATGTTCTAGAAATTCTAAATTCGTCTCAGCATGATGTACTTACCCACCAACAGTAAGTAAATGAAATGCCAATTCCTCCGACTATAGGATCTTTAAGAGTCATGACGTACTTTGTGCATGTTTCTTTGGACAAGCTAATTAAAGAGCAATAAAATATTTCTTTTTTGCTTTTAGTGTAGGTACTAAAGTTGAAATATAGGTATAATTTTTTGTTTTCTAAAACTGATTTGTATTGATCAAACAGCAGTCAGTTATACAAACCATTGAGAAGCCTCTTTGACAACCCAATATGGGAAGTTCCCAAACCAAGAGACTTCATGAAATAGTGACAGAGCTAACTTCGCTCATCTATGACAACACGTATTAGCACGTCTACTTATATATATAAAAGCTACATCGTCTAAAGAACACCTGAGATGCCAGATGTCTTCACACACAGTAAGTACATCCCAAGAGGGAGTGATTCTCCTATTGAGCATCTGAGTCATCGTCGATGAATATGATAATATCTTTATATTCTTCCAGCCTTACTCCACCGTAATCCGAATTGCATTGCGAATCTCCAACGTGTCTGCTATCACGACTTTTCCAACAAAATGAATTGGACTACCATAGGAATGAAGTACGTCTCCATTAGCCTTCAAGGCTACCATCACAATACTCATCTAGTATTTTGAAGTACACCTGCATCAACATACAACAACAAATGTTCTGGAGAAAAAGTTAGTGAACTGGGGTGAGTCACAACTTGCCGCTCCCGTCCCATCATGTTTTCACTAGTGCTTTCATCTGCAAACTCGTTAAAGTCAGATAAAGATTTTGATAAAATTTCAGCGTCACTCCACAACAAGAATTGAACACATAATCATTTATAGCTTTCCATATCATCCATAAGATAGTTACTGACAATTGCAATAAAGTATTAGTATTAGGAAAAGTTTTGTATCCAAATATAATTTATAGCACCATGCTGAAAAGTCTACGATAAGGTTCAGGTCAGGACAAAGGATAGGACTTCTTTTCCACACTTTAACGGATCTAGAACATTTTAAAAACATATGTTCTATAGTTTCAGGTTCCATTCCACAAATAGGACAAGTTGAATCTATGGTTCTGACTCTCCTCGCAATAGTGTTCCTAACTGGTAGGGTATTTAGAATGCACTTTCGCACAAAATGTATCAATTTATTTTTAATTTTCATGGACCAAAGTTGATTCTAGAAGCCTTTAGGGAAACAGTGGGAACTACTTTCAAGTCAACTAACCAAACTTCTATTATTTGAAAGGACAAGTTTTGCTAGATGATATTCAGATTTCACTTCATACTTGCCAGAGTTTATAAAGTGCCAAATAAGTTTTTCATTGCTTCCTCTAATAGATATTGGTATAGCTAGAATTGTACTAACATCAGCCTCGTTAAATAAAGTATTCAGAAGTTGGGTGTTCCAAGAATTTGTATTAGGATCTATTAAGTTTGACACTCTTTAAGTTATGTGAAACACCATTTATCATATAAACGGGTAAAACGAGTTGTCGCTTGGTAGCCACGGATCTTTCCATACTCTCACTAATGCACCATTGGATATATTCCATCTCACATTTGACTAAGAGATCACGTCCCCACAAAATGCTCCTCCAAACCCAAGAACTATACCTATGACCTTGTACATGTAAGAAAGATTCATTTGGGAAATACTTGCTCTTTAGTACTTGGAAGACTAGCATGTCAAGTTCAGTCAAAATTCTCCAAGCCAGTTTGGCTAGAAGAGCCATATTAAAATCTTTTAAGTCCCGAAATCCTAAGCCACCTCTAAACTTCGGTTCACAAAAATTTTCCCATCTTTTGAAAATGCATTTTCCGCTTCTCATCATTTTGACCCCACCAAAATTTTGAAAATATACTTGTGATTTCTTTACATAATCCACCAGGTATTTGAAAACAAGATAACGCAGAAGAAGGGATATCTACTAAAACAGATTTTATTAAGACCTCTTTTTCAGCCTGACTCGAGAATTTCCCTTTCCAGCTCTTTATTTAAGACAATTCTCTCTTTAATAAAGGATAGCATTGCCTTTTTAGATCTTCCTATGACAGCAGGCAAGCTTAAATATGCTCCCCTTGTACATGATCTTATATTACCTAGGGAGGAGCAAAAACTAGATTTTTCCTCATTAGTAGTATTTTTGCTAAAAAAAAGTAGTCGATTTCTCATAGTTAATCACTTGTCCCGAACACCTTGCGTACGTATCCGAAACAGAGTTAAGTTGAGAAATACTATCCATATCATCATTACAGAAAATAAACGAGTCATCCGCAAAGAACAAATGTGAGAATGAAGGTCCATTTCTATCGAATTACAAGCCTTTTAAAGTTCCTTGCTGCTCAGCAGAGTGCAATAATCCTGATAGCCCTTCCGCACAAATAAGAAACAAATATGGTGACAGAGGATCCCCGAGAAGGTTTAACAGATCCTTTAATGTCTCCATTGAAATTAAAAGCTAAAGAGGTAGTCGTTACACAAGTCATGATCCAATCGACGGATTTATTATGAAACCCCATTTTGAGCATTAATTGTTGAATATATGGCCATTCAACACGATCATAAGCTTTAGACATAGCTAATTTTAAAGACACAATCTTATCTTTTCCTTTCCTTCTATTTTTCAATATCCCCATAAATTCATAAGCCAAAACAATAGTATCAACTATTTGTCGTTTTCCCACAAAAGCTGCTTGATTAGAAGATATAATAAAAGGAATAAGCTTCATTTGTTTCACTATAATTTTGTTGATTATCTTATACAAGGTAGAACATAAACTCATAGGTCTAAAATGTTGTACAGTGATTGGAGTCTTGATTTTAGGCACCAGAGTTATTAGCGTTTGAATCCAAACTGGTAAAAAGGTAACCAATCTAAAAAAAAAAACATCTAACATCCTGGCATACATCATTAGATATTAATGGCCAAATTTGCTGAAAAATAATGGGGTCATTCCATCCACACCTGGAGCCTTAGTAGGGTTCATTGAAAAAACCGTCTCTTTAATTTCTTCATTTGAAACAACACCAATCAAGTCTTGATTCATGTTATGTGTAATAGTAGAGGGGATATGTTGCAACACTTGGTGTAAGGAAGAAGGATGTAGGAGAAAATAACGCTCTATAAAAACCCTCAATTTCCTTAACTATACCAGGTTTATCATAAATCCACTGCCCCATCTTGTTTTTCAATCCTTTAATAAGGTTCCTATGTCTTCTTTGAGCAGTAGACATATGAAAAAAAAGAGGTATTTTAATCTCCCTCTTTCAACCATTGGACCCTAGATTTTAACTTCCAGTATAACTCTTCCTCATTATAAGTAGCGGTTAACTCTTTTCTCAATTTGAAAATAAGGGAAAAGTCAGGTTCTCTTGGGTTATTTTTAACCATATTAAGCTGATTTTTCAAAGTTTTAATCTTTATTTTTGAGTTCGACTCACCCTTCTTACTCCAATCTATTAAGACTCTTCTACATTTTCTAATCTTAGAACTAACTGTGATTGGCTATTCCCATTAAATTGTTTAACCCAAGATTTCTCTATGAGCTATTTAGCCTCAAATTTTTCTACCCATCTCTTATCAAAATAAAATCTTTTCCTTCATCTATCATGAAAACCATCAGTAGAATAGAGCATTATTACATGATCGGAGGCATCATCTTATATGTGCATAACAGTAGCCTGATCATACTTTAATCTCCAATCCGGAGAAACTAGAACTCTATCTAACTTTCTTTGGATCATCCTTCATTCATTCCATAACAAGACCACGTCCAAGGTTTCCCTCGATATCCAAGGTCTACTGATCCTATCTTGTATATAAAGTCTCTTAAATCCCTAAAGGTTCAAGGATCCCTCCCAGTTCCTCCTGATTTTTCCGTCATATCAGTTATGTCATTTAAATCTCCTAGAAGAGTCCAGTTAGTTCCCCAATTCACGGACCTAGCAGTCAATTCATACCATTGTTGTTTTCTCATATCTCTATCGGGGCTAGCATAAACAAATATACAACAAAAAGTAACATCCTCCTTAGCATCATGTATCAAGAATTCAATAAAATAAGATGAGGATAAGATATTGCATACCTCAAGTTCGTCGTTCCAAAATAGAGCTAGTCCACCACAGAGCCCCACTGGATCAACAATATAGGAATTTTGCATTCCAATTTTATGTTGGAGCCACTGAAGCTTTTGTTTTGGATTTTTAGTTTCACATAAAAGAACACATTCCGGGGAGTGGAGATACATCGTCTCCTTTAAGCAGGGAACTGTCAAGGATCCCCCCAACCCTCGATAGTTCCACGCCATGATCTTCATTGTATCGAGAAAGACCATTTCAGGCTGGTCTCCCACACCGTCTCTTTCTTTTGGCGCTTTCTAGTAATGTTTGGTGTATATAGCCCCTTATCTTTTATTTTTTCCACCCAGAGAAGACGAATCATCCAGGACTGGGATATCAATTAGCATTTCATTATCTTCTGTATCCCCTTCTTGATACCTATTTTTATTTTCCTGATTCTCAACTACTGGCACCTTTACAACAACAACAATAACATACCCAGTTGAATCCCACAGTGTGGGGTCTAGGGAGGGTTAAATGTACGCAGACCTTACCCCCACCTTGGTAGGGAGGCTATTTCTGAAAGACCCTCGGTTCAAAAGAAAACAAGAGAACAAGGGGAGAAAAGTCAGATACCGACAGGCATATCAAAGCAATGCTAAAATGAAAAAATAAACAAGGGCAAAGAAATCATGATAAAACAGCATGGAGAGACAAGACCCAACACATAAAAGCAGGAAACATAGGGCAATAAAAAGTAAAGCAAAGCTACGCCTACTAGTGCGACAGAAAAGTGAGACTACCTACTAGCCTTCTACCCTAATCTAAGCCCTCCACAACCTCCTATCTAAGGTCATGTCCTAGGTAATCTGAAACAACGCCAAGTCCTGCCTAATCACCTCTCCCCAATATTTCTTTGGCCTTTCTCTACCTCTCCTAAAACCGTCTAAAGCCAACCTCTCACACCTCCGCACTGGGGCATCTATGTCTCTCCTCTTCACATGCCCAAACCATCTCAACCTCGCTTCCCGCATCTTGTCCTCCACCGATGCCACTCCCACCTTGTCCCTGATGTCCTCATTCCTGATCCTATCTCTCCTAGTGTGCCCACACATCCACCGCAGCATTCTCATTTCTGCGACTTTCATCTTCTGCACGTGAGAGTTCTTGACTGGCCAACACTCTGCCCCGTACAACAGAGTCGGTCTAACCACTACTTTGGAGAAATTGCCCTTAAGTTTTGGTGGCACTTTCTTGTCACACAGCACTCCGGAAGCGAGCCTCCATTTCAACCATCCTGCACTAATACGATGTGTGACATCATCGTCAATATCCTCATTTTCTTGTAAAATAGACCCAAGATACTTGAAAATTCCTTTATTTTGAATGACCTGGGTACCAAGCTTCACTTCCACGTCAGCCTCCTGAGGTACACCACTGAACCTGCACTCCAAGTACTGTGTTTTGGTCCTACTCAACTTGAATCCTTTAGACTCTAACGTTTGTCTCCAATCCTCTAGCTTATAGTTGACTCCACTGCGAGTCTCGTCTATCACGACTATGTCATCCGCAAACAACATACACCATGACACCTCACCTTGAATTTATCGCGTCAATCCATCCATCACCAAGGCAAATAGAAATGGGCTAAGGGCTGATCCCTGATGCAAACCCATCAGAACAGGGAAGTTCTCCAAGTCTCCTCCTATAGTCCTCACTCTGGTCTTGGCTCCATGATACATGTCCTTGATCACTCTAATGTATGCAACAGGTACACCTTTAGCCTCCATGCATCTCCACAGAACCTCTCTTGGCACTTTATCGTAAGCTTTATCTAGGTCGATGAATACCATGTGTAAGTCCCTTTTCTGCTCCCTATACTGTTCCACCAATCTCTTAACAATATGAATGCCTTCAGTAGTAGAACGCCCCGGCATGAATCCGAACTGGTTCTCTGAAATAGAAACGTCTCTCCTCACCCTCATCTCTACCACCCTTTCCACACTTTCATAGTGTGGCTTAGCAGCTTGATACCTCTATAGTTGTTACAGCTTTGAATGTCGTCCTTGTTCTTGTACAAAGGGATCATTGTACTCCACCTCCATTCTTCGAGCATCTTCGCCGTCTTGAAAATGACATTAAACAACCCAGTCAGTCACTCCAAGCCTGCCTTTCCTGCACTCTTTCAAAATTCCACGGGAATCTCGTCAGGTCCGGTTGCTCTTCCCCTGCACATCCTTCGGACAACACCCTTAACCTCGTCGACCCTTATACTCCTACAATAACCACAATCGCGATGCCTCTCAGAGTACTCCAAATCACCCAACACAAAGTCTCTATCCCCTTCTTCATTCAAGAGTTTATGAAAGTACGACTGCCATCTCCGTCTAATGAGAGCTTCCTCCACCAACTACTGGCACCTTTGCGGTTGCAATTTCCGTCTTCAGGCCAACATCTAATGGATTTGTTGAGTCCACTACTATACCAGTAGTATTTCCTTCCCCAAAGTTTTCCCCTAATTATCTTATGTGAGTAGTTGAACTATTTTCCTGTGGTGTAGAACATTCAGTTATTTTAACCCCTGTAACGACATTTTTATGCAAGTTCGATTGTAGTCGTCCAAAATCCTCCCAAGTGGCATCTAGAGAATCGCTATTACTATTTACAACATGCGTAATATTTTGCTCGTCCGACCCATATCTCATCATCTCCATAGGTTGCAGTTTAAAGGATTCATCTTTTTTGTTAAAAAACATCATCGTTGTTCCCAGGCGACTCCGTACTTCCCTTCCCTTTTAATCAACTGTGATCCGCTACTATTAGATCGTCTTTTTCTCTGCCAGCCTGCATATCATTCATGTTATTGCATTCTTCTAAATTTGTCAAGTTCACCTTTGTTCCCTGCATCTCTTTCTCCGTCGACCAGTTTACCCATTCGATTTCTACTCACTGTATTCCCTTTATCATTATTTTTCAAGGTGTAAATTTCTTTGAAGTCATCATATTTGCTAGTAACCTAACATTGGCCTTGGCCCATTTAGATTACTTATCTCCTAAAATATTCACCCACCTCCATAATAATAGTAGTAGCAGCAATTAGTATTAGAATAAGAGGTTAATAGAAAATGAAAGGAAGCAAGCGGTGAAAAAAGGGAGAGAGAAAGAGGTGGTAGTGTAAAAGGAAGAGGAAAGGAGTGAAAATTTTCTACTTCCTAATCTTAACCACAAAGTGCTAGAAGACTTGAGTATGTTGGAGTTTTTAAGCTAAACTACAACTCTAGAAACAGAAATAAAGGCAAGAAGACTAGAAGAAATATTTGTTGCTGGAAAGATGATAATTTCATTGAACTGAAATGGTGCTTAAATACAGAAAAATTCAACAACTAGAGTCTAGATTTAAGCAACTACTTTGCACATGATTCCATGATCAACAAACTCCTAAAAATCTGAACAAACTCCTAAAAATCAGCAACTAAGTTAACACTACTGAAAATGGCGAAAAATCAGGAAACAATCCAACAACTTCTTTTGATCTTGTATAGCAGTAACTGAGATAATTAATCAACACTCCTCCTTGCTTCAGTTGCTGCAAATTCCAAGCTTCTCTCTAAGAAATTCAAATCTGCTCCTTGGCAAGGCTTTGGTAAACATATCTGCCAGTTGAAGATCAATCTAGCAATAATTTAACCTAACAGATCCTTCTTTCTGCGCGTCTCTGAGAAAGAATAATTTAATATTGAAATGTTTGGTTTTTCCATGAAAAACAGGATTACTTGAGATAGCAATAGCTGCTTGATTATCCACAAACACCTCGGTGCACTTTTCTTGCTTTAAATTAAGATCAAGCAGCACTTTTCTAAGCCATAAGGCTTGATTTGCAGCAGCTGTTGCTGCAATGAACTCAGCTTCAGTCGTTGATTGTGCAACTGTAATAACCCAATTTTAAAATAAGGGTTATTTGGTAATTTATCCTAAAGAGATTAATAAATAAATCAAAAATGAAATTAAAAATGGATGGGCCAAGCCCATTCTCTTATTTTCAGTTGTTGCTCACGTTTAATAGAATAGTAGGGCATTAGAATATTCTTGTTTTGGAACGTAAACAGAGAAACAACAAACAATTTTAATGAGGATTGAAGGGGGTTGGCAAAAACAATAAGGAATACATTAGCCACTATTTTGGGTGATAAGCTTCAGGTATGTATTGCAAAAATTTGTATGTTCTTTTCATTAATTTTGGTCAATTAGTAATGATGGCAAGATGGAATAGTAGGAATCAGTGATTATGCCATTATTGGCAGTGGTTATAAGGCAATAAAGATTGGAGATGGAATAATTATATTGAAGTTGTGAGATTAAGTTTTAGAGAATGATGAAGTCTAAGCCACTGGTGGCTATCCGAAGCTATTGATATGGCATATTATTTTATTTCTATTTTGGATTTGGTCTTAAATTGTTCATACACTTTTGATTATTATTTTGGAATATAAGTATTAATATATTGTACGGAGTACTCACTAATTAGGTTGGAACGATGATGTTGAGATATTACATCTTTAATTCATGGTCTAAGAGTGGTAGATATTAAGGTGTAGTTCTAAGCTTGCAAGTTGATCCGACCAGCATAATTGACATCGTTAATCAATATTTTACTTAGATTGAGGTCATTGGAGGTCGTTTGGTTGGTGTTCTATACGTTGCAAGGTTGGGAAACTTATCGTTAGCAAGGTAAGTGAGACTTTAAGCTTTGGGTACTTGCTTTTAAAACCCCGTTTTAAAAATATGTTTTGTCTGCCTGGTCCATGTGTTGGGCCGAGCGTGTGCTTTGCAGAATCGGTGGTCCTTCAGGCCAGCCGCATATATTTTATTTTCAAATACTCTAAAAACTCTCTTTATAAATTGTTTCGTAATGTGATACGGCTGTGAGCCATGAGACTGGGGCATTGTGTATGCTCCCCTTTGGCATTGTGTATGCTTCTTAATTTTACTGGGCATTGCGTATGCTCCCCTTAGCATTGTGTATGCTTATCGAGCATTGTGTATGCTTCTTGATATATTTGACACATTGTGCATGTTGTTGTGGATTCGTGGTATTGATAAATTCTTTAACTGCTGTTATGACAGGTCCTTAGTGTAAATTGTGTTGAGATATATACTATTCTTGATAAACGATTGTTTGGACCTTGTCGGATATAATTCTTGTGCATAATATAAAGTGTTTGTTGTGTGTTTTTATTTTCTAACACTTGTTCCAGGGGTATTTAAAGTGACGGGTCGAGGATCTTACCAGGTTATATTTATGTATAACTCTCTCCTTACCTGCATGTCCATGCAGATACTTTCTTTGAGAACGAGACTGGTAATTAAAGATTTTGTGAGTGGATTCTATTGCTGAGGTGAGCCACCGCATTATTCGTGGAGGCAGTCATTTCAGCTTTATCTAGTTTATTTCTAATTATTTCTTTTATTTTGGGTTTACATGCCCGACACTCAAACTCATTTAACTCTGTTAGATGCTCCATGGCCTTAGCGTGGGATGTGGGCTAGAGATTCTTTTTCTCTTAGCGTTCGTTGGTTTTCATAAATCAATTATGAATTTGGTTGGCGACTATTTTGCATTTTTTTCATTAATAATGTTGTTAGACCTGCACTTATTTTCTTTTAGTGATTTCGTAAATGATTAAGGGTATGATATATGGTCCGCCTAGCGGGTGGTGCTTGTTGGGTGTCAATCACGTCTAGCGGGTATTTTAGGATGTGACAAAGTTGGTATCAGAGCTTAGACTTTAGGTCCCGGGTCATGGAGCAGTGTTTAGTAGAGTCTTGTTCATGGGTATGTAGGCACCCATACTTATGACCTTGATGCTACTGGACATCAAGGAAGTTTTCCCTTCTTTCATTCTTTGTTCGTGCGTGATTTGAATCAAGTCTAACCTTGTAATATTTATTTCGCAGATGGTTAAGAAACGCGCATCTTCATCTGTTAAACGTGGTGCTGGACAGAGTGCTACCCGCGGTGGTAGACAACCTAGTGCTTGTCAGACTAGACCTCAAACTAGGACTCAGGCCACTCCTCAGCCTGAAGTTATGAATAGGGGTCAACCCATGTTGCGTCAGAGCAAGTGCAGGCACAAGTGGTTCAGAACACTCCACCGGCACCAGCTGCTGCACCTACTATTGCTTTGCCTGCAAATGTGGTAACCAGATTGTTGAATGTGTTGGAGGCATTGGCGCCTAATCATGGTGGACTTCTAGGTCCTCAAGTCACTTCACAGGCACAAGCTCAAGTTCAGTTGAATGTTGCAGCTAATCAGACACCTCAGATAGCCCCTCAACAGGTTGTCCAGTCTACAGGGAAATCCAAGGAGTTTAAGAATTTCATGAATCTTAAGCCACCAGCGTTCGATGCTTCACCAGCTTCTATTGAGCCTCAGAAGTTCATTGCTCGCTGTGAAAAGATTTGGACTACATTGGTGCTAAAAGAGACCCGTGGTGTGGAATTTGCTACTTTATTATTCTCAGGTTCTGTAGAGTCTTAGTGGATTTCGATTCAGAGAGGTAGACAAGCAGGGTTACCACCTATTACTTGGTCAAAGTTTTTAGCGGTGCTTTAGGATAGGTTTATTCCATTAAGCAAGCAAGATGACATGAGACGTCAGTTCAATAATCTGCGGCAGGGAACTATGACCGTTACAGAATATGAGGCCAAGTTTACAGATTTATCCAAGTATGTACCCTATTTGGTTGAGGATCCGAGAGAGAAGGTGAGACGATTTGTGGATGGACTTGAGCATCGCTATCGTGGTCCGGTGGTACGAGATGTGCGATATGGTACCTATTCAGATTTAGTTGACGCTGCACTCCGTTACGAGTCCTATCTAGAAATGGACAAAGTTGAGCGTGAAAGCAAAAAGCCACGTAACACAGATGGGTTTAGTGGTGCTCCATCTGAGGCCAAGAGTGGTTTTTATCGTGGGCAGTCCAAACCTACTCAATCAGAATCACTGGTGCAGTCTTCTAGGAGTGGTTATTCAGCTAGACAGGGTCAGCAGCAGATGCAGAGGAAGGGTAGTAGCTCATATCAGTCAGGTTATCATTCGAGGTGTTCTAACTGTGGTAGAAATCACAGTGGTCGTTGCTTTGGGGCAGATGGGGCTTGTTTTACTTGTGGTGAAAAGGGGCATATTGCTAAATACTCTCCTAAGGGTGATTCTGGTGCTAGTCGAGCTACTACACAGCCGCAGGGAACTACTATAGCTACACAGGGTCAGATTCAGCCAGCTAGAGCCGCTCCACAGAGTGCTCATGGACAGGGTCGACAGGTTGCACAGGTTGCTCAGGGAGGGGGTGGACCGCCGAGATTCTTTGCTTTGACTAGACAGGATGTCGAAACATCTAATGCAGTAGTCACAGGAATTATTACTATCGGTTCTCATAGTGCATATGCTCTTATTGATCCCAGTTCTACGTATTCGTATATATCTATTTCTTTTGTTATATTCCTAGAACGGGGAGTAGAGTCTATCAATGTACCATATGTGGTAGAAACCTCAGTGGGGGAGAGTATATTAGTGGATAGAGTTTATAGAGATTGTGTGATATCTGTTCAGGTCAGAGACACCGTAGTCGATTTATGTGTGTTACCGATGTCCGCGTTCGATGTGATTATGGGCATGGATTGGTTGGCATCATGTTATGCATCGGTTGATTACTATGCTAAGCTTGTACGTTTTAATTTTCCTGGAGAACCTTTAGTGTGGAAAGGCATGACTCCCGTGACTCAAGGAAAAATAATATCTTATGTAAAGGCACGCCGAATGATTAATCATGGGTGTTTGGATTTTATTGCCACCGTTCATGATACTCGAGCGGAGAATGCTATTATTGATAGTGTTCCTGTTGTTCGCGAATTTGCGGATGTTTTTCCTGAAGATTTACCCGGCCTACCCCCGATGAGAGAAATCGAGTTCAGCATTGATTTAGTTCCAGGGACTCAACCTATCTCTAGTCCTCCATATCGTATGGCTCCAGCTGAGTTGAGAGAACTGAAGGCTCAACTCCAAGAGCTACATGATAAGGGGTTCATTAGGCCTAGTGTATCGCCTTGGGGTGCGCCTGTGTTATTTGTGAAAAAGAAATATGGCACGATGAGAATGTGCATTGACTACAGGCAACTGAATAAGGCGACGATCAATAATAAGTATCCATTGCCTCGTATTGATGATTTGTTTAATCAGCTGTAGGGTGCTACTCATTTTTCCAAAATTGACTTGAGATCAGGTTATCATCAGCTGAGAATCAAGACCGAAGATATCTCCAAGACAGCTTTTCGGACCAGATATGGGCACTTTGAATTTTTGGTGATATCATTTGGGCTGACTAATGCCCCCGCAGCATTTATGGACATTATGAATAGGGTATTCAAGCCATACTTAGACCATTTTGTGACTGTATTCATTGATGATATTTTGGTCTACTCTCGGAGTGAGGCTGAGCATGGACAACACTTGAGAATTGTGCTACAGCTACTTAAGGAACGAAAGCTTTATGCCAAGTTCTCAAAATGTGAGTTCTGGTTGAGCACAATTTCCTTTTTAAGACATGTAGTGTCCCGAGATGGGATTCAAGTTGATCCAAAGAAAATTGAAGCAGTTCGAGATTGGCCTCAACCCACTACTCCCACAGAGATACGCAGCTTCATGGGACTAGCTGGATATTACAGAAGGTTTGTGGAGGGTTTCTCGAAGATAGCCGCTCCATTAACACGTTTAACTCAGAAAGGTGTGGTATTCCAGTGGTCAAATGAATGTTCAGAAAGTTTCCATAAATTAAAGATTGCATTGACTACAGCTCTGATTTTTACCTTACCTACTGATGAAGGTGGTTTAACCATTTATTGTGATGCATCTCGAGTCGGGTTGGGTTGTGTCTTGATGCAGAATGGAAAAGTGGTAGTTTATGCGTCTCGACAGCTAAAGAAACATGAGAAGAATTATCTGACTCATAACTTAGAATTGGTCGTAATTGTATTTGCACTCAAGATCTGGCATCACTATCTTTATGGTGAGCCGTGTGAAATCTATACCGATCACAAGAGTCTGCAATACATATTCAAGCAAAGAGATCTGAATTTGAGACAGAGACAGTGGTTAGAGTTACTTAAAGATTATGATCTTAATATTTTGTATCATCCTGGTAAGGCGAATGTGGTGGCAAACGCCTTGAGTAGAAAGTCTATGGGTAGCTTGGCCCGATTTACTGCTGAAGAACGACCTATGGCTAAGGATATTCAGGCATTAGCCAACCGCAGAGTTCGAATTGATCATACAGTGCAGGGTAGGTTACTTGCAGGTATGGTGGCGCAATCGTCATTAGTGGGACAAGTCAAGGCTTGCCAATATGAAGATCCCCGTCTTGCTAGACTATGAGATCGAGTGCAAAATGGGGGCGTTAAGTCATTCTCTATTGATAGCGAAGGCGTGTTACGTTGTCATGGTAGACTGTGTATTCCTATGGTGGGTGATGCGAAACAACTAATTCTTGAAGAGGCTCATAGCTCTCAATACTCCATCCACCCAGGTACTACGAAGATGTACCAAGACTTGCATGGATTATATTGGTGGAAAGGTATGAAGGCTGATATTTTGAAACATGTGACTAGTTCCTTAAATTGTCAGCAGGTTAAATATGAACATCAAAAACCCGGTGGAGTAATGCAAAACTTGATTATCCCAGAGTGGAAGTAGGAAAGGATTACGATGGATTTCATAGTTGGTTTGCCGAATACTTTCAAGAAACACGACTCAGTCTGGGTGATTGTGGATAGACTCACAAAATCTGCTCATTTTATATCAGTTCGGGTTACTCATACCGCAAAGCAGTTAGCGAATATTTACCTCCGTGAGATAGTTCGACTTCATGGTGTGCCCATTTCTATAATATCTGATCGAGGTGCACAATTTACTACTGGTTTTGGAAGTCTTTTCAGAAGTCGTTAGGTTCACAGGTCGAGTTGAGTACAGCTTTTCATCCACAAACTGATGGACAGTCTGAGCGGGTTATTCAGATTTTGGAGGACATGCTTAGAGCTTGCGCGATTGATTTTGGTGGTCATTGGGACGATCAGCGACCGTTGGCAGAATTTGCTTATAATAACAGTTACCAATCGAGCATATAGATGGCGCCGTTTGAAGCCCTATATGGTCGCAAGTGTCGTTCACCAGTTGGATGGTTCGAATCGGACGAAGCACAACTATTAGGTCCAGATTTGGTTCAGCAAGCCTTGGAGAAAGTTACGATGATACGAGAACGACTTAAGACGGCACAAAGCAGACATAAGTCCTATGCAGATAAGAAAGTTCGCGATATAGAGTTCATGAAGGGTGGAAAAGTCTTCTTAAAAGTTTCACCTATGAAAGGAGTTATGAGATTTGGTCGGAAGGGTAAGCTAAGCCCTAGGTATATCGGTCCTTATGAGATTTTGGATCGAATTGGGTTGGTGGCATATAGACTTACTTTACCTCCGAGATTGTCTGCTGTTCATCCTGTATTTCACGTGTCTATGCTAAGACGATATGTTGGCGATAATAGCCATAAGATTCAGCCAGAGGATGTGGAGCTCGATGAGAATTTGACTTATGAAGAGGGTCCAATATCTATTCTTGATAGGCAAGTGCAACAATTGAGGTCGAAAAAGGTAGCTTCAGTCAAAGTGTTATGGCGTAATCACCCAACCGAGGAGGCTACTTGGGAGTTCGAGGCGGATATGCGAGATAAATATCCTCAGTTATTTGATGCGACAGGTATGATCTAGATCCGTTCGAGGACGAACGTTATTTTAAGTGGTGGAGAATGTAATAACCCAATTTTAAAATAAGGGTTATTTGGTAATTTAGCCTAAATATATTAATAAATAAATCAAAAACGAAATTAAAAATGGATGGGCCAAGCCCATTCTCTTATTTTCAGTTGTTGCTCACGTTTAATAGAATAGTAGAGCATTAGAACATTCTTGTTTTGGAACGTAAATAGAGAAACAACAAACAATTTTAATGAGGGTTGAAGGGGGTTGGCAACAACAATAAGGAATACATTAGCCACTATTTTGGGTGATAAGCTTCAGGTAGGTATTGCAAAAAATTGTATGTTCTTTTCACTAATTTTGGTCAATTAGTAATGATGGCAAGATGGAATAGTAGGAATCAGTGATTATGCCATTATTGGCAATGGTTATAAGGCAGTAAAGATTGGAGATGGAATAATTATATTGAAGTTGTGAGATTAAGTTTTAGAGAATGATTAAGTCTAAGCCACTGGTGGCTATCCGAAGCTACTGATATGGCATATTATTTTATTTCTATTTTGGATTTGGTCTTAAATTGTTCTTACACTTTTGATTATTATTTTGGAATATAAGTATTAATATATTGTACGGAGTACTCACTAATTAGGTTGGAACGATGATGTTGAAATATTACATCTTTAATTCATGGTCTAAGAGTGGTAGATATTAAGGTGTAGTTCTAAGCTTGCAAGTTGATCCGACCAGCATAATTGACATCGTTAATCAATATTTTACTTAGATTGAGGTCATTGGAGGTCGTTTGGTTGGTGTTCTAGACGTTGCAAGGTTGGGAAACTTGTCGTTAGCAAGGTAAGTGAGACTTTAAGCTTTGGGTACTTGCTTTTCAAAACCCGTTTTAAAAATATGTTTTGTTTGCCTAGTCCATGTGTTGGGATGACCGTGTGCTTGGCAGAATCGATGGTCCTTCAGGCCAGCCGCATATATTTTATTTTCAAATACTCTAAAAACTCTCTTTATAAATTGTTTCGTAATGTGATACGATTGTGAGCCATGAGACTGGGGCATTGTGTATGCTCCCCTTTGGCATTGTGTATGCTTCTTAATTTTACTGGGCATTGTGTATGCTCTCCTTAGCATTGTGTATGCTTCTCGAGCATTGTGTATGCTTCTTGATATATTTGACACATTGTGTATCTTGTTGTGGATTCGTGGTGTTGATAAATTCTTTAACTGCTGTTATGACAGGTCCTTAGTGTAAATTGTGTTGAGATATATACTATTCTTGATAAACGATTGTTTGGACCTTGTCGGATATTATATTACGATATAATTCTTGTGCATAATATAAAGTGGCGGGTCGAGGATCTTACCGGGTTATATTTATGTATAACTCACTCCTTACCTGCATGTCCATGCAGATACTTTCATTGAGAACGAGGCTAGTAATTGAAGATTTCGTGAGTGGATTCTATTGTTGAGGTGAGCCACCGCATTGTTCGTGGAGGCAACCATTTCAGTTTTATCTAGTTTATTTGTAGTTATTTCTTTTATTTTGGGTTTACATGCCCGACACTCAAACTCATGTAACTCTGTTAAATGTTCCATGGTCTTAGCGTGGGATGTGGGCTAGAGATTCTTTTTCTCTTAGCGTTGGTTGGTTTTCATAAATCGATTATGAATTTGGTTGGCGACTATTTCCCTTTTTTTTAATCATTAATAATGTTTTTGGACCTGCACTTATTTTCTTTTAGTGTTATCGTAAATGATTAAGGGTATGATATATGGTTCGCCTAGCGGGTAGTGCTTGTTGGGTGCTAATCACGTCTAGCAGGTATTTTGGGACGTGACAGCAACAATCTCCTGCTTTTTAGAACACCAAGAAAATACCCTTGAACCAAGATTAAAACAATTATTAGAAGTGCTCTTCATGTCATCAGGAAAACCAGCCCAGTCACTATCAAAATACCCCTGCAACACGCACTTCTGATTTGCATAGAACTTGATTCCAAAATTCAGTGTTCCCTTAACATATCTTATCACCCTTTTAGCTGCTCTAAAATTAGTGTTAGTTGCACAACTAGTGAATCTAGATAGAAGACTTACAACATATAAAATTTAGGGTCTAGTTGCTGTAAGATACATGAGGCATCCAACCATACTTCTGTAAAGAGTCTTATCCACTTTTTCAGCTTCATCATTCTTGCTCAGCTTCTCCTTTTGACACATTGGGGTAGTTGTCTCTTTGCAATTTTCCATTCTGAACTTTTTCAGAATGTCTTTTGCATACTTCTTTTGACAGATGAACACTTAATTTTGCTTTTGCTTGATTTCCATTCCCAGAAAATAAAACATTTCTCCCAAGTCTGTCATCTCGAAAGTATGTTGCATATCTTCTTTAAATTTCTTAACAAGTTCATCATTGCTTCCTGTAACCAGCAGGTCATCTACATATAGTGATATAACAATAAAATTGATTTCATCACCTTTAATGTAGAGAGTAGCTTCGCTAAGGCTTTTTCTAAAACCGAGCTGCAATAAATGCTCATCAATTATGCTGATACACTTCATCTTCATGCCCTTTGACGGCAAATCCTTCCGGTTGCTCAACATAAATCTCCTCCTCAAGAAAGCCATTCAAGAAAGCATATTTAACGTCCAACTGAAACACTTTCCAACCCTTTTGTGCAGCTATAGCCAACACTAATATGATGGTTTCTAATCTAGCAACAGGAGCAAATGTATCAAAAAAATCAATACCAAAAATTTGAGCATACCCTTTTACAACAAGCCTGGTTTGTGCTTGTTGATAAAGCCATCTGCATTCAGCTTGGTTCTAAAAATCCACTTCACTCCTATGACTTTTCTGTCTTCGGGCCTTTTCACGAGTTTCCAAGTCAGATTCTTCTCAATCATGATGAGTTCTTCCTTTATTGCAGCACTCTATTTTGGATCTTTTTCTGCTTCCCCGAAAGTTGTCGGCTCAAGAACAACCATATTGCATCTCTGATAAATATTAGAGAGAGATCTCGTGCCTCTTACTGGAACATCATCCACCAATTCATCTTCTTCCAGCTGGAGCGGTGTACTTTGATCTGGAATTAATATTGGTTGTGCTTCTTTCCAGTTCCACTGCTCATCCTCCATGAAATGCACATCTCTACTTATCAGAATTTTCCTTGTATGAGGTTGGAAAACTCTGTAAGCCTTAGAAACAGTGCTGTAACCCACAAATATTCCAGCTTCCGCCTTTTTATCCAGCTTATCTCTTTTAGTCTATGGCACATAAGTAAAGCACAAGCATCCAAACACTTTGAATTTTTTTAAAGAAGGTTTATAACCATACCAGACTTCAAATGGTGTCTTTCCTTCTAATGCTTTTGTTGGAAGCTTGTTGAGTAGAAAGACTGAGGTACGTGCAGCTTCTGCCCAGTACTCTTTTGGCAAACACTGTTCGTACAACAAACATCTAGCCATCTCCATTATGGTACGACTCTTCCTTTCACTAACTCCATTTTGTTGTGGAGTATATGGAGCAATGAGTTGGTGTTCAATCTCGGCTTCTTCACAGAATACATTGAATTGATCAGATGTGTACTCCTTGTCATTGTCAGACCTTAAAGATTGAATCTTATAGCCACTTTGAGTTTCGATCCACTGCTTGAATTTCAAAAAGATAGTGGCAACCTCTGACTTGAACCTGAGAAAGAAAATCCAGCACATTCTCGTATAGTCATCAATGAAAACTATGCAATACTTACTCCCTTTGAGTGAAGGAGTTCTTTGAGGACCAGCCAGATCTGTGTGGATTAATTTTAGTTTCTCGGGAGCTCTTCAGGTTGCTTTCTTGAAAGGAAGCCTTGTTTGCTTTCCAAATCGACAAGTTTTGCAATCTGGTATTTCAGCTTCAAGGTTAGGCAACCCTCGAACCATATCTTTCCTCTGTAGGCTCATTAGAGCAGCATGGTTAAAATGTCTAAGCCTTTTGTGCCAAACTTCTGCATTGATCTTAATTGCAGAATAAGCTTTTTGCTCACGCTCTAAAGGATCCAATGTAAAGCTTTTTCCGTTCATCATTACTTTGAATAGGTTATTACCTTCCGCATCTTTAATTTGACAATAATTGATTTCAAAGTGAAGTTTGAAACCCTTCTCAAGCAGCTGGCCAACACTTAACAGACTATGACTTAAATTAGGTAATAAAAACACATCTTTGATTAGTTTTGTACCTGAAGAGCTTTTTATTGCCACAGTACCTTTCCTTTCAGTAGGAAGATATTCTCCGTTGCCAACTTGTACTTTGGAAATCACTGAAGTATCCAACTCCTTGAAGAGATCACGATCAAATGTCATGTGGTTTGTGCAACCACTGTCAATAAGCCACTCGTCACTTGAGCTGCCAGTTGCAAAACAGGTTGTTACAAAGAGTTGCTCCTCATCTTCCTGATTTGCAACCTGTGCAGTATTACTTTGCTGAGTGTCGTTCTTGCAAATCTTTTGATGATGTCCCATCTTCTGACAATTTTCACACTGCTGATATGGTCTTCTCCAGCATTTGAACGGTGGATGACCCTTCTTTCCACAATGCTTGCAAGGAGGAAAATCATGTTTTGTTCCCCTATTGAACCTAGGAGAATCAAAACCTGAGTTTTCCTTCTTGTTCCACTTTTTCTTTCCTTTGTCTCCCTGGTTTGACTGTACTTTTGCAGGTAGTGCACCCTCAACAGAACCTTCAGGCCTCATAAGCCTTCTCTGTTCTTGTGCCTGCAAAGAATTCAATAATTCTGCCAAACTAACTTTTGACAGATCCTTGGAATTTTCCATCGAGGAAATGGTTTCTTCAAACTTTTCAAGGACTGTTATGAAAATTTTTTGAACCAATCTAGAATCAGGAAATTCAGAGCCAAGCAATCTTACATTGTTGGCAATGTTGAGTAATCTATCAAAATACTCTCTGATTGTCTTTGAATCCTTCATCTTTTGAAGTTCAAATTCTCTGATTAGGTTGAGAACACATATTCCTTTGATCTGTTCATCTCCTTCATATTCCTTCTTTAGGAAATTCCAGACCTCAAACGCTGATTTCATTGTCATAATCCTGACAAAGATTTCAGATGAGACTGCAGCAAATAACGTCGCTCTAGCCTTTGATTTTCTTGTTTTCTTCTCCTTTTGATTCTTTATCTGCGCCATAGTGGGATTTGCAGGCAATGGAGGAACTTCGTTGTCCTCCTCAACAGCTTCCCAGAGATCATTTGCCTCCATATGTGCCTTCGTTCTTGCTGCCCAGATCTGATAGCCTTCACCTTTGAAGACAGGTGGTGCTAGTGCAGTGAAAGGAGTTTCTGAATCCATAGAAGAAAAAAAAGATGCATTTCCCTCAATTACAGGTCCCTCAAGAAGAGAGCTCTTGATACCACTTTGTTGGAGTTTTTAAGCTAAACTACAACTCTAGAAACAGAAATAAAGGCAAGAAGACTAGAAGAAATATTTGCTGCTGGAAAGATGATAATTTCATTGAACTGAAATGGTATTTAAATATAGAAAAATTCAACAACTAGAGTCTAGATTTAAGCAACTACTTTGCAAATGATTCCATAATCTACAAACTCCTAAAAATCTGAACAAACTCCCAAAAATCAGCAACTAAGTTAACACTACTGAAAATGGCTAAAAATCAGGAAATAATCCAGCAACTTCTTTTGATCTTTTTCTACAGTAACTGAGGCAATTAATCAACAGAGTACCTTCTTTCACCCTTGACTTGTGCAGGCCCATTTTCTAACAAAACTATCCTTCTCATTAGGGTAAAGGGCACTAATAGCTAGAATTTGAATTGAATAACCTGGAAATTTTAGAAGCTTCAACTTTAGGGAAAAAGTTGATTGTAACATTAGAACTTGAACATATATGTATATGTAGGGAGAACAATTTTTATGCTTAAGTATGCCTAGCAAGACAGAGGAGAGCAATAGCTAGAAAATAAACTCAGTATCTTGGTGAACTTGAGCTAATTGGGGAAATTGGTATCTGATGAGTTAATCTTTGACTCAGATATTACATTATAGATAATTGATACTCCGAGGACGCGGCCGTTGGAAGCGAATTGGAGTTATTCGGTGGGAGTATTGTGAGTCATAATACTTCCATAGTTGATTTTCAAATATAGCATGTTATAAATTCGTTTTCTTGCATTGCCATGATTTATCAATAAATTGATTACTTGCATATGGACAAGCGATAGTATATTCACTATATGAATATGCAGAAAAATCTTCTTACCATGAATTTCACTCTGATTTCTTGAACTTATGATAGTTTTGAGACGTTACATACTATTGGATAGTAAATTCTTTACACTGAAGATCTTGAATATATTTTGTACTATTCGCCATTAACTTGTCAGATTCGCCGTTATCTAACGTCGGGACCGTTAGACCTGGTGCACCTTGTAAGAGAACTAGTATTGTACATAGACCCTCTAGAAGGGAAACTAGCTGACGGAGTAGTCAGGCGGCTATGGAAAATCCATAGTGCTAGAAAGTATACTCAAACCTGGCATAGGCACTTCCAGATTTATAACGATATGATTGTTTAGCTAGTTTGAATTCAGTTTTCCTACATGAATTGTCATATTGATTTAAATAAGATATCTTGATATTTATAAATTGCATGATTTCTTATATATGCTTGTCCCAAATAAAACGCTATGGTTGTTGTTATTACAGGCCAGTCATTGTGACTGACCCCGCTCCCTTCGTTTTTATTTTCCTACAAATAACTTAGATGAAGGTAACATTCTGACTCAGACAGAGTGATAGACAGAGCTGACAACGAATCCAGTAAGCCCCACACTTGTTTCGCGTGGGCCATCATTTTGTTAACTACTGTAGTATATTAGTTTTTTTTTTCCTTTTCAAATTCTAGTGTTTGCTCCTTAAGTCGGTCTTGTAAATCTTATTTTAGCTTGTGTTAGTGAATTAGTGGCTTGGAACTTGTAAAGTTTTGCAAAAACCCAATGATTTGGGATTCCGATGTTCTTTAGACTTTTAGACTTAGTATGTTGTTGTTGTAGTACGTTGGGTTCTTCTTTGTTGACCGTTGACAGGTTTGACTTTACGGATTGCTCTCAGTACTGAGGAAATTTTGCCAAATTTTTAACGTGAAATGGATCAGGCTTGCTCAGTAGGCTTAGGCTTACTGGGCAGGGGTCATGGCCTAGGTGGGTGGGTCGTGTGACAAAGTATAAATTGCATTAGTCCAAAGGGATTATCCTTGAGTCACTTTACAAACTTTAAACTTATAATTTTCATTTTAAGCATTACAACTTGATATTCATGCCTAAGGGTAGAAGAATAGGAGACGAAATATTGATACATATGCTTGTTTGAGGGTTGTTTAATCTGAAAGGAGCCTCTTTTTTTTTTTTTTTTTTTTTTGGTTTTTTTGGTTTTTCAACACGAACTCTTATTGAACTGTTTTGTTTTGTGAAATCAACCTGTTAGTTTTGGAAATACAGTAGTAGCATTTACTCAAGAAAATGCATTGCGGTTTTTTTCCCCAGAAGGTGAATTGGATATACTACTACATTGCTTAGGTTTCCAATGAAATTTCCCGAGCTATAGCCAGCTACTTGAAGGGTTGCATGTATATTGAGGTTCTTAATTCTAATTCTTCAATGTGTTGTGCGTGTCTTTGATCAATTAATTCAATCAGCAAGCACACCAAGAAAAATAATTCCTTTTTTTTTCACATGGTGTCCAGTATCTGTTTTGGGGTCTCAACTATTTTAGACACGTGCTGCGTAAGATTCATATATAAAAAAATTCTCTACCGTAATTTTTTTCATTCTCAGAAGAAAGAAAAAAAGAGTATTTAGAGTTTGACTATCTCTATTCAAAAAATAGAGTATTATATATCCTATAATTATAGGGCTAGGTTCCGCTCCTCGCTCGAGCTACCAGCTTTGTTAGATTTCGTTCCAGTTTAGGTTCAAGTTGGTTTAGTGAGGACGGACGCGAAAGTCACCAAATGGAGACGAAAAGCTATGTGACCAAATAGAGGAAAGAGTTGTCGACTGCTACTAAAAACTTTGAACGGTTTCATTCTATTATGCTTGTAATTCAAAGAGTAGATCTATGCTTAACTAGGTTCGTTGGACCAATTGAGGTATTGGTGGTTCGCAAGCAAAAGAAGAACAGAAAAGAGGGGCATCTAGCTTATAATTCAGAAATGATTAAATTGAGCTGCTTCTTTTAATGTTCATTGTCGAATCACTAAACCCCTCCCACTCCAACTACGTGGAGTTACACTTTTAACTTCTAGAACCGGAAAAAGCATAAGCAAAACAGGTCTTTACCAAATCATATTTTCCTAAGCATTCAAAACTGCCTATACTCAATTTGTCTTCAAGAAAAAATAATTGATTCAAAATTATCTTTCTCCCAGCGAATTTTCAATTAATAATTCGGAAAATTTTGTTTACAACTAACAATAACATATTGGGGACATAAATTTCTTAAAAGTGGTGACTACTTTAGCACACAGAAAAAAAGGCTCATGCATAATCCGCATGTACATGCCCTTCGCTTTCTCTTTTGTTGTACTGTTATATTAAGTTTCTATTTTAGGGGTTCTTGATTTAATAACTAGATTTTAAATTTTAATATATATACATATTTAATAAATTTCTTAACACAAATATATTATTTAATTTGACCAAAGTAGGTTCGGTCGAACCCGTATTGCTACTTCTACTTTCATCCCTGGTTATACTATTTGAGCCAAGTTTATTCTTTTCTCTGTTTCAATTAATGTCTCACTTTTCTTTTTAATTTATTTAAAAAACAATGTCACATTATATATTTAAAAATAATTTAATTTTAGAATTTTCCTTTTATCTTTAATGAGGCAATTTATTGCAGTACAAATAAAAGTCTAGGACTTGTTTTAGATCATAAATTTCAAGAAAATTCTATTCTTTCTTAAGTGCAAGTGTAATTATGCCACATAAATTGAGAAGATAGAGTAGTATTCTATTCATGGGATCAAAATAGCTCCTAATATCCCAATGTCATGGATATAACTTATTTCTTCTTTGTCATTCCAAATTAGTTCATTATTATGCGCGTTAATTGCATAAATTGATGTAATAGGCGATTGGTGTTTTCCTAAATTATAAAAAAAAAAAAGAGAGAGAGAGAGAGAGAGGAGAAGAAGAAGAAAAAGCAATCTCTGTTGGGAAAATTACTTGATCAAACATAACCAAAACCAGCCTCTAGTAGTGCTCGACTTATTTTTCCAGACAAAAAAAGAAACAAAACATTAGGGGATCAGCCAAAAAAATAAAGGGTGGGGGGTGGGGTTCTAATAAGCTCAGACGTCAGATTGATTCGATATCACTAGCTAAATTATAAGTCTTAGTTTTTTTAAACAGATTCCTTTCCAATTACTGCATGATTTGATGATTTTATCTCAGCTATCAATTCTTTATCATCTGATTCAACCCTTTCATCAGTGCTCAACTTTGAGGAAGTTTCCATATTACTAGGTATAATCCAATAACAATGATAGCAGCTCCCACAACCCTACATTAAAAATCAGTACAAAATTAAATTAGAAAAATTCATTTTGTACTATTCAATTAAAGAAAAAACACAGAAAACAGCAACGATCAACTATTGTCTTTAAGTAAAAACAATAAAAATAAAAAGACGTCGTTAACTCTATCTAACGATAGATTAGTGATGAATTATTAAGAAATTCTATTAATACACACTATTTAAATAAATATATATATATATATGAATTCTCTACGACTTTTATAGCTATTAATTTCTTCTAGTAACTCTACTTGAAATAAGACCTCATGAATCTTAAACAATCCTCCGTCACTAGTGCAAAGAGTTTAAGTATGATGTATTGATGGTTTAATTTTTTATTTTTTTTAACATAATCAAGTCATTTGTGAGGTCTTATTTCAACTAAGTAATCTACTTTCACTTGCTAAATGATACCAAAAATATTTTACCGTCGGTGTACATAAATTCAAATTCGTTAAAAATGTGAATAATGGGAATAATAAGCATTTAAGTACCTTCCCAAGTTGAGCTGTTCAAATAAAATGAATGAACCCAAAATGGCAACAATAACCATGTTGAGAGGATTAAAAACAGTGACAAAACCTGGCCCTTTGGCCTCCATTATTAATCCAGAAACATAACAACCAATCCCAGAATTAACAATTCCCTGCATCCATAAAAATATTTATGAATAAATTAAGCTGTAGTAGAGTAATTAATGACTGATATAACAATAATATATCCTCAGTATAAAAGATTTTCTTTTACATAATCAAGGTATCCAAAGAATATTTACACTTAAGCCAGAGGCGGATGCACAACTTTAAACTTGTGGGTTTTGAATAGATTATTTATGCATATTAAGTAGATTTTAAAAAAAAAATTAACATATATAGCCACGAACACAAAATAGTAGCTGGCATATGTATAATATGTGTATATATTATATATTTCATAAGAGGCTGTTATTTTTTTAGGCCAAGCGGCCATCTTAACTTCCCCTTTCTAAAAGTACATATAAGGTCTAAGCTAAATTTCTTGAGTTTTGCCGACCCGTTATTTGTATTAGGATATTCGCCCCTGACGTAAACCTTCTTAAAATATAGAATTTATAATCTTGAAAATAAGATAAGTTATTGACTACAAGAAGTAAGAGTAAATATGATCGAATAAAAATCTCTTCCGGTGGGTTCTTCCTTTATCTGTCTTTTCCACTAACAGTATCTGTAACTTAAAACACAGTAAAATATTAGGAAAAATGAATTAAGAAATTGTTAGGGTTACGGAGTAAAGAGACGCAAAGAATTTACTGGTGCCCCAGTGAAGGGACCAAATTGCAGAATTGTCCCTTTGAACCACAAGTGCAGTGCCTGGGGTTCATTGGAACCCTTTTTGTCGGAAAATTACACTGTAGATATAAGGTTAAATTTTTATTTTATGTGTATATATTAAATGTTGATCCCCTTATAACAAACCAAAAGCTTAGCTCAGTGGTAAATGGGGGTTCAAATTTATGTAGAGCATACAGGTTTGAGTCTCACTGACAAAAGTTTTTCAAAATTTTTGAACCCCTTATCAAAGATTCTGCCTCTACTACTGATTTCATGTGTATCATAATCTATTAATGATAATATAAGAAGACTTTATTAGTGTGCAACTGTTAAAAAGTATGTTCATTGAGAAACCATCAAATAAAAAGAGTGTTAAATTAGTGGAATAGCTTTAAATATTTCAGAAAATCCCGAAATGAGAAGATTGTTATATAATGACAGAGAAAAACTGGTATCCGAGACATGCATATAAAGGTTAATCAGAAAGGATTAACACTTATGTATTTACAGCGTAAATAATTTAACACTCTCAACATATTTTAACTTGGTGTAGCAAGTTAATTGTCTTACTTTCCAAGTTACTAATCTTATTTATTACGGACAATTACCCATAATTGTCTTTTAAGCGACTAATTGAATGTTAAGCTTTAAAGTTATGAGCTTTAAAGATGAGTGTAGTGTGAATTGGAAAATGGTGGAAAAATAAAATAGAGGGAAATGAAATTCAAATAAATTTCATTTTGCAAAAGTCCTTTGTGGCACTTTGTCCCTCATTGGTGGGGGAAAGCACTTCTTGTGTACTTATATATAGAATCACCTCTTCTAGCTCTTAAAGAGTTTAGAGGAGGGACTCCCCTTGCGTCGTTGTCATCGCTTGGCTTGGATGTGGATTTGGTATTGATAATCTTTTTAGATCAAATTTATGAACAGGTATTTCCGCACATATTCATACCCAAAATTCCGAGGCTTCGCCTCAGTTTTGTGTCACTGAAAAATTTCGAACTTTATATCCCCTCTTCACTCTTTCATTGTGCATTTCTTTCAAAAGCAAAACGCAAGTGTTCAGCGTGATTTGTTGCCGCCCTTTGAGTTTCCGAAATTCTGCAATTTGCATTGCCGCTATTGCAAAATAGTTTTCCGTTCTATCCTGGGAGAAATTAATCTATTAACCTTAGCAACCTTAGCAACTGTGAGGGGATTAGTTGAACACTTAGAGATAACATTGAGTAAAAGTTCTTTTACTATTTTTGTATAGTGTATATAACTTACATTCTAGTTACTAGAAAAACAAACATGGATTAGGAAAAGAGATCGAGATGTACTATCAAGTAAGTAAAAATTCACAGATATCTACAATTCAGTCTTTTTAGTTGAAAAATAGCTATTGTCCTGGTGTTTCAAAATCCACAAGAGAAACTTCATGATAGTATCCCGAAATTTTCACTCGGTGATTATTTTCCAAAGATAGAATTGAAATGTGACCAGTAAATATTACTCCCTCCGTGCCAATTTATGTGATATAGTTTGACTGGACACGGAGTTTAAGAAATAAAGAAAGACTTTTGAATCTTGTGGTTTAAAACAAGCCGAAGATATTTGTGTGGTTATAAATCATCTCGTTAAGCGTAAAAGGTAAAGTTTAAAGTTAAATTGTTGTCAAATAAGAAAATGTATCATTCTTTTTTAGATGCACTAAAAAAAAAAGCATATCACATAAACTAAAACAGAGAAAGTATTTCATCGTATACCACCAGAAGGTTATAAAAGCAGGCCCAACAGAAACAACCAGCACCAATGAAGAGAGCACCTTTAACAGGATTGAGCTGAGTGGGAGAAGCAACATGAGTAGTGATACTAGGAACATGATGTTTGGTCCATGGCAATCTAATTGTCGGTCCTCCAACAAGGCTCATTATTGTTGCACCTCCAAGTGTTACTATTGTCCCCACGGTTTTTGCTTGGCTAGGTAGTTTCCATATGTCCACATTCTCAAGCCTACAATATGTTCAAGTTATAACCTATTATTCCACCTGAATTAACTTGTATACGCTGATAATGGAGTACGCGACTTTTGTAGCACAAAAAAAAAAGTTGAATTAAACTAGCACAAAAACAAAAATATTACTAGGTTTCACGCACTAATTTAGTGCGTGAAAGGACCAAACTGCAAAAATGCAAATTGGGCCTTTCACGCACGAATTTCGTGCGTGAAGGAGGCAACAAAAAGTCGCCCCCTCCTTCCCCACCACAGACCCGACCATTTCACCCATCCACCAACCCGCCATTAACCCCGTTTTCAGTGGTCCCCAACCCCCCCCCCCCCCCCAAAACGCTATTTTCGTGTTGTTTTTCAATCCAAAACTCAATATTCTTGGTATATTGAAGTGTAGGAACAAGTTTCTAAGGTCAGATTTTGGAATAAAGCAGCGCAGAGCTCATTTTGAAAACTCAAAAACACCTTCATTCTAGGTATTTTACTACGAATTTTTTATTACATTGCTAAATATATTATTGCCTTAGGTATGGTGGGAGGGATCTGTGGTGGATTGCGCATTTTGTTTTTGTGCGTTTTTGGGCAGTCCGCACCCACCACTGGCGACTGCCCCCTTTAATTTTTTTTTTTAATTTGTTTATCTATTGTTAATTAGTTAATTATTTATTGCTTGTTTATTTAGTATTTGTTAATTGTTCGATTAGCGACTTAAGTATTTATTAATTGTTAGATTAGTTATTTCAATTGTTAGACTGGCTAATTATTTATTTAGTTTTTGTTAAGCCAATTGTTTATTTATTAATAATTTTTTAATTGTTTCATTAGTTAATTAATTGTTTATTTGTTAAATATACGATAATAATTTATTAATTTTTTGATTAGTTACTTAATTATTTATTTATTAAATATATGATAATAACTTGTTAATTATTTGATTAGTTAGTTAATTGTTTATTTATTAATTATTTATACTAATTGTATGCTAACTAATTGTTAATTATTTGACTTATTAATTTTTAATCTTTATATTTTAGGATTGAAAACCCTTAGTTTAGGATTCATAACCCGTAGCTTAGGATTGAAAACCCTTAATATAATTTTCGATAAAAGATTACATAACTAATATTACTTGTTAATGATTTATTTAAAATACGTAAAACAGATGGGTCACCACAATCCTTAATAAAATTTTCGATTAAAGATTACATAACTAATATTACTTGTTAATGATTGATTTAAAATACGTAAAACAGATGGGTCACCACAATCCTTAATAAATTTTTTGATAAAAGATTACATAACTAATACTACTTGTTAATGATTGATTTAAAATGCGTAAAACAGATGGATCACCACCCTCTTGATCCGGGGCCCTTCGATCGAGAGTTACTGTATCTTCAGCCCGAGCATAGGTCGCAACATATATGGACATCCGATCTGCAACCTGAGTCTCAGGTCCGTACCCGGTTAGGGGACTCAGCATGGGAGATCTTAGCTGCTCGCCCCCCACATCCTCGTGTCCTGGATATACTACGTCGGGGCGGTATCTACCGGTGCGTCGAAGTTGGTGGGTACAGCACGATAGGTCGCTAGTGACGGCATTGATTGAGAGGTGGCGACCGGAGACGCACACATTTCATCTCCGCACCGGTGAGGCTACCATTACCCTTCAGGATGTAGAGGTCATTTATGGGCTACATGTTGATGGACGCCCATTGTATATTGAGAAGCCTCCTGTGCTGCCGCCTTATCGGGATGAGTTAACTAGGCTCACCGGTTTCCCGGCTCTGGATGGTCATATTTCCGGCCAGAGTCGGCTTTTATTGTCGGCCCTTTACGCTCACTTGCGCCTCACAGACATGCAGCATCCGATTGGAGAGGACACGCCTCAGGCTGATGTTGACCGACGTGCGCGTCTATACCTACTCATCATATTCGAGGCCATCTTGTTCCCGAACACTTTGGGTTCGCATATGAGCTTGCGGTATCTTCGGTATATCGACGATCTCGCCGAGATAGGATGTTATAGTTGGGGCGCTGCTGTGCTGGGCTACATGTATCGAGGATTCTGCTGATGTTCTATGGGCACGAGGGTAGAGGTCCCTGCATTTTGCTCGCTCCTTCAGGTAATATATTTAAGGGTGTGTAATTAAACACAAAATATATTTTTTTTAAAACGACGACTGATAAAATTTCTTTTAAATGACTATATCAGATATGGGTGTGGACTAGGTTGAGACCTTTTCAGCCCATACCAGCTCACCCTCCTGCTGACTATCTTACTGTGCCGATGCCATACGCGCGGAGATGGTCGCGAGGCGTACGCCGACGTGCGGAGATGCACCACAGCCTTTTCCCGTTTAGGGATCAGCTAGACCGCATGACGGCGCAGACAGTATGTTCATATTTTGGATCCACACGCTAGACCACATAACTACTATTTTAGTCTTTTATTGCTAACTAGTTCAATTCTTTTTACAGGCTTTTATATGGACGCCGTATGATCATATTTTGGATGAGCTGCCGGCGTTTTGTAGGGCTGGTCAGCACATGTGGATGCCACGGTGTCCATTGGCATACTTCTTTTCAATCACTGCCAAGGTATATGACAGCTCTACAACATTTTAATCATGGTACTATTGTAGAGTGGCGGCTTATAGAGGGTAAAATCTTCAACTTCGTATTTTGGACATTCAAACCATGCATTGATGGTTTTGCTCGCTGCCGTCCAGTGATATCCATAGATGGTACACATGTATATGGTGCCTACGACATCAAGCTCCTAATTGCAATAGGAATGGATGCCAATGGGTCAATATTTCCTCTTGCTTTCGCAATTGCCGCTAACGAGAGCAACGACACATGGGGATCTTTTTGACCCATTTGAAAACTCATGTTATTAAGGATCGTACCGGCATATGCGTGCTGTCTGATCGTCATAAAGGCATATTGCACAATATGGATAATTTACCGGGGTGGCAGCCTCCCTTTGTTTACCATCGCTATTGTTTAAGTCACTTGAAGGCAAATTTGCAATCAAAGTTTCACAATGGCACTCTAAACAAATTGATGTGGGGGGCTGTGATGGAGCATCAACAACGAAAATGGGCTGCAAAAATGGATCTGATCAGGGCAGTGAGTGAACCCGCATACGTTTGGTTGATGAAGCTCGAAGTTGAAAAATGGACGCTTCATGCTGATGGAGGCAAAAGATGGGACATGCTCACAACAAACAGCTCAGAGTCTTTCAATGGCTTGCTGAAGTCTGCTCGAGGACTACCTGTCACCGCAATGGTGAGAATGACTTTCAAGCAGGTTGTGGAGCGATTTGTGGTTAGGACAAGGCAAGCCAGAGCGATATTAGCCGACGGCGGGACATTGATGCCAAAGCCCTTCAAAAATATGGAGCATTATAGAAAAAAATGTGAGCATCACCAAATGACCGAGTATGACCCAATTCAACATGTGTATGAAGTTAGGACGGGTTATTACAACGGTAAGGGTGGAAACGTGTATACCGTTTATGAGGCAACAAGAACATGCACTTGTGGTAAGTGGCAAACGTACCACATGCCGTGTTCTCATGCTGTCAAGTGCTTCGAGAGAATGAGAAAAACAATAACATGTTATGTGGCGGGGGAATACAAGGTCCACAGTTACCTTAGAGCATATTTCGGCCAATTGCACCCACTTGGTAATGAAGCTTATTGGCCAAACGAACCGTTTTCGATGGTTGCTAACAAGGATTACATCAGGAAATTGGGCATTTACTCACGGAATCGTAGACCCAATCAAATGGATGTTAGTGAAAGAACTTACTCTCGCAAGTGCTCTACATGTAAGCAATATGGCCATGACAAGCGTTCGTGTGGGCAACAAGGCCATGGTAGTACAAGCACGTCTCGAAGTAATAGAGCCTCCACAACTTGAAGATTGTATTGTTATTGTAATTTATTATTGTATTGCTTTGAATTAGTATTGTAATTAAATTGAATGAATTATTTTTTAATTAGTATAAACCTCTCGTATTGGATGAATTATTATTAAATCAAATATTTATATTTGTACATTCAAATATAATAAAACACTTAAATCAAAATCCTATAAATATGACATGTTTCAAAACTTATTTCGGGACACTTTAGAACCCCTAAAACGACGATCCAAACGTTTAGGTGGACTTGATGTAATGAGCCGACATTATTATACGCAAAAAAAGATATTAAGTTTTATATAAAATATTGATATTTTGAGGTCTTGAAACATGACTAATCTTTGCCCAAAGTATGGGAAAAAAGGCGATTTGAAAGGTAACACAAAAAAAAAAAAAAAAAAAAAAAAGAGGGCCTCCTTCACGCACGAATTTCGTGCGTGAAAGGCCCAACTTGCATTTTTGCAGTTTGGTCCTTTCACGCACTAATTTAGTGCGTGAAACCTAGTAATTTTATTTTTATTTTTTTGTGCTAGTTTGGTTCAACTTTTTTTTTTTTTTTTTGTGCTACAAAAGTCGCGGACTCTTGATAATGTAATGATATATTTACGTTGTCAATAATTATAAGTTAAGTGACTTGATAATATTAAAAAAAAAATATTAACACTGTCACTTCATAAAATTAAACTTTATCCCATATCATTGGAAATGACTTGATCCACTAACCTACATCTACACTTCTCTGTTTTTGAACATTTTTTTTTTTTGGTGCTTCTATGGCACGTATGAACTAATGATTGGTCTTGGGATTTACATTTGTCTTGACTCGAGTCCAGGTTTTTGTGTAAATTTTAAGTAAACTTATTCTTTATATATCTTATTCTTTATATATAACAAAGTTATGTGCTTTATTTTTCAAGTTATTATTTATTTTTATTTTTTTGTTATGTTATTGTAGGTCAATATAATTTGGAAGTGTAAATAAATTCGTACACAGAACTTAAACTCATTATTATCTTTAATATCTAGTGTAGCCATTTTTTTTGTTTTGATCTATCAATGGGAGTTAAGTGCACGTAATAAACTAATTAGTTGCAAAAAAATGGCCTATTTTACCTTAATATCCAGGCTAACAAAAAGATGATGGCTGGAAGAACGTTGCACATTGCTGTTGTAAAAGGAGCAGTGGTATATTTCAACCCTGCGTAATATAAATTCTGGTCGATGACACGCCTGCATAGAATAATTTAGTTTTAAAACATCATTAGATAAATATATATTAAATTAAATGTATTATAAACAAATGTATGTTGGTAGTATATATCAAGAATATTTACTCCAACAAGCCCAGCAGCATAATCTTCCCGAAAATGGATAGAGTCATTTTTGGCCTTATTCTCCTGTATGTTAATTAATTAAAAACAACCAGAGATAGGACATTAGTTTCTAACCAAATACTTCATCTAAATAAAATAATGTCTCAATGCTTAAAGTAAGTGGTGAAGTCAGGAAAATCGCCAAGTTTATTTAAGATTTAATATATATGAATAAAAAGTAATATTTGAAAAAAAAAATGTTTGTGTTGAAAAATATCCTTCGCTAAAGGTACGTAACTACACCGCCCCTGCTCAAAACACACAGTAATATCTAAATTCTGGATTTGTCATTGGTCTGTTTGTGAGCGCGTGTGCGTGTGTGTATGTGTGAATAAAACAAGTATTGAATAGAATGATACACACACACACACACATATATATATATATATATATTTGGGTACCCGGATCTTTCAAACTCAGAACCACTGATGAAGTCAAAAAATCACTAAGGGCATTCATGATCTAATATATACGTATATGACATAATATTTAACCTATATATGCATACGGTATAATTTTTCGATGAAGGTTGCAGAGGCGGATCCAGAATTTTAACTTGATGGGTTCATCAACCTTTAAAATTCTTAGCACTAAATTCCCTATTCTTTTAAAATTATGGATCATAATCAAATATATTTAAAAAATTTGTTGTTTTACACACATATATTTATTTTGCATGTCAAAAATTCTGCATTGAGCTACATCCACAATGGAAGGGTGTTCAATCGAGCACACCTTTTGCTAAGGGTACATAGCTCCGCCCCTGCTCAAAACCGGATTTTGCAACTCAAATTCAGTGGCAAGTAAAGGCAGAAACATTATTAGGGTATTCAAGATTTAATATATACGTAAAAGCTAAAAGATAATTTTGCAAAGGTTGTTTCACTGATTACCCTTTGCTCTGCCCCTGCTCAATACGCATTGTAATATTAAAATTCTGAATCTGTCGCTGATTTGTGTTTGTGACTACGTGAGGACAAAGTTAGGAGTAGCTAGGTACTAAATTAAAGGTCACCTTTCTAGGAGAGCAGCAAAAGGAGCAAATACAACCACAGCAAAGACATTTCTGTAAACAGCAAAAGTGTAATGACTTATTCCATCATTCAATGCAGTTTTAGCTATAATTGCTGCGCCTGCATATCCAAATTGCAAGAGAATTACAGCCAAATATGGCTTTGCTCTCATCAAAACCTTCAATAATCATTCCTTAGTATTTGATGACATGATTTAAATAAAACTGAAAATTGATGAACAAATGCTTAGAATATTGTTTTAATTGCTTTGCATAACGTATAACAAACTTCCCTCTTGAGTGGTATATATAGGGGACAAAAATTAAAGTGATTTAAGCACGTCTGCATATCATGAATTTAATTATCTACGGATTCCACTATCTTTTATTATAATAAAATAATGGGAATGTTAAGTTAAACACTTCTTCATCAAGCTAAACAACTTTTGATGAAGAGGTTGTTGAAAATAGCAAACCTAAATGTTTAAATGTCTAGGTTCATAATTTGGTATATCCATATGATTATTAGGAAATCTAGGTGCATGATTTGATGATTTTAATGTGGGCAAGTTCATAGTATGTGTGTGAATAATAGTTTTATGTCTATAATCATTCTTTAGCATCTATATAAATCCCCTTGTAATGTTATTATGTAAGATTGAAGGCTTTCTAATGATATGAAGTGAGTTTAATGTCTTTCTCCCTCTTCCATCCTCCTTGTGTCCTATGATAGTATCAGGACCAGTCTTAATATTTTCAACAAGTGGTATTAGAGCGCTAGTTCGATCCCGGAAGGTATAAAGATGAAGACTTTTTCTCCATTGGAGATATGTCTCTAGGCTTGAGAGGTCCTGTTGAGAGGCTTGCTATGTGCAAAAGAAGAGTGAATTCTCCGGATTTGTGAAGAGAAGAACATCTCATCGAGAAGATGTAAGTCTGGAAGGATATTACAAGACAGGAACAGAAGACAAGAAAAGTGTTTCGTGAGTTTGTGTTTGCTATAGCCTAAACTTAGAGAATGAATTGGCTATAGTTGTGAAGGTGTACACAAAGAGGAATGTTGAAAACAAAGCTAAAATCATCAACATTAATTGAAGAAAAGACATTTAAGTTTAAGAAGTGATGTTGAAAATAGTAAACTTAAATGTTTAAATATCTAGGTTCATAAGTTCGGTCTTATCCATATGACTATTAGGAAATCTGAATGCATTGATTTAATAATTTTAATGTGGGCAGGTTCATATTATGTGTGTATAATATTGTATAACAGTGTAGAAGTGTGCATAAACACCTCTTATACATTATTATATATTTTTATACAAGGTTGATACTATCTTCAGTAGGTGTATAATGTTGTATATCATGTGTATAAACATTGATGCAAAAAAAGTTAGCTATGCGGATATAAATTTAAAATATAAGTAGGTAGATGTAATTTTCTATGTTGGATATTGTATATTATTGAAATTATTCCAAAAAAAAAGTGTCACGTACATGAAGGCGAAAACAGTAGCTATTATAATGTTTAGATTCCTGCTTTTACTTGATCAATTGGTAATTTTCACTTGTGCGTATACGTGTGACTCTGAGTACAATCAATATTTTTGACCAAGAAAACAATGTAAGGAAGAACAAAACCAAAAAAAACAGGTGGCAGTTTTCAACATAAGATACGATGAATTATAGGTGCTGAGTAGTGACAAGGCGATAGTACCTTTAATCATTACATTGCACTAAACAAACATGTTCATTTGATTGGACATGCAGATGAGATTAGATTCTTTAGAATATTAGAAATAGCAAATCAGAATAATGATTTGTGAGGTTTATCATATGCATCATAAATAAAAATATTATTAAAATCAAAGCCAGTGAAGTGTACTTATTGGAGGTTTGAAAGATTGGGTAACTAATCAAGTTGACTTTTTGTAGGTATATTATATGTGAAAAGTGAGTAATTATTACCACTATGATTTTGGAGTTTGTTTGGATAAAATAGGAAACTAAAGCTGAAGATTAACTTTACCTTCTCCATTAAAATTTATTAATAGCTCAAAATGGTATAATTAGGCATTTATTAGGCATTTCGAAGTATTTGTTGAAAAGACCTTTTGGTACTTTCTGAAGAGATTTAATTTAGATCTGAAATTGAAAAAAAAAAATCCATTATTCCTTAAGTGCGCAGTTTATTCTGCCAAATAAAATGAAACGGATGTGATAGTACTTTACTTTATTCATGGGTTAACTCCTATAATATCCCAATAACGTATCATGCATAAAGTGTTTAATTTCTTCTTAGTCATTCGGAGTTAGTTCATTATTAATTATAATGCGCATTATTTGCAATAATAAAAAAGGACATTATTCAGCCGACTAGAATGATGCTGAATTGACTGTACATGTTCCTAAATCAAGTAAGGCAAAAAAAAAAAGCAAGCATTCTTTGTTGGGAAAATTATTTTATATTCAATATTAACCAAAATCCACTAATAGTGCTCGACTTGTTTTTCCCAAGAAAGAAAAAGAAAAAAAAGAAATACATTAGAAAATTAGGAAAAGGAAAAACAGGAATAAACATAATAAAATTAAACTGAAATGCGAAATATCATCCGATCGATACCACAAAATTGTAAGTCTTAATTTTTTTTTATCATTTCCTCTTAAACAGATTCCTCTCCAATTACTGCATGATTTGAAGATTTTATCTCAGCTAATTCCTCGTCAGCTGGTTCAACAACTTCAGTGGTGCTCAATATTTTTGAGGATTTTTCGTCGTCCTTGCTTGTACCCCATATTACTAGGTATAATCCAATAACAATGACAGCAGCTCCCACAACCCTACATTCAAACCAGCAAAATATTAAATTAGGAACCTTCATTTTGTACTCCTCGATTCATTATAAAAGCATCATTAAATTAGCGACGGACTATTTTCATCGTTGAAAAGCAAAATATTATCGTTTATACTATTTAATAATGGATTAGCGTTCTCAAAAAAAAAAAAATGTTTGCTTGGGTTGTTTAGAACTCGCCGAATTTTATAGTTAATTTCCTCCTTACTTGAAATAAAACTTAACAAATGAATATTAAGAAATCTTCCATCAATCGTGCGAGGAGTTTAAGTTCGATATGTTAACGATCTAAAAATATGTATACAATCAAGTCACTCGCAAGATAATTGCAGGAAAATATTCGTCATAAATAGATGAGTTCAAGTTTAAGGCAATGATGTTGTCAAAAAGTTCACAGAATAAGATCACATATTAAGTAATTATAGGTAAATCTCTTGATAAATATAGATTACTAATTTAATCTGATAAGAAAAGTAGTAATTTAACATGCACAGGTTCAAACTAACTGGTAGTATTAAAAAACTTTTCCACTATCAATATATATAACATAGATACAAAAGATAATTACAAATGATTAAGCAGTGCATAATTGTAAGTGAACTAATAACCTGAAAAATACACTGATCGTGTAAAAATTATCTATATTATAAATATATATATATACACCTCATTTTGAAATAAACCATCATAAAATGATCAATCTCCAGGGTTTTAGAACTATTGATAACTTTAAAAAAAAAAAACAAGAGATAAAAGAGGGAAAGAAGCATTAAGGAATACCTTCCCAAGTTGAGTTGCTCAGATAAAATGAATGAACCCAAAATGGCAACAATAATCATGTTGAGAGGATTAAAAGCAGTGACAAAAACTGGTCCTTTGACATTCATTATTAATCCCGAAACATAATAGCCAATACCAGAATTAACAATTCCCTGCATCCATAATAATATTTCTGCATAAATTAAGCAGTTGGAGAATAACTAATGAAGGTATCTGACAACAATATAACACAATACAAGCTTTAAATTATATACACAGTCATTATAAGGAACTAATAAGTATCTTTAAAACATATGTGTTGATCTTGAAAATAAGACAATTAGCTACCCGCTATAACGGGTAAAAGTAACTTGATAAATTAAAAATTCTTTACACTGACGATATATAGAGCGTAATTTAACTTCAGAGTGTATTCGTAAAATTGAATTAAGTTGTAGTAGAGTAATTAATGACTGGTATGTAATAACAACAATGATATATAAGTTATACACACGTGTAAACCTCTTTAAAATGTGAGCATTGTAATCTCGAAAATGAGACAAGTTACTGGCTACCACGGTTAATTAAAATTTTCTTACACTAACAGTGTATATAACTTAAAAAACTTGTACAAGTTCTAAGTGCTATGCACCATCGATGTAGAAATATATTTTATACTTATCAGGTCATTCAAAGATTATCTACAAATAAATCTCTTAGATATAAAATTTATAATCTTGGAAATAAAACAAGTTACCAACTACAATATGTAAAATTGACATGATAGAATAAAAACTTACACCAAAGATGTATAATTATATTTATGTATAACTTAAACTCAGATAGTATTTGTAAATATGGATTTAGAATTTTTTAGGCTTACAAGGTAAACTGATGCAACGAATTTACTACTGCCCCAATGAAGAGACCAAATTGCAGAATTGCCTCTTTGGACCACCAGTGTAAGTGCAGTGCCTTGTAGAGCTCCAGCCATGCATATTAAACATGTCAAAGACAATCCTGCTGGGTATTTCTTCAATGTAATTGCCTGTTAATATAAATGCAGTAAATATAAATATTATTATACTGAAAAAAGTTGAAAATAAAAATCGATCATTTATTTGATTTTGAATAACTGTATTAGACTGGACATGAAATTAAATATGTTATAACGCATGTATATCCTATTATTAAAAAAAAAAATTGAAGAAGACTTTCTAAATGTAAATTGTTCATAAGTAAGTTCATAGAGAAACCATCAAATAAAGGAGTGTTAGATTAATGGAATAGCTTTATATGTTGGAACATCGCCCAAATAAAAAGAGTGTTATATAAATTGAAAAAATTGTATCACAAAGTTAATACTTAGAATAGATTTAACTTAACACTCAATATATGTTAACACATATTATAACAAATTACTTACCTTATTTTCCAGGTTCCTAAATTTATAGACAGTTAGTTACTTGTAGTCATCTTTTAAGCAATTGATTGTGTCAAAAACTTTTACAGTTGCCAACATATATGACTGAAAACTATTTATTAGAAAAGCAAATGCACTACTAGAGAAAAGGGTAGAAACAACGTCCATTAGCCTCTTTTTGGCCCATGTCTTTGAAGAATAGACATGGTGTTTGAATCTCACATATGAACCTTCCTGATAATATCCTGAAGTTTCACTTGTGAAATTTGAAATTTCATGACCACAATTATCTTTCAATTACAAGAGCTAAAAAGTGGCTATTTGTGCAAAGGTATATACCTGAAGATTATAAAAGCAGGCCCAAGAGAAACAACCAGCAGCAATGAAGAGAGCACCTTTGACTGGATTGAGCTCAGTGGGAGAAACAACATTAGTACTAGTAACATGATGCTTGGTCCATGGTAATCCAATTGTTGGTCCTCCAACAAGGCTCATTATTGTTGCACCTCCAAGTGTTACTATTGTTCCCACTATTTTAGCTTGGCTTGGTACTTTCCATATGTTCACATTCTCAAGCCTACAAATAAGTTCAAATCATCACCCATTAATAATTTGGCTTTTGTCATTTCTGGCCTGTCGGCCCAAATTAATCACGGGAGCTAGTCAAAATATATGATATGTATACATCGATTATGACTATTATATGTATATGATCTGCATATAACACATATATTTTATATATTTGTACTTAATGTACAAGACATAAACATTTGCCGGCTATTATTGTTTTGAACGGTCCAAAAAGATAGGAATTAACTTATATCAATTGTCAATACTGTAATGAAAGTCTATGTTGTAGTTAATACAATTTAACCTACTATGGAAAGTTATTTGTATTTCCATTGTTTCAATTTTATGTAGCGGTGTTTGACTGGATGATGAACTTAAGAAAGAAAGAATTTTTTTTTGAAAATTATGGAATCTATTTTTATTTTTATTTTTTGAAAAATATGGAATCTTTTAAATGTGTATATTCAGTACATGCTAATGGATTTTTATTTATTTAATATCAATGTAATTCAATACTACTATTGAAGGTTAGTTGTCTTAATTTCCAAGTTATTAGTTCCACTTATTATGAATCATTACTTGGGATTATCTGGGTGATGTTAGCTTGAAGAGAGGGGGTTTACTTGAACCTCTTTGTTAAAAAAATATACTATGCCAATAAGGAAAATTTTTTGTTTTTATCCGTTTATATATAAGTTATTGCCTCGCCTAGAAATTTGGAATTTTTTTAGATGGAAAAGTCAACAATTACTTTACAGGTGCAAATAGGCGTGACATTTTTAATGCCTTATAAGTATTTTTTATTACGTTACTGATAATTATACTTAAAGTGATAAATTATTTGATAATATAAAATAGCTTCTACACTACTCTTCATAAAATTAAAATGTAACCCATATCATTGGAAATGACCTGATTCAGTAACCTACATATACATTTTTCTTCTTCTTTTTTAATTGATAAAGACAATGGATCCTAAACCATGGCCTACACCTTACAGTAGTACTTTTTGTCTCACTAATGCATTAATCATCGTATCTTAGGATTTACATTTGTCTTGACTCGAGTGAACTTATTCTTTATATATAACAAAGTTATGTGTTCTATTTTTTATGTAACTAGATTTAATTTAATTTATTATAAGCAGATACTATGCGTTATCGTAGGTTAACTTAATATGATAATGTAAATAACTTTGTACATTACCAGAGCACAGAACTTAAATTCATTACATATGTCAAGCTTAGCCAATTTTTTTTTTTTTTTTTATCCATATTAATGGGAGTAAGTGCACGTTATAAACTAATTAGTTGCAAAAACACCCTAGTTTACCTTAGTATCCAGGCTAACAAAAAAGTGATGGCTGGAAGAACATTACACATTGCTGTTGCAAAAGTAGCAGTGGTATATTTCATCCCTGCATAATATAAATTCTGGTCTAAAACAGGCCTGCAAAAAAATAATTTAGTTTGAAAAATCATTAGATCAATATAGTAAATAAAATCAAGAAAAAAAACCATGTATAGATCAGGAATATTTACTCCAATAGGCCCAGCAACATAATCTTCCAGAAAATGGATAGAGTCATTTTTGGCCTTATTTTCCTGTAAGTTATAACCACCAAAGATGGGATTAATTAGTTTCTAACCGAATACTCCATCTAAAAATAATCAGATTTCAATGGTCAAACTAGTGGTTAGAAAGATCGTTAACGATATTCAAAACTATATATATATATATATATATATATATATATATATATATGGATTAATAGTAATATTTAACTTATATACACAATTTAATTTTTCCACGAACGATGTGATCAACTGATCACCCTTCACTTATGATTAAGGGTACTAGCTCTTTTGTTAAAAGGCACAGTAATATCTAAGTTTTTGTTTGTTTGTCATTAGGTCTTCAAGGACAGAAGTAGAAGTCAAGTTAGATACGAGTTCGGCTGAATACGGTAACTTTTATTTGAACAAATAGTGTATCTGTATTAGGAAATTCATTAAATATATACATATATTAAACTTAAAATCCAGTTAACACTTCAAATCGTCGTCCTAAAATTCAAAACTCATAAAGTTGAAATCCTGGCTCCGCCAGTATGTGTAAATAAATTAATTATTAAATAGAGTTAGATATACGTTTCAAAACATAAATTTTCATGTCGAAACCGGTGGCAAAGCCAAGAAAATCTTTAAGGATATTCAAGATTTAAATAATATATACATATAAAAACTATTTTTCCAGTAAATTAAAGATGTTCAATTGATCATCCTTCACTAGCTCTGCCCCTGCTCAAAACGCACATATTTAAATTTTTTGAATTCGTCACTGATCTACATTGGGGTGGGGGTTTTCTTGGGGGGGGGGGGGCACGAGATACTAAATTTAAAAAAAAAATCCCCGTCCCACCCCATCGGGAGGATCAATAGTGTTCCCACTTATTCTTCAGCGTTACTCAAACTTCTAAATTAAATCAAGATGATCACCTTTCTAGTAGAGCAGCAAAAGGAGCAACTATAACAGCAGCAAAGACATTTCTGTAGACAGCAAAGGTATAGTGGCTCATCCCATTATTCAATGCAGTTTTAGCTATTATGGCTGATCCTCCATATCCAAATTGCAAGAAAATTACAGCCAAATATGGATTTGCACGCTTCATAAACTTCAATAAACATTCCTTTTTATTCGTTGACATTATTCTAGTAATAAAACTATATATGATTGATTAATGAATCAATGCTTAGTATATTGTTTTAGTTGCTTTGTGTTATTAACAAACTTCTCACATGAGTGGTATATATAGGGGACAACAAAATTCAAGTGATTTAAGCACCGTCTCCATATATCCAGGGGCGGCTCAAGGCCAAAGCCTCTATAAGGCAATGGATTTGGCCCCCAAATTTTTGGGGCCCCATTTTTATTACTTTGTCTGTCCCAGTTTATCTGATACTTTTCACTTTTTGAGAGTCAAATTTCTTAATTTTGATTGTATGTTTGAACATAGATTTTTTAAAATTTTCAATATAAAATTTGCATATTTGAGAACAACGTAAAAAACACTATAAGTCACTATAATTAATAACTTAAATTATTTAGAAGATATATGAAAAAATTGCGGTCAAAGAACAACTCGTTTGACTCTCGAAAAGCGAAAAATGTCAAACAAATTGGGATGGAGGGAGTAATAAATTGAGACAAAGGGATTTTATAAGAAAAAGAAAAAGAGAAGAAATTATTTTAATCACGTGATTGATTAACTATATTGATAGTTGATTTATTTTTTAGATTAGATTGATTTGAAAAAGAAAAAAAAATGTTAACAACTTTGCATTGTTCTTGATGATTATAAAATAAAAATTAATGACTTCACATCTAAAAAAGTTAGAAAAATATACTTTAAATAAAAAATTAAGACTTCTCTTTAAAATTTGGCTTTAGACCTCCAATCTTGTTGAGACGGGCTTGCACATATCATCAATTAAATTACCTATGGATTCCACTATCTTAGTATAATGGGAGTTTTCAATTGGATACTTCTTGATCCAGCTAAACAAACTTTCCTCTATTAATTAAATTAAAGTTGTTATAATGAAGAGGTTACTAAAAGTGTCAACTTGTTGAAAGACAATCTTCTATACTCTGTGTGCTTATTTTAGATCAACTTTCTGCGTGTCACACTATTAGAAAATTGCTAATTTAATCGTAAGAGATTTTCAACGAAAAGCTATAAGAAATGTTATCGACGGACCAAATTCTAACATATTCTAGCAGAAATTAGCAATTTTCTAATAATATCAGCTAAATATATGCAAAGTACCAAAATTATGCTTTCGCGTGTTTTTTTGTTTTCTCTCTGATAAAAAATATGATACTACTAAAAAGCACTAATTTCCGCCAGAATTCCATCGGAAAGTTGTCAAAAATTTGATCCTTGGATACTTTTCCAATAGATTTTCTGTTCATCGGAAAGTTGTCAAAAATTTGTTCCTTGGATACGTTTCCCAATAGATTTTCTGTTCATATCTTCGATGGAGACGTCCGTTGAATTTTCTCACTTTTTTGGGTAGTGTGAAATTTTGTACCAAGTAGGTTCTTACATGTCATGTCACTAAGGGGTAAAAGTGAAAATGCGAAGATCAAAATAATCTCTAAAAAGAAAAATATGTCACGTAAGTCGCGGCGGATGAACTTTTTACATGATCAAGTAGCAATTTTGACTTGTGCATATAAGTGAACATTTAGACATGAGATTTGAAATCATGGTTTAAAATTATGAGATGAAATCAGCATTTGGACATGCATTTCATCTCATGATTTCAAATCATGATTTGAAATCCCAAATTATCCAAAAAGTTTGAGGGTTTCAAATCATGATTTCAAAAAATTTAAATATAAAATTTGACTCATAAGTTTATAATTTGTAAAAAGAAGTAGTTGTATTACTATTCATGTTAAATTTTCTTTGTTATTGAATTAAAATTTGATCAATTGATGTTGTATTTTTTAGAAAGGTCTTCTAGTAGCGTATAAATTTGTTATGAAGTATGACTTGCTTATTTGGTAAAATTGTATAAGAATTTGAGAAGATTTTGATAGTTTTTACAACTTGTGGTGTTTTTATGTCTATAAGAAAAAATACAACTTAAGAAATCTAAATTGTATTTCCAAACATGATTTCAAATCATGATTTCATCTCATAATTTTAAATCATGTTCAAACTGTGCCTAAGTATTACTGTGAGTAAAATCTTTTCTCTCTCTTTTTTTTTTTTACAGAAAAAAACAATGTAAAGAAGATCAAAACCAAAAACCAGGTGGCAGTTTCAACATAAAATATTATAAAACATCGGTGCGAATGACAAGGGGATAGAAGTACTTTCATTATCATTGATTATATTGCACTAATCAAACATGTTAATGTGAGTGGCCATTCAGATGGGATAAAATTCTTTAAAATATTAAACCAACAAATCAAAATAATGGTTTGTGGTTTACATATGTAACATAAATAAAAAGATGGAGAATATCACTTTTGGTCCCTCAGTTATGGGTAAATTATGATATTGATCTTGTAATATATGACTCAATACATTTAACTTCTAATTAATTGAAATATATTTTTTGGTCCCTTTAACTAAAAAAGATTTTATATTTGGACTAATTTTAGAAGTATATTAACTCTCTCCTATAAGTTTGATGTAACACGTGGGTAACTAAACGGTGTAAATATGCACAAGCAAAGGGATTAAAAATGCACATTTTAAGTAATTGAAGGTTAAATGCACTTATTCAGATGTCACGAGACTAAAATCAAAATTTATAAATAGTCAGGGATCAAAAATGTATTCATCCAAAAAATAATTAGAAAATACTTATCGGAGTTCAAAGATTGGGTAAGTATCAAGTTGATTCTTTTGTACTTGTATTAGTACATGTGAAATTAGCTATGATGTGTCTATGATGTGTACGCCACTATGATTTTGGACTTTCTTTGTTTGGATACACTGGGAAATTGAATTTGAAGATCAACTTTACTTTACTTTCTCCCTTAAAAATTCATTAATAGCTGAAAATGTGTAAATAGGCATTTTTGAAGTATCTGTGGTCGACATCTTTTGGTACTTTCTGAAGGGAATTTCAAACTTAACCCAAAAAGGAACTAAAGTACACATGCATTGCGCATATATATTACTATATAATATAAATAAATCATTTATGCTTTTACATTTTTTCCACATTCATGTTATGTTGAAGGTAATAAATTAGATCAATTTGTCACGAATCCACCAACCATTGGCACGTTCAAGTCGATAATAGCATATCTTAGACAGTTAAATTATACCGACAATGTAATAATTTTTATATAGTTGTCCGTGTTTCTAAATTTATATATTCTTCAATAATATGTGATAATATACGATTACTGCCCCTGAATGGCAATTTAATTGGCGAAAAGATTAATTTGCTCACCAGTTTATAATATAAAGGCATATAAATATATCGATTGAAAGACCTTAATGCCTTTTCAGTTTCTAATTATAAAATTATAAACCAAAACTAAATCAAATTGTATATTTAAACCAATTCTTAGACATTTTGATGGATCTAATTAAAAGTTTAATGTTCAATGGTAAAAATCATTTGCTGAACTGTAAATTCTTAATAAGTTTATCAATTTAACTCTGCAGGCTTCTATGTTACGTTCTTTGAACTTATCTTGCTACCTTTGTATGAAACTACTAATTAAAAACCATTCAAGAAAATGGATCAAAAAGAGTAAAAACATTCTGTAAAAATGCACTTTTTGATCTTGCAGCGCTCGTAACTAGGGGTGTCAACTGAGGGAGTTAGTCGAATTTGACCGAATCAAAATGAATAAAATCATAAAGGAAAAATAATTCATCTATATGGTCTAGGCATTTAGTTTGCAGTTAATGTAACTCATTGTATCATCGATGTATAGATAATGTATATATTTGGTGTAGCTATACAACCCAAGCATCTAATTTGCCGTGGATATATCCTACTATATTATTGGTGTATAAATAATGTATTTATTCCGTATAGCTGTGTATAAACATTACATATACTCTGTGTATATAATGGATAGGGAAAATGCATAAAAACACCCTCAAACTTATCCTGAATAATTAGTAGCACACTTATATTTTGCGGGGATCCTATGACCCCCGAAATATTTTGATCTGGAATAGATACCCACTTAAAATGCCATACCCAGATCTTCACAGTGTAGAGTGTACACGCCCCTAACTTTTTTCTTTTTTTACTTTTTAACTCCCTCTCTACTCTCTCCTTCTTTCTTTCCCCATTGTAATTCTTCCACCATCTCCACCAAACCCCGTAAAAAGACAACAATTAAATCACGTAGCCTCATCTTACTTTTTTTAGGCTACAGTAGTGAAAAGAAAAGGAACAATCACAAACTGATCATCTTCTTCCTCAGCTAACATTGGAGAGATAACCCATTATCTTTAAAGACCTCATATTAAATAATTATAAATTTGCAAATACTAATGGTATTGGAAGTTGATCTATCTTAAATATTGTTCCATTTGAACAACCATTGATACTGGTTGGGTAATTTTCCTCCTTACTCTTTTAGAAAATGTTGCTAACAACACAAGTTTTATTAGCTAGTATTTGTCGATATTCTTATTTCTATAATTTTTTGTTGCAGGCATATAATGCCTCCTTCAAAATATTATCTTTTCTCCATTTTGGGTCTTTACTTACTCGTTACTTTCCTTCTTAATGTTTCTACACCTTTTATGGTGCTACCTTTATTGATCTTTTTTTTTTCTAAACAACTCATTATTTCATGGTTTTTGTCTTTCGTCTGTGTTGTGTGTGTGTGTGTTTTTTTTTTGGGGGTGGGGGGGTGGGGGGAGCGAGGGATGGGGGGGCATGAAAAAAATATTATGGATTAAAAATGAGAAAAAAAAAAGAAAAAAAAAGGAGAGAAAAGGTATTGCCCATGGCTAAGTGGCAATGGGGAAATAGAGGGGGAAGGACTTAACAAAGTGATTATAATAAATTACTATGTATAGTAGATAATTAAACAATGACATTTGTACAAATCAGTCAATTTTACAAGAGAGTGAGCACACTTGCTATGCCACATCACCATTCAAGAGTATACTTTTAAAATAGTTTAGGGGTTATAGGACTCCGCAAAGTATAAGTGTGTTACTGGTAATTCAGGATAATTTTGATAGTATTTTTATGCATTTTCACAAATGAATACGCTTTTTATAAACATGTATAAATATGGAAACCAATTCAAATTACAGTATATAGATAATGTACCTATTTTGTATTATTATAATAAATAAGTAATTTACGACATATATTTTTAATAATATGACCAAGTAATATGAGATGAAGAGGGTATTATTTTTGAAAAGGAGGAAAGAGGTAATAAAGTGATAATTGGGTAAAATATTATTTAAGTGGAAGGCCGACCGACACTTCTACAGTTCTACGTAATCATCATCTCATTAATAAATGAGCATGTTATTTATTACTCCGGCCGTCCCATAATAATTATCACCTTAGTAGAAAAAAATTATCCCATAATAAGTGTTGTCTTAGGAAATCAAGACATAAATTGATTAGTTTTTTCAACTTTATCTTTAGACAAAAACTGACAAGTTAAAGTATTATGTAAATGATAATTGGAAAAAGCCACATAGTAACCTGGTGTTGTTGGATTCCCAATGTCAAAAGGTTTATTATTTGTGCATGCTCTAATCAAGAGGAAGATTTATTTTTATTATATAAGAGTAATTTAGTAAACTTCATATTGCATTATTGATTTCTTAATATGTACGTTATTGACTAAGGTGACACTTATTATGGGACGAATGGAGTAAAGCGCTTGTAGGTTACCTGGGTTATGATGGTTTGAATCAAAATGGGTTAAACAACAAATCATAACGTAACCCGCTTAATTCTAACCAAATTTTAATTTATTTATTTTATAATTGATTTAATCACCAAATAAATTTTTCTTTATTCTAGAAATTTCTAACATATCAAACACAAGAATTTAAAAAAAAAAAAAAGTATCTTGACAAGCTATTTTATGGTTTAATTTACGTTACTCATTTAGCATAAATCAGCTCAACTTTTAGTATGTTCTGACTTGAGGATGTGCCTAACTTGACCCACCATGCCAACTTAACCTACCCAAAACTTAACCTACCCAAACTTGAAATAAGTTTCATGGACAGATTGAATTGAGCGAATCATATTTTTATAGGCTAATTTTATCACCTATACTGATACTTCTCTCATGTCGATTGAGCTAATAAACAGTCTCATACCTTATTTTTGTTTCTCTTGTTATTGTCGTGTGATCTAGAGAACATATTTAGCCGCATGATCTGTATTGTTACAACAGTAAGTGCATGATGGGTGTTCTTTTAACACTTAAACATGGATTTATTATACATTTTCACCTCAATAATTCATTTAATTAACTAATGAATAATTAACATGATTAATCTGCTGCACGCGCCGGATTCAGATAAGTCTAATCCGTAATCTAGGCCAAAATATTGGTACTTCCATCTCTTTAACATGAAGAGTACTTAATTAATAATAATGTACTTAATTAATAATAATGTACTATGGTTTTTTGAATTTTTTAACGTAATAATTGGGAAAAGATAACGACGTTAGTAGAGTGCTCTTTTAATAATATGACAGGTACAACTTTCCATGATTCCATTATCACGTACTATCTTTATTGGCCATGTATGATTTCATCCTGTATATGTTAAAAAGTTTCAGATGGTATAAATTCTGGCACATGATGATACACGTAAATCTGAGACTTAAATAATCCATCATGTTATTTCAATTTTGTTAACTAACTTTATAAAATTTCTTGTGTTCTTTTCTTGTGTATAGATAGAACTAATTCATAAAGCCAAAGTATCAATATCTAAGATTTGATTTTATGACATAAGCTCGTGCCACTCATCATCTGGTGGTAACCTTAATTATTGTGATTGATAACACCATTGTTCAAATCCTCTTAATTTTAGTACTATGCCACTGAGTGCCTAAAGTTTTTCTATGGAGAAGCTTTCAATTCCAAGATTTGATTTAAAGATCTCTCGTGAAAATTAGAGAATTCTAATTATTCCACACAAATTGTGGTTGTGAAATTGGACCCTTAATAAAGTTTTTGTAAGTTTTATCAGTTTATGGATGGATATAGTGTACTGTGTTATGGGTTGGTCCAGCTTTGGCTCAGATTTAATTTGTATAAATATGTATTAAAACGAAGGGTTAATTTAATATGTGGTCATTGAACTTTATTTACATAACAGTCTAGTCAAATAATTATTTGTTGCCACGTATAAGGTACTGAACTTTACTGACTATGACATAAAACCATAGAACGTTTTTGTCACGTTAAAGCTAGTTAAGTTTACCTAGTAAAGTTACAAAACTTTGTATATTTTATATAATAATGAAGTCACAAAACTTCGCTCATGGTAGCAATAAAGTCACCTTGAGGGTAGGTCAATTTTCTCACTATACAGGATCAAGTTTAGTGACTTTATTGTTATATTGAGTAAAATTTAGTTACTCTAATTCAAAAATAAATAGTTCAGGGTATAGTTTTATGACTTTACTATTACGCCAGTAAAGTTCATGAGTTACAATGTGACAAAAGATAGTCTTATAACATTTCCGTTATTTAGGGGATAAAGCTCTGGAAATACGTGAAACTAATTGTTAAAAAAATTTAGTAAACATATACAAATAATCAATTTCAACTTCAATAAATCAAACAACTTATGATAAAATTCCAAACTCGATCAAAAAGGAGGGGGGGTGCGGGGTGCGGGAGGAGTAATGTGTTGTCTTATATTAGTTTGTTAGGAATCACGATTTGGAGATAATTAAGTAAGTGCTTTTACATAGAATGTCTAATCTTATCTTATTATCTTGTCACGTTGAGATGACAGAGGCATAAAATTTCTCCATTCTTAATTAGAAATTTCGTGTTAGAGCATTGAATATAAGAAAGAAAAAAAATATAGGTAGAGATTCATCCTTGATGGTCTTTACGCAATGTGAATCTAAATTAATCGGACCTCAATACAAATATCGAACAAGTAACCAAAAACAGAAAACAGAGAAAAATGCAAGGCCACCAGAATGTAAATAAAAGTACTTTACAAAATGTCTCTGTCCGAGCCCTTGAAATAAAAACAATCTTGGTAGTTGAGAGTGCTTTCCTCTTAATTAACGGACCTTACACGACGCGAATCTAAATTAATCCGCATCTAAGCGTTGTTATAAAACACTATATGGAAAACAGGAAAAATTCGTACCTACTATTGACATCCATGAGTAGACAAAGACATCATCCAACAAACACACTAATTAATGTGACTGTTAAAGGAATAATAGCTGTGGGCAAACACAAATAATTTTTGACTCATCAACTGGAGTTCCTAGTCAGATCCGCTTCATATGGCACTGACTGCTATTTCACATTTGCGGGGTCAGACCAGAAACAAAAACATTTGCTGGGAATCTATTAAAACCAAATGCCTAATCCCACTGCATGTAAAAGAAGACTAAAAAAAGAAGTAAATGCACCACTAGCGGAGACACCTTGTAGTGGTAAAAATACTCGTTTAGAGTGTTTATACTAAATTAATAAATACATAATATGTGTTTTTTCGTATAAATTTCTCTCTCTTGATCATGGTTAAAGTATATTCTCGCCTCGTTAAATCATTTAGTCATGAAATAGGAAGTATGTCTTATAACCATCGGGGGTAGTTTGGTGTGAAGGATAAGCAAAAGCAGTCCCGAGATAAAATTTTAATGCCTCTTTATTTCATGTTTAGTTGGAATAAAAATCCGGAATAACTAATTCCGGGATTATTTATCCCGGGATTGTAATATTATTTTATCCCACCTTAAGAGTGAAATAACTAATCCCGAAATAACTCATCCCGGTATTAGTTATCCCCGGATAAGTTTTTCCCAACCTAACGAGCACTCAGAGTTTTAGATTCGAACTCAAGTACAAGTCAAAATGCGCCAATATGTCTACAGTCTACACGGCTTAATTATGCGAAAGTTAAAGTTTTGTACACTGTCAGCTATCATATCTTTCCTAAGTTGGCTTCTCGCTTTTGAGCTGGATATGAGTCCTCAAGACTTAAAGCACTTTACCATTATTGAAGACAACAAGATAATATAAAACGAACGGCTGGAAATTAAAGGTGAAGGAAGAGGGCTCTTGCCATCTTTTTTACCGCCTCCAGATTTTTAGCCTAACACCTCATACTTTCGCATATTCCATCCATCTTGTGATATAATTTAACGGCATAATATATAAACAGACATTTAAATTTGACCTCAATTAATATGTCCAGGTTTGCACAAGTAGACACCTTAGCTGTATAAAATTAAACACGTAAAGACAAATACTGATGTGACACTGACATGACACATAAATTTTATAGATGTCTAAATGATCATTTTGTAAGTTGGAGTAATTAACTAACCAAGGGAGATAAGTTGAGCTGTCTACTTGTGCACACTCAAAGTTGTAGGGCATACTTGTCAGCTGATATCAAGTTTGAAGGTTTGTTTATGTATTATATCTAGTTTGATTAAGCACGGAATTTGAGAAAGAAGTAAAGACTTTTGAAATTTATAATTTAAAATACTTCATGGATATTTGTGTGTCTGTAAATCATTTCTTAAAGTAAAAAGAAAAGTTACAAACTAAATTATTTCTAAACATAAAAAAATATATAATTCTTTTTTAGATAAATTAAAAAATAATGTATTACATAAATTGAGGCATGAGAATAATATTTTATCCTAATAAGTGACCCACGAGCAGAGTTGCAATTCTATTATGTCTCCCCATAGGATATACATGTGTGATGTGACTACTTGCTTTTTAGACTTGAGTTCTGTGCACCCACGGTATAAAAACTGTATATTATTAAACGTGATTTAAGCTATTAGAGCAGAGCTCTTATTATTAAAGTTTATTAACTAAAATTCCTTGCAAATAGATTTTAAATAACCCGGTGATGTAAATATAGTAAAGTAACTTGCTAAAAATCAGTTCTTGTTTACCTATCACACATTCAGTTCCAAGTCTCTCCCGGTACATATGATCTGAAGTTTTCTAAGTCTAATCTTTATGGTACGAATGTGAATATCTCACAAATCAATGAAATGGAATTATTGAAAATTAAGTTTTCACATTTTCCACAACGTTGTAATTGCACAGAAACAAAGAGAAGACGAAAATCTCATATTTTATGCTACTGACTACCAATTAGATTAGAGAAGCTTTTCCGAAACTCTTTCAATTAGAGATACTAATAAGCAATTGAAAAAGATCATAGAAAATATAGGATAATAAGGAGAGGTTATTCTTTTTTCATTAAAATTGGTCAATCACAAACTGGAGTAAAACAAGATTGCAAATATACAGCCAGCTCTTTAAACAGATCATGTACTTCAGTCTCATAGAAGTGTTGAATGGAGAAACAGAGACCTGGTTTCTGACATTTTATTTGTACAGCTCTACGAAGACGACAAAAGGCACAAATAATGTCCCTGTTTCCCAAAGAATCAAAATTCTCTCCCCAAAATAATGTGTAGAATTAAATCTCTTATTTTCAGCATCAGTCTTGGTACTTTGTGCAAAGATTACAACATAGCCTCAGCTTCAGAATGGGGAATTAATTGGATCCTGTTGCAACGCATGGGGAATTAATTGGATCCTGTTGCAACGCTTTCTGGACAAGCCCAGTCTGTTCTTTCACATGAACCTGATAGAAACCAGTAGCTGTGGCAGCAGAAGGAGCACGACCGACATATTTTATGTCATCTATGGTACCTCTGCCCAGTGCTTTCATCGCAGTAGAAAGACGTGGTGCAATGTACGAGTATGCACCCATGTTCATTGGCTCTTCTTGGCACCAAACAATCTCCGCATCTGATAACATGACAATTAAACGATATCAAATTCGCTTCATTAAGATTACAGGTAACATTACAGAAGCAACCTGAATTTATCAAAATCAAACCAATTTCTGGATTGTTTAAGACAAACATAGCATTTATGTAGGACAGCCCAAATATTTCAGAGGACATACTTGAATATCGCTTCAATTCACGTTGAACGAGGTCATATGGGAAAGGACAAAGTTGTTCCACCCGACAGATTGCAACGTCTTTCCCCTCAACTTTCTTTCTCTCCTCATCAAGCTCATAGTAGACCTGAGAAGCCATGAAAGCATACTTCAATGCTAGCAACTTGTGTGCAGAAATAAAATAGAGAACGACACCAGTCAAATAAACTATTTTTTTTAACTACTATCCATGGAACTTTTGTCATCCAATTCGCATCCACGCATGTAAATTGCTAAATGAATCAACTATTTGTGTCCAACGTGAATATCAACAAACTTAAGAGGAAATACAAGTATACAACAAAGTAACAGGTCAATTAAAAGAAAGAAATAAGTAACCCACCTTTCCGGAGCAAAGGACCAGGCGTCTGATACCCTCTTCAAGATCTGAGTGGTCGTTCTGATCTTTTATTAAGCGCTTAAACCTGGTACCTTGTTTGTCAAAACCTGGGTGGCCTTGGACATCATCAAACTCAGATAGGTTTGACTTGCAGTCCTTGTGACGAAGCAAGTTCTTTGGGGACATTACAATGAGAGGTTTACGGAAATCTCTGTGAATCTGCGAAGGTGGCGATATTATATGAGAAAACAAACTTGTATGAGCTCAAAAAAATTAAACAGCTTGCAATCAGACATACCTGACGCCTGAGAACATGGAAATAATTTGCAGGAGTTGTCACATTCACCACCTGCCAGTTACATTCCTGGATCTGCTTCCTTAATGTAGGCTCCATATCCGGGATGACAAAGGGGTTATCATCACTCATCTGCATGAAAAATCATTGCATAACAATAAGCGATGGATGAAATTCACTATAGTTTCTAGAATCATCTGAGCAAAACATGTTCATGGTGCCCCGGGGTCCAATGATGATCTTCGCACTTTTGGAGAAGAAGATATATATAGAACCCAAACATCATTTTCCACCATGTGGCCAATTGCTATTGATCACCATGATTAACTTAGTAACATGTAGCTAGTCACTAGCAAAAGACGGATAAAGATCTCTTTAACCTAACAGTATAAGATGCAACAACTCCATAAAGAAGGGAAGACCGGAACACGATACTCTTCAAAACTTAGGATACAAATGCATCAACTTTGCTGTAGTATGTACTTGGACCCTATTACTATCTAGCATATATCACGCAATGATTGCATTTCATTAGATTCACATGCCCTTGACCTTTTGCATCTTGATCTCATTTCTATCACAGAGAATGTTAGAATGTCAAAATCATATTCATTTCATATGACTGGGTTAATGCTCCTTAAACTAAAAAGGAAGGAGAAAGTCTTTAAATAAGTGATGCCCCTATTGAAATGGAAATTAACTACAGTACCTGCAGGAAACGTTCCAAACGTGCACTGGAATGCTCAGGGCCCTGGCCATCATAGCCATGTGGTAGGAGCACAACCAACCCACTCTGGCGCAACCACTTGGCCTCTCCACTGCTCAAGAACTGGTCAAATATTACTTGAGCCCCGTTGGCAAAATCACCAAATTGGGCTTCCCAAAGAACCAAAGAATTTGGATTTTCCATAGAATAACCCAGTTCAAATCCCAGAACACCGAACTCTGAAAGAGAACTGCAGAAAAATACAAGGGCAATACATAGAGTCATATTTCAGCCCTTATTATTAGGCAATTTGAGACATAACCATAAAATGTATAAACAACAACTACACCTCAGTCCCAAACAAGTTGGGGTCAGCATTCAAAAATGTATAATTGAATAATTTAAGAATAAACTAGTTATTTTTTAAAGTTGATTCAAGTTATTCTAACATTTTATTGCTTATTTATTTATCTATTGTACAAAGAGAATTTTGCTACTGAAAAAGCTTTGTAGGATGTGTTTGGTTTTCCTGTCAATTCTGTTAGCCTATTGACTATGTTCTTAAATGTTCTGCATTCCCTTGCTCTACTCTTGATGCTCTGTGCTTTCATGCTTTACTTTCTAAATGCCGACTGGAATTACTTTATTTTTTATGACTGAATGGAATTACTTTATAATTTATGCGCTGGCCTTCTTTCTGATACTAATGTAATATTACATTAACATAGATTCAACTCTTGATTTGCCAAAAGGCCAAGAAAGGTATAGTGAATTACTAATATGCAAAACAGCGCAGATTCAGTGCTCTATCTGTTCTATCCTATTAAGATCTTGCACTTAAATGAGTGCAACTACCTTAAGGAAGATCAATCTTAAATACATCCTTAACACCCTCTATTATTGACACTAACAGCTGCGTTATTGGAATCAATTCATAGACACTTTGCATTAGTTACTCCAAAATTATGTAACAAATAGTTCAAGAGTGCAATATAAAGCAAATAAACGAATTGACTATCGAGAGTATGTCATTAAATGGACGACTAATGGGTTAACAGTACCGGATGATAATCAGGATGAATGTGAACCCATAAGCCAAGGATAATTATTTCAGCCCTAGGAGGAGTGACGACCATCTCAAGAATCAAACCGGATGATAATCAGGATGAATGTGAACCCATAAGCCAAGGATAATTATTTCAGTCCTAGGAGGAGTGACGACCATCTCAAGAATCAAATAGACTGAATTGATGGAAGTCCTATAAGTCACTACAACAATGGGAAGGGAACAATTTTTCTATTAAAAAAGAGAGCAAAAGATGGGTTTTGCTCCCCTTTCACTGATTTTTTGTAGTCTTTAGAAATAAGACTAGTAGAGGAGTTGTCCCATGGCAACCACAACCAAAAAGACCCTGGCTGGAAATATTATTAGTTAAAGGATTCTAGAGAAGCTACGTAAGTGGCTTTATTATGGGAAAACAACTAAAGGTGGAAATAAAGCATGTGAATATTCAGTAAGAAAGTTTAGAAATATAATCAGTTGAAGGAATCCAGAAGACTGCTATGACATTGCTTTACTTTTCCTATGGATGAATTTTCTACGTTTTTCTGATGAGAAAAATAAATTACTCATATTCCAGGATAATTTATGTATGTTTTTAGCATTACATATATCCACATGTATGTCTGTATTTGCGTGTTTATAAGAGGTTTCTTCACTTTCCGCTTTTCTTCACTAAATCATAGATTGCGGTGCCTGGAAGGTCTTGGTGCATTTGCACTTTTCACCTTCAAAGCACTGTATCTCAGAAGGTTAAGACATAAATAAGTCATTTCGAAAGATAAGTATTTACTACAAATGAACGAGTTGAAACCGTATGAACATTTAACTGTTCAGCAGGTTTATGAAGTTCCCAGGCAGAGGAAAAATTTGCAATGACATCAAAGATCAGTTACGGTATAGTCTCATAAGCATCTGGAAGCACTTCTATTTACTCAGCAGACGAAGTGAGACAATGAGCAATCTACCCAACACAACTAGATCCATTCAGCAGGATCAAATAGAAACTCAAAATTCAAATGCGTAGACAAATATCCAGATAGAAACTGGCATTTATGAAGATAAGAACTGGTAAGAATCATACAACCATCAAAACATACCTGTTGCTCACTGTGAACATCTCTTCATTTTGGTTCATCATAACATGATCAAGAGGACAGTACCTTGCCCCGGTCTCCTGATCATGAATAACAGAATGTCTGTGACTGAAAGTACCCCTCTCAACATCCTGACCACTCAACCTAACATGATTTCCTTCCACAAGCAATGTTGCAAAAGCAAGAGCCTCTCCCACTGCCCAGTCAACGCCCTCCCCTGTCTCAATCATTTTTTTACGGTCATCAAAAATCCTTTTTACTGCTCTGTGAGGCTTAAAATCCTCTGGAAGGGTTGTGATTGCTTTCCCAACATCCTTCAAGATCTCAGGCTTGACACTGCAAACCCGTGTTTATCTTAAGTCTCATAATTCAAGCTTCAAATTAAACTGCTAACAGAAAAATGAAAAGTAAAAGCCATACCCAGTGTTTCGGACACGTGAAAGCTGTGCAGGTGACTTAAATCCAGACCAAAAAGCTGAAAGCCAATCTCTTTTTTGAGGGACATAGTCTTTACTAGCAACGAACTCCTCATTAAGGATCGTATTGATCTTATCCTGTATCTTTTCCACGTCATCTTTTGTCACCTGACCATATTGTAGGAGTTTGTTTTGATAGATCTCCAATGCAGAAGGATGACTTCTGATGACCTATACCATTGGAAACAAAATATTATGCTATGGTTCTGAAGAAGACCAGTTGATTTCCAGAGAAGGTAAACATATTTATATTGTTCAATTGCATCAGTTATAACTGAAAACAGGAAGGTAAATGAGTAACTTCAGCCACAAATCGGAAGAGAATACAACTCTGCATAAAGCACAACAAACTTCAAGAGCAACTAACCTGATACATCTTGGGCTGGGTGAAGGATGGTTCATCAATCTCATTGTGACCAAATCGACGATAACAGACAATATCAACCACAACATCTGAGTGGAACGTCTGGCGCCATTCTGCAGCAAGTTCACAGGCATGAACAACACCCTCGACATCATCGCCATTGACATGGAAAATTGGAGCACTCAAAGCCTTAGCAACATCAGTGCAGTATTGAGAAGATCTTCCAGCCTTTGGATCAGTAGTAAAGGCCACTTGATTATTCACTACAATGTGAATGGTCCCACCAGTTGTGTAATTTGGAAGAGCACTTAAATGCAATGTCTCATAAACAACACCTTGTCCAGCAAAGCTACCATCACCATGGAGCAAAACACCCATGTTCTTTGTTCTATCCACATCATTAGAATAATATTGCTTTGCTCTAGTTTTTCCAACAACGACTGGGTCCACAGCTTCCAAGTGGCTTGGATTTGCAACCAATGATAGATGAATTCTCTTACCACCCCTAGTAGGTCGATCATAAGAAGTTCCCAAGTGATACTTGACATCACCAGTTCCCACATAACCAGCTCCGTCCACAGGTTTTGTACCACCGCTGAACTCACTGAAAATTTGCCTTAGTGGCTTTCGGACAACATTGCCTAAAACATTTAATCTACCTCTATGCGGCATCCCAATTACTATGCTCTCAACTCCCATATCTGCTGATCTGTCAAACATCTCCTTCATGCCAGGAATCAAGGTCTCACAACCTTCAAGTCCAAATCTCTTGGCTGCCACCCACTTGGTGGCCAAAAAGTTTTCAAACTGAGTACTCCACATCAACCGGTCAAGAATAACTTCACGTCGTTCGCGGTTGTATTCCCTCGGTGTAGGAGTCTCAATTCGTTCTCTCAACCAATTACATTTATCACGATCAGAAATGTGCATGTACTCAAAACCAATGCTGCCACAATAAGCCTGCTCAAGCCTTGTCAATATCGCGCTCAAGGTTTGCACTGGGCGATTCTCAGACAAGAAACCAGCCATCCTCCAAACACCAAGGAAGAACTCTCGGTCCAGATCAGCTTCAGTGAACCCATATGATGCTGGATCCAAAACATCTGGGATTTCCCTCTCCTCCAAACCCAATGGGTCCAATTTGGCTTTCATATGACCATTAACCTGATAAGCTCTCACAAGCAACAGAAGATTCATGCTTTCTTGAATTGTTTGGCCAGAAATCCCAGGCGATGTGGCAGCTAGGCCAGCAAAATTCCTGAAAAAGTTGTCCCATGATTCATCTACACTATTAGGATCTTGCTCCCAAGTCCGCTGAAGCTCTTCAAGGTAGACACTGCTAGTACCATCTAAGAAGCTATCAGTCAATTTAGAAAGTGGTACAGGCCTTGGGACTGGTGCAGTTTGCGCCTTTGGCCGGTAAACTGTGGTATGAAAATATCTACTTTGTGATGGAAGAATGCGAGTTCTTGGCACGTAAGAACCACTCTGAGACACAGCCCTTCTAATGGCAAGCTTTGCCACACTAGATCCAGCTCTAAACCATGCCATTACTGTAAATCAAGCCCTCAAATCGAATTTAAAATCTTTCAATTTTTTTCAATTAACCCTCAACTGAAAAAACTTCAACACACAATCATTATACCTTGAGAAATAACCTAGTAGAGCAACAGGAAAATAGAATATTCAGCAATTCGAACGGAACCGCAAACAGACAGAAATCAATAAAGAATCAAAATCAATTTCTAGAATTTAAGTAATCTCAACAGTTTAGTTTGCAGTACTAAAATGAAATTGGTCCGCATAGCACACAGTGGTTACCGAGGATTCATATAGTCGACCCCAAATAGTTTGAAGTAGAGTTGTGGTTGATAGATTAAGTAGTTTAGCTTTGGGCATCGGAATAAATGAGCCAGATAGAGCACCAATTATTCATATATTCAATCCAACTAGTTTGGGATCGAGGTATCATTGGTTGAATTATTTGAATAGTTAAGATTTAATTATCAGCATGAAATCTGCCCAAATGAAGCACAACAATTATAGAGGATTCAGCACCCAAGTGTGTAGCCTAGTGGCGGGTTGAAAACCATGAGATCTCATGTTCAAATCACAGCGTAGGCAAAAACAAAAGGTGATTTCTTCCCATTTGTCGCCTTCGTGGATAGAGTTACCCGGTACCTATGCTAGTGGGAGGTAGCAGGTACCATGGAATTAGTCAAGTTGCACACAAGCCTACCCAAACACCATGGTTATCAAAAAAAATATTATAGAGGATTCGGAAAATCGACTGATTGAATAGTTTAGTTATAGAAGAAACCAACTCCCTTCATCATTTAAAGCTTTAAACACCACAGCTACAAAAGCAAAACTCTGATCTCTAAAAACTACCAAATCTAATTGCCAAAAGTAGATTATACAGTAAAATTTCAAAAATCTCATTGTAATTCAAATCAAATAGAGGTTACACTAAATTATAAAAAATTATGAGCAGCATTGTAACTAATAAAAAAATACATGAGTATAGAACATCTATGTAGCATTCAAATGCGCTAAAATCAAGTCTTAAGCACCACTGCTTTAATAGCAAAATTTTAAGATCCACACAGCAAATCATACCCTACACGATCTAAAACTCTAAAAAAAAAAAAAAAAAAAAAAAAATATATATATATATATATTAACTACGTAAAGCAGATTTTACAGTAAAATTTCATAATTCAAATCGGATAGAGCCTACACTAAAATGTAATGAATTACGAGCAGCACTGAGAATAATTAAAAAAAAAAAAATAAGTACATGAGAATATAGAACATCTATGTAACATTTGAATGCGCTAAAATGAAGTTCAAAATTATACGATCCAGCATGAATTAAATTCCTAACATCCAAAAAATAAATAAAAAAATCTAAAAAGCAGATTTTACAGTAAATTTCAAAATCAGACATAGAACTTACAGTGAATTATAAAAAATTACGAGCAACATTGAAAATGATCAAATGAAAAAACGAAAATGCATGAGAAATATAGAACATATATATATATGTATATGATTGAATTGATGCGATTTTGAGAATAATAATAATACCTTAGAGCGAAGTTTGTGGGTTGAGCGAATAAGATGACCTTTTTTTAAAATGTAGACGAAGAAGCCACGTTCAAAGTAGAGCCTATATTTTAAGCTACCTTTCTCCCATGTTCTCGAACCTCTATGACCATTATTCCCTCCGTTACTTCTAGTACCTCCTACCAAAATGGTAAAATAATTACTTCCTCTTCTTATGTGCATAGTTTTATTTGTTATGTATTGACTTGACACGCTTAATATGAACTCAAATATAGAATGACAATTTTATCATATAATTACTAAATAATTTAATGATTGAAATCAATTGAAGCTTACTAGAAAAGTAGTGTAGCTAACTAATTGAATATTGGGTTCCAATAATTCACGTATTTCCCGTAAAAATATAGTTCTGGAGCTAGAATTTGCATATCTTTTTTCATCTTATACAAAGTGTTGGAAAATCTAACTTATTAATTCTAAGGGTATAATAAAAACAAAATGATAGATTATCTCTTGGTTTTTTGAACTAGATAAGTAAAAATGGACAATTATTTTTAGTACACACGACAAGTAAAAATGGATGAAAGGACTAACTTTTTGAATAATAATTTATATATTTAGAACCTACAAGTACTATAAGTTACAATAATTAACAATATAAAGTATTTAAAGGACATACGAATAAATCACGGTAAAAAAAATTCTTGTTTAACCTCGAAATCCAACTATATCAAATAAACTTAGACGTAGAAAGTACTAGTACTAATTAACATAAGATAGTACTAGTTTATTAATTATAAGAGCGTAATTGCACAACTAAGTCATTATACATATAATAACATAATTACAAAATTTGTTTATTTGTCATACTATAATTAAAGTACAATTTTGAAGAAGAAAAATTGAAATAATCTTTTAGGTAGTAGGTTCAAAATAGTCCCTTAAGTTTCGATTAAATTTAACAATCAGAGATTTGTAGATATGTGATGGAAATCAAAAATGGAAAGTTTTGTTAAATATCATAAGATACAAAGGCGTCATACTTATTTTTTTACTCTCTATGTCTCGATTTACTTGACACTCTTTTTTGACAGTGTCAAAAAGAATAATACATTTTCATATTTAGTAACAATTTGACTTTAAACTTATCATTTTATCCTTAATGAGATAATTTATAGTCACACAAATGTCTATAGCTTATTTTATACAATTTTCAAAAGTCCTTTTATTATTCTTAAACTTTATGCTTAGTTAGACATCTTCACATAAATTGGGACAGAGGGAGTACCACCATTCAAAATAAGTCATTTAAGAAGCCTTTCCTTCATATAGTGGAAAATTTGTTAAATATATATTTCTATTAAATTCTAAGAATCATGCCTTTGTATCTTATGTAACTTCGTCATCTTTGGAGACAGTTTCAAGTTCCTCTATGTAAAAAGGTAGGGACCAAAGACAGCTAATGTGTTGTTTATTATTTATTATGGTTTGACTATTGTTCTTATATTAAATTTATTTTGCTTAGTCAGAATTGTTTAATTTTATACAACATCCATCTTTTTCAAAATAAACATCCCCATGTAAATGGTCTTTTCTTCTGTGTGTAAGGCCACAGAATGATCTTGTAAGTTGTAGCCAATAGTAGTCAAAGGCACACCACAACTTATTACCTTTTTTTAATTAAAATCTCTTTCAAATAGAGTATATTATATTGCTTAATTGAATACATCTGAACACTTTCAACCTTTTCTTTTATTTCATGTTGTCATTTATTCGCAACCTACAGTTGCCTACTGTTAAATTGCGTAAAAAAGTCAAAAAATTTATTCAAAGAAAAATACTTTATACTAGAAGTGAAATCTATATACATTCTCAAAGGCTGTATGCCATGACACTAGTTAATATAATCTAAACTTCTGATGCGAGTAAGTTTCTACCCCCATAAGGCTTCCATTGACCAGAAATTAGCTTAGCATGTTTAATGTTGACTGTCTACTTACTCAACATATGGGTCTAGATGTATCAAGAATTAGCATGTTTTATGTTGGTTGCCAACTTACCGCAACTCTCCTCTTTTATCCCGGATTTAGGATAACCAAGCTCCTGATGCTTGCCATCTACAACTTACCACAACCCTCCTCCTTTTTGAAAGCATGAAATCGACAATATGAGTGAGCTCACATTGGCTGCCATCAATAACATGAGTTGAACTTAAATAGAATAGTGAGAATTCACATACCCAACTTAACTTATTTGGAACTGAGGCATAATAGTTATTGGTCTGAGATTTAATTCAAGAGTAGAGGTAAGTGAGAAAACATAATTGAACTACTATTTTTTTTATTTTTTTGAACTGGAATCAATTTTTTATAGATAGATCGATCCATTGAGGAATACGAATCATTTTCCCAATGACTCTTTTAACAATTATGGGTACTTTATCATCACATAAATCCATTTAAAATATCAAGTTTTCTCTGTATCTTTTTATTTCAGAAACTGGAACTAGCTGGATTATAAATGCATGTGAGAAAGAGAGAAAATCAATGTAAAGACTACTTTACTTTCACCTTCTACATCAAAGCAACAACTAACAGTTCCATGATTAAAAGAAGAAAAGGAAATGAAATCCTAGGAGGACATAGATTAACATAGTTAGCTGTATATGACACCAGATTCCAAAATTAATTAAAGAAGGAAAAACCTTGACACATCAAGCTTGCCATTTAGATGGCTGATAAATGGTAATGAAGTTTAACAGGGATCAGTTTTCGCCCAATCAATTTGTACATCCAAGTGCCATCAAGAAACAGTAACCGACCCGACTCCACTCACGAACCACAACAAGATGACTTTTGGGCACCTTGGCCGGAAGTTCCTGCCTGATCGGATTGGTTGATCCTGATTGTCTGAGGCTGCACAAACAGAGAGAACATATTTACACACGGGATGAAGTAATCATAATCTAACATGTTACAGAGGTCATGTGCAGAAGTTGATAACTCCAGTCCATTGAAACAAAAGAATAAAGAAAAGTAGAGGAAATATCAGTGTACCTCAGTCTTGGAATCAGATTCCGAAAGCCTTTGCTTGATATCCCTACCAATTGAAAAGAAAACTTCTTCCACATTCAGGTTTGTCTTTGCACTCTGCAGTAGATTTGATCATTTATCAGTGACCCGAACTTACTCCATGCGGCAGAATTTTCAATTTCCACAACAGAAAGACTTAAGACTTACTGTTTCAAAGAACTTAATGCCATATTCATCAGCAAGAGCTTGACCTTTGGAAGTTGGCACAGCCTAGATAGGGAAAAGGAATAATATCAATAGCATCTAATTGAAACCCTGTTAGTCAAAAAGGAATTACTAACAGATCAAAGGAGTGAGGAAAACCAAGCAATTATGTTCTACTGGACTACAATTTTCCATAGGTTGGGTGCCCAAGGTTCCTTAGAGGGATGGATGTCTGTTATATAATTGACCAGATTCAGGAAGACAAGAAATTCCAATCCCCACAATTTCAAAATAACAATAACCTACCCTTTTGCTTTCATCCATATCAGCCTTGTTCCCAACCAAAATCTTGTTGACGTTGTCAGAAGCATGTTGCTCTATGTTGCGAATCCAGTTCCTGATGTCTACATGGTTTGGTTAAACATGAAATAATAAGTTAAATCTACTTTCAAATGCTAGATGTGGTCAACAACTGCAATTTCTTTTTTCTTTTTTTGGATGGGTGGTCATGCAACAACAAATTAAGACCATAAAATCAGCTAAAACTCAAAATGTGGACATTTTTTTTATCAAATCTCTGCTGCAAAAGAGAACCTAAATAGTGTTGAGGGACATAAACTCTACATATAAGCAGGTCACGCAATCAACAAGCTTCAAATAATAACAAAATCAAAGTTCAATGCTAACCAAAAAAAGAATCAAAAGAGACAATAAAGCAAATTAGTGAGAAAATTTACTATTGAAGGATGACTCATCCGTGACATCGTACACCAGAAGAATACCCATGGCTCCTCGATAATACGCTGTGAACAACACAAATTCAAACTTCATTGAGAGGGACACATTGAAAATTAAAGATGAATTTCACATTTGAAGAGACCTTCTAATTCAATTCAAACTCCTAGCAATTTTAGTCCAAGAACGTTAAGGTGCTGATGAGTAGTCCAAACCTAACAACCCTTTAATGCACTAGGTTTAGATATACCTGTTGTGATTGTGCGGAAACGCTCCTGACCAGCTGTATCCCAAATTTGTAACTTAATCCGCTTGCCATCAAGTTCAATTGTTCTTATCTTAAAGTCAATCCTGTAAATTTGGAGGAGAAGAGGGAAAAGCAAGGTTGAGAGGAGGCAGTAAACAGTGCAATGAGGTATATATTTATTAGATTTTTCAATAATGGTGGTTCCAAACTAAAGAATTCATCTTGCTTCCTGCACAAGAGAGCATAATTTTGTCTACTTTTTTTTCCGAGCACATTTTGTTTCCTGCTACCATTCAAGAGAATCAAGACAATTGACATACAACTTTTTCATCAGTTTCTTGATGACTTCTTCAATTACAGAGTTACACCTTAAATTTCTGCATCATTTGACTAAAACGAGAGTCTCGTAGAAGGAAAAAGAACTAACTGCTGACGTAGTACTACAGCAATTCCAAAAGATGTATGTTGGTGTCTGAAAAACAATCTAAGTTGTAGTTCCAGAGGAGAAAGTGACAGTCCAGGATACAAACCCAATAGTTGTGATGAAACTTGTTGTGAAGGAACCATCTGAGAATCTCAGAAGCAAACAACTCTTTCCCACACCTACAAATAAAACCATCATAAAGTGTAAGGAACTAATAGAAGATGTTATAACTTATACAAGGAAAACATTTGATTTGTGGAAAATATCTTCCCTATCCTTTGAAAATAAATAACTAACCTCCTCAGAGTCAGGAAATGTAAGTGAAACTGTTACATTTTCCTTCCAATTCAAGGATGAGCCTCATGTGCTTAGAATGAGAGTTTGACCAAATTTTTACCCAATTTCCCTCTATAAATACGGGCAAATAAACATTATATATTTCATATTTTCAACTGTAATGGTAATACTGCTAAAATAAATTTAAATAAAGGGTTTATGGTCTAAACCTTCATATTCTAATTTTGCATCTTAACCACAAATTCTTTCTATAAACCTGCTTATGGACGTTCTTATCCTATTAACTGTTACCTTGTTCAAAAAAAAAAAAAAAAGTTCTTATCCTATTAAAACTTTTCCCCAACAAATTTTTAAGTACCTGAAGTTTGACCTGTAACTAATTGTACTCCTAGTCACTTTCTGAATATGACAACTTACTAAAAACTGTATTTGCAAACTTAAGAGGGAACTTTTAAGTTTCAGCAACTTTCAAAAAAGTTCAAGATCTAATTGGTAAGAGTCAGTTAGTCTTACAGATGAGGCACAAAGAGCGTGCAGTTGTGGTATGGTGTTGGTTCTAGAGATTAAAAGAAAAGGGAGAAAATAAAAATAATAACGGGGGGTGGGTGATTTTGTGCATTTGACCAAGTTCGTTCAAGGAAGAATCCTACAAGTAGCTTTTTAGTCCATATCTTAGGTTGTGCATACGTGAGGGCCGGAGTGAAAATGGTGTCCTATGTACTTAACATTGAATATCTTGACTTACAGAACCAATTAACAAATCAAGCTTTTTGGTAGAATCTGGTTAAGCTTATGAATAGCACCAAACATGGATGTGAGACATCCATTTATCGTGATCAAAGTGATCCATGAAGAATGGTGAAAGAACAAACGTCCAAAGATACTGAGATGGGCAGTATAAATTTATGGACGTAATATCTGTCATGGGCGGCTTTCCAGCCATGCCCCATGACCCCTTGGGCGCGCCCCATGGCGCCATGGCAAGCCTCTCAGCGCCTAGCGCCATGGACGGCCCCGTGGTCTCGGACGCCCCAAGTGACAAGGTTGCTTCTGCCTATGTCGCCCCATCAATTTCCCTCGCGCGCGCCCCTGTGCTGGCCGTGCCCCAACGCGTGCCCAGCGCCCAATGTCAGTGCAGCCCAGCTACAGTGCCAGCGCCCAGCACCTAGCGCCCGCGCCCCAGTGCGCGCGCGCACCGTGCCCTGCGCGCATGACAGTGCCCCGACCGAGGGTGCACATGGACCTGCTCTAGTTAGGTCTCTTTTGTTGTAATTATAGAGTAGTTTACTTTATGTAATTTTGGTTGTGTTTCTCTAGCAAAACCATGTCTAGCTCTATGACTTGGGTTTTTATTTTTAAAGCATTATTAGGGGGGATCAAACAATCAAAACTTTCAAGCAAGCAATCAATTCTCTGTACTGGTGTCTCTCCCCCTCGACACCGCTTGCTCTCATTGTAATCAATTTTCATTAATGCAAACAAGCTCTCTTTCTTTCTCATTCTCAATTCACTTTTCTGTTCTCTCAATTGTTCCTGACATTGGTTTTCCCGCACGGCACTGACAGTCTCGTCTAGCGTGCGGAGGGGACCCCAGTTGGCGGATAGCAACTTTGGAATCTTCGGTTGCTTAGCCTTACGTCGCCCTTCCAAGAAGTCTCAGGAAGGTGCCGCGTAACAGTTGGTAAAGAAAGAAAAAAAAAAAAAAAAAAATAGTAGAAGCCATCCTCAACGATCGAGTCATACATGCCTCAAGAAAAGATCACCAAGAGTTCCTGGTGAAATGGTTGGGATGTGATGCCGAAGAGAATACATGGGAGAGAGGCACCAGCCTCAAAGCCTACAAGCACCTGATCGATGACTATCTTGCAAACAAGGCGCCGAGGACGTCGCCAACTCAGGTGGGGGAGAATGTCATGGGCGGCTTTCCAGCCATGCCCCATGACCCCTTGGGCGCGCCCCATGGCGCCATGGCAAGCCTCTCAGCGCCTAGCGCCATGGACGGCCCCGTGGTCTCGGACGCCCCAAGTGACAAGGTTGCTTCTGCCTATGTCGCCCCATCAATTTCCCTCGCGCGCGCCCCTGTGCTGGCCGTGCCCCAACGCGTGCCCAGCGCCCAATGTCAGTGCAGCCCAGCTACAGTGCCAGCGCCCAGCACCTAGCGCCCGCGCCCCAGTGCGCGCGCGCACCGTGCCCTGCGCGCATGACAGTGCCCCGACCGAGGGTGCACATGGACCTGCTCTAGTTAGGTCTCTTTTGTTGTAATTATAGAGTAGTTTACTTTATGTAATTTTGGTTGTGTTTCTCTAGCAAAACCATGTCTAGCTCTATGACTTGGGTTTTTATTTTTAAAGCATTATTAGGGGGGATCAAACAATCAAAACTTTCAAGCAAGCAATCAATTCTCTGTACTGGTGTCTCTCCCCCTCGACACCGCTTGCTCTCATTGTAATCAATTTTCATTAATGCAAACAAGCTCTCTTTCTTTCTCATTCTCAATTCACTTTTCTGTTCTCTCAATTGTTCCTGACATTGGTTTTCCCGCACGGCACTGACAGTCTCGTCTAGCGTGCGGAGGGGACCCCAGTTGGCGGATAGCAACTTTGGAATCTTCGGTTGCTTAGCCTTACATCGCCCTTCCAAGAAGTCTCAGGAAGGCGCCGCGTAACATATCACTATAAGTTAGAGTGATTGTCAATTTGTCATATCCCCGTCAATTTTCTCCCAGAAAATGAAAAAGGAAAAGGAGAAAGGTATGGAGGCTGTGTTTGGTATTTTCAGAAAATATTTTCCAACTTTCCCATGTTCGGTTGGTCAAAATGTTCTGGAAATCATATTCTCTAGGAAAACAAGGTCCTTACAAATGAGGAAAGTGGCTTCCCTAATGGAAGTAGGGAAAACAAGTTCCATAAGTGATATACCAAGTTCATTGTCTCCTCCCCACCCACCCAACGCCCCTAACCCTCAGCCCTTGACCATCCCACCCCACAATCCCCGCACCCCCACCCCCATAGTGTTTTGCTAGATTTCATAAAAATGCTCCTGAGATAATATTGTTTTGCTTACTTACGAAATATAGAAAACAAGTGACTATAAGAAACTCACTTGTTTTTCTTCATAGCAAACACACCCTAAGACCACTAAATTTGAAATATCTCCCATGTTCCTCCTCCTCCAGTAAATCTTCAGAAAATAATAAGTCCCATTGTCCTTGAGATACAGTTTTGAATTTTTAATTTCAAAAGTTAGAAAATGCCAAAAAAATCTGAACTGACTTTGACAGAACACAATCCCAGTCCATATTTTAATGTTGTCAGAGAACGTAAGAATATTAATCTAAAATGTCATAGAAAGAAGAAAAAGTAAGCAAAGAATGATGAACTAATCAGTACACATCTCTGGGCACTTGAGATTGAGGGGCTTCACTAGGCAAAGGGAGACACATGAACCGAAATTGCTGAACATAGGAGAACCATAAGAAATATCAAATTGGACTAGCACTCTATCAGAGAAAATGTCAAATTGGAATAGCACTATGGCACATGATGCTCTTTAAGAGCTTCAGACCATGAAAGAACATCTCAAAACTAATGATAAAACTTACTCCCTCTCGTCCAACTTATGACACTTTCCATTTTCGTACTTCGTAACACTTTAAAATGTGACAAAACTTAATTTCTATACATATTTCACACCTTTCAAAAATTCAAATTCTTTACACTACTTAAATTTTTGAACTTCTTTTTCTTTTTCCACAATGATGATGTCGAGCCAGCTTGGGCGCACCTCGACCAATTCCACGGGATGTGTGCCACCTCCCACCAGCAGTCTCTGTCCATCAAGACTTGGACAAATGAGAAGAAATTACCTAGTTGTTTTTGAGACCTCCGGATTCTCAATACACTTCATTGACTATTTTGAACTTTTATAGCATAATGTTTTGTCCATCAAATCTACCTTTCAACAATAACTTAAATATTTTCTTCCACTGTCTATAAGTAAGTCAGATTAACATATTCTTTTTCTATAGGGACATGTCAAATAACACCTTTAACTTCGTGTCCACTAAAAACTAATCATATAATATGGGAAGTACAGAGTAACATAAAAAGGGAGATAAAGTGCTTCTTGCTAATATAGAAATCATAGATAAACTTATTTCAGGCAAACAATTATTCTCTATTCTGTTCACCATATACCACATATTCCCTCCGTCCATATTTGACTTGGCACACCCCTTAAGGAGTAATAAATAAAATTATAAGTTTACTATATCAGTCCTAATTATTATAAATAACTGAAATCAATCAAACATACTTTAAAAGTTGTGCAACCACTAACAATTCATTGAAGTTTCCAACCCAATAATTAATAGTTCAGGTACCCGCAAGGGTGGCTCAGTTGGTTGAGCATGGGGCTTTCATAATGGAGGTCTTAGGTTCAAAACCCCCAGCCAACGACAACAGGGGATTTGCCTTCTGGGTCGAGCTCGTCGCACGGGGCTTGCCTAGTGCGGGTTACCTCTCCTGTGTGGTTCAGGAGCTGGGTTTACCCTGTGCGCACCCAAAGGGTAGCGGCTGCGGGTTCCCATGTTATCAAAAAAAAAAAAAAAGTTCAGGTAAAACAGGTATGAAATGGTAAATTACCTCTTAGTTTTTCAAACTGGACAAGTAAAAATAGACATAACCAAATCTCTCAAATTTCATGTAAAGATCCAATTTTTCCCCATTCCTAGGCTCCATTATGTTATTTTATTTCCTTTTTTCTAAACTCTTAGTCGTAACAAAATGGGTTCAAATTAACTTGTGGTAATAAAAGTTATAAATCAAAAATAGAAAACTAACCGCTATCACCAATAAGGAGGAGTTTGATGAGATAATCATAATCTGCTCGAGCCCTAGCTGGTGGAGCTGCCATTTTCTTTTTTCCAAATAATAAATATTTGAATCACCAATATAAAACCCTAGAAAACCAAAAAAATTGCATTTATATCATAAATCAATTTGTAAAAGAATGAGAGTTATAAATGAAAAAACAAAGTTGAACCTGAAGGGAAAGAAATTGGGAGATGGTAGACAATAAGAAGGTCTACCAAGCGTGGTGGTAATTGGTGCGACTTTTTGCCGTATAATTTGGGGAACTGGACCCTTTGTTCCTCCAATTTTTTTTTTTTTAAGGCAAAAATGGCTCGTTTGATACGAGAAATAAGGAATAAATATTTTGGTAATTAAATTTGAGATGAATTTATTTAATATTTGGTTGGGATAAAATTGGGATTTGTTATTCCGGAATTATAGTATTATTTTATTTTTATGAGAGAGTGTAATAACTAATTCTATAATAAATAATTCTGCGATAACTTTTTTCCCAATCAAACGACCCCTTAATGTTATAAGGGCCATTTGGCCATGAGAATTATTCACGAGAAATTCTTATACCTGTTTTCTTAAATCAGTAAATACTTGGAATTCGTAAAACACCTAAAAGCATATTTTCGCTTTTTTCACTTTCAGTTTTGGACCGTCGCATTTATTCAATTATTACCTCAACTTTTTTATTTTTATAAAGATGACCCCATTTACATCAATTTTGAAGTCATTACCATCACTTGACTAATTTGATGCTGAGTATAAGTGTTTTTAAAGAGTGGTTAATGTGTCACTTTTGGTCTTTATCTTTCATCCGTGGTATAAATTTTAGAAATTTCTTCTGAAGGTTCACAATAACTCTTGATAAGTGACACATAGTTGTAACTACTTCTGTTGTTTCAGAATCTCTGCTATTAATTCCTTAAGAAAAGCAACTATGATTTTAGAAATAAAGACATGATCTTTTCAATGGTACTCTCTGTTCGTGTCACTGGGTAATTCAATGTAACTCTTGGCAACTGACACTCTTTGGGAGTTGATCGGTTTGAATAAAATAATAAACACAAATGTGGTTTTTATACATTACAAATAATAATAAAGATTAGAGTTAACGGATGTGGTTTGTATAGAGAAAGAAAATAATAAGGATGAAAAATTCGGTAAATTAGTTAAGTTGGCCGGTTTTACTAGTTTTTAGAAGTTGGAGGATATAAATCATATTTCATATTTTTTTTAGGAAAAGTACGTTCAAACAGCCAAAATTATTTGTAAAAATTATAACCAAACATAACTCCAAATTTAAAAATTCCAAATAAAGTGGAAAAAAATACTTGGTTTTTATGGCCAAACACCTACTAAAAGTAACCAAAATTTATCCTTACTTTGTTAACCTCATCCAATTAACTACATTGCATGCCAACTCACCATACCAACCTTTCTTTCTCTCCCACCACCATCCAAAGCAGAGTCCGCAACTTTTTTAACTCAAAAAGTGTCAAAAGGCACCAAATATCTCACAAAAAAAAAAGTAACCAAACTACCTTTTGCGCACTAAATTAGTGGGCAATAGAGAGTTTTTTTTTTTTGGTACAATTTTAAAGTTCTTAAATTCACGTTTTTTTTATACTTTGACCAAAGATTAGTCATGTTTCAAAACTCCGAAATATCAATATTTTATATAAAACTTGATATCTTTTTTTGCGGACAACAATGTCGGCTCATTACATCAAGTATACCTAAACGTTTGAATCGTAGTTTTAGAGGTTGTAAAGTGTCCCGAAGTAAGTTTTGTTTGTTTGAATCTTGTTATCTCTAGGTTTAAGTGTTTTATTTTATAAGGTTTTGATTTAAGTGTCTTATTATTTAGTCAAGACATTACTTTATTTCGAATGTACAAATAAAAATATTATATTAAAAAATAATTCATTCAATACGAGAGGTTCAAAATAATTCAAAAAATACAACAACAAAATAATACCAAAATATTTAAAATAATATTTTTAAATATTTATCATGTCCCTCCACTAGGTTCAATCCCTAGTGATTGAGGTAAAAAGGTAGTCAAATAGCTAGACCACTGAGCCAAGTTGGCATTTAAGCAATATGTAGGCACTTTTTACTTTTTATAGTGTTCACTAATGCTACTTATCTTGTTTTCTCGAATTGAATTTCCAACATTGAAATTGACATTCAAAACTTTATCACCACGAGATTTCCATCTTGAAATCTACTTTTTATCATCAGATTTTTACCAGAGAAGAATGAAAATTGTGCATCAATTTGGGAGAAAATTCAAATTGAATGAGATAATGGGCGTTTTTTGGAAAATCAGTATTTTGACCCGCTAGATCTCGAAAAATTACCCAAAATGAAAAAAAAATCGCGTAAAACCGACAACCGAGTGCAAAGTTATGATCGTAGTTTCATCAATTTACAATTAGTTTTTCTCCCTTTACTCCTTAAAATAAAATTGCCTTGACTAAAATAAACAAGTTAAAACTTAATAAAATAAAACACTTATAAAGTAAAACACTTAAACCTAACGATAACAAATCACTAAACAAAACTTACTTCGGGGCAATTTACAACACCTAAAACGACGAACCAAACGTTTAAGCCTACATTATTGTTCGCAGAAAAAGATATCAGTTAAAATATTGATATTCCGGAAATGCAGTGGTAATGAAGTTTTGAGTGTCAATTTCAATGTTGGAAATTCAATTTGAGAAAACAAGATAAATAGCATTAGTGAACACTATAAAACATAAAAAAGTGTCTTTATATTGCTTAAACCTAAAGATAACAAGATTCAATCAAACAAAACTTACTTCAGGACACTTTACAATCCCTAAAACGACGATCCAAACGTTTAGGTATACTTGATGTAATGAGCCAACATTGTTGTCCGTAAAAAAAATATATATATCAAGTTCTATATAAAATATTGATATTTCGGAGTTTTGAAGCATGACTAATCTTTGGTCAAAGTATAAAAAAACGTGAATTTGAGAATTTTAAAATTGTACCAAAAAAAAAAAAAAAACCCCTTCTATTGCACACTAATTTAGTGTGCAATAGAACTTAACTGTAAATTTACAGTTTGGTGCTATTGCACACTAATTTAATGCGCGAAAGGTAGTTTGGTTACTTTTTTTTAGTGAGATATTTTGGTGCCTTTTGACACTTTTTGAGTTAAAAAAGTTACAGACTCTCCAAAGCATGCCTACTCAACCATGACTTCCACGGTATACATAGATCTCACAAAAAAAAATCATTTCATAATTAGAAAAAGCTACCTAATTATGGAAACAAGAAGATTATTTATACTAAAGTTTAGTGAGGCCACTAATTATATAATTGCCCTAAATCTAGGCCTATATTAAGACAATGATTGTAATTGCAAAATTAGTCTTGATCTCTGGCTAAAATTATAAAGCTAAGTCCAATTGGAAAAATTGCAAAATCAGCTACAATTGGGCTAGAAATTGCAGAAATGACTGTAATTGTCCACCTTGAAACATTCGCTTGAGCATGTCGTGGATCTTGAGGTCTTAATTCTGTGATCAATTCTGGCTACCTAGGGCGCCATCATCGCACAGCCTTACAGGTTGTTTGGTTCACGGATTAAGTTAGGTGGAATAAAATAACATCTAATTTGATGCGACAGATTTCAATTAACATGGATGTGGTGCATATTTCTTCAAATTTTAATTATGGACTAACTTTTTCAAAAGGCAAACATTCTTCAATGTGGATATAAATTTAGATTACGCTAAACGGTGGACGTTGTTCCACTCTTCAAGAAATTTTGATAGCAATAGTAGACATGAATTCAACCAAGGGCAGTGAGCGTAAATTCTTTCAAACACAACTATTTACATATTCTTACCACTAACAGTTATTTTTAGCTCGTGGCATTTGTCGATGGATCGAGGGCACATGATCGTGGAGTTAACCTTCTCCAAAGTGGATACGGACATGGTCACCTGTTATTATTTTAATTCCTCAATTTTGTCATCACTTTGTACATATTCATTGGTTTCAAGTCGCTAACAAGTTCCTTTTAGAATGTGGTATTTAATGAGATGATAGGATCGAAGTCTTCCATCATATGTCAAATCGTGGAGACAATTGTAAATTTAACTCCCGTCACAACGGGACGTGGATTAGGATGTGAAATTATATCTCTTCACGAATGGTTTTATGGATATACATCTCTACATTACAAATTGTGAAAGCGGACATGGATTTATATTTCAATATCGTGGATTGTGTGGACGTGGATTTATTTTCTGCATTGTGGGTATTGTGGACGTGGTCGTAGATATATCTTTCTGCATTATGAGCATTGTGGACGTGGACGTGTATTTATCTTTCTTGCATTATAAATTTTATGAAAGTAGACGTGGATTTACATTTTTGCACTAATGACTTCGTGGATATGGATTTGGATGTAGATGTGTGTTATACCCCGTACATTTACACGACAAATTATCCGCAAGCAAATCGACTCAAGTTAAAGGAGGAATTATTTTCGGACATGAAATAAGAGCTTTTAATTTTCAACTTTGATTATCACAAAAATTGATTAATTAAAGTTAGACAAGTAAATTAGTGGGACATGTGTCAATGTTAAGGGCTACTTATATAAGGCATAAGATGACTTATATTCCTCCATTATTCACAAAACTCATCCATCAAAGTAGAGTTAGTGAGAGAAGCTCTCAAGCTTAGAGAGAGAGAGGGGTTCCCGGCGCTACTATTCACGGCGGCGCACTGTTCACGGCGCCGCCACTGTTCACGCGCACTGTTCATGCCGCTACTATTCACGCCGCCACTGCTCACGGGCACTGTTCACGGCCAGCCCATTTTTGCCCCCTTCTACACAATTAATTGGAGAGATTTGAAGATCAAGAGGAGGAAAAAGATGGAGCTCATGGTAATGGGTATATGGAGTATGTTAAAGGTGATTTCTATTTAAGTGAATTGAGACAAGAAATTAATTATGTGTGTAATTGATTAAATGGGGAATTCTATTAGAATATTAGAATTAATTACGATTTTTTTTGGGATAAATATTATAATCCACATGGAAGCTTGTTAATTGGGAAGATGGGGTTTTAAATATACGCATGGAACAGATGGGATGATAATGGCTGTTGAGGCGTAAAGTTCCTAAAAGCCCCATGCGTCAAAAGGAATAGAGTGCATGCGTACCCTTTTTATTCCACTTTTGGAGAATTCACTTTATGGAACTAAGTACTGCATATATTTAAAAAGGAGCACAACGTAGCAATTCTTTCTTGGAAGCAATCTTTCAAGGTAAATCCGACAAATTCCTAGACAAAAAAAAATGGACAGTGACGTGAACTTCCAAATCAACCAGCAATGCCCTTCTTAAATACACAGTAACAACCTTTCGTTTGTGCAACATAGCAGCTATTTTGTCCTAATAAATATCAAGTCAAGTTCAATTCCATTGACGTGATGATACTAATATCAATTTCCTCCGGTGCTGGCAAATTGAAGAATTTTTCGAAGTGAAGTAAAGTGGAAAAAGAATACTTCTTGGTATATAAGGTAAGAATCTTCCCCCTAGATATATTTAATTTCGTCCAAGTCATAGCTAAATTGTGGGCTGAATTATGAGAATTTTATATGTACATATATGTACATCTTTGTCGGTGGTATTTCTGTGTTAATAGGAGAATAATTGAAAATTCGGATTAGGTGAAAATATAGGGGAAGTGCTGCCGGATTTTCGTTAAATTTTAGATAATAGAAAATCTTAAACGAGAATATGTATAAGCTAGAATATAGGTTCGATGAGAAATAGGCTATGGATTTGTAAACTAGATAATATAGTTACTAACAATAACGTTATTCTTATATAAATAGGCTAAAAGAGCGACGAGACGAACGGGTTACGAATAGCCGCTAACAGGTATGTAAAGCGCAACCCTTCTTTCTTTTGGCATGCCTTAGTTTTCAATAGGCTATATCACGAGCCTCGAGGAAATTCCAAATTCGAAATCCGAGCACGTTATGATCCTTATATATATTTCTTGGCATTCTTATGTATGTTGTGATGAAGTATGAACCATTATGTCTTCGAAAGCATTGATTTCCAAACTTTGTACAAAAAGTTATTTTAAAGAATTCTGTAACTACGAAATGCCATATCTTTCGCATAAAGGCTCGGATTGCTCCAATATTTTTATAGGAGTTTGCATGATGTATAATGAGTATGTTTTCCATAGGCGGGCCCGACTCGGGTCAATACCAGTCCGTGGGTCCCGCGACTTTCCGTTATGTACTTTGGACGACTTTTGAAAGAATTTGGTATGATTATCATTTCGAATTTCAAGTATGGTCATTTACTTATATTTGAGTCTATGATAATGATTTTATGCATATGGTTACTCATGACTCTGCTCGTGCGTTCTGTTATATCTTTCGCCGGTTCTGTTATCGTGCGCACTTTGATATACTCCGGAGTTATGCTGTGTTATGGTTCTCCGAGCTACTCGCTAATGAGGGTCGGGTTCCACATATATTTGGTGTTATGCTGTGTATGGCGTTATGTTGTGATGTGATATGTGACGGGGATACGGAGATTTGAAACTTTCTGGTGTTATGCTGTGTTATGGCGCCATCGACGGGTGGGCGACCATATTCTTCTGTACCCTATGCATTACTTACATATTTTTTTAAAGTAAGCAAATTTTGATATGTTGGATTTGCACTTATGTTTGGTACTTCCATTTCGTTTATGTCTCAGATTTGCTTTCTGTATATTCTGCTTTGCATACTCAGTACATATTTCGTACTGACCCCCTTTCTTCGGGGGGCTGCGTTTCATGCCCGCAGGTACAGACGCACAGTTTGGTGATCTACCCATTTAGGACACCCTCTTCTGCTGTTTGGAGTGCTCTTCTCATTTCAGAGCACACATTTTGGTATATATTCGTTCGCTATGTATATATGTATTTGTTCAGGGGAACGGCGGGGCCCTGTCCCGCCATATGATTCGGTTTGTCTGTTTAGAGGTCTGTAGACGTATTTGTGGGTGTGTGTGCCTACTTCTGTTCAGATATGTTTGTATGATTGTATTCGCTATGGCAGCCTTGTCGGCGTGCATTTGTATATGTTTTGGGCCGTTGTGCCATTTGATAGCCTTGTCGGCTTTTGATACATTCGATAGCCTTGCCGGCTTTTTGATATATGTATATGCATATGGTTGCGTTTGAAATATGTCTAAGACAGTTTGATATAATTTGAGGCAGCGTGTGATATTTGTGCCTATATACGTTATCTGTATGTGATTAGATTTGGATAAGTATGTTACGATTTGATATGTTTGTCTGTTTGGGTGTCCAAGTAGGGCACCAGTCGCGGCCCACGGGGCTGGGTCGTGACAATGTGGACGTGGATTTATATTTCTACATTATAACGCTCGTGGAAGTGGACGTGGATTTATGTTTTGCATTGTGGATTTTGGGCATAGACATGGATTTAAATTTCAGCACAGTGAATTTCGTGAACGTGGGTTTATTTTTTACATTATAGATCTTGTGGATGTGGAAGTAGATTTATCTCTTTGCACTTAAAGTTTGTGAAAGTGGATGTGAATTTATATTTTTGTACCGTGGAATGTGGACGTGGATGTGGATTTATATTTGTGCTTAGTAGATTTTTGTGGATGTGGACATGAATTCATTTTTCTACATCATGAGTTTTATGATGTGGGCATGGATTTCGTGGATGCGGACGTGAATTAATATTTATGCACAGCGGATTTTGTACATATGGGCTTGAATATGGTCATAAATTAGCCCCCCTTAAAAATGGGCGTCATCATGGTTTTAGCTTTCCTTAAAAACAGACGTGGATGTCGACTTAATTCATCTCCAAAGAATGATGTGGATTCAACTTCCGAAACATGGGTTACAAGTGTAAACTCCCTCAACCCTGTCTCATTTACATGTGTATTTGTTTATTGCTAACTATTGTTTTTAGCTTGTGGCCTTTTGAAAATGGCAAGATTAAAATAATATCGCACATCAACTCGTGGATCATAATCTTAAGCAGTGAACTAGGACAATTGCTGAAGTTGAGTTAAGCTCGTCAGCAAGAGGTCAAAGATCTACTCCCTCACTACATTTCTACAAATCCGTGGATATGTAGGTATTTCAAATTCTTTCAAGTTCGGTCATGTCCTTTTCTCTGAATTCTTAATCTCCTAACCCAGCCTCTCCATAATTCGACACTGGGACAATTTTTGAAATCGACAATGCTACATCTACTTGATTCTTATAAAACTCGAAATAATATAGGCGACTTGAAACGAAGATTGACCATAACTTTTTCAACTTCCTTTTTACCCCATAACCGTTCCAGAACCTTCTATCACATAACCTTTTCAACATCTGTGTCTCCAATTCTTCCAAGTCCGTACATGCTGGACGGGACAAAATTGGCTACTACGTCAACTTCTTTATCTGGAAACTCTTACATCATTTCCGGTCAAAGAGGGACAAGCTGTTGACACCCAATTTTGTCCCACTTTTCCTCCAATTAATTTATTTTACGCTTCTTGGTCATTAATAATTTGGAATTATTATTTTATCTAGTTTTTCTGACAAATTTACATAACAAATTAATACTGTTCAAATATTCAAATATTATATTTTATTATTATAGTTACTTATTTTTTTAACATGCAAGTATATATGTTTGAAAGTGTTAAATCTTAGTCCATATTATTAAGACAAAGGAGGACCAAATAAACTAATTAAAGGATGAAGAGGTCATTCATTTAAAACCCAAGTCTTGCATCAATTTAAACAACCAAACCCACCAGCAAGTCCATTAAATTGAGCCCAAATAACCTTGATAAGGCCCAAAACTGAAATCCCTCTTAAACACTCCTTCCCTCTTCAGCCAAACAAAACCTAGAAATAAAATTAAGGTTCCAAACTTTTCATCTTTTCCAGCAAGCTGCCCCCACCTCTTTCCCATTATGGACGAAAAATAATCTCTCACTCCTAGACCAGAGCTTGCAGCTCCATTTTCATGAAATTCTTCCTCTCTCATCTCTGTCACAAGATCCGGTCAAGCTAAAAAAACAAAAAAAACTTTTGAAGAAATATGCATTTTTCAGAGATTGGTCTCTCTTTTCAAACGGATCCTTCAGACCCAAAATCAAGCCCGTGATCCTCTTTGTTGTCTTCAAATTTCAAAACCTAAAACCCTAATGTTTGCCTATAAATACCTCTTTATGCTTCAACCGAAAAAGGGGAGTTTGAAAAAATCAGAAAAATATCTCAGCTCTTGTCTATTTACTTTAGTTTATTTACAAGTTTTAATTCCCATTTTGTTGGTGGAGTAATAGTAGATCTAAGACCTCAAAGCCCCAGTTCATTGCTCCATAGAAAGGTAAATCCGACTCCGTGTCCATTCACCTCCTCCTTTCATTTCAAGTGGTTCTGTTGCTTAGAAATTCATGTTTTAGAATTTTGTTTTGGTTTGCTTGATAATAAATGTTCAGAGCATTATTACAATTCTACTTTGGTTAGGTTAATATATATGTTTGAATGTCAAAATAAAATACTTAAGATTTGCTTACAGAAATCTGACTCCGATCCTTTATTTTTTGTTGTTAAAATACTACTATGTTTTAAAAATCATGCTTTCGGATCTTTGCATAAAAAGAATGTGGCTTATGTTTGTTGGTTTATTTAAAATAAACTTGTTTGATTCCTCTGTTGTATTAAAACACGATTGAAGAAGAAGTTGGTCCTTTTCTTAGAAACCATGTCACTTAAAATATTCAGAAGGTAATAGTAATTGTGTGCTGTAGAAATCATGTTTGGAATTTTACTTCGTCTAAAAATTTCCAGAAATGTGTAACGTCTTTACATCTAATTTTGAAGTCTTAAGTAATATTGTTCTAATTCAGCCGAGTAGAAATCGCAGTTAAAATTTCTTATTCATTTTGCTCTGAGAATTGGTTCATGACAAAAAGAGGGACAATGTAAGATTACGTGTTGAGATTTTTAATTATTTGAACTTGTATGCTTCTTAAACCATCTGAGCCTGTATGCCTTGCAGATTTTTTTTTTTTACTTTGAATAATCTTAAAATCATATCCATGTGTGAAACCTTTAAGAGTGGTATGTGTTACATAAATGTTTAAATGGTCATAATGTTTGTTGTATCTCACATTTATACTCACTATTAATGTATGCGTGTAATAGTTGAGAATTAATATTAGTCCAGATTTGCCTTAGTTTACAAATTCCTTATGTTCGAGAATTTATTTATTTCTCTAATTCTTTATTTTCCTTCTCGTCTTTGTTTACATGTACACATTTGGAGCAACATGGAGTCTTGATACAAGGCTCTTCATAACAACATAGAGTCATCATATCTCTACTTTCTTTAACCCCATGCGACAACAAGAAAACAAGCGAATTTGCTTGGGGATGCCCATGGCGTCTTTCTTCGTTTTCATTTTATCATTTGTCCTAGCTAAATCTTTTATGTATAAATGTTGATGTGTGTGTTTTGGGGTTTATTTCAAGTTTGGGTTCATGGTTAGGAGTGAAGTTTTATTTAATCACATAGAGTACTTCCTTTATTTTATAATACAAAGGTACCTTTTTTTTGGCATAAAAGAGCGTATATATTTCATGACTTAAGAAACCCATTTAGTCCAATTAGAAGTTCTCACCAAAGTTTCCTTTGAACTAATATGCCATCTGGACGCCTTTAAATAAACAACAAATTCATTTTTTTTAAAGTTTCAGTCCAACTCTTTCTTCAGTTTAGATCCATTATTTTACTTATAAAACTTTGTGTTGCTTGTAAGTTTTTTTTGAATTCAGCTAAATGTTTAGCTATTTCCCTAAAACTCATAACAATGTACCTTTTGTTTTAATTAATTAAGTTCGGCCGGTTAACCGTTTTAATACGAATCTTAAAGGGTGCTTAACACCTTCCCTTTAGGTTAATTGAACCCTTATCCAAAATCTTAGGTTTAGTAGATTTTAAACGGAGTTAATATTTAGTAGTTGATAGGTGTCCTAATTCACCTCTAAATTAATTAGGTGGCGACTCCTTAAGTTAGTTAATTAATTTTGGAATCACCAATATGTTGTACTCTAATTTAACCCGATTAAAATGGGGTATAACAGCTTGGCGACTCCGCTGGGGACATTTAGGTTCTAGCCATAACGGGCTTAACTAATCACTTTTAAGGTTTTATGTGTTTACTTAGTTTGCTTTTACTATGAACTTTTATATATGCTATTAACTGTTTTGTATGATATAAACTGTTTATGTGTTATTGTTTTAATATACACTGGCATACCATTTCACTTCTCTACTTCTGAAAATTCACACAATCACACGTGCACGCGAGGTATGTTTTGCGCACCCGCGAGGTATGTTTTACGCACTCGCGAAATTCTTTCAATTTACCCAAGTTAGGACAGTTGGCATATGTGTGGGGTGTCCGATTTTCGTGTGACCGCGTAGCCTTCTCACTCGAGTAGTCCGCTCGGGAACCTTGTGTCTAGTGAACCCACTCTTAGTCTACCTAGCGTAGAGTGAAACCAAAACCTTGTAAGAAACATGCATCATTTCAAACCTAGGAGGCTTAATACCCTTGGTGTATTGAGTTCATTAGTCAACTTTACCAAGTGTTCAAATGAGTCTACGACTCTAAGTGACAGTATTCACGATTTATGTGCATTATTTGAAGGACAAATGTGTCGAATATGTGGAACTAGTACTCTATAGATAAATATTTTAGGAGAACTAATGTTTTGTTGCAGGTTATTATGGAGCATCCAATTGGTGGCTAAGGTTTGAAGACAACCAAGGGAATTAGCGGGGATAAAGGACTAAATAGATTAGATTAGCTGTGAATTGTATTATTCATGTAATATATTTTTATTAGAATATGTTCATTTTCTTGTAAAATAATTTTAGGGAGAGTTATGGAATGATACATCAAGACATATTTGTCCTTCAAATATTTATTAGGCCTACCTCTGGCATAAAGAGGTAACTTGCATTTTAGAACGCGATATATTGTGTAATAATGTGTTTATGTGCAATTAAATGTCCTTACTGTATACTGACTCGTTTTCTTTTTTCTTATTTTATTTTATTTTATTTTTATTTTCTTTAAACTTATTTTCAAAACAAAAGGTTGAATTGTGCGAAAGGGGAACTGGCAGAGCATCCATATTTCACACGGTCTAAAGCCAAGAAATCAGACTCTGACTCATCACTAATCACCTGGTTAACTAAAAAGACTCGTTCTAAAATGGAGCAAAGTTTGATCAATGCAACCACTTCATCTGAGCCATCTCTTAGTTTACCGATCACGAGTGATCCCACATCCTCTAATGAACCAGAAACACATTTGGAGATCATTGCTCGTCTAGAGCAACGAGTTGCTGAACTAAGTCGCATGGTACTTCAAAATTAGTCATTTTCTCAAACTCCGCCACATATGACTCCATCTCATGGGGTTCGTCAGACTGTGCCTATGCCACCTCCATTCCCAAACTTGGATGAACTTAACCAAGCAAACTATTTTACCACTTCTCAACCAGTTCATTCCGAACCCTTCGCCCACCTACATACTCAAAATGCTCCTTTTTTGTTTACAACCGCTTCTTCAAAGGCTCAGTACATACCGCTGGCACATGATGTTACCAATGCGCATCAAGTTCCGCCGGTATATACTTATGCCACAGCTCCACCCATGACACAAACCCAAGGACTATGTCGCACAGATGTTGATCATTATGTCGAAGTCGAAAAGGAGGCAAGGGCAGTTAATGATGAAATGATAAATAGAAAGCTCAAAAGTTTGGAAGATGCTATGAGAAGTTTGGATGGACTCGGTAGTAACCAAAGCGTGAGATATGAAGAATTATGTGCATTTCCTGAGGTAGAATTGCCACCAGGTTACAAGATTCCAAAATTTGATGGGTCGGGAAACCCTTTCTTCCATTTGATGGCTATTGTGAGAAGTTGATTGGTGTGGGGAAGAATGAAGGGATAAGAATCAAACTATTTAATCAGAGTTTCAGTGGAAAAGCTTTGGAGTGGTATTCTAAGCAAGATACAACCAAATGGCGTACTTGGGATGACTTGACAAATGCTTTTGTGGATCATTACAAGTTTCATGTTGAGATCGCTCCTGACAGAATCTCAATTACAAAATTAAAGAAGAAGTCAACCGAATCATTCTGATAGTATGCTATACGGTGGAGGGAAGAAGCATCTAGGGTACACCCGCCCATGGAGGAAACAGAAATGGTTACTTTCTTCATTCAGGCACTAGAACCGGAGTACTATGAACGTTTGGTGACAATAGGCGGAAAAACTTTTGCAGAAGTAATCAAAGCTGGAGACATGATCGAAGATGGCATCAAGACAGGGAAAATAACAAGTCTAGCGACATTGCAGTCTACTAGTAAGGCCATACAAACTGGTGCTCTCGAAAATGGAAAGAAAAGGAAAAGGAAGCGGCAGCGGTAATGGCTTCGGGAAGCACCTCATACCACCATCAACAACCTCCGCGGTACCAGCCTAATGCTCTCCACTCACAATATTTCCAATATTCATCACATCCGTACAACCAAGCTTTGCCATCTTACCAATCTCAATCACCACAAATTTCATACCCCGTCTACAACACACAACCAACATACCGAGCTCCACGACCCCCAACATACCAAGCTCCACCACCACAATTTCATCATCCAAACAATGTATCCACACCTCGCCCAAATAGACCTTTTTGCAATTTTACACCATTAGAAGAGCCGTTAAGCGTTGTTTTTGAAAGACTGCAAGCTTCAGGCTTATTGTATCCCGTAGAGGGTAGAATTCTAGATCCACTACCTAGAAGTTTTGATCCCACTAAAACGTGTGTATATCATTCGGGGGTAAAAGGCCATTCCACTGATCGTTGTTACGCATTGAAACATAAGGTTGAAGATCTCATTGAAGCAAAACAGATCATGGTCAAACAACCGGCACCAAACGTGGACAACAATCCACTGTTGACACCCAATTTTGTCCCTCCTTCCTCCAAAATATTTATTTACGCCCCTAATATTTTTGGCAACTTAAGAAATAATTATTTATACTTTACTACGATTACTAGCTTTTTATTAATACCAGCATTTCATTATCCTATTGTAGTCACTAGCTGTTATTATTTTTGCTACTACCACAATTATTATTATTATTATTATTATTATTATTATTATTATTATTATTATTATTATGATCATCATCATCATTATTATTATTATTATGATCATCATCATCATTATTATTATTATTATTAGTATTATTATTATTATTATTATTATTTGTTATTATTATTATTATTACGAGTATTATTATAATTTGCATTATAATCATTTCAGTATTTTTTACCATCTTATGCACATGCATCACATTTTTTTTTGTGCAATTAAATAATAGCGTTTATTTATTGATATTATCGCACGACTATTACGACGTCATATAATTTTATTTTTTATCCGAGCACTAATAAATACATACTTTTATATTAGGTAATATTTTAGCACACGTTAGTATATAGTTAATTAAAATAGGTCTTTTATTTAAATTTAGAAACCCAATTCGTTTCTTTCATTCAGCCAATATTAACCCAAACCCGAGTCCAATCAACCCAGATGTTTTTTGGACCAGCCCATTGGCACCCATATAATGAGCAACCCAAAATATTAATTCAGTCCATAATTATATCCTAAAACCATTTGGGCTAAAGCCTAATTCGTTGAAACCAGCTCACAATTCGAACCAGTCCACTAACCCGCTAGCCTACCCGACCCGACCCACGAAAACATTACCATTTCAACTCCTTACCCTAAAACCTAATAGATCCGCCGTTCTTCTCTCTCTTCTCTCTCTCTCCTCCCTCTTTCTCTTTCGACGAACAGGGAAATTCGAAGAGCCCCTTTCGCCCCACAGACCATGCATGGTCGTTTTAAGAAAGGGAAATTATATCTCCGTCAGGGTCAACACTGAAGAGGCCTCTCTGTTTTCTTTTTCTCTTTTCTTTCCGATCTGAAAACCCTTAATGAGTTTTTGGCCATTTGTGAATTCAAATCGGTCTTTTATCAGTTCCTTTTTCCATTTCTCATGGTACAAGTTAATGGGATTTGTCTTCTTCATCTTTGTTTCTGATCGAGGACAGAAAAGCCCCTAACGTTTTGATTTGAAAAGTATTTCTTTGACCAGAAATCCCGCCCAATATTTTTAAACCCTAGAAAAAACCTAGATGTTTCGTATAAATAATACCTTGTTAATTCATTTGAAGGAGGTTCTTCAGCCGCCCAAATTCCCCTAAAAATATTAGTTTTCAGCAGTCGTAATATTCTTGATATCGAGTAAAAAAAACATATTAAACCATTTCCTGTTTTCTTTTCCCCTGGGTATTGGTTCGAATCCGAGTGTATACAAACTCGGAGATTGTAGTGTTTCGAGTGCATATCGGAGATTCAAAGCCTCACTTCGCTGCACCCGAAGAAGGTAATCCTCCTCCCTTTAAGTTATTTTCAGCATTTCTTACTTGTTTTCTGCCTATATGTTAAATTGTTAGTATAGTCATGTTAATTACTAACTTAAGTTATTTTTTTTTTACGTGTTAATTGCCATTCCTTGCTTAGTTATGCCATTTATTAGTTAAGCATGTTTACATGAGTTCAATTCCTATCTAAACATGTTCATATGGATTAGTTTTTAATTTGGTCTTGTTTAGTTAGTTTCAGTATGCAAGAGTTAGATAAGTATATGCCTATTTTAAATCATGTTTAGTTTGTATGGGTTAATTACTAATCCTGAGTCCTGCTTAGTTATTTTTTCTATTAATCTAGTCTCTGTTATGTTTGTTGTGATTAGCTGAAGATATTCCTGGTATTTGAAAATGTTGAATGAGGTTCAAAATGTAATCTATACCTTCAATATGGGCTTAATGTTGTTTGATAAAGTGGAACAAATATATGTCTATGTTTCAGTTAGCCTTAATCTGCATCTGTTTATTGGCTTGTTTAATCAAATGGTATGATTGATACCCTTAACTAACATATAGTATTCCCTAGCCTAAAACGGTAACGAATATACCGATTCATAAGTTTGAGATGGTAAGTTTGGTGTTAATATAAGTTGTTTGGTTCACTTAATCCTCAACATAACAAAAATGATGGTTTATGTGATTCTTGATTTAACCAGAATATGTATCTAAATTTGGTTTTTTTAGCAGCTTTGAATAGCTGGGATCCTGTCAGTTTGCTTCATAAATAGGCCACATGAAGGCCACATCTTAGTCCCTGTTTGATTGTCTTGAAATGAATTGTTGCTTGAGTGTCTCGCATCCTGTACAGTTCCTTCATTTTGAGTTGAGTCCTTAACTTCTAAAATATGCAATAAAAATTCTTTACATGTTAACTAGCACACCCAATCCATGTTAAGATCCATGCATGAAGTATTACTGAATACTTGTCTCTGTTTAAGTGCTTAAAAAGCTTGAAAAACTTGGTTCTCACATGTGCATGATATTTGAAGTCATCTTTGACCATGTGGGAAAATGAACTAATGGCTTTGTCTAATCTTGAATGATATGTGTTGCCCTATCTTCTAGTTAGTATATCTCTGAACTTTTGAACACTATATATGGCATGTATGCCATGTCTTTTCGTATTCTTTGGAATCAAACCTGGTGTCCCTTTGTAAATAGTGGCATTATTTGCTAAAAGAAGATCAGACCTGTTCCCTGAAAATGGCATGTTAATTTCTTCTTAAAAATGGATGGGATATGCATATGATACACTTAAGTTATCAAAGTGTATACGGTAATAGGAACTTGTATATTCGGTATAAACATCGAATATCACTTGTAAGGGCTCAGAATTGCAAACCTTTGTACTGTAAAATTCTTTGATTTGGGCACTGTCTCCTTATTTTCGCTGTATTGGACTTCCTTTGCATCTGTGGTTAATTGACCTTGTTTGGGTTGTGTTTTTGCCATCTGTTACTTCAACTGGGCCTACTTTATTCTCTTCTATTGCTGTAACATGTTTGGGCCTACTTTCATCCTTGTAATGTTGTCGTTTTTAGCTGGGTTTGAATAGGAATCTATTTCATTCCACTAATATGCTATAGGAAAATTTCATGAATGTTATATTGATCCTGTACCCTTTTGAATTTTTATATGATTGCAAGTATACTGTGAATGTATATATGGAGTATATTCAAATATACATAGTATATACACAATCCACTGGTCTGTTTTGAATTTTGTATCATATACATCTTAGCCTTATTTATTGATTATGTACTAATCCTTTCTCTTTCATTTTTATGCATGACCATCGCATACGAGTCCAAGGGACTCGTCTCCTTCCGCATTCGGTGTTGGGCTAAAAGCCCAACGTTATCTCTTTCTCCCGTACCAGCCCTGTCCGCAGCATAGAAAAACGAAAAAAAATTAGGCCAAAAGCCCATACGGCAGAAGTATATGGCAGCAACATTAAAATGGGCCAAGCCCATTTAGACATATTTTATTCCCGTTGCTCTATTTTTGTATATTTGATTGCTTGACTAACATTTACCTTATCTTTGTTTCTTAGTTTAGATGAATTTTAGTAGAATTAGTGGAGATAGTTTAGTGATAATGGGTAGTTGGAGTTTGAATTTGCTTTCGAAATAACGTATTTAAAAGTTTAATAATTTAGCATATTTTGTCAATTCAAAATTTAATTACTCTTTTACAAGTTTAAAATGGGTTGAGTAATCTAATTAAGAATTAAGTCCGATTTCAAATCATTCACCTACTTCAAATTATAGCCTAAACGTATTTTACAAGTTTTTTTTATGTCCTAAGTTCTATGGTTAATTTTATATAAAAGCATTGAATGATCATTTCTAGTAATGGCTATAGATGAATCTTTTTCCTCAAATTTAATTTAAATACTCACCTTTCAAACAAAGCCCAATTTTTCATAAAGGAGAATAGTTGCATTTTTCCTAAAGCTACTTTTCATGTAACATTAGCTAGCTAATTTATTTATTGCCCCCCTTATCTTATTTGGTCACTTCATAATTTTAAGTAGGTAAAGTCAACGGGTACTTGGCCATGAGTTTAATTTTAATGCAAAGGCATTCTAAGATCGAGCTTTTCTTCCTTTTTATTAATTAACCTAAGTTTGGCCGGTTAACCGTAGTTAACGGATCTTAAAGGATGCCTTACCCCTTTCCTTTAGGATAACTAAGAACCCTTACCTAGAATCATTAAGTTAAGTAGACTACTAATCGGAGTTAACCTTTTAGCACTTACTTAGTTAAAATAGGTGTCCTAATTCACCATTAAAGTAATTAGGTGGCGACTCCTTAAAATAAACAAGTAAGAATCAAAAATATGTTGTACTCCGATTTGACCCGTTTAAAATGGGGTATAACAGCTTGGCGACTCCGCTGGGGACTTTAGGTTCTTAACCATAACAACTTAGGTTTATAATTAATGTGTTGGATGTTTTGGTTGTTTTTGCCTTTATTGTTGCTTTTATTGTTTCCCTTATGTGCTTTAAATGCTTTTAATTATTGTTTATTTATTTCCTTATGTGAAATTTGTTCTATATAATAATATGTTTTTGCTTTCCTTAATTGGCATTCCGCTCATACCTCCTCCACTCCTGGAAAATTCACACAAACCCACACACTTAAAGCGGTTTCGCGGTTCGCTGCCGTGCACTATTAAATTACCCTTTAGTTGCATCGATCTTTTGGATTTAGTCGATCGGCGGTGCAGTCGATAGCCACAGACTTTCCACTTCCAAGTTGTCCACTTGGGAGAGCCTTGTGTCATAGGAAACCAACTCTTAGTCAGCCTAAGATAAAGCTCAACCAAAACCCCTCTTTAGGGGCATGCATATTAAACTTAGGAGGCTTAATATCCTTGGTATATTAAGTCCATTAGTCAACTTTACCCAACTTTCCAAGTGGGTTCATGACCCCGAGCGACGCCTATCATATTATGTGTGCATTATTTGAAGATATATTGTGCCAAAATATGGATCATCTGCTCTAAATTAATTAAACTTTAGGACGGCGGGTTTGACTAACCTTTTGTGATGCAGATAGCCATGAAGATTGCAAGTTTTGGTAGAAAAAAAAAATGCCTTGGCGCACATTATTAATAGAGAAAGAAGCTTGGACGCAATGAAGAATTGAACTTAGCTTATTTTAATTAGGAATATTTTTCTTTTTCTTATTTGGCATGTAATAAAGCTTAAAGATATTTATGTACTTCATTTTGGGAATAGACTCGTTTAGTTAATTAAAGAGAAAATGGGATGACATATAATGGCACATTCATCTTTCAAATACACGCTAGGCCTACCTCAGGCATAAAGAGGTCCCCTGCATATTAACACGCATGGTTGTTATTTAATATACTTGTGTTATAAGCTTTTTAAGTTGCGTGCTTGCTTGCCAAGTGATTTACTTGAATTTATTTGCAATATGCTTGCTTTTGAATTTACTTGCGATTATCACTTGATGCTAAGCGAATTACTTAAATTTATTTGCAATATGCTCTTACTTGAATTTATTTGTGATATCTTATTACTTGATATTTACCAACGTCTTCTTCACTTCTCTTAATAAGAGAAGAGAACATATTTTGTTTTGACATATAATTGCATATTTTTTATTAATTATTTTATGCGTGACCCTCACAATTTTTAAAATAATAATAATCAAATTATTCCGCGCCTAGCGCACTTTAGCGACTCTAGAGCACCTTTAAGATCGTTCACATTCCTAGAGCCTATCCCTCCATTTTTTTAGCACGATTCCTATTTTTACAAAGTAGGATGTTTTATTCGACAAGGTTCTGACCGTCGGAAGTCTCGATTTTTTATTTTTTTTTTGATTTTCGCATCCATGGACTAGCCTAAAAAAATTCTTTTGCCAGCACTTGAAGCTAACTCTTATTGTTCCATCTATTTTTTTTTTAAAAGGCGTAATCTCTTATAATTGTCTTTCCCATCGTTATTCGCTTAGTTACTCAAATCTATTAGTGTCAAATAATTTGTCTCGCATCAAACTACAAATTCTAGAGCTTTTCCGTGTCCTTCCTTTACGGGTATGATCTTCTGTCTCAAACGACGGGACATTTGACCCGTTAGCGCCATGCCTCGTAGAATTCATTTTGCACTCGGTCTATGTCATGGAACTTTTACTTTCAAACTCTGTCATTTTCACCATTTATCGCTTCCGAAATTGGTAGATGTCCAAATTTACTTGTGCAATCTATCAAATGGCACTTCTCGATATTTGTTCGATTTTGCCATCATGTTGTTCAGAAATGACTTTCCAAGTACCTTACTTCTTTGAAATCTTCACCCATTTAATTGCGTCATTCTTATTTTAGGTCTCCGAGATTTATCTTCGCGTACCCATTAATTTCAAGTTTGGCATGCAAGTCAAGGGACAATATCATAGGCTTTCCGTCCTTGACATTTTGCAACCCGCTAATGCTAAAGTTAATTTTAGAGCCGTTTACAACCCTTTGGGCGTATTAATTTTAAGTCTCCATATATCAATTATCTCTAATCTCGAGCTTGTCGACCATGTATCCAAACAAGCACCAATATGTGTTCAAGACCAAGTTTATCTATGCCTTCTTTTAAAACGTATCCTTCATAAGACTCGATCCATAAGTTTCTTAGGCATATCCGTTACCACTTTCTTGTCTCATGTTAATCACACCTAACCCAACGCTTACCAAATATTTCATTTTTCCTTCAAGAGGTTGACTTAAATTGAACACCAAGGGCAACACGAGTGTCCAAAAGCTATTGGATAACAGTAGGATCTTTCTGAGGTCGATGGCTCGCCCTCAGTTTGTTTTGAATCAACCTCCGGCCCGCATGCCAATACCAAGTTACAATCAAGCATTTTATCTGCAAGTCACCAGTCAAGTTCCTCTGCAAAGCCAAGCAATTAAGGGACTAAGGTTTATTGCGTCAAATTTATCCTTTCCCGCATCTGCTGCAAATACTCATGATACAGTCGGACAGATCACCAAGAATGGTTGCATTAAGAAAGAACGTTAGGTTTGTGGATGGACTTTAGAATAATAACTTGGAGTAAGATAGATTTAGCATCTTTTGGAGAGATTTACTTTCGTAAGCTTAAATGACCAATCTTTTGCATGTTTTAAAAGTCCCTTGTTATGCAAGGCGAACTACGCTTGACCTGATTCCTCGGTGGGTACGTAGGCAGCCCACATAGGGACTCGGTCATATTAGGGTAGAATTTTGAATTCCCATTTGCATGTAACCGGAACTACGTTGACCTGACTTCCTGTCGGATACAGGATACGTAGGCAGCCTATATAAGGCCCGGTCTTATTTACACAAAATTCTAATATTCCCCAAAGAAGGAGCATGAAACTGGGGCAAAATTTTTGGCATGCAACCAAGACATCTTCTTCAAAAACGTCCTAAAAACTGGGGCAAATTTTTTTGGAATATGCCGAAGTTGGAAAAGGATAAGAATCAACTCAGAATCAAGTTCGATATGAGTCAGCCTTTCTTCAAATTGCATGTTCTACTCCAATGTAGTTTTCTTTTCTTCCGATTCATTCTCAACCGTTAGAGCCAAATAGCTGATGATTCATTTTCGTCCATTCGTTCCCTTTATATGACTTAAGTCATCACTAATTTAGAGCCTGCTTAACTAGATCACGCACTAATATAATTTAAAAAATATTTTATTATTTTGTGCATTTACTTCATTTTTTTATATATGCTCCATGCACTAACATTTTATTTTGTTTGTAAAGTTTTATTTTTTCTCCTTAGAGGTTGCCTAGCATTAAATATCGTTTTGGCTGTGAATCTTCGTTAGGGACAAGATACAATGGCAAAGAGATTTGAATCATTCAACATCGTTATGGGATTGGTGCAAGCGCAAAACGACGATAGCGAGAAGAATGTGGTACAAAGAAACGTGTTGGTCAATCTGGAAAATACTTTCAGCCTTCTTCCTAACATAACTTCAGCTTCCAGCTCAACCCAAAACATTTCCATCACTATTTCTCCTTACCTAGCTCCTACCTATAAAATTTCTCCACAAATTCCGCCAAGATACTTTATTAAACCAAAAGCTTTGCAAGTCACATTGACGCCAAATATCCAACAGCCTGCACTCGCATCACGCTTCGCAAAAAGCCAACAAAATCAGCTAGCGATATGCCCATACAAGAGACCGAGAAATGAAACAAATGCAATCAATTGGGATGACTCAGATAGAGAGCTTCACAATTTAAGGAGAATTGTCGAAGAAGAGATGCGTGCAAGAAATATCCAAAGTTTAAGATATGAAAGCTTGTGCACGCTTCCAAATGTTGAGTTGCCGCCAGGATTCGAAGTGCCAAAATTTAACACCTTCAATGGCAGAGGAAATCCTGTTACGCACCTGAAGGACTATTGTAGCAGATTAATGGGAATTGGACAAAATGAATCCATACAAATGAAATTGTTCATTCAGAGCCTATCAGGGTTAGCATTAGATTGGTATACAGAATAAGACTTTCGCAAATGGTACACATGGGAGGACATGGCCCGCGACTTTGTAGAACAATTCAAGTTTAACATCAAGGTTAGTCCAAATCTTTATGATATGCGCGAGATAGAAAGAATGCCATATGAGTCTTTTCAGGAATATGCCATCCGATAGAGATTGGAAGCTTCAAAAATACGCCCTCCATTGCCGGAGAATGAGTTGATTTCAACTTTCATCCAAATGCAAAAGGGCATATATTATGAAAAGTTGTTATGTGCGCAGTTATGTGACTTTTCTGATCTAATTCAAGCTGGAAAGCAAGTAGAAGTGGGCATTTGAGCAGGAAGAATTGTTGACACTTCATCAGTACAAGCAACTTTTCAAGCTGAGACATCCAACAACTTGCAAGGCAAAAAGAGAGAAACCGACTCAACTGTCAGGTCTACATATCAGCCGCAATCACGACAGAACCATCAAGTTTCGCATGATCATATATCTCTTCACCAACGAGGCTTTCAATATCAACCCGATCAAGCACAGTCTAGCTTACGACAGTCAGAGCACGTAAAATTTCGCACTTTTACTCCTCTTGAAGAGTCATTAACCAGCATATTTGAGAGAATGAAAGCCAAGGGACTCCTGAAGCCAAAGAAAGGATGGATCCCTAAAAGCCTACCGTCAAATTTTGATTGGTCCAAGAGTTGTGCTTACCATTCTAATATTCCAGGTCATGATACAGAAAATTGCCCAGCACTTAAGCATAAGATCTAGAACATGATTGAAAAGGATAAGATAAGCGTACAACAAAATAAATTGTGCGACAATGATGGCCCTCCAGTTGCAATGCAATTATTGTTACTGGTAATCCATCAAAATTGGCACCGAGAAATTTGAAAAGGAAGCATGGAACTAAGTAGGATGATTGAAAGGATTTACCATCACTAGCATTCTCTATTCACTCGCCTTATGAGCGACTTTGTTTCTTGTAATTCTGCTAAACCTTTGTATGAACTACGTTCGACCTGATTCCTGTTAGTAGCGGGATACGTAGGCGCCCATGTTGGGTTCGGTCCTAATATAGTGAAAATTTCCATTTTCCCCATAAAGCAACACTGGCGCAGCTTTGCAAATGGCCTATCATTATTCGACAAAAGCATGAATCGAAATCCCGAGCAATATATTAGCATCACCAGATTGTTGCAATGCCATCACCACGAGAAACACAGATTCAACGCCAAAGCTTCAATGTTCAATGCAAGGCAACCACTTTATTTTATACTAACAAATTTTCTTTGAGTAACGCAGGGGCATATTTTAGCTATTCTTGAAGGATGTCGCACATCATCCGAAAGCTCAATATTAAGTCGGCAATTGCAAGATTCAGATAAAGCAAAGGGCAAAGCCAACTTAATACTGATTAAATTTCAGAACTCACAATTTTCTTTGAGTGCAGGAATTTTTTCTAGGCAACCGAATTGCAACAAGTTGGGAGATCTCCAATTTATTGGCATTGCACCATAAAATATTTGCTACTATCAAACTAGGCAATGCACAAGCTCTTCTCATTGCACCATGGATATTCGCTAATACAAATCAAGCATCGCATCAAGCTCTTCGCTCCGCACCAATTTTTTTTTAGTAATCATAAATCAAGCACCGCATTTAGGCTAGTCTTCCTTTTGGACATATTAGGCTCGTTCGCCTTTAATTGAACATTTTAGGCTCGTCCGCCTTTAATTGGACCTTTTAGGTGTCTGCCTTTAATAGGACGTATTAGGCTCGTCCGCCTTTAATTAGATATATTAGGCTCGTTCGCCTTTTGGACATATTAGGCTCGTTCGCCTTTAATTGAACGTTTTAGGCTCGACCGCCTTTAATTGGACAGTGTAGGCTCGTCTGCCTTTAATTGGACGTATTAGGCTCGTCCGCCTTTAATTGGATATATTAGGATCGTCTGCCTTTTGGACATATTAGGCTCGTTCGCCTTTAATTGAACATCTTACGCTCGACCGCCTTTAATTGGACAGTGTAGGTTCGTCTGCCTTTAATCGGACATTTTAGGTTTGTCCATCTTATAATAGGACTTCATTATTTATTTAGGTTTGTCCACCTTATAATAGGACTTGATTATTTATTTAGGTTTGTCCACCTTATAATAGGATTTCATTATTTATTTGGATTTTCCCCCCTTAAAATTGGACGCAATGTTATTAGGTTTGTCCACCTTATAATAGGACTTAATTATTTCATCTGGTTTATCCACCTTAAAATTGGACGCAATATTATTAGGTTTTTCCGCCTTACAATAGGACTTACTCATTTTATTTGGGTTCGTCCGCCTTATAATAGGACTTGATTAATTTATTTGGGGCATGTCTGCCTTAAAATTGGACATATTAAGTTTTACAAAAGCGCACTGATGTTGCACTTGCACTTGCACTATTTTTACCTCGAATAATTTTTGTACTAATCTCGCACTAGTATTACTTTTATCTCAAATATTTTGTACTAATCACGCACTTGCACAACTTTTATCTCAAATATTTTGTACTAATCTCGCATTTGCACAACTTTTATCTCAAATATTTTGTACGAATCTCGCACATGCACTATTGCTTTCAAATGACCTGCAAACGCACTGCATAAATGCTCTCAGACGCACCGCACATGCATTGCACTATTACTTTCAAATGCCCTACAAACGCATCGCATAAATACTTTCAAACGCACTGCACATGTATTGCATTATTACTTTCAAATGCCCTGCAAACGCACTGCATAAATGCTTTCAAACGCACTGCACATGTATTGCATTATTACTTTCAAATGCCCTGCAAACGCATTGCATAAATGCTCTCAGACGCACCGCACATGTATGACATTATTACTTTCAAATGCCCTGCAAACGCACTGCATAAATGCTCTCAGACGCATCGCACATACATTGCACTATTACTTTCAAATGCCCTGCAAACGCATCGCATAAATACTTTCGAACGCACCACACATGAATGCACTGCACACGCATAGCACTGCCGCTTTCAAATGCTCTACATGGATGCTTTCAAATGCACCGCAAATGCATTGCACCACTGCCTTCAAATGCTCTGCATAAATGCTTTCAAGTACACCGCACGCTTATTGCAATACAACTTTCAAATGCACCGCACATACATTGCATGACTGCCTTCAAAACGCTTTTCACCGCACACGAATTGCACAAATACTTTCATCCGCTTCGCATAAACACTTTCATACGCACACGCACCACGCAAATGCTTTAAATTCACCGCACAAATGCTCTGCACCATGAATAATGATGGTTTGAAAACCTCGTTTCATCAATCATTGGGTTTTAAAGAAAACCTCATTATGCCGGCTTGGAAAGCCTCATTTCTCATAAATCATTCCGCTTAAATAGCCCATATTGATATCCGGTTTGAGGCCTCATTTTCATTAATCATTGCCAGAGGCATCATTCTCATGAATCATCGGCCTAGAACCTCATTTGCATTAGCCTCAGCTAAGGCTATCATTTTATTAAATCATTGCAGCTTTTTCATGGGTTTATTTTTCATCGCTTTACTTTCGATATTTATTTTTACTGACTATTTTATCTAGTTTAAGTTTCACAGGAGCTTTAGCGCAATGTGGAACTATTTCTTCGGCAGCGAACTGGGGCAATTTGTTCGGAAGGATAATCAGACTTCCCAACAAAGGTCAAGGATCTACCTCGAACACTCGTCTCCAACCCTAAATATTCCGCTTGCATACCAACACATTCATATTTCAGAATTCTCAAGTGCGATTATAATACCCAGTTTCATCATAATTCAACACTGGGACAATATTTTGTAAAAATTCGCGCCAATCGGGATTCGTTATTCATAGGTGTCGTAGTTTATCCCAGAACTACACACGGCCTGATTCTCGTGCGACCCGAGATATGTAGGCAACTCAGAGACCGGAGTTCGGCCATAATCCTATCAAATTTTCTTTACCCTTAGTCCTTCAAAATCCTTTAGTCAGGACAAAATAGGCTACTGAGTCAACGTCTTTGCCCGAAAATTCTTTCATCATTACCGGTCAAAGAGGGACAAGTTGTTGACACCCAATTTTGTCCCTCCTTCCTCCAAAATATTTATTTACGCCCCTAATATTTTTGGCAACTTAAGAAATAATTATTTACACTTTACTACGATTACTAGCTTTTTATTAATACCAGCGTTTCATTATCCTATTGTAGTCACTAGCCGTTACTATTTTTACTACTACCACTATTATTATTATTATTATTATTATTATTATTATTATTATTATTATTATTATCATCATCATCATCATCATCATCATCATCATTATTATTATTATTATTATTATTTGTTATTATTATTATTATTATTATTATTATTATAATTATTATTATTATTACGAGTATTATTATAATTTGCATTATAATCATTTCAATATTTTTTACCATCTTATGGACACGCATCGCATTTATCTTTTTTTTGCACAATTAAATAATAGCGTTTACTTACTGATATTATCGCACGACTATTACGACGTCATATAATTTTATTTTTTATCCGAGCACTAATAAATACATACTTTTATATTAGGTAATATTTTAGCACACGTTAGTATATAGTTAATTAAAATAGGTCTTTTATTTAAATTTAGAAATCGAATTTGTTTCTTTCATTCAGCCAATATTAGCCCAAACCCGAGTCCAATCAACCCAGATGTTTTTCGGACCAGCCCATTGGCACCCAAATAATGAGCAACCCAAAATATTAATTCAATCCATAATTATATCCTAAAACCATTTGGGCTAAAGCCTAATTCGTTCAAACCAGCCCACAATTCGAACCAGTCCACTAACCCGCTAACCTACCCTACCCGGCCTATGAAAACATTACCATTTCAACTCCTTACCCTAAAACCTAATAGATCCGCCGCTCTTCTCTCTTCTCTCTCTCTCTCCTCCCTCTTTCTCTTTCGACGGACAGGGCAATTCGCAGAGCCCCTTTCGCCCCACAGACCATGCATGGTCGTTTTAAGAAAGGGAAATTAATGCTCCGTCAGGGTCAACACTGAAGAGGCGAGTTTCCCCTCTCTGTTTTCTTTTCTCTTTTCTTTCCGATCTGAAAACCCTTAATGAGTTTTTGGCCATTTGTGAATTCAAATCGGTCTTTTATCAGTTCCTTTTTGCATTTCTCATGGTACAAGTTAATGGGATTTGTCTTCTTCATCTTTGTTTCTGATCGAGGACAGAAAAGCCCCTAATGTTTTGATTTGAAAAGTATTTCTTTGACCAGAAATCCCGCCCAATCTTTTTAAACCCTAGAAAAACCCTAGATGTTTCGTATAAATAATACCTTGTTAATTCATTTGAAGGAGGTTCTTCAGCCGCCCAAATTCCCCTAAAAATATTAGTTTTCAGCAGTCGTAATATTCTTGATATCGAGTAAAAAAAAACATACTAAACCATTTCCTGTTTTCTTTTCCCTTGGGTATTGGTTTGAATCCGAGTGTATACAAACTCGGAGATTGTAGTGTTTCGAGTGCATATCGGAGATTCGAAGCCTCACTTCGCTGCACCCAAAGAAGGTAATCCTCCTCCCTTTAAGTTATTTTCAGCATTTCTTACTTGTTTTCTGCCTATATGTTAAATTGTTAGTATAGTCATGTTAATTACTAACTTAAGTTATTTTTTTTTTACGTGTTAATTGCCACTCCTTGCTTAGTTATGCCATTTCTTAGTTAAGCATGTTTACATGAGTTCAATTCCTATCTAAACATGTTCATATGGATTAGTTGTTAATTTGGTCTTGTTTAGTTAGTTTCAGTATGCAAGAGTTAGATAAGTATATGCCTATTTTAAATCATGTTTAGTTTGTATGGGTTAATTACTAATCCCGAGTCCTGCTTAGTTATTTTTTCTGTTAATCTAGTCTCTATTATGCTGTTGTGATTAGCTGAAGATATTCCTGGTATTTGAAAATGTTGAATGAGGTTCAAAATGTAATCTATACCTTCAATATGGGCTTAATGTTGTTTGATAAAGTGGAACAAATATATGTCTATGTTTCAGTTAGCCTTAATCTTGATGCTTGTTCATATTTGCATTATTTGAGATCACCTTAGTATAACTCTGCATCTGTTTATTGGCTTGTTTAATCAAATGGTATGATTGATACCCTTAACTAACATATAGTATTCCCTAGCCTAAAACGGTAACGAATATACCGATTCATAAGTTTGAGATGGTAAGTTTGGTGTTAACATAAGTTGTTTGGTTCACTTAATCCTCAACATAACAAAAATGATGGTTTATGTGATTCTTGATTTAACCAGAATATGTATCTAAATTTGGTTTTTTTAGCAGCTTTGAATAGCTGGGATCCTGTCAGTTTGCTTCATAAATAGGCCACATGAAGGCCACATCTTAGTCCCTGTTTGATTGTCTTGAAATGAATTGTTGCTTGAGTGTCTCGCATCCTGTACAGTTCCTTCATTTTGAGTTGAGTCCTTAACTTCTAAAATATGCAATAAAAATTCTTTACATGTTAACTAGCACACCCAATCCATGTTAAGATCCATGCATGAAGTATTACTGAATACTTGTCTCTGTTTAAGTGCTTAAAAAGCTTGAAAAACTTGGTTCTCACATGTGCATGATATTTGAAGTCATCTTTGACCATGTGGGAAAATGAACTAATGGCTTTGTCTAATCTTGAATGATATGTGTTGCCCTATCTTCTAGTTAGTATATCTCTGAACTTTTGAACACTATATATGGCATGTATGCCATGTCTTTTCGTATTCTTTGGAATCAAACCTGGTGTCCCTTTGTAAATAGTGGCATTATTTGCTAAAAGAAGATCAGACCTGTTCCCTGAAAATGGCATGTTAATTTCTTCTTAAAAATGGATGGGATATGCATATGATACACTTAAGTTATCAAAGTGTATACGGTAATAGGAACTTGTATATTCGGTATAAACATCGAATATCACTTGTAAGGGCTCAGAATTGCAAACCTTTGTACTGTAAAATTCTTTGATTTGGGCACTGTCTCCTTATTTTCGCTGTATTGGACTTCCTTTGCATCTGTGGTAAATTGACCTTGTTTGGGTTGTGTTTTTGCCATCTGTTACTTCAACTGGGCCTACTTTATTCTCTTCTATTGCTGTAACATGTTTGGGCCTGCTTTCATCCTTGTAATGTTGTCGTTTTTAGCTGGGTTTGAATAGGAATCTATTTCATTCCACTAATATGCTATAGGAAAATTTCATGAATGTTATATTGATCCTGTACCCTTTTGAATTTTTATATGATTGCAAGTATACTGTGAATGTATATATGGAGTATATTCAAATATACATAGTATATACACAATCCACTGGTCTGTTTTGAATTTTGCATCATATACATCTTAGCCTTATTTATTGATTATGTACTAATCCTTTCTCTTTCATTTTTATGCATGACCATCGCATACGAGTCCAAGGGACTCGTCTCCTTCCGCATTCGGTGTTGGGCTAAAAGCCCAACGTTATCTCTTTCTCCCGTAACAGCCCTGTCCGCAGCATAGAAAAACGAAAAAAAATTGGGCCAAAAGCCCATACGGCAGAAGTATATGGCAGCAGCATTAAAATGGGCCAAGCCCATTTAGACATATTTTATTCCCGTTGCTCTATTTTTGTATATTTGATTGCTTGACTAACATTTACCTTATCTTTGTTTCTTAGTTTAGATGAATTTTAGTAGAATTAGTGGAGATAGTTTAGTGATAATGGGTAATTGAAGTTTGAATTTGCTTTCGAAATAACGTATTTAAAAGTTTAATAATTTAGCCTATTTTGTCAATTCAAAATTTAATTACTCTTTTACAAGTTTAAAATGAGTTGAGTAATCCAATTAAGAATTAAGTCCGATTTCAAATCATTCACCTACTTCAAATTATAGCCTAAACGTTATTTTACATTTTTTTTTTTATGTCCTAAGTTCTATGGTTAATTTTATATAAAAGCATTAAATGACCATTTCTAGTAATGGCTATAGATGAATCTTTTTCCTCAAATTTAATTTAAATACTCACCTTTCAAACAAAGCCCAATTTTTCATAAAGGAGAATAGTTGCATTTTTCCTAAAAGCTACTTTTCATGTAACATTTGCTAGCTAATTTATTTATTGCCCCCCTTATCTTATTTGGTCACTTCATAATTTTAAGTAGGTAAAGTCAACGGGTACTTGGCCATGAGTTTAATTTTAATGCAAAGGCATTCTAAGATCGAGCTTTTCTTCCTTTTTATTAATTAACCTAAGTTTGGCCGGTTAACCGTAGTTAACGGATCTTAAAGGATGCCTTACCCCTTCTCTTTAGGATAACTAGGAACCCTTACCTAGAATCATTAAGTTAAGTAGACTACTAATTGGAGTTAACCTTTTAGCACTTACTTAGTTAAAATAGGTGTCCTAATTCACCATTAAAGTAATTAGGTGACGACTCCTTAAAATAAACAAGTAAGAATCACCAATATGTTGTACTCCGATTTGACCCGTTTAAACTGGGGTATAACATCTACTCCCGACCCATGATGGAGCCTCGATAAATATGATTGACGTAGATGAAAGTGATGATGATCCGGCCAAACTTATAGTGCCTGTGGATAGCGTGAATGAACGTGGTCTTGTAGCCGTTGCTTCTCCAGCTATAGTGGTTAGGGGTTTTATACCTGTCGAGATATTAAGAGCTTCATCAACACCTGTGGATGTAGTTCGGGCACCAAATCAGTTACCAGTGCTCGATACCAAAGCCGTACCATGGAATTATTAACAAGCTGTGATGGAGTGTTGAGGAAAGGAAACAATCACTGACAAGACTAAGACGTCAGGAATGACAAGATCCGGATGGTGCTATACTCCAGAAGAGCTTGCTAGATTGAGGCAAACTAAAGAAAGCAATGTGCCTCCCAAAAGGGTTGTGACAGAAGCCGAGGCAGAAGAATTTTTGAGAAAAATTAAGGCCAGCGAATACTCAGTTGTAGAGCAGTTGAAAAAGACCAATGCCCAGATTCCTATCCTCTCTTTGCTTTTGAGTTCGGATGTACACAGAAATGCACTCTTGAAGATTTTGAGTGAAGCATATATTCCAATCGAAACAACTAGTGAGATAGCTGGAATGGTTGGGCGCGTGCTTGACAGTCATCGAATCAGCTTCGATAATGAAGAACTGCCACCAGAGGGATGTAGTCACAACAAAGCACTCCATATAACTGTCAAGTGTCGTAACATGTTTGTGTCTAAAGTGTTGATTGATGGGGGCTCTGGACTTAACATTTGTCCACTAACAAGTCTGAGGAAGATCGGATATAATATTAGCGATCTTAAGACAAGTGATATGAATATTCGAGCATTTGATGGGGCTTAAAGGTGTCCTATTGGAGAAATAGAGTTAAACGTGCTGATTGGACCTATTGAGTTCATTATGGATTTCAAAGTACTTGATATCTCCACGACATACAACATGTTGTTAGGAAGACCGTGGATCCATCTGGCTGGAGCTGTGCCATCTACTTTGCATCAGACTGTCAAATTTGAGTGGAATCAACAACAAATATGTGTACAAGGAGAATGTGACGTGTCCGTCTATCGAGAGCAATCTATCCCGTTCATTGAGGCAACAGGAGGGTTTGATGGAACAACTTACCATGCTTGGGAGGTTGTGAATGTTACTATAGCGGGTGAAGGGAGTCAAACTCAAGAATCAAAAATGTCATGCGCCGCAATCATGGTTGCAAAGGAAATGCTGAAAAATGGGTACCAACCTAGATTTGGGTTAGGGACGACATTAAATGGGCGGGTTGAGCCTGTAGTCCTCTCTGCACAACAGTTTACATTTGGCTTGGGATATGAACCAACTAAAGAAGAAGTAAAGGAAGCACGAAAGAATAAAGAAAAGGAGATTTTCTTGCCAAAACCCATTCCTACCATTGATCAAACTTTCTCAAGACCTGCCATCTCTAAAACTTCAGATTTAACTGTTGAAGTTGCCAATGATGATATTGTGGAAGGGGTCAAGAACTTGTTCGTGGAAGATGAAGATGATCATGCTGTGGTAATTGAAGACATTGCTGAAACACCGACCTTATGGGCTGCCGAGCTAGGACCTGAGTTGAAGAATTGGATTTTCATATCAGCCCCGGTTCGCCCGGAGTTTCAGTAGTTTAAGTTTATATTCCTTTTGTAATAGGCCGGAGGCATAAGCTAGAATCTTTTGTTTTTGTCATGCCGCCTCTATGTTTTGTTATGGCCTTTCTAATTTAGTATTTTTCATTTTTTGTAATGAACTACGTTTGGCCTGACTTCCTTTTGGATACGTAGGCACCCCATATCGGGTTCGGCCACTCTTTTCAAAATATTTCGATGTCTTTATTTTGTAGGTATGAACTACGTGTGGCCTGATTTCCTTTTGGATACGTAGGCAACCCACATCGGGTTCGGCCCTCCTTTTATTTTAGAAAAAAAAAACTCAAAAGTTCTTATTTTTATTCACGAACTACGTCTTGCCTGATTCCTTTGGGATACGTAGGCAACCCAAGGCGGGTTCGGCCCTTCTATTTAAAAACTTCAATGTCTTTGGTTTTTCCAACCATTTTAGTCCCTATAAGATACATAAGGATTTTGTATAAAGTTTTGGTCTTCCCATTGTTTAAATTCATGTGTCCTAGTATCCTGAAACTGGGATAAATTTTTGAAATCGATCAAATCGCTTCCAAAAACTTTGATTGTAACTTCTCACTTTTCAACTATTTAGAACCAAGCGCCTCCAGGACTAGAAACTGGGGCAATTTTTTATTTTTTAGAAGTAGCACAAAAGTGGTCTTAAATGTTCAACGATTATAAATAAAGTCCATCCATATCTTTCTAGAAAAATGTTGATAAGTTTGAATCCGAGTCTTCACAATCATTTTATCTATTAGGGCCATTAAGTATTCCCTTTCGAAGTCATCCAAATCTCATTACTCTTAATTTCAAAAGACATTATTTATTACTTATTACTGAAACTCCTTGGCAAAGCAAAATATCTGGTGGGCCCCCAAAGAGCATGGACAGGACCAAGACAAGAATTGACCCAAGGACCATGTTCCCCGATAAGCACAAGTCAACCAATTTTCTTTTTAAACTCACAATTTTTCTTTGATGAGACAAGTTTCAATTAACATGGATGTGGTGCATATTTCTTCAAATTTTAATTATGGACTAGCTTTTCAAAAGGCAAACATTCTTCAATGTGGATATAAATTTAGATTACGCTAAACGGTGGACGTTGTTCCACTCTTCAAGAAATTGTGATCGCAATAGTAGACATGAATTCAACCAAGGGCAGTGAGCGTAAATTCTTTCAAACACAACTATTTATATATTCTTACCACTAACAGTTATTTTTAGCTCGTGGCATTTGTCAATGGATCGAGGGCACATGATCGTGGAGTTAACCTTCTCCAAAGTGGATACGGACGTGGTCACCTGTTATTATTTTAATTCCTCAATTTTGTCATCACTTTGTACATATTCATTGGTTTCAAGTCGCTAACAAGTTCCTTTTAGAATATGGTATTTAATGAGATGATAGGATCGAAGTCTTCCATCATATGTCAAATCGCGGAGACAATTGTAAATTTAACTCCCGTCACAACGGGACGTGAATTAGGATGTGAAATTATATCTCTTCACGAATGGTTTTGTGGATATACATCTCTACATTACAAATTGTGAAAGCGGACATGGATTTATATTTCAATATCGTGGATTGTGTGGACGTGGATTTATTTTCTGCATTGTGGGTATTGTGGATGTGGTCGTAGATATATCTTTCTGCATTATGAGCATTGTGGACGTGGACGTGTATTTATCTTTCTTGCATTATAAATTTTGTGAAAGTAGACGTGGATTTACATTTTTGCACTAATGACTTCGCGGATATGGATTTGGATGTAGATGTGGACGTGAATTTATATTTCTACATTATAACGTTCGTGGAAGTGGACGTGGATTTATGTTTTGCATTGTGGATTTTGGGCATAGACGTGGATTTAAATTTCAGCACAGTGAATTTCGTGGATGTGGATTTATTTTTTACATTATAGATCTTGTGGATGTGGAAGTAGATTTATCTTTTTGCACTTAAAGTTTGTGAAAGTGGATGTGGATTTATATTTTTGTACCGTGGAATGCGGATGTGGATGTGGATTTATATTTGTGCTTAGTAGATTTTTGTGGATGTGGACATGAATTCATTTTTCTACATCATGAGTTTTATGATGTGGGCATGAATTTCGTGGATAAGGACGTGAATTAATATTTATGCACAGCGCATTTTGTACATATGGGCTTGAATATGGTCATAAATTAGCTCCCCTTAAAAATGGGCGTCATCATGGTTTTAGCTTTCCTTAAAAACAGATGTGGATGTCGACTTAATTCATCTCCAAAGAATGACGTGGATTCAACTTCCGAAACATGGGTTACAAGTGTAAACTCCCTCAACCCTATCTCATTTACATATGTATTTCTTTATTGCTAACTATTGTTTTTAGCTTGTGACCTTTTGAAAATGGCAAGATTAAAATAGTATCGCACATCAACTCGTGGATCATAATCTTAAGCAGTGAACTACGGCAATTGCTGAAGTTGAGTTAAGCTCGTCAGCAAGAGGTCAAAGATCTACTCCCTCACTACATTTCTACAAATCCGTGGATATGTAGGTATTTCAAATTCTTTCAAGTTCGGTCATGTCCTTTTCTCTGAATTCTTAATCTGTAATAACCCGATATTTTTTTAAGTGTTTAGAATTACTTCTGTATTTATTGTATAATTTTAATTGGTTGCATATCGAAGTTGGTATTGATTATATTCAGATAATATGTACATATATGTAAATTTATTATAGGGATTTAATACTGGTACATATGTGATCTACCTGTGAATAACTAGCGGTTGGTGGGTTAGATTTAATGATCGGTTAACTAAATAATGTTTTAAGAAAATAGTAAAGAGTGCATAGAATTTTACATTAGTTTAATGGGTTAATAAGTGGGCCCAAACCCATCCTATATGGCTGACTAGTGGACAGTGTTATATTCCGTGTTTTCGCATACTCGGAAATCGTGAAAATAATTAAGACTTGCATGCTATAAGGAAATAATTGATTTTAGTTAAAATGTCTATGTTGTTTATGAAAATATTGGTGTGGAAATGTGGAGAAATTGGAATTTCGGAAATTAATTTCGGGAATTACAAAACGAGATTTCAACGAATTGGGCCAAGAAATATTTGAAGAAATATTGAAGCCCAAGACCATGGGGTGGCCGGCCATGAGGCCTTGGCCCAAGACCCATTTAATGGTCATGTGCTTTCCATGTGCCTACTAATCAATCATGTATATATGCATACTTATCCATAGATAATTCAAGAAGCAAAATTAAAAACTCATCCTTGAGTTCTTGAACCCTTCGGCCGAACCCCATTCCACAACAACAAAATAATTTTCCTAGCCTTGTTTTGGTTCTAAAAATCTTGTTCTTCTCATATTTGTAGTAAGTTCAAGACGATCTCCGACGTGATACAATTTGTTTGGCGAAAGAATCACGTTTGCGGCAAGTCGGAATTTCAAGAAAAGGTAATAATTTTGCCACTTTTGTGTTATGGAAATTGTATGGATATTATGAGGATTGAGAATAGACGATAATTTCGTAGTTTTGGTGTGTGTGTGTGTGAAACCGTAGGTGTGTGTGTGTATGGTGAAGTGGCCGTGAGCCAAGTATGGTGAAGGAGACGAATTTGATTTTTGTTTAGTTCGTTAGTTGCGTCGTTGTGGCATTTGTGATGCGAATGAAGGTTTAATGCACTAAATTAGCATGAAAACGAGTTGTATGTCATTATGGAAGATTATGTAATTTTCATATAGTTTTTGTGTAATTGTGGAAGTAAGATGCTAGGATGAGAATTTATGTTGTTGTTGATGAATTTGGAACGAAACAATGCGAGTTAGTATGTTCGTCGTAGTTATGGGCGTTTCGGATGGAATATGGAAAGTGACGAATCATTTGAACTTATGAATATGGCTTGGAACATTATTGGAATGTGTTTGAATAACTTTGAATGAGTAAATGAATATGATAATGTGGACGTTAGTTTGACGTTGTGAAGTTTGGATGAAAGTTGTTGATTTATGTAGAAAGAAAAAAAAATATTGTCGTTAGAATGATTTTTGTTATGACTTGTGATGTTTGTGATATTGTGGGCTGTTGTGTTGATGTATATTGAGCCGAGCTAAGTCTCGGGGGTGTTAGATATATAGGGGAAAAGCTGCCGAAATTTCGGTAGACAAAAATGAAGTTAAGTGAATTCTTAAGCCTTGAAATCCCTAATTGGTAACTTTGACCATTTGCAGATTCTGGATGAATCGGGATTTGAGTTAGGGGTGAGCATAAGACGTTTATAAGGTATGTAAAGCTTCCCACTTCTTCTTTTGGCATGTCTTAGTACGTTAGGATGATATCGGAACCCCGGGAGCAATTCTGCTCCTCGAAATCCGATCTAGAAAATGGCTACTATTCATTCAATTCAATTGAAGCCTAATGTTCCTATTTTGGCTAGAAAGCAATCAAACGTCCGAAACTTATGCAAATGCAATCGGATTACTTTGAAACCTTTATGTATGATCCCATAGACCCTAAATGTCCGTAAATTATGTTCGCCACCTCGACTTGACCCGAGGTGGGCCCGCTAACCCCGAGATGCCTTATTTGTCCTACTAGGCTCTCTTTTTGGATAAGCTTCGATAAAGAATCTTCGATTTTGAAATTGTCCTCTATGAAATAATGTTCGGAACGCTATGATATAACAAACTATGTTTTGAGCCATACGTACCACTTTGGAAACATTTTGTGAAATAAACTTACGTACCAACTAATTATTTGACTATTTTGGTTAATGAACTGACTTATGAAGTAATCAAGTTTTGAAAGGCTATTTTAATATACAAAGTGCATTGTTTGCTCACGACTCCGCTCGTGCCTTATTATGACTTCGTTCACCGGTTCCCGGGCCGGTTATGATTCGTGCGCTCTATGATGATTCGGTTGTATGCTGTGTTACGGTTCCCCGAGGCCTCGCCATAGGGTCGGGTTCCGTTTGGAGTTATGCTGTGATATGGCTGTGATGCGATACACTCATATGTGTGTGTTCGGGGATGTACGGAGATTTGAACCTTCTGGTGTTATGCTGTGTGTGGCACCAGCGTCGGAGTGCTGACCACGTTCCTGAGCTTTGCATGATTTTGTTTGCATTATGTATATATGATTTTGATAAACATTTTGATATACTGTTCGACATTTCTCTCTTTTGTATTCTGTTTGCTTTCAGTTATGGCCTATATTTTTTTGCACTCCATGCTTTACATACTCAGTACATCTTTCCTACTGACCCCCTTTCTTCGGGGGCTGCGTTTCATGCCCGCAGGTGCAGACGCTGGTGATCCACCACTGTAGGCTCCCTTGATTCGGAGTCCACTTTCGGTATATATATCTTTCGCCATGTATATATTTCTGCATATCTGACTATTTGGGTACGGCGGGGCCCTGTCCCGTCATATGATTCTGTCGGTCAGTTTAGAAGTCTGTGGACATGTCTGTGGGTTATGGTATGTCTGTATGCTTATGTGTATATGTTGTTTGGGCGATCCCATACGCCGAGGCGGCCGGTCCGCATATGTTTATACGTTGCCTTGTTAGCCCTGTGTGGCCTTTGCAGGGGTTTTCTGTGTGCAGGATTATTCTGGATAGTCCGAAAAACAAAGGAGACTCTGCCGAAATTTTTCTGGAAATTGTCTAAATTTGCAATATAGCCTTGTCGGCTTCTGCTATATATTTGAATACGTTTGATAGATTGGTTTGGGTGCCCAGATCGGGCACTAGTCCCGGCCTACGGGGTTGGGTCGTGACAAAAGTGGTATCAGAGCAGTTTGTCCTCGGAATGTCTACAGGCCGTGTCTCGTAGAGTCTTGTTTATCGATGTGTTCTGCACCACATCTATAAACAGGAGGCTACAGGGCATTTAGGGTGTTACTTTTCTTTGGAATCTTAGATCGTGCGATAGAGCTGTGCTATTAGGACGATTCTAATCTGACCCGTTATTGTGTTTGCAGTGATGCCTCCGAAGAAGGCAGCGGCGGCCCAGAAGGGCAAGGCGAGGATGGGAGAGACTAGTCAGGCACAACGAGCTACCCGGGCTCGTGTTTATGATTTTCCTGAGGTTGTGCCTCATTCTGAGGGGTCCGCTACACCACCATTGGTACAGCCTGGAGCAGGTCCTTCAGCAGCTCCAGAGGCCCGAGAACCCGCTCCCGAGACTCCAGCCCCTCAGCCAGGGGCGGAGGACAGGACCCTGAGGGAGGTTGTACATTTGCTGACCACATTGGTAGCGGGGCAGGCTCGCAGACGCGGGCGGAGAGACGATGATGATGATGACAGGCGTGACAGCCTGCGGGTTCGAGAGTTATTATTGTGTGGCCCTCCAGAGTTTTTCGGGTATAAGCCCGATGAGGACCCCCATGACTTTATTCGGGGGATGCGGCGCTCACTAGACTTGGTCAGGGCTTCAGAGACCGAGTCGGTCAAGTTGGCCTCGCATAGACTTCGGGATGTTGCTGCTCACTGGTATGAGACCTGGGAGCTATCTAGGGGCGAGGGTTCTCCTCCAGCTACTTGGGACGAGTTTGTGACTGCTTTCACCCGCCATTTTCTGCCCCCAGAGTTGCGACGGGCGCGGGCTGATCGATTTTTACATCTGCAGCAGAGGGGTCGGAGCATGCGCGAGTATAATCTGGAGTTTGATTCCCTGGCCCCGTATGCACCTGCCGTAGTAGCAGATATGTCCGATCGGATGCACAGATATGATATGGGGTTGGATCGTTATTTGATCGACGGCTGTATGGCAGTGTCATTGCAGACAGATATGGATATTGCCCGACTTCAGGCTTACGCGCTGGGTATGGAGGACCGTCACAGGTCTGATTATTCTAGCAGAGATCGGGACAGGAGGCCGCCCAAGAGGGCTAGGTCCGCGGGATATTCTGGAGATTCTCGAGGCGGGAAGCCTCAGCAGCAGCAGACAGGCAGACAGCTTCCTCCGTCCGGCCGGAGTACTCAGGCAGGTAGCAGGAGATTTGATAGTGCAGGACCGTCTGGGGCTGGTCAGAGCTCCAGGGCGGCAGGTTCACAGGTATCTAGAGGCCCCAGCCAAGCCAGACCACCCAGGCCCCGTTGTTCTCATTGCGGGAAGTCTCATCCTGGGGAGTGCTATCGAGCTACTAGAGCTTGTTTTTCGTGCGGTGGTCAGGGCTATTTTATGCGAGATTGTCCGTTGGCTAGCGGGTCTGGTAGTGTGGCGCAGCCGACAGGGTCCGCCGCCGGTTCATCATCTGCTCCATCTGTTGCACGCCCTGCAGGGCGAGGTGCGCCAACACCGGCGGGACGCGGTCGAGGCCGCGGTGGTGTTTCAGGTTCTAGCGGTCCCTCGAACCGCATATACGCATTGGCCAGCCGCCAGGATCAGGAGGCTTCGCCGAATGTCGTCACAGGTACATTACTGGTTTTCTCCAGATCTGTATATGCATTGATTGACCCTGGTTCTACTTTATCGTATATTTCCCCGCTTGTTGCTAGTAAAATTGGGATAGTGTCTGAGCCTATAGAGCCATTTGAGGTAGCCACACCGGTTGGAGACTTTGTTATAGCGAGGCAGGTCTATAGGGATTGTTCTATGACTATTTATGATCGTTACACTAAAGCTGATTTGATAGAGTTAGACATGCTTGAGTTTGATGTCATTATGGGTATGGACTGGTTGTCTTCCTGTTATGCTAATGTTGACTGCCAGAAAAAGGTAGTCCGTTTTCAGTTTCCAGGGGAACCAGTTATAGAGTGGTTCGGGTCTACAGCATCGCCGAGGGGTAAGTTTATTTCATACCTCAAGGCTAAGAAGATGATCCAGAAAGGTTATATCTATCATTTGGTTCGTGTGCACGATACTGCAGCTGAGACACCTACCCTTCAGTCTGTTCCGGTCGTTAGTGAATTCCCAGATGTATTTCCTGACGAGCTTCCTGGCCTTCCGCCTGAGCGGGAGATAGACTTTACTATAGAGTTGATACCGGATACGCAGCCTATATCTATTCCTCCGTACAGAATGGCACCGGCTGAATTGAAGGAGTTGAAGGAGCAGCTGAAAGATTTGTTAGTTAAAGGCTTTATTAGACCCAGCACATCACCCTGGGGAGCGCCGGTATTATTTGTGAGAAAGAAAGTTGGGTCACTGCGGATGTGTATTGACTATCGGCAACTGAATAAGGTGACGATAAAGAATAAATATCCCCTCCCCCGGATTGATGATTTGTTTGATCAGTTGCAGGGTGCTAAATATTTTTCGAAGGTAGATCTGCGCTCAGGTTATCATCAGGTGCGAGTGCGGGAATCAGATATCCCGAAGACTGCTTTCAGGACCCGGTACGGGCATTATGAATTCAGAGTTATGTCTTTCGGGTTGACTAATGCTCCAGCGGTATTTATGGATCTCATGAATCGGGTATTTCGGCCTTTCTTGGATATGTTTGTTATTGTGTTCATTGACGATATTCTGATTTACTCGCGATCAGCCGAGGAGCATTCGGATCATCTGAGGACGGTACTTGGTATTCTCCGTCAACAGAAATTATATGCTAAATTCTCCAAATGTGAATTCTGGTTAACTTCTGTGGCATTCTTGGGCCATATTGTCGGCGCAGACGGTATTCGGGTCGATACGCAGAAGATTGAGGCTGTACAGAATTGGCCCAGGCCTACTACACCGACAGAGGTGCGCAGTTTTCTGGGATTAGCCGGGTATTATCGCAGGTTCGTGGAGAATTTTTCTTCTATTGCAGCACCACTGACGAAGCTTACTCAGAAAGCAGCAAAATTTCTGTGGACCGATGCCTGCGAGCGCAGCTTCCAGATGTTGAAAGAAAAGTTAGTTTCAGCACCAGTTTTGACTCTTCCAGAGGGATCAGATGGGTATGTTGTCTATTGTGACGCCTCTGGTATTGGGATAGGTTGTGTGTTGATGCAGCACGGTCGAGTCATAGGCTATGCTTCCCGGCAGCTCAGACCGCACGAGAAGAATTATCCCACTCATGATCTTCAGTTGGCCGCCGTGATTCATGCTTTGAAGATTTGGCGGCATTATTTATATGGGGTCCATGTCGATATTTATACGGACCATAAGAGTCTCCAGTATATTTTTAAGCAGAAAGAATTGAATTTGCGGCAGAGAAGATGGCTTGAGTTACTGAAGGATTATGATGTTGATATTCTGTACCATCCTGGGAAAGCCAATGTGGTAGCAGATGCACTTAGCCGCAAGTCTATGGGCAGCTTGGCCGATGTACCATCTGGTAAGAAAGATTTGGTTCGTGATATTCATCAGCTGGCCAGCCTTGGAGTTCGTTTGGCAGATTCTGGAGATTCTGGGAATTCTGTTCGTGTAGTTGCTGAATCATTTATCATACAGGAGGTAAAGCAGCGTCAGTTCGAAGATCCTATTCTGGTTCAGTACAGAGATGTGGCCCTTAATAAAGACAAGACTCCGTTTGAAATTTCACCTGAAGGGGTATTATTATATGAAGGCAGATTCTGTGTTCCGGATGTTGCAGGCTTACGACGACAAATCATGGGCGAGGCGCATAATGCACGGTATTCTGTTCATCCTGGTTCCACTAAAATGTATCATGATCTCAGGTGTTTGTATTGGTGGGACGGTATGAAGAAAGATATTGCCGAGTTCGTTAGTCAGTGCCCGAATTGTCAGCAAGTCAAAATTGAACACCAGAACCCCGGTGGGTTATTACAGGAGATGGAAATTCCAGCCTGGAAATGGGAGATGATTAATATGGACTTCGTTGTTGGGATACCGTGCACTCCACGCAGGTACGACTCTATTTGGGTTATTGTTGACCGATTGACGAAATCAGCCCATTTTCTTCCGGTTCGGACTACTTATTCGGCTGAGGACTATGCTAGATTGTATATCAGAGAGATAGTTAGACTTCACGGAGTCCCTGTGTCTATTATTACTGACCGAGGTGCCCAGTTTACGGCAAATTTGTGGAGGTCATTTCAGGAGGGATTAGGGACTCAGGTGAGCCTCAGTACAGCTTTTCATCCTCAGTCCGACGGGCAGGCCGAGCGCACTATTCAGACGCTGGAAGATATGCTGCGGGCCTGCGTTATTGATTTTCGAGGCAGCTGGGATGATCACTTGCCACTTATTGAGTTTGCCTATAATAATAGTTATCACTCCAGCATTCGGATGGCACCGTACGAGGCCCTTTATGGTAGGAAATGCAGATCTCCTATTGGCTGGTTTGACGTGGGCGAAACTAAACTGATTGGTCCAGACGTGATCCAGGAAGCAGTAGATAAGGTAAAGCTTATTCGGGAGCGATTATTGGCTGCTCAGAGTCGACAGAAAGCTTATGCAGACAGACGACGTCGGCCGTTAGAGTTCCAGATTGGCGACTGGGTGTTTCTGAAGGTGTCGCCCATGAAGGGTGTCATGAGATTCGGTAGAAAGGGTAAGTTGAGCCCGCGGTATATTGGGCCGTATCAGATCATTCGGAAGATAGGCGAGGTCGCCTATGAGCTAGACTTACCATCCGATTTGGAGGCCGTACACCCGGTATTTCATGTGTCTATGCTGCAAAAATGTATTGGTGATCCTTCCAGGATATTCCCAGTGGATGATATTCAGGTAACGGAGCATTTATCTTATGAAGAGCAGCCTGTAACTATTCTGGATCGGCAGGTCAGGAGACTACGCACTAAGGAAGTGCCTTCTGTTAAAGTCCTGTGGCGCAACAACAATCGGGAAGAGATGACTTGGGAGGCGGAGGTCGAGATGAAGAAGAAATACCCCCACTTGTTTCCTGCAGCCACAGGTAATTTAAACCTTCAAATTTGTTGTATTGATTGACGAATGAATTGTGTGTGCTAACTATAAAGGGAGACTCCCCCGTTATATTATAAGACTAATTTAACATTCGGGGACGAATGTTCTTAAGGGGGGGAGAATGTTATATTCCGTGTTTTCGCATACTCGGAAATCGTGAAAATAATTAAGACTTGCATGCTATAAGGAAATAATTGATTTTAGTTAAAATGTCTATGTTGTTTATGAAAATATTGGTGTGGAAATGTGGAGGAAGTCCAAGGGCAAAAATTGGAATTTTGAAAATTAGTTTCGGGAATTACAAAATAAGATTTCAACGAATTGGGCCAAGAAAAATTTGAAGGAAAATTGAAGCCCAAGACCATGGGGTGGCCGGCCATGAGGCCTTGGCCCAAGACCCATTTAATGGTCATGTGCTTTCCATGTGCCTACTAATCAATCATGTATATATGCATACTTATCCATAGATAATTCAAGAAGCAAAATTAAAAACTCATCCTTGAGTTCTTGAACCCTTCGGCCGAACCCCATTCCACAACAACAAAAAAAAATTCCTAGCCTTGTTTTGGTTCTAAAAATCTTGTTCTTCTCATATTTGTAGTAAGTTCAAGACGCTCTCCGACGTGATACAATTTGTTTGGCGAAATAAGCACGTTTGCGGCAAGTCGGAATTTCAAGAAAAGGTAATAATTTTGCCACTTTTGTGTTATGGAAATTGTATGGATATTATGAGGATTGAGAATAGACGATAATTTCGTAGTTTTGGTGTGTGTGTGTGTGAAACCGTGGGTGTGTGTGTGTATGGTGAAGTGGCCGTGAGCCAAGTATGGTGAAGGAGACGAATTTGATTTTTGTTTAGTTTGTTAGTTGCGTCGTTGTGGCATTTGTGATGCGAATGAAGGTTTAATGCACTAAATTAGCATGAAAACGAGTTGTATGTCATTATGGAAGATTATGTAATTTTCATATAGTTTTTGTGTAATTGTGGAAGTAAGATGCTAGGATGAGAATTTATGTTGTTGTTGATGAATTTGGAACGAAACAATGCGAGTTAGTATGTTCGTCGTAGTTATGGGCGTTTCGGATGGAATATGGAAAGTGACGAATCATTTGAACTTATGAATATGGCTTGGAACATTATTGGAATGTGTTTGAATAACTTTGAATGAGTAAATGAATATGATAATGTGGACGTTAGTTTGACGTTGTGAAGTTTGGATGAAAGTTGTTGATTTATGTAGAAAGAAAAACAAATATTGTCGTTAGAATGATTTTTGTTATGACTTGTGATGTTTGTGATATTGTGGGCTGTTGTGTTGATGTATATTGAGCCGAGCTAAGTCTCGGGGGTGTTAGATATATAGGGGAAATGCTGCCGAAATTTCGGTAGACAAAAATGAAGTTAAGTGAATTCTTAAGCCTTGAAATCCCTAATTGGTAACTTTGACCATTTGCAGATTCTGGACGAATCGGGATTTGAGTTTGGGGTGAGCATAAGACGTTTATAAGGTATGTAAAGCTTCCCACTTCTTCTTTTGGCATGTCTTAGTACGTTAGGATGATATCGAAACCCCGGGAGCAATTTTGCTCCTCGAAATCCGATCTAGAAAATGGCTACTATTCATTCAATTCAATTGAAGCCTAATGTTCCTATTTTGGCTAGAAAGCAATCAAACGTTCGAAACTTATGCAAATGCAATCGGATTACTTTGAAATCTTTATGTATGATCCCATAGACCCTAAATGTCCGTAAATTATGTTCGCCACCTCGACTTGACCCGAGGTGGGCCCGCTAACCCCGAGATGCCTTATTTGTCCTACTAGGCTCTCTTTTTTGATAAGCTTTGATAAAGAATCTTCGATTTTGAAATTGTCCTCTATGAAATAATGTTCGGAACGCTATGATATAACAAACTATGTTTTGAGCCATACTTACCACTTTGGAAACATTTTGTGAAATAAACTTTCGTACCAACTAATTATTTGACTATTTTGGTTAATGAACTGACTTATGAAGTAATCAAGTTTTGAAAGGCTATTTTAATATACAAAGTGCATTGTTTGCTCACGACTCCGCTCGTGCCTTATTATGACTTCGTTCACCGGTTCCCGGGCCGGTTATGATTCGTACGCTCTATGATGATTCGGCCGTATGCTGTGTTACGGTTCCCCGAGGCCCCGCCATAGGGCCAGGTTCCGTTTGGAGTTATGCTGTGATATGGCTGTGATGCGATACGCTCATATGTGTGTGTTCGGGGATGTACGGAGATTTGAACCTTCTGGTGTTATGTTGTGTGTGGCACCTGCGTCGGAGTGGTGACCACGTTCCTGAGCTTTGCATGATTTTGTTTGCATTATGTATATATGATTTTGATAAACATTTTGATATATTGTTCGGCATTTCTCTCTTTTGTATTCTGTTCGCTTTCAGTTGTGGCCTATATTTTTTTGCACTCCATGCTTTACATACTCAGTACATCTTTCGTACTGACCCCCTTTCTTCGGGGGCTGCGTTTCATGCCAGCAGGTGCAGACGCCGGTGATCCACCACTGTAGGCTCCACTTCTGCTATTTCGGAGTACTCCCTTGATTTGGAGTCCACTTTCGGTATATATATCTTTCGCCATGTATATATTTCTGCATATCTTACTATTTGGGTACGGCGGGACCCTGTCCCGTCATATGATTCTGTCGGTCAGTTTAGAGGTCTGTGGACATGTCTGTGGGTTATGGTCTGTCTGTATGCTTATGTGTATATGTTGTTTGGGCGATCCCATACACCGAGGCGGCCGGTCCGCATATGTTTATACGTTGCCTTGTTAGCCCTGTGTGGCCTTTGCTGGGGTTTGTTGTGTGCAGGATTATTCTGGATAGTCCGAAAAACAAAGGAGACTCTGCCGAAATGTTTCTGGAAATTGTCTAAATTTGGAATATAGCCTTGTCGGCTTCTGCTATATATTTGAATACGTTTGATAGATGGGTTTGGGTGCCCAGATCGGGCACTAGTCATGGCCTACGGGGTTGGGTCGTGACAGACAGCCTAAAAGAAGGAAAATAAAGAACGTGAAGTTGGTTCCTTTATTTTAGTTTGGAGAAACAAAAGCATTACGGCGCCGGCACTATTGGAAACCAAACCAATGCTATTTCAATTCCATCCATTTATGATTGCGTGAAAGTTTTCTTGGAAAGAAAGGGTCATTTGGTTTGGCCTGGGAATCAACAAAGAGATTAAGAGAAAACTTTCACATAGGCTTACAATTTTTGGGCGACAACAAGTGTACGGTTTAGGTGAATTCTTTAGTCTTTGGTTTAAGTATCATTCTTGCTATGCAAACAGTTATGTATGAGATATATATAAAATATTGAGTTGAATGGCAATTTATGAGATTTTTTTTTTAATCTTTAACTTCAAGAACCGGAGTATAGAATGTTGAGATTTAGTTCTAAACCTAGGATTAGTTTTCCTAGACTAATTTGGACCCGTCATTTATGTTATTGAATAGATTGAGGCTATTGGAGGAGAATTTGGCGTTTCAAGAGAGGTTTGCATTTCGGTTATACGGCAAGTGAGGCTTTAACTCTTAGTTTACTTGTTTTTCATAAAAAGCATATGATTTGTGTTGTATGTATGCATTTAAACCATTTAGTTCGTGTGAATGGGCAAGCATGATCTAAATTGGGTAATTTTCAAGTTTCTAAAGTAATGACCGTATGAGTCGTTTAGCGTAATTTCGCTTAAATAGATACTATTTATATAAATGTAATGTCTAGAAGTGGTATTGATTGGATGTATGTTCCACTTATCATATCTTCAGAGGGGCATACTCTCACAGGTCCCATTGATGTTAGGTGAGAGATAGATGCTAGACATTTTTATGCGGTTTATAGGCACGACTCAGTATTTGTATTTCGCTTCCGCACTTTTCTTTATATTATGAGACTTTGCGTATTATTCATTTTATTCGTTAATTTTCGCATGATTAGCTTAGAGGGTTCGCCTTATGGGTAGAAGCTCGACGGGTGCCTGGTCACGACCTGAGTGTCAGATTTGGGTCGTGACAAACTTGGTATCAGAGCTTAGGCTTTAGAGTCCTGTGAGTCATGGAACAGTGTCCTAGTAGAGTCTTGTTTATGGATATGTTGTCGACCATATCTATAAACAAGAGGCTGCAGGGGCATTTTAGGAAGTTTCCCTTCTTTCTTTGATTCATCTTTCGTGCTATGGAGATTGAAGTAGGGACGGTGACATTCTTTATTCTCCCTTCGTAAGCGACATTTGGGAGACACGTTTCTTGGATTGCGAACCAGAAATATAGGATGCCTCACAGAAGTGGTAAAAAAGTCTCAAGAGATAAGTGACAGGTTTAAAGGACATGCCTAAATATATATAAAGAACAACCAGAGTCATAGTATTAGCCGCCAAGGCTGGAAGAAGTTATGAACGAGTTAATATAAAGTCTTTGGAGACTCAAAAGATTTAAGTTGAGTTCATAAGATAACACCTTAGTATGTCCCTTGAAGTGGGAGCAGAGGTACATTTTTAGTTAAGCGACAACTTTGTCTATACAGTCAATAGCACATTCAAAAAAGGTATGTGAAAAGCAAGAATTATGGTTCATCCAAGTTATACTTGAGACAATATCAGCATACCACTCTTTACAACTATATATATACATTGATCACCAGTCTCAGTATAGCGGGTCATAATTGTCATCTCAGTTTGTTATCCTTTATAGCTAGTAGAGGGTTGATGTGCGAGATTCAGCAAAACAGAGAGTACCTTCATTTATATATAGTAAGACGTTGAGAATGAGAATAAGCGCACCAAGGCATGACTTCCATCACAGCTTGAGTAAAACCTGAAGTATAACTACTACTGCACATTTTTTTGTAAAGAGACAAGTTCAGAGAATGTTTGATACATTTAAAGGTAGGTGATATGACCTTTAGCGATCATGGATTCCAATTCCTATAATCGATTCGATATGTGTACGCTTCGTATAGCATGAGTTTGAGGAAAACAATCAAGATGTTGATAGTTTCCATATTTCTCATGAAAAGAGATGGAACTTGAGTTCTATATGAGTTAATATAGTTTCAGCCCTAAGTGGGGAAGTGTATTATGGTAGACCTTATGTGGTTTGTTATGTTGACTAGAAAGTCAAGTTTAGCATGGAGCAATGGGTTTAATCAAATTAGAACTTTATGCGGAAGTGAGTTCACGGTTGCCTAGGGGAAAGGTTGGTCATTTATGACATGTTGAGTAAGATCGAGAAGAATGGGTTCGACGTATATAAGTGTATCAGCTTGAACACTAAAGTAAAGTATTGACCCTCGAGACATTCTCACAGGTTGCAATTTTCCAAAGAGGATACTTCAGGGGTTATGAGAATCTGTCTAAGGAGGTAATAAAATTCTAAGGTGATGTGTCGCCAGATCAACGTACTTTTACACTGTCATATATGTCCTTTTCATGAGTTGGAAGTGTTGGTGGATCAAATACGTGGGTTACCGACAAAAGTCTATTAGATCTAATAATTCACTATGGGGTGTAATTAGCCTCTTTGAGATCTACTTGGAGTCTGTCATAACTACCAAGAAATAAAGAGAGTTGGAGGTTTTGGAGATAGTTTTCCAAGATCTGTTGAGGTCATGATAAGGGCTTTGGAGTCTATGATATAAACAACACATGGTCAGTCATTGTGGATTCTAAGAACCAAGGGTTCGAGCCAGCATTGATACTCATATTGTAGCAACGAGCATTTGAGAGCAGTTTTACAGATACCGGGAGTACCTATGTGTTGATTCTTAGTAAGCAAGTTCTAGGTTTATACCATAGCATAATAGTATGAGTTCAGTTTAGATATAGGATTTAGATGGATCCTAAAGAGATTGGCACAATTCAGTACCAGATCGAAACACTACCACCGTGGGGGTACACAATATTGTGTATCTAGCAAAATATGATGATCGTCATCTGAAGGCGTTGACTATGACATCATTTTCGACTCAGTTGACTTAGATAAGTATTCAGTTCTAAAGAATAGTTGGGTGTTAGTTAAGTTGTCGGATATTTGAGATAATTTTGATGATAACTTCAGTGCTGGCATTAGCTAAAGGTTCAGAGATGTGGACATCTGTGGCAGATTTCAGTAGTGGCAGCATAATAGTTGCATAGATATAGGACCTGAGAGGTTGTGCAGTTGCATTAGATACTCTCTCACATTGGGTATTGCTGAGGGACAGCCCACCGTTCAGCCAGAACAATGGTATCAAGTGTTTTGGATACCGATGTGAGTTAATTGATGATATTTGGGGTCACCCGCTAATGAACGGTCTGAACATGTTAATGGTGATACTTGGAAACTTTTTGAGGATGTCTAACTTTGACTTGGATAGTCATTGGAATGAAAAGTGGTTTAGCAAGAGTTTGCACGTAAGGATAGTGCGCATAAACCATGTCATTTGAGGATTTATATGTCTCTTTGTGCATATATCATCCAACGCTAGAAAATATTTTTTGCCTGATGTAGCTGACTGGTGAGATTGTTATAGATTGAAATTTCTCCTCAATGATCGTCATGGTACGGCTTGCTAACAACTTTGGAAGTGATGAAACAAAGGCTTGCTTGAGACTAGCTTCTCACATATTTGTCAAGAACTGCTCAAATTTTCGGACACTAATTTTACGACCAAGCAACTCCAACAGTTTTTAGGTGTGATTAATTATGTTAGAGATTTTATCCCTAATGTCTCTACATACATGATTGTATTTTTTTGTATACACTTTCATCACTTAACTATAATTAAGTTAACATGTATTTCACTTTTATTGCTTAATTGACACATCAATGCAATTTGATGTCAACACCACATGTGAGTAAATTTTCTCGCAACTGGTCTAGGGTATCATGAATTATCAGTGTTATCCGCTAGTTAAGTAGCTGGAGCTCAAGGGGACGAATCTAAAGAATTAGGAATTAGTGTAATCGATCTTGGATAGGGTCTGTTTTAAAAACAAAATGCCTTAATACGGCTCAGACTAGGATGATCTTATGTTTCAGAACTTTCTAATACTATAGAAGATGGATAAAGAGTAAGCACGGTCTAAATGTGAAAAATTGGAATTGTGATGGATATTAAAAGTTGAATGATGGGGGTAAAGTCTAGTCACGTGATAAACAAAAAAAAAGGGGGGGGGGGGGGGGGGGGGGTTATAATCCAAATCTTGGGTTTTTATCATTGCTTCCAATTCCCCAAAACAAAGATTCAAAACTGGAATATTTTTTTTTTCTTTTTCAACCAAGAAACCTCTCTACATATCAAGAATTGGAAAGCCACTGATATGAAAAACATATGAAGCTGACAAATCACAGGCTTTGGATTTGAATGTTGAGTTACCAAAATGACACGTTGTTGCTCAAAGGGTTAAAACCAGCATATATTTTTGCTACATGGTGGGTTTTGAATGTTGTTTGTAACATATATAACAAGAAAGTTTTAATGCTTATCTTGTACCCTGGTTGACTTCTACTCTGTCCCTTGCCACTGGTACATCGATTATATTGATTTTATGGACTGCATGAATTTTGCTGAATTCCCCTCCCCCCCAAACCAACCAAAAAAAAAAAACTTGAGTTTGGAAGAATCTGCTTCCGGTTGTAGTTGCTCATACAATTGAGCATGTGGCATCCACTGTTAGTATGTACAAAATTGCAGTTTAATCAAAAGTGATGAACCGACTTTTAGCGTGTTGGTTTCAATGTTTTTGATTGGAAATACTATCCCGCTTCCGATATATTTGTCGCCTCTGCCAATTATTGGTGGTTGTGCACTTTCAGCTACTACCGAGCTCAATTTCAACATGACTGGCTTTATGGGGGCAATGGTATCTAATCTTGCATTTGTGTTCCGAAATATATTCTCGAAGATAGGAATGAAGGGGGAGTCTGTGAGCGGGATGAACTATTATGTGTGTTTGTGCGTTATGTCTCTGCTAATTCTTATACCTTTTGCAATTGCAATGGAGGGCCCCAGATGTGGGCAGTAGGATGGTAAAATGCTCCCGTATAGAATGGAACGCGCGACCCTTGATTCATCATTTTGAACACCCTTTTCCATTGATGGATGGAAAATAAAGGCATTTGTATCTAGCTATAATGTGAACCAAATAAGTGATTAGCTATCCATGATAACCGTCCTAAAGGGGTCGTAAGTGATGTTGCAAAGGAAGATTGATCAAAGTCAAAACTGTCACAATTCCATCCAACCTCAACAAATTTAATCTTCAGTAGATAAGATACAATGATGGAAAAATTAGTATCATCAATCGTACCAGTTGACGGGGAAGTTTAGAAAAGCAAGTAGAATCACTTTTTAAACTAATTTGACCACGGGATTAGCTACTACATATCAGATTCAGAAACTAGATGGACAAAACAATCTGGAACTGTATAAGAAACTTTTTCATTTTCCATTTTTTGAAATTGGAGTTATCAATAATTACCACGATTATGTAGGGGCACGGATAAAATGGCGAGTAATTTACTAACTAGAAGCCTAGAACGTGAATGGGAAGAGGGAACTATGTAGGCACACCAGGCTGGGAACCAAGAGCAAGTAATGGAGACATGCATGTAGTCTTATTAGTGTGAAAAATAAATTGTCAAAATTAGGTATTACAGACTCTAGAAATGCTAAAAGCTTAACAGCAAGTGAAGGAGCACCACGGTGTAATCTGGCTACTACATGGTTATGCAATAAGGGGAAGTTCAATGAATGAAGTAAGTTGTTCAACAAGTACCGTGTGTTAATTAACAGCTTATAAGAGTGGTCGTATACAAAAATTTATATGAGGAAATCCAAGACGTTGTTGGTCAAGCTAGTTCGATGCAACACTTGCTGTTTTAGCTTACAGTAGCAGCTACCTAAAGATTCTCCGATGGTTATATATACCTTATTTGAAATTTCTGCATAGGGTGAATGGTACAGAGTCTCCTAGAACTCTGTAGTATATGTTATTATAAAGTATAAATGTTTGGTGTTGTCTTCAACTGATTCGAGACACGTTTAAAAATAACATTAGTCCTAATTACAGGGAAAATTCTGTCGAAATTTCGGTAGACCTAAGAGACTTGTTAAGATGGTTAAGGATTGCCAATGTATCCCTCTTTGACCACGGGTAGAACTTTTCTTACATTCGAGGACGAACGTTATTCTAAGGGAGGGAGAATGTAATAACCCGATATTTTTTTAAGTGTTTAGAATTACTTCTGTATTTATTATATAATTTTAATTGGTTGCATATCGAAGTTGGTATTGATTATATTCAGATAATATGTATATATATGTAAATTTATTATAGGGATTTAATACCGGTACATATGTGATCTACCTATGAATAACTAGCGGTTGGTGGGTTAGATTTAATGATCGGTTAACTAAATAATGTTTTAAGAAAATAGTAAAGAGTGCATAGAATTTTACATTAGTTTAATGGGTTAATAAGTGAGCCCAAACCCATCCTATATGGCTGACTAGTGGACAGCCTAAAAGAAGGAAAATAAAGAACGTGAAGTTGGTTCCTTTATTTTAGTTTGGAGAAACAAAAGCATTACGGCGCCGACTGCTATTTCAATTCCATCCATTTATGATTGCGTGAAAGTTTTCTTGGAAAGAAAGGGTCATTTGGTTTGGCCAGGGAATCAACAAAGAGATTAAGAGAAAACTTTCACATAGGCTTACAATTTTTGGGCGACAGCAAGTGTACGGTTAAGGTGAATTCTTTAGTCTTTGGTTTAAGTATCATTCTTGCTATGCAAACAGTTATGTATGAGCTATATATAAAATATTGAGTTTAATGGCAATTTATGAGATATTTTTTTAATCTTTAACTTCAAGAACCGGAGTATAGAATGTTGAGATTTAGTTCTAAACCTAGGATTAGTTTTCCTAGACTAATTTGGACCCGTCATTTATGTTATTGAATAGATTGAGGCTATTGGAGGAGAATTTGGCGTTTCAAGAGAGGATTGCATTTCGGTTATAAGGCAAGTGAGGCTTTAACTCTTAGTTTACTTGTTTTTCATAAAAAGCATATGGTTTGTGTTGTATGTATGCATTTAAACCATTTAGTTCGTGTGAGTGGGAAAGCATGATCTAAATTGGATAATTTTCAAGTTTCTAAATAATGACCGTATGAGTCGTTTAGCGTAATTTCGCTTAAATAGATACTATTTATATAAATGTAAAGTCTAGAAGTGGTATTGATTGGATGTATGTTCCACTTATCATATCTTCAGAGGGGCATACTCTCACAGGTCCCATTGATGTTAGGTGAGAGATAGATGCTAGAATTCTAAGTAACCCGGGTAAGATGGGGGTAAATAATGCCCTCTCCGGAAGACGGGGTAAGACATAGACAAATACGTATTATGTCCCGTGAGTATAGATTCAAATTCAGTGTAGTGCATCTATTGCTCGTCCGGGTAAGATGGGGGTAAATAATGCCCTCTCCGGAAGACGGGGTAAGACATAGATAAATACGTACTATGTCCTGTGAGCATACATTCAGATTCAGTGTATTTCATGTATTGCTCGTCTGGGTAAGATGGGGATAAATAATACCCTCTCCGGAAGATGGGGTAAGACATAGGTAAATACGTACTATGTCTCGTGAGCATAGATTCAGATTTAAAGTATTTTTCATGTTTTGCTTGTTTATGCTTCATGATTTCAGTTTTAGCTTCAGTGTTTGTATATATTTAATATACTTGTACTGTGTGATTGCTTTTATGCATTATCAGGAATTTCAAAGACTTGCCCCAGGGGTAAACTGAGAGTGTCGATGATCTTGTTGGGTCTTTTAGACTCACGCTTGTTGATGTTGTATATGTACAGGTGTGGTTAACGGTGACCAGGTAGCCGGTACTTGATTCATTCCAGCTTTGTTCAGTCTAGTTCAGTCGAGGTGAGCCACCATTCGATCATGACGGCCTCTTCTTCTTTAGTTGACTTAGTAGTATTCCGAGCTACATCTCGTACTTTTATATTCAGACTAGTAGTTCCATGACTTAGACATTTTTATGCGGTTTATGGGCACGACTCAGTATTTGTATTTCGCTTCCGCACTTTTCTTTATATTATGAGACTTTGCGTATTATTCATTTTATTCGTTAATTTTCGCATGATTAGCTTAGAGGGTTCGCCTTATGGGTAGAAGCTCGACGGGTGCCTGGTCACGACCTGAGTGTCAGATCTGGGTCGTGACATAATCGCCTAACCCAGCCTCTCCATAATTCGACACTGGGACAATTTTTTAAAATCGACAATGCTACATCTACTTGATTCTTATACAACTCGAAATAATATAGGCGACTTGAAACGAAGATTGACCATAACTTTTTCAACTTCCTTTTTACCCCATAACCGTTCCAGAGCCTTCTATCACATAACCTTTTCAACATCTGTGTCTCCAATTCTTCCAAGTTCGTACATGCTGGACGGGACAAAATTGGCAACTACGTTAACTTCTTTATTCGAAAATTCTTACATCATTTCCGGTCAAAGAGGGACAAGTTGTTGACACCCAATTTTGTCCCACTTTTCCTCCAATTAATTTATTTTACGCTTCTTGGTCATTAATAATTTGGACATATTATTTTATCTAGTTTTTCTGACAAATTTACATAACAAATTAATATTGTTCAAATATTCAAATATTATATTTTATTATTATAGTTACTTATTTTTTTAACAAGCAAGTATTTATGTTTGAAAGTGTTAAATCTTAGTCCATATTATTAAGACAAAGGAGGACCAAATAAACTAATTAAAGGATGAAGAGGTCATTCATTTAAAACCCAAGTCTTACATCAATTTAAACAACCAAACCCACCAGCAAGTCCATTAAATTGAGCCCAAATAACCTTGATAAGGCCCAAAACTGAAATCCCTCTTAAACACTCCTTCCCTCTTCAGCCATTCAAAACCTAGAAATAAAATTAAGGTTCCAAATTTTTCATCTTTTCCAGCAAGCTGCCCCCACCTCTTTCCCATTATGGACGAAAAATAATCTCTCACTCCTAGACCAGAGCTTGCAGCTCCATTTTCATGAAATTCTTCCTCTCTCAACTCTGTCACAAGATCCGGTCAAGCTAAAAAAACAAAACAAAAAATTGAAGAAATATGCATTTTTCAGAGATTGGTCTCTCTTTTCAAACGGATCCTTCAGACCCAAAATCAAGCCTGTGACCCTCTTTGTTGTCTTCAAATTTCAAAACCTAAAACCCTAATGTTTGCCTATAAATACCTCTTTATGCTTCAGCCGAAAAAGGGGAGTTTGAAAAAATCAGAAAAATATCTCAGCTCTTGTCCATTTACTTTAGTTTATTTACAAGTTTAAATTCCCATTTTGTTGGTGGAGTAATAGTAGATCTAAGACCTCAAAGCCCCAGTTCATTGCTCCATAGAAAGGTAAATCCGACTCCATGTCCATTCACCTCCTCCTTTCATTTCAAGTGGTTCTGTTGCTTAGAAATCCATGTTTTAGAATTTTGTTTTGGTTTGCTTGATAATAAATGTTCAGAGCATTATTACAATTCTACTTTGGTTCGGTTAATATATATGTTTGAATGTCAAAATAAAATACTTAAGATTTGCTTACAGAAATCTGACTCCGATCCTTTATTTTTTGTTGTTAAAATACTACTATGTTTTAAAAATCATGCTTTCGGATCTTTGCATAAAAAGAATGTGGCTTATGTTTGTTGGTTTATTTAAAATAAACTTGTTTGATTCCTCTGTTGTATTAAAACACGACTGAAGAAGAAGTTGGTCCTTTTCTTAGAAACCATGTCACTTAAAATATTCAGAAGGTAATAGTAATTGTGTGCTGTAGAAATCATGTTTGGATTTTTACTTCGTCTAAAAATTTCCAGAAATGTGTAACGTCTTTGCATCTAATTTTGAAATCTTGAGTAATATTGTTCTAATTCAGCCGGGTAGAAATCGCAGTTAAAATTTCTTATTCATTTTGCTCTGAGAATTGGTTCATGACAAAAAGAGGGACAATGTAAGATTACGTGTTCAGATTTTTAATTATTTGAACTTGTATGCTTCTTAAACCATCTGAGCCTGTATGCCTTGCGGATTTTTTTTTACTTTGAATAATCTTAAAATCATATCCATGTGTGAAACCTTTAAGAGTGGTATGTGTTACATAAATGTTTAAATGGTCATAATGTTTGTTGTATCTCACATTTATACTCACTATTAATGTATGCGTGTAATAGTTGAGAATTAATATTAGTCCAGATTTGCCTTAGTTTACAAATTCCTTATGTTTGAGAATTTATTTATTTCTCTAATTCTTTATTTTCCTTCTCGTCTTTGTTTACATGTACACATTTGGAGCAACATGGAGTCTTGATACAAGGCTCTTCATAACAACATAGAGTCATCATATCTCTACCTTCTTTAACCCCATGCGACAACAAGAAAACAAGCGAACTTGCTTGGGGATGCCCATGGCGTCTTTCTTCGTTTTCATTTTATCATTTGTCCTATCTAAATCTTTTATGTATAAATGTTGATGTGTGTGTTTTGGGGTTTATTTCAAGTTTGGGTTCATGGTTAGGAGTGAAGTTTTATTTAATCACATAGAGTACTTCCTTTATTTTATAATACAAAGGTACCTTTTTTTGGCATAAAAGAGCGTATATATTTCATGACTTAAGAAACCCATTTAGTCCAATTATAAGTTCTCACCAAAGTTTCCTTTGAACTAATATGCCATCTGTACGCCTTTAAATAAACAACAAATTCATTTATTTTTTTAAGTTTCGGTCCAACTCTTTCTTCAGTTTAGATCCATTATTTTACTTATAAAACTTTGTGTTGCTTGTAAGTTTTTTTTTTTGAATTCAGCTAAATGTTTAGCTATTTCCCTAAACTCATAACAATGTAACTTTTGTTTTAATTAATTAAGTTCGGCCGGTTAACCGTTTTAATACGAATCTTAAAGGGTGCTTAACACATTCCCTTTAGATTAATTGAACCCTCATCCAGAATCTTAGATTTAGTAGATTTTAAACGGAGTTAATATTTAGTAGTTGATAGGTGTCCTAATTCACCTCTAAATTAATTAGGTGGCGACTCCTTAAGTTAGTTAATTAATTTAGGAATCACCAATATGTTGTACTCTAATTTAACCCGATTAAAATGGGGTATAACAACCCTGATTCTGGAAAAGTCCTATGTATTTGTGAAGGTGAGATAGTCTCTAGAAAAATTCTATGTATTTGTGGGGGTGAAATAGTCATGTAGAGAGATTGTATTTAATATTTAATAATAAAATTTATAAATTGTAATGAAATATACATGAAATGACTGAAATGCCCTTGGTCGTTCTCTCTTCATGCTTCTATATAGTAGAAAAATAGCACGTATATTTGCTTTACTTTGGCCCGAAGTAATCTTTTGAAATGTTTTATTATTTTAATAACAACAATATGGTATCAGAGCACAATTATCATACTATATATTATTGTGTAGCAATTGAATAGAAGAGTAAAGAAATTTTATATTCCACAAGATCTTAACTAAGCTACTTGTATCAGTAAGATGTAACCTTGTGAACAATTGATCAATTCATGCACGTTTGGTTTATCTGGCCGCAAAATCTGTGAAAAATTTAATAAGATGGATAGAATGAAGATAGTATCATGCTTTGTCTGTCCTACAAAAGTTGTGAGCGATTAAACAACAGATGCAAGATTTGGTCATCTGACAAAATGTTTGAGCAATTTAACAAGATAAGTAGAATGAAGATGGCAACAAATTTTGTCCATTCAAAAAAACTTGTAACAATTGAACACATTCAAAGTCATCCAACAACAAGATGGATAGAGAATGAAAATAATACAAATTTTGTCTCGCCTTGAGAGACTTGCGAATAATTTAATAACTTTTATATTTTTCCGGGTGTATATATAGTGCTATAAGACTACTTTTCAGAACTTGTAACAACTTAACAACACATGCAAATCTTATCCTTTCAACGACCAAATAAGTAAAATGAAAGTAATATCAAGTTGTATACCGTTTTACAAAATTTGTGAATAATTGAACAACCATCATATATTCATTCGGTTGGGTATATAGTGTCAAGATTATTTTTACCAAACTTCCTTAAATTGAGGGCCTGTTTGAACATGATTGTTTCCCCTATTTTTCAAAATATATTTTTAAAAATGTGTTTGGTAATATATTAAAATGATATTTTGGTTAGTTTTTGGAGATGATTTTTTTAAAAAATTACAACTAATTTCTGAAAGCAACACTAGCTTACGCTCTGACTTGAGTAGCATGGGGCACATAGAATTCTATGTGAATCGGCTAGGACCACCTTGCAAAACACTCCTGAATGACCGATAGCGAAGTAGTACCGTGAGAGAATGGTGAAAAGAACCCCATCAATAAGTGAAATAAAACATGAAACCATAAGCTCCTAGGTAGCGAGAGGATCCAGGACTCTAACCGCGTGTCTGTTGAAAAATGAGCCAGCGACTCATAGGCAGTGGCTTAGTTAAAGGGAACTCATTGGAGTCGTAGCGTCCGCGAGACAACTGAATTTTCTTTCACTTACAAAAATTCAATTTTTTCCCAAGTGAAATACATGTCCAACACAATTTTAACTCTTCGATATTACTCCCTCTGTTCCAATTTATATAACACGCTTTCCTTTTTAGTCAGTCCCAAAAAGAATTGACACATTTTCTTATTTAGCAACAATTCAACTTTAAACTTTACCCTTTACGCTTAACGAAATGATTTATAATCGCACAAATATCTATAGCTTATTTCAAACTACAAGTTTCAAAAGTCTTTCTTTATTTCTTAAACTTCACGCCTAATCAAATTACATCACCTAAATTTAGACGGAAATGATTTATAACTACACAAATATCTATAACTTATTTTAGACAATACAAAAGTCTTCATTTTTTTCTTAAACTTCACGCCTAATTAAAATATATCACATAAATTTAAACAGACGGAGTATAAATAACAACCACAATCTCCCTCAAAAAAATAAAAAAAAATAAAAAGGGAAAAAGAGAGGAAAAACAAGGACCCCTCTTCTTTCGTATCTGGTCTCAAGAAAAAAACATCTTCTCCAAATACCAACTTTATCGGACACCTAAATTTTCTCCATCCTTCATCCGTTCTCTGTCTCCTGCAATTATGGTTAGTCAATTTTTTTTTTTAATAACTCTTTGTGTAAACATAATTTTAATTATAATGATTTTAAATTTTAGCTACTACTTCGATCTGTACAAGGATATGTATAATAGACATGATTTTTTAATACTTTTGATGAAATTTACGAGTTGGGTTGCTGATTTGTTTATTGTTTTATGGATCTGATTTTACTTTATTGTTAGTTGATGAGTATTAGGTAGTTCATATGACCTTTTTTTTATTAGAGACGGAGTTAGGATTTTGAGTTTATGAGTTATAGATTATTAAAAAAAAGACAGGTTAGTGAGTTTTTAGATATATTATTTATACATATTAAAAGCTCCTGTTTGGCCATAGATTTTGAAGTTGAAACTTGAAGCGTGAAAATTTGAGTTTTTGAAGTTGTGTTTGGACATGCATTTCACTTGGAAAATATTTTGAAGATAAAACACATTTCATGGCCAAACAGATACGATTTCCTATAATTTTGATGAAAATTACCGGTTGGATTGCTCATTTCTTTAGCGTTTTATGGATCTGATTTCAATTTATGATTAGATTAATGAGTATTAGGTATTTCATGTGACTATTTATTATTTTGCTTTGGGATCTTCTGATGGCCGTGAATTTGAGCTGTGAAGAGCCCCTTTTTTATTTTATTTTTTATTTTTGGTGCGGGTTATCTCTCCTGTGTGGTTTGCGGGCTATTGCACAGGAGTGGGGGTTTACCCTGTGCGCACCGGAAGGTAGCAGCTGTGGGTTCCCTTGTCATCAGAAAAAGAAAAAGAGCCCCTTCTTTTTTCAAAATCCATCTTTAGATCTTTGTTTTAGTAGCCACTTGTAGTAGGTGTTTGGACATAACAAGTGCGATATTTGAAAAAAATGTAGTATTTGAAGTTTAAGCTGAAAAAGTGTATTTGGAAATTAAAGTTTGAACATGCAACAACAACAACAATAACATACCCAGTGTAATCCCACAGGTGGGGTCTGAGAAGGATAGAGTGTACACAGACCTTATCACTACCTCGTGGAGGTAGAGAGGCTGTTTCTGGGAGACCCTGGGCTCAAATACCGCAAATCAAAGCAGATTTAAAAGGAGAAAACAAAATTGTGTCTGAACATGTATTTATCTTATAAAAAGTTGAATGTGAGGGGGGAAAAAATTCACTTGAAAAACTCAAAACTATTGGAAACAGCCTCTCTACCCCACAAAGGTAGAGGTAAGGTCTGCGTAAACTCTACCCTCCCCAGACCCCACTTGTGGGATTACATTGGGTATGTTGTCAACATACCCAGTGTAGTGCAAGTGGTGTCTGGGAAGGTTAAGATGTAGGCAGACCTTACCCCTACACCTTTGTGGGGTAGGAAAAACTCTTTTTTTTTTTTTTTTTTTTTTGTAAAAGCGAATATTGGACCACTCAAATATTTACCTTGAGTGAATTTTTTCATTCATAATAAAGAATCTCAAAAAGAATAAGTACAAGCAAGGGGAGCTAGGCCTTACAAATCTTAATGAGGTCAAACATCTCTTCTACGACTAGCAAACTTGAAAGAACCAAATACTCTATGATCATCACAATGTTCAACTCTGTGATGACATTACCAATGAGAGATGCTAATAAAATGATAATATAAAACAAGAAAGAAAGTAAAGAGTAGAAAAAACTCTTTATCTTAAAAAAATCAATCCAATGTATAACCAGCATTATGTTTAACAAAAGGAAAAAAATTCTTTGGACAAACGACTCCAACTGTTCTTTTTAATAGTTGATTCTTTTGGTAACACTATGGTTTGAATTGTGAGTTCTTTGATACCGGCATCTCTTGCATGCACAGTCTTCCGTGTGGGTTTGACTATTAACCTTTTTATGTTCGGGTCATCTAGATATTATTCTTGGTTGGACTTCTCCTTTTGGTTGCTTAATTATGCAAAAGTTCAGGGTAAATCTCAGGCTTCAGAATAGGAGTGTGGAGAGTTAAAATCTATGATTTATTGGATAAAATTTCTTGCTTGGATTGGCAATAAGGCTTCGTCTTGACAATATTTGGTTGAAGCTGAAAAAAGTGACTATTTGAAGTTGTGGTAGAGTGAAACTACTAGTTTTTCAACTTCAGATTCTATATATCAAGTTGAGGTTGAAATAATGGAGAAAATTGTAAAACAAACACTATTTTGCAAATCATGTAAGTCTGAATGCCTATAAGTTTCTACCTGTGCTTTATTCTGTTCCTAAGACTTTTATTGAGGTTCTAACACCAAAAAAGATATTTATTTTTAAGTTGACTTGAAAGTTATGGAATGATGTTAGCCTTGATTATTCGAACTTTTTGGTGCTGGAAAACGCATACCTTGGAAGTTACGTTTGGAGTTTGTATTAATTCCATTATGCGATAGTACAGGTCTCACGGGGTGATGCCACTGTCCCCTTTATTTTTTATTTTTTCTTCCCTCTGGGTGGTAATGAGAGCCTCATTCCGGATTATCCTCAGCTTGTATCGCAATTTCAAAGGCAATCCCGCATAAAAGAAAGGCTACTGACTTGGCTGATTCAACAAGGGAAAAAGGCATCCATTCAAACTGCTCCCATTCCTATGTTGACACCAAGAGAAAGAAACCCTGGAGCCTTTCTCTCTATCTATTCCTTTTTCATAATCAATCTACTTGTGAAAGTGCTTGTTCCACCATCTTCATTTTTTGTCATCAAGAAAAGTAAAAACAACGAAAGGAAATCATCTTTTTGACTTCTTATGTATTCTGGTCTTCTTAGTGACTTCTGAAAATAATGTATTCTTCTCTTCTGAGACAGAAGAAATGCAATTGTTATTTTTCTCTTCACGTGTTTTTCTCGCAATTATTTGGTGGAGGTCTTTTAAGTGGGAATTGTAAATTCTAGACAAAATGAATAAGACTTGGAAATCTCAATTACTGGAGGCTTTGGTTCTTTTCTTTGTTCTTCTGGTTGTTGATTCTTTTCTCTTTAGGGAAGGAGGAGTATCTGGAAGTGTGGTTAGACTGGTTGGATAATTTTAACCTAATGACTTATAGGTGTAAGACAAACTTGTTGATCTTGATAGGGTATTTATCCCATTATTGTTCCCCTGTATTTCTGTTCAACGTGTTTCCTTGTAGTGGGTTTGGGCTAATGTTGTATGTCGTGAAAAAATTATAGGCTAACGCTGCATCTGGGATGGCTGTGCATGATGATTGCAAGCTGAAGTTTCTAGACTTGAAGGCAAAAAGAACCTACCGCTTCATCATCTATAAGATTGAAGAGAAGTCAAAGCAAGTTGTTGTGGAAAAGCTTGGTGAACCAACTGAAAGCTATGAGGATTTCACTGCTGGCCTCCCTGCTGATGAGTGTCGGTATGCTGTCTATGACTTTGATTTCATGACAGCAGAAAACTGCCAGAAGAGCAGAATATTCTTCATTGCTTGGTAAGTATACTCCCTCCGTCCAATTTATGTGATGGTGTTTAATTGGGCGTGGAGTTTCAGAAATAAAGGAAGACTTTTGGAACTTGCGGTCTTAAATAAGTCTTAGATATTTGTGTGGCTATAAATCATCTCATTAAGGGTAAAATGGGTACTGTAAAGTTAAATTGTTACTAAATATAGAAAGTTGTCATTCTTTTTGGGATTGACTAAAAAGGAAAGAGTGTCACATAAATTGGGACGGAGGGAGTACTTAATTTAGTGATATAAACTTTTATCTTGCCGGTTCGTTTATACTGTTGGTTATCTAGCTTGACCTTTTGTTCTGTATCTTGTTGAAGGTCACCTGACACGGCAAGGGTGAGAAGCAAGATGATTTATGCAAGCTCCAAAGACAGGTTCAAGAGAGAGCTTGATGGATTCCAGGTAGAGCTGCAAGCAACTGATCCTACAGAGATGGGGCTCGATGTTTTCAGAAGTCGAGCTGGCGGAATTGAATGTTGAGTGCTTGAGTGTCTTGCTTATGTTAAAGTGATTATAGTTTGTGGGGGAAGTAGAACTTGGTTAGTTATACTACCGGCTTGTCGTTCCCGTTCATTTTACTCTTTTAAGTCTCTTCTTATCAGAGAACTTCAATACTCTTTACTCTGTTATATTGTTCATGAAATCAAGGAGCTATCTTGTTATTTTGAGCATCGTTGTTTTCTTTTAGTTCATCTTACTCTTTCAAGTCTCATCTGCTCAGAGAACTTCAATAATCTTTTAATACATGTTCTATTCTTATATAGGTGGTCTTTCAACTTGGATTACCTTTTGAACTCATTCCGTTAAATTGTGATGTCCCTAATTGTATACGTTGTGTGTTCATCATTTCAATCAGTGCAGGGGACTATGCATCTAAGAATAGATTCTAATTGAGTTAAGAGAGTGTCTGAAGCATCTCCTCAACATAGAGCAAGGAAATGCAGTACATTAAGTGGTATTGTCAAAGCTTATATTCTCAGTCTAATAGGTTAGATGATGCAGAAAATACAAAGTTATACAACAACATACCCAGTGTGATCCCCTAAGTGGGTCTAGTGAAGAAAATACAAGTTATACAGATGAATGAAAATTGGTTGAACCTGGGTTGAGGTGAAGGAGGAGGACATGAGTTTGAGCAACTGGACAGCGAGGATTCATATGACGGACTCAACTAGCTTCAAATGGTTGTAGCAGTAGTAGTTGTTGTAGAACAAAAATAATGAATAAGGAGCAAACAAATAAAAGTTTCTTTTTTGAGGCTACATCAACAAAGACTTTCTCCTTTCTGAGCAGTTACATGGTTGAGAATATGAAATGGTATAATCTCCATGATTTTGCAGAGTGCCTAGTGCAATACTTTTACTGTCTCTCGTTCCTCGCTTTATTCTGAGCCGAGAGTCTATCGGAAACCTCTCTATCTCCCAACATAGGGATAAGGTTTGCATACCCTCCCCAGACCCCACTTGTGGGACTACACTGGGTATGTTGTTGTTGTTGTCGTCTTTAGTGCAATACTGCTTCAGCCACTAGGCTTGCTTCTTTTTGAACATATGTATAACTTAATGTAATGTTTGGTACATAAATGGAAGTGCATTTAGTAGAAGCAACTCAGCTGACATGAATTGTCTGTGCCAAATAGATGTAATTTTGTCTCAAATATTTGATCCAACTCTCCTATTGTCTTTTCTGAAGATTAGTATTTGACGTTTCAGGTAATAACTTTGGATTACTCTTAAGACCTCCAAATTTGTTAACCGGCTATTCAATAACAATAAAATAAGATTACTGATATGATGATCTTATCTAAGTAATGTTTTGAGAATTTCACTTTGTTAAGCGCCATCTAATTTGTAAGTCTGCAAGTGAATGTCATTGCATCACTGTTCTTTTTCGCAAACTTACACAAATGTTTATAATTTGTAAATAAAATTTCAATCATACATAAATATATGAATTAAGCCGAAGACAGTAGCTGAGTAGTGTATTATTTATTTTAATTAACAAAAAGAAAATTGACGCGTAATTAGATTGTGGCGATTGTTTTTTGTCAAAATAACAAACTTTAGATTCGATTATACGTAAATCAGTTCTCATGGGGGCTAAGATACCTCTACCTTAGTTGTTATTATTATTCTTCCAATAATAATAACAATTTTAAAGCAATAAGAAAGAATGATATTAATGATTCCATGTTTATATTTACTACCTCCGGCCCATATTACTTGTCCACCTTCTTTTTCTAAAAGTCAAACTCTACAAAACTTTAATCAGCATTATGAGATATATTTTTTCCCCATATTAATATGAGAAGAATTGTAGTACTTTTCGTATAGCTTTTGGATATCTAAATTATACTTTTAAAATATTGAATTGATTTAATCCAATTTAACTCTGAATACTGGTCAATTTGACTCTCGAAAAGTGCAACAGGACAACTAATATGGGACAGAGGGTGTACATAATAGCTTCTAAAAATTATGTACCCAATAAAGATGGCTGTATAAAACTTCTAGAAATCGTACAAATAGTGTTTCTGACTGCTGTGAACAGCAAAGGGTCCATAGCTCAGTGGTAGAGCATTTGACTGCAGATCAAGAGGTCCCCGGTTCGAACCCGGGTGGGCCCTTCGACATTTTATTTTTTATTTTATATGTTATTTGTTTATTTCTATGAATCGATTTCTGCAGCTGTTTTCTTATTTTCTACTCTGATGGACGTGGACTATACCATCAGTCAGGATATATTCATTATTTTTTCTTTAGTTGTGCAACATCATCCAAACAGTAAATTAACTTTTTAAATAATCTCTGTTTTGAAAGAAATGAAGGATTTTTACAGTTTACTAACCTAACAATGGTAAGTTAAGGTCTGCGTATATCCTACTCTCCCCAGACCTCACTCGTGTGCACTCTACCCTCCGTGGATTCCATTGGGTATGTTGTTGTGGTGTTGTAGCTTATTAAGACTTAGGGTAAAGTTACTGTCTTTTGGGTAGGTTTGTAGTTGTTGTTGTTGGATGTTTACTAATGAAAATGGATTCGATTTTCATTTCATGTCTTTGTCTAAAAGAAAGACCCTGTTTCATATGAAAAATGGGGGAGGTAGCACTTTCTTAATATCGAAAAAGAATTGCTACACTCTTTAATCGTTGATTGCATTTAAACATTACTAATATTTATGTAATCAATTTACTTATTAATCGAAGCATACATTGATGTGCAAATTTTCCTCGGTGAGGTGGTTGATGATGTTAAAAACTTTAAATGGGGTGTTATTCAAAGGTAGCCACAAAATGAAAACAGTACACGTATGAGTTGCAACAAAACCAATTTCAGAATTCGATGAGTGAAAAAAAAAAAAAAAAAAAAAACTACAAGCGTTTAGTAGACTAATAAGCAAAAGTTAATAGTTCAAGAAAGGTATAATTTGTTGCTGTATCATTGCATCAACCCAAAAGACAGTAACTTTACCCTAAGTCTTCATAAGCTACAACACCACAACAACATACCCAATGGAATCCACGGAGGGTAGAGTGCACACGAACCTTACCCCTACCTTGGAGGTAGAGAGGCTGTTCCCGATAGACCCTCGGCCCGAGGAAAAGAGTTCAAAGCAGATCGAAAAAGGAAATAACGGAAATGAAGAAACCACAGCAAAATGCCATAGAAAACATGACAAAGCTTATATCTTCATACAATAAAAAGGTTTTACTCAGAGAAATATCTTTGGCAGCATGGACCTATATGATTTTCCTGTACATGTACATTCTCTAGTTCTCTACATAACTATTGATCTGCCTTTTGTGCATCTTCACATTTACATAATTCACTCCCCTATCAAAAAGCTGCCCAAGATTATATTAGTCACCGGAGTTTAATGCCTTTTGCTATTGCTGCTTCTTTTACAGATTCTGAATTTCCTTCAGCCTCTGACAAACTGAGATAAGATTTCCAAAGCATTATAGAGAATGGATGTATAGACAAAGCTCTCTTCAGGAAACTGATAGATAGGGACCGGCAACCTGTAAGATCATGCAAAATATCTGCAGCTTCTACCCATGCATATTCTGGTGCCACAGGAACAGCCTGAAATAATGCACTTATCAAGAGAGCACTTCCCCAAAAAGAGACGCCGTCAGAAGCACTAGCTGCACTTGAGGTTCTGGTTAACTGCTTGCATACGCAAATTGCCAGATGATAGTTGGAAGGTAGTATCTCCATTAAGCTCTCAACCGTGTCAACAAAGTTAGTGAGTTCGTCTTTCTTTTCAGGTAAGAGAGATGGACCATACCATGCTTCCAGAACTGTGTTCACCACGGAAGGCTCCAATGACACCGGACATAACAATTTGCTAACTAGCTGCCGGACTCTAGGCTTATTAATTCTTTGGATGAATTGTCTGGACAATGGCTCAGACATGATCGAAGCACGCTTATCAGCCAAATAACCAGACAGAAGTCTCAATGCTTGCCCATCTTTGTGCAAACTATCTGCAGTCAGGAACAAGAGACGTTCTCTCACACAGTGACTGTAATTCTCAGCAGAAGCAGCCTCCAATGCCTTATCAATAGCTAATTGAGCTTCAATGTAGTCATTTTGTAATAGCCTATAGATGGAACAATTCAGCATCCCAAATACAATATCATTCTGGCTAGAATTGGAAAAGAGAACAGCAATATCAGATACTGAAGCAGTCTGTGGTAAAGACTGGGAGTTGTCACTATCTACTGTGTCCAGACAGCTATTTTGAGAGTATTTGTGTTTCCATGAATACTGGAGCCATCGAGTCATTAATCCCTCAACAAAATCTCTTTTCTTATCTTGGAGTGCACATTGGACATACTGGTTCCAAATACATTGCACTCCAGGAACTTCCTCAAACCAGTTATCTATAGCATCTTCAAAACCTTCAAAAGTTCCATCTACAAAATCATGCTCGGCCCGAGCTAACATCAAAACAAGTTCTAGACATGATGGATACAACGTGACATAGTTCTCTAACAAACTCCTACTACATTCTAAACCCTTAAGCACCGCTACACATCTAACGTGATTGACCGAAAACAGGTGTGCTGCCCTGAGATTTGCTTCATCTTCGAGAGACTCTCTATCGATGTATAATGCTAGAGAATCTACTGCTAATTCCATCAAAGAGACACCACGCTGCTTCTCATCAAAGGTCAAGTCAGCAGATGGCCAATCTACGGAAGAAAGTTCTTTCTGATATTCAAACCGCTGCAGAACAGTAATAGGAAGCCTCCTATACACAACCAAGTAGACGCAACAGACCCAGAAAATACATTTATCAGAAATGGTTAAGCAAGTAATGATATCAGGGAGAGATGGTCTGAGTGGGCTATCAGATTTCTCTCCTGTGGGATACAGCTCATTAATTTTATCAATGGCTGTAGCAATATTCCCAGACATGCAGAGACAATTCATCATCTGCAAAAATATATCTAATATGCCATCACTGGCAAAAAGAGCTTTTCTATCAGATGCAGATGCATGGCGACACAGGGCCAAGAGTGCAGCATCATACGCAGCCAACCTCTCATCCAGCTGTGTTCGACTATTTATAAATAAAAGCCAGAGTTCGTAAGAGCCTTCAGCGTGCTCAACCTGGATTGCAGAATAAGATTAATCAGTACCTATGTAGATAATGAAGTGAATCATAGACAAACTCACAAGTCAAAGTAAAACCATTGCTGAAGGTGATTTATGACAAGTTTTCAGGAAGCCCCAACTATTAGAATGAAGGGCTCGTACATAACTTGGAGAAGGGGCCTAAACAAAATAAACCAAATTGGTGTTCTCTGATGCAATTAAAATATATTCCTATCCCTATAATGTACACATGTTTTTCAGCTCAGACTCCCTAATGATATAAACACCTTGAACCAACTAAAATATTCCATTTTAACAGCAGAGTTCCATGTAGAAATACTGCATACCGCAATTTTGAACATGTCATCCTTTCCAATAGACTTCTGACTGCTATAGTAAAGTAACAGGTAAACGATCCAGACAACTGCTGACGTAGGGTTGGCTTCCAAAGCTCGAGCAAGGAGTTTAAGAGCCTACATGTTTTAGCAAAAATTAGAAGGATGAGATTACTGACCCTCCATATATCTAAACCATAATCACCACCAAGAAACATACCTGTAACCTTCCCTTCATTTTATTAGCCTCCTGGCTGAGATTAAGAAGAGCCATCTCTACAATCTGGTCATAATCAGCAGATAGTTCCTTGCATGGACCCTGGTAAGTTATTAGAAGATAAGTTACAGCACTGACAGCACGTGCCAAAGAAGGGCAGCAACTATTTATCTGCCTTCAACAGAAGGTTGGGAAAGCTTTGCTTGCTGCATAGCAAAATCGAGCCTATACAAGGACAGGAAACAAAAAGGGATATTCCACAATATATGACTGAGAAACCAGAAGATGAAACTCCTATGGTAGAAAAAGGTAAGGAGCATTCTAGTGAATTGGGAAGCTAGAAGAGCCACTGGAAAAGACCTAGTAGTATGATATAAAAGGACATAACCAATAAAACATCATTTGCATGGTTAGATAGATTCAGATGCCTCGACTAATAAAAGTTCCAAAGAAAAATAAAAGCATTGTAAAAATAAAAAGACAAAATATTACCCAGAGAAATCAAAATATGTTTTAAGTTTCAGAGTTCATACAATGACTGCATTCTTCTCACGGACAAAGACTGTTTTAGTAACCAGCAAGGAGATGCAAGATAATTTTTCTTGATTCATGAATTGAAAATTAAAATTAATACTTCAACGGGTTCGAGCCATGGAAGCAGCCACTAATGCTTGCATTAAGGTAGGCTGTCTACATCACACCCCTTGGGGTGAGGCCCTTCCCCGGACCCTGCTAATGCGGGATGCTTTGTGCAACGGGCAGCCCCTTAATACTTCCACAGCTTTGCTGGTATTTCAGAGGCAAGTCATCTAAAATAGTTGAAGCTAAAAATAAAAATTCAGCTTTTCCAAAAGCGTTATCTAAGTAGCTAAAAATCATCCCTTTTCCTTCCCTCTTTTCCTACCCCACCCCCATGCTTTATTAGAAAAGAAAAGGATGATTCGACAAACCAATGATCCAATTCTGCTCTGAAAATAAAGTGATCGCTTATTCCAACCACCCTGGACCTCAACACGAGCATTAACGCCATGAAACAACGGCTCATCAAATGGCAGATCAGTGGGCAGATGACTTGAGAGAACAACGGAAAGACTGAAGCACTTCACCCACAGTTGACTGTACTCGTGACTTAGAATGGATTTACATGACTGCAGATCAGCTTTCAGAACATCCAAGCCCACCAAATAAGTTGGCGGAGCCAAACTAAGGCAGTCAAGCGACTTGGTAAGAGTTCTTTTAGCCGAGGATATCTGTCCTTGAGTTGGTAATCCAACTTTGTCTACAGAAGAAAACAAGTAATGAAAATTTTACACCAGATGTTGGACAAGAAGGAACTGTAAGGATGTCTTACGCATTTCAAACAGAAGATCCATACCATCTTTATCCAATGTCATGTTCATTCTACTGCCAGAAGAATAGTCTCTAACATGTTGAGAGGAACACTCGGGATTATTGCATTTCCCCCTAAGTTCAAAGATACAAAGTGGCCAAAGCGGGTCAATGGCAAAATCGCAAGAATAAGACCCACTCTTACTGCCAATTAAATCCATTGAAGCCGCTTCAACTGAGACCGAACTTGAAATGCTTGGAATGGTGCTGCTACCAGAATTGTCTTTCCCTCGATCATGAGAAATTTGTACAATGGAATTTCTAATCTGTAATTTGAGTAAATTCATGGAATCTGAAACCTTAAAGTCTAAGATAGCACTCTTCAAAATAGGATATGAAAAGGTGACCCAGCTTGCGAACTGAGATTTGTCATCGCCTCTGGTGATACAACTATCTAGACAAATATAAGATGAAGGGGATGCAAAATTAGAACCAAGTTTCTCATTGTTGCACTGACGATCCACCTCAGCAGGCATCTTAAACATCGTACTCATCATGTCACAACCTAATAAAAAGTTCAAAAGGAAAGAGAAATCAAAAGTTGGCTCAAACAGAATAAAGAGTGTCAACCTCTGAATGATAATTTATGACTTCTCGATGTTATATGACCTCCAAATGATCATGGATATCATGACGTTCCAAAAATACAAGTTCATGATAACTATTTTGGACAATTGAAACCAGAAGAATACAAACATAAGAAAGAAGATAATCACTCATATTAACTGGTATAACTGTACAAGTGATGCAACAGAATGAATTTTGCTTTTCCAGAAAACTAAATCAAATAGTTAGCAGATACGGTTAAGAAAAACCAAACCAGCTAAGCTTACCACAAAAAAGTTACATAGTACATCACAGAAATATGGAGAATCCAAATGCAAAGGATTTAACAAATTTTTTACCTGAACAAATATCATACTATACACAGAATAAAATTGCATCTCTTCTTTCAGCATATAATTTCTTCGAATGCAGTCAATGATTTACTCAATAATGGCTGAGACATGACAAGCCAAGTTCTTAAGCAATTAGATTTGATTTTTAGTACTCCCTCTATCCTAATTTATGTGGCACTTTTCCTATTTCGAGATTCAAACGATGTAAACTTTCACCAACATTTTAAGATGTATTTTTCATCATATTGATATGAGAAGAATTGCAACTTAAAGTACTTTTAATATAGTTTTTAAATATCTAAATTTAAATTTTAAAATATTGAGTTGATCTAATCTAATTTAGCTTCAAAGGTCAGTCAAATTGATTCTTGTCAAGCGAAAAATGCCACATAAATTGGACAAAGGAAGTATATTTTTTAATTTTAAATCTTGAAATATGCAATATGATGCAGCTCTAGAATCATATAGTCGAAACCCAACTAGCTTTGGGATTCATATGGTCGTCCCCCAACTACTAACTAGTTCGGGATTGAGGCATAATTTAACGAATACTCAAATGTGCAATATCATCATACATATGTGAGAAAGTTGCCTTATATGGCTGGCTATATCATATGTGGATTTCCATATTGACTAATCATGGGTGTGACACTGATGATCAAAGGGGAAAATGAATGAAGTAGATCTAAAATCAACATGAAAGGAGGTTGTCACAAAATATGTACAATCTCTTGTACATAATGCAGACTTAGCGAAGACCATAACGCAATGGAAATAAAGAATCCATATAGGCAATACAAGCCAGTTTACGATAAAGACTTGGTTATTATTAAGCTTACATTAGGTCTGGTGTTTGCCAAGAGTCCTTTTAGAAGTTTGTATGTCAGTGTCAGAATAAGTGTAAGGATGCCCTTATCAAAAAAGAAAAAGTGTGAGGATGTAGAGAACCTCTAGCTTTAGAAAACCCTTAATTTGTTTTAGGAAAACAAAGTACTTATTGAAATGAAATGGACCCAAATAGAGCGCGATAAATACAAAGGATTCACATAGCTGAATGCAACTAGTTTGGCATTGAGGCTGCACTTGACATCTTTCAGCTACAACATCCAATTAACTATCAGGTAGTACTTGTAAGTTGTATGTGCCCTTTGTACAGAGAATGATGTGCATCTTGCTAAATCCATTTATTACCTTCTTTTAGAAGTATTTGTTGTTTATCTAAAAGCATCGCATTACCAAATAGCCGAGAAGGTATTTCGGTTGTTTTTAATTTTTGATTCACGGATCATATGCCCGCATAGGTCAAATTGCAATCAACAGAGATAAGCTACTGCAGGGAAAGACATCCATAAAGGAACACTACCTTGCAAGTCAGAACCTTGCTGTGGCTCATTCTCTCGCTCTGAATCGGAGCATAATCTATCGTCTATTACCACCCTTCCCACAAGCTCATTATTTTCTGCTCTTCCTTCAGCTACAGCTTCCAGGCTCTCTTGTGGGCTCGCCTTCTGGCACAAAGTTCTCATCCTTAGTCTTTCAAATAGCTGAGAGCGCAAAGATGCTTCAAGGAGTAAAGAATTGTGAGAACTATCCATTGCTGATTGCCCCTCTGATGCATTGGTCGCATTCTTGTCCATGTCAACTCTGGATTTTTCCTTTCCTTGATAGTCCAAATGGTTTTCTGCAGATTTATCTTCAAACAGAAATGTCCCTTCATCCTCATTTTGAGACATATTGACATCCTCAGAGGGGGAACACATGTCATTTATATCATTGTCTTCCTTATGAGGCTTGAATGTGATACAATCAGGCTCACTACAGGGATCAGATGCCAAAGCGTAATGCTCTTGAACACTGGGGACATTTTCAAGAGCAACATTATTTGGATGGACAACTAAATTGGATCTATGTTGATTGTTAAAGTCAACCATAGGCTGCACTGCACAACTTGAATTGGGAATTAAATGCAAATTAACATCAGAAATTGCAGGTAAGGTGTCCAACCCAATTCCAGTTTTGTCAGGAGACGCAGAAGACAGTAACAGATTTGGATTTCCCATCATAAGATCTCGAAGCTGGGCTGAATATTGTTCTCTTCTACTGTATAGGTGTGAGCATCTAGCATTAGCTTCAAGCAAGGCCCTTTGAGCCTTTCGGTAAGATTTCAGAGCATTTCTTTCTTCAATCTCGCACTTGCGGCGATATTCCTGTGCTTCTTCCAGTTCCTTATCTTGAAGTTCTTCTAAATTCAACAATGATTGTAAGTCTATGCTGCTACTTCCATTAATATTTAGCTTGTCACAGAAGTTCCAAAAGCTCGGGAAGTTCAGAGATTCCTTTCACGAGGGGAAAAAGAACTTATCAGAATTATGCCTAAGCTTTGGTTCTAGAAAAAGAAGAGGGAAAGAAAAACACATGCAAAGGAAGACATAAAAAGGCAGGAACGTACAACATTGGCCCCAGCATTGCTGCCTGCACCATGGGTAGAGGCTGCAATAATGTTACCACCTGGAGCGGGCTTCTGTGTGTTTTCATTAGATCTGACTGGATTGCTGTCACTTTTTTCAGTTACATTAACACCAGCAAGCCCAGAACCCACTTTCTTCTGCAAAAGAGGCTGATTGAACTGACTACAAAGCTCAGAGGCACGCTTTGCCTTGTCCTTAGAATGAAAAAAAGGGAAAAGATAACAACTATCCATGAAAAAGTACAATATCACAATTAAATATACATGTAGCTAACATGAGTTGACAAGAGACAACAGAATATCCGCTATATCAACATATATATATATGCATTAAGAAAGCTTGTATTGACTAACCCCCCACCCCACCCCCACCCCCACCCCAACACATAGAAGCCCCTACACTATCACCAGAATATACAGCTTAAACAATACAATGACTAAGAAAGTCAAGCCTACTGTGTGATCTTTCCTGTGAGAAGAGAACAGACAGCTTTATTTATTTCGACAAGTTTGCACCTTGTAATCGTCTACCATCAGTGGAAAATACGGTGAAACAAATGAAATTTCATATATCTACTTCCTCTCAACAACCAAAAAAAAAAAAAAAAATTGCATACGTCCACTTTCAGCATCCAAGAGGAAGTCAGAGTTATCAGATAATTTCCCCCCATAATACTCAACTTCATCATTGTTTAAATGTCAAGTTCACAAGTTAGAAACAAAATCAAGAGCCAAAGAAAGATTTGATTAATGCCTGACCAGAATTGTTACAGTGAAAGTGACATCATATCCTATAATCTGAATGTTGCATAGGTCCGGGATGAGGAAATCTAGGAAATAACTTTAACCATGAATAATACAAAAAACTCAACTTAGAATTACAAATTTGGAATGGAAAGCATCAAATCTCGTCATAATCCTTCATTCTCGAAATGGCCCTTACTAAGGAAATTGTACTAGAGGTCGGGAAAAAGGAAATAAAAGCTAATGGGAGTATGGGACAAAACTATATACCTCGTTCATTTAGGAATTACATGGTAAATAAAAAGCTGATTGGTAGGACCCTTCATTTTAGCTTGTCATTGGACCTTTAACTATGCTAAAAGTTATCCACTCCAAATGACTTAGGTAGATCATTTGCGTAGGCTCCCTTTGAAAAAAGTCTCTCTCTCCTAATAAGGCAACGGAGCAGCTTAACCATAAAAATTGAAGTCATGACTACAGACAATATACGTAGGAATAAACCATGGATGAGGCAATATAGTCCTGGATGGGGTGACATCCTCCAATTATAAGCGAAGAAGGAATGTCAACAATATCAAAACTTCTCATGATTGACTCCTAGGAATAATTGCTTTGAATAAATAGGAAGAAACAGAAAGGAATGGACAAGAATGAGACTGCACTTAAAGTCAAGACAGTACCTTATTCACCATTCCATCACTATTTCTTTCCTTCCCATTCTAACCCATCGACCCCTTAGCACAAGAAACAAAGGTAGTTCATATACAACCAGAATCAGATATGATAATGAAGAACAAGAATAGAAAAAGTAATTAGGAGAATCTGATCATGGAGACCAAGACAGAGAAAGTAACACCTCTATTTTTAGTGTTTACAAGTCGTGTCTTTGATTGCCAAGAGGAAACATTATTGCTGGACGGGCCAAACCAAAAATTAAACTGACGACTAATACTTATTCTAAGGCTTTTATCAGACTCTATCAATGTTTTATTAAACCCATACACCCTATTCTTTATAATATCTGCATGACACTTAGATTAAGCATCTCTTGACAAAAGGCCAAGACAATTATTTCAATCCACTTGGCACAGAATTTTTTCTTCACTATCTTACCTCTGAAGAATACCGGCTTCTAAGTGCAGCAAGTGCAGTAACGGAGGGAGAGAACTTTTATTAAATGAAGAACTTTTGGCCTGGTGAAACTAAGTTCCAATATCCACACAAAGGCTCCATGCACCAAAACAATACTCAACAAGCCATTCAATGCCCATTCTCAAGGCTGATGTTAAAACATAGACAACCAGAGGGAGATATGGTGATATACTCAGAGAACTTACCAAATTATTGGCAGCTTTACTTGCAATTTCTTTTGACGAATTGCTGGAACTCTGATTGTGATTCGTTACGGCATTTATACCTGTGGCAATAAGCTCATTTGAATTAGACATCCAATAAAGTCACTTAAAGCAAGCCGCTCGTATACACAAATTAGAGTATGTGTACCATCTTGCAGAGTGAGAGATGGATTTGTTGACGAAGAAGAGCCCTGATACTCTTTTTGTTTCAACTGTCCAGGAAGGACTGAGCAAGATGGGTATTTTCCCCCATGACTGCTATGATCAGCTCGTTTTAGTTGATCGGAATCCTTTAATGCACACTTCTCTGATTCTATGACCGTAGACATAATTTCTTGGGAGTTTGAGATACCCCAACTTGGATTCGGTGAAACAATTTTTTGGCGTTTCTTATCTGGTTCTTTTAGTTCTTGCAAATTATCACAAGTAGTTTCTCTGGATGCCCTCACCATGAAATTCCTTTTATTGACGAGATTTCTATCCCTAGATGAAGCTGAAGTTGACTTTTTGGTATTCTGTAACTTCTCAAGATTCAATTGATTCTCGCGAATTGCGATCAATTGGCGCAAATCATGCAGTTTACTAGAATTCGGATGTACAGTTTCTCTTTTCCCGTGGTCAAGGGTCGCTACCTTATTTAAGTTGTTAAAGTTTCTCATACCATGCAAGGGCCTAGCATTTCCATAAGTGCCTCCATTAGTTTTGGTCACTAAAGAAGAAACTTTGTGACTTACAGCCCCTTTGTTTGGCATCAACTTTGCCTCATTTCTAGTAATCTTTTGCAATTTCTGAGGTCTTCGAGGAGCAGGTGCTGGTGGTTTAAAACATTTACCCGCAGCCAATGTTTTGTTTTTACTTACTGAAATCTTCTTCTGTCCAGAATTTTCACAGTCACTGCCACTGTCATCTGAGAAGCTTATCAAAAATGGTATAAAATTCCCCTGATTCTTTTTAGAACTCTTCAGATGAGCTGATTCTTGAGGAGTTCTAGAAGGCACATCAATCGAGCAACTCATTTTGCTGGACGTACATTTTTCTTCAAAGTATGCAGGAAAAAAATATTTAGCAAATACGTTGCCGGACAGTCAGATAAGCAAGAAATGTAATTAAAGACCTAACAGAATAAATAGTAAGATCCACAAATTAAAAAGAACATAGAACTAGAAGAATATGTGTTATAACCTCTTATCTAGTTACTTGTCCTTAATATACAGGAAAAAAAAAAAGAGTATGAATCAGGGAAGGAGAAGAGTTTTACCAAAAGAACGAAAAACTACCAGAGTAAGTCAACCAGTTAATAGCTATGCATGGAAAGTGAACTTAACAACAATGTGCATATATACTGATGAGATAGTTTGGTCAAAACAACGTGACCAGTCATTTCTAGTAGGTATATGAAACTGAGGGTTCATAATACAAATAAATGTTTTAATACTCGAACTTTACGACATACCTGCCTGGGTATTCGGAGAATTCTCATTCACTGTGTCAATGTGAACCTGCTGCTCCAGTGGAGCAGCATCACTGCTCGTAAGCTGATCAGTGGAACAAACATTTTGATCCTGTGGCAAACAATTTAGAATCGCTCAATAGCATCTTAGCCTACTAACCCAGCATAACTTACATATTTGCCCCATACAATTTCGTAGGCATTCACCACAGTAGAAACTCAATAACAGATACATCACAGGAGGCACTCAGAGCAACACGAAACGGAAAGAAGTTTTACTTCGCATCTAGGCGATAAAAACTAAATTCAGGAGGATTTTAAAGCAACACAAAGGTGAAAGACAGAATATAGGGGGAAAACCTTCATCTAAGGCTGAGTTGTTTTTGTAGTCTATTGCTTGTCTAGAATCTTTTACATTTTGTTTAGAAGTTTATAGAAAATGTAGAAAATCTCTAAACCCTAATAATCTTTTTTTGATAACCCTGGTGTCCGGGCCAATTGCGCTCACCTACTAATTCGACGACCTCCCACCAGCACATGTACCACATAAAACCCCTAATTATTATTAATCTTAGAAGACAGAATGTTGAGTATTAGAATCAAAGGTTCAAATGTAAGGGAATGGATATGTAAGGGTTAATAAATTGGGATTGAGGTATTTTCTCAGCAATTACCCTTCCGGGAAGACCTAAAAAGGCAAATAAGAACAGTAGTAAACAAAATTATGCAAAGTATACGTCTATAAATTATGAATCTAAACAAAAAATGAGCTGCAAGAGCAAATGGAGTAAATCAATAGTCAAGCATAGAAATAGAGGTAAATGAAAGAAGGGAGACACAGAAAGAAGTTTACTTCGTATCTTAGCAGTGACAACTAAATTCGGGAGGATTTTAAAGCAACACAAAGGTGAAAGAACAGAATATATAGGGGGGAGACCTTCAAATCTAGGGCTTGGCCTTTTTTTTTTTTTTTTTGTGCACTTCACATTTGGCCTGATGCTTGTCTAGAATCCTCTCATTTTGTTTAGAAATTTATAGAAAATCCCTAAACCCTACTTAATTTATTTTTTTCATCACCGTGGTGTCCGGGCCAGCTTGCACGCAGCTACTAATTCCACGAGTTACCAGCTACCTCCCACTAGCACATGTACCAGATAAAAACCCTAATTAATCTTAGAAGACAAACTATTGAATATTAAACTGAAAGGGTCCAAATGTAAGGGAATGGATATTGAGGATTAATAAATTGGGACTAAGGTTCATTTTCTCGGCATTTACCCTTTTGTGCAAGACTTAAAAAAGCAATAAAACACTGTAGCAAAAGAAACTATGCAAGTATACGTCTGCGCAAATAATGAATTTAAGCATATAGCTAGCAAAAATGAGCTGCGTTTTCGAGCTAATGGAGTAAATCAATGGTCGTGAATAGAAATAGAGGTTAATGAGAGAAAAGACAAGTTCAATAAGTGACATTCCAAGTTTTGTTGTCTCATTCACACCCACCAACGCCCCCAATCCCAACCGCCACCCCTCGACACCCCCTGCTACCCCCCAAACCCTCATAATTTTTTGCTAGATTACATATAAATGCTCTTGGGGTAATTTTTTTTTTTTTTTTGCCTACTTACCAAACACTATAAATGCTCTTGGAATCAGTGGCGTACGCAGGATTTTCCGTAAGCAGTGTCGACATTTAAAGAGAAAAACATACAAACAAAATGGAGAGAATAATAAATAATTTTTTCACCCCCAGGGTTATAATTCAGTTCCAGATTGCTTTTAAGGAACTTAATGTGCAGGGCTTATCCTGAAACGAATGTAGTTGACTGGTTTTGTATCATGGCCACTATGAGAATTGTTGTGACGTTTCGAACTCAACTCAAGGTGCTCTTTTTTAGCACTTACAAATTATTTAAAAAAAAAAAAAAAACTAGATCAATTACGTTACGCAGTTTCGAACCCACCTGCAGTAATTGCCGAAATAGCAAGGACTTAACCAGTGAGCTACAATATCCTTTTTTCACAGAAGTGTCATTTATATTATATAATATATGATATATTCTGTTTTTCAGATAATATATATATATATATATATATATATATTACACCCCTTAGCCCAAGGTGCGTCCATCCCTGCTTGGAATAATATTTTTTTGCTTACTTACCAACCACTAACAAGTAAGTAAGAAAACCACTTGTTCTCCAAAAAAAAAAAAATCTAGGAAATCATGGAAACTATAGTCCTTCGTACCAAACACGTCTTAAGTCTAGAATCTTTTCATTTTGTTTAGAAATTTAAATGGACAAAATCTCTAAGCCCAAATTAGTTCCAAACCTAAGAGAACGGATATTGTAAATTAATAAATTGGGATTGAGGTGTCGTTGTGGTATATAGCCATATATTTTCTCAGCAAAAAAAAAAAAAGTAGTGCTGTCACCTTTCTAAAAAAAACAGTAGTAATTGAAACTATGCAAGTATACGTTAGCACAAATAATGAATTTAAACATACAGCTAGCAAAATGAGTTGTGTTTTCGAGCAAATGGAGTAAAGCAATAGTCATGAATAGAAACAAAGGCTTAGTTGGTTTGAACTTCACATTAAATTGATGCTTGTCTAGAATCCTTCCATTTTGTTTAGAAGTTTATAGAAAATGTATAAAATCTCTACACCATAATTAATCTTTTTTTTCTTTATAACTGTGGTATCCAGGCCAGCTTATGCGCACCTACTAATTCGATATTAGAATGAAAGGGTCCAAACATAAGGGAATGGATATTAGGACTAATAAATTGGAAATTGAGGTATATTTTCTCAGCATTTACCCTTCTAGGAAGACTTAGAAAGCAAATAAAACAGTAGTAAATGAAACAAAGCAAGTATACGTCTGCAAATAATGAATTTAACTTAGAAAGCAAATAAAACAGCAGTAAATGAAACTAAGCAAGTATACGTCTGCAAATAATGAATTTAACTTAGAAAGCAAATAAAACAGTAGTAAATGAAACAAAGCAAGTATACATCTGCAAATAATGAATTTAAACATACAGCTAGCAAAATGAGCTGCGTTTTCGAGCAAAAGGAGTAAATCAAATAGTCAAGCATAGAAACAGAGGTAAATAAAGGAAGGATATACGGAAAGAAGTTTTACTTCACATCTACGCAATGACAACTAAATTCAGGAGGATAATAAAGCAACACAAACTGTGAAATACAGGATATAGGGGGAAAACCTTCACATCTAGGGCTTAGTTGTTTTTGAACTTCACATTAAGAATCATTTCATATTTTTTTAGAATTTCATAGAAAATGTAGAAAAATCTCTAAACCCTAATTAATCTTAAAAGACAAATAATTAAGCATTAGAATTAAGGCGTCCAAATGTAACGGAATGGATGTTGAGGATTAGTAAATTGAGATTGAGGTTTCGTTGTTGTATATAGCCATATATTTTCTACAACAACAACATACTCAGTGTAATCAGTGTAATCCCACAAGTAGGGTCTGGAGAGGGTGCGAAGTATGAAGACCTTACGCCTACCTTTGTAGGGTAAAGAGGTTGTTTCCGATAGACCCTTGGCTCAAAATAGCCATATATTTTCTATGGCAACAACAACCCACAAGTGGGGTCTGGGGAGGGTAGGATGTACGCAGACCTTACCCCTACCTTTGTGAGGTAAAAAGGTTGTTTCCGATATATCTTGGCTCAAAATAGCCATATTTCCCCCCGCAAATATAGAACAGTAAGAAATGAAACTAAGCAAGTATACCTTTACAAATAATGAATTTAAACATACAGCTAGCAAAATGAGCTTTGTTTTCGGGCAAAAATGGAGTAAATCAATAGAAAACGTAAAAAACAGAGGTAAATGAGAGGGTTTTACTACAACTTGAAGCTGTATTTGAAATTTAAAAAACACTTAAAACCCTGTTTTCACTTTTTTCCCCTCTCAGTACATTCAAACAATCAAATATTATTTGCAAAAAGTACACCAAACACACCTCCATCTTCAACTCCAAATGTCTACTTAAGCATAGAGCTAGCAAATTAGAGCTGCGTTATTCTAGTAAATGTAAATAAATAGTAAAGCATATAAGAAAATGAGAGGGGTTTTTACATCATTATCAGATGCAGAGAGTTCTCCTTCTTCTTTGCTTCCTGATGAATTATTATTATTATTATTATTGTTATCTCCTCTTCGTTCTCGTTCATCACTAGGGTTTTTTATGCGATTATTTATTAGGAGCTCCCTTTGCTCCTCCATTTTACCCCAATCTCTCTCTCTCTCTCTTTTCTGTTGTAATGGCTGACGAAATTGCAAGGTGTACGAATTTTAGGTGCTAAAAGTCTCGACTATTTAGTAGGCGTTTGGCCATAGAAATAAAAATTAAAAAAAAAAAACTTTTTTTAGAATTTTGGAGTTGGAGTTGGAGCCTGTTTGGATAGGCTTAAAAAAAGTAGTTTATAAGCTTATAAGTTGCTTTAGATAAATTAAATCAAACGGGCTTAATTATTTTTCTGGGCTTATTTTAAACACAAAATGGCTTTAAGGTGGCCATCCAAACATTTTAAAAAGCTGAAAACAGTTTATAAGTTGTTTTCAGCAACTTATAAGCCAATCCAAACGGGCTTGGAGTTGTGTTTGACCATAGTTTTTGACGTTATATTTTTTTGTTGAAAGTAGTTGTTTTGGTTGTGAAAAAAGTAAAAAAAATTGAAAAACAAGTTTTTCTTATTTTTGGAATTCCGGAATACAACTTTAAGTTGTATTTGAAATTCTTATGGCCAAACGCTGATTCCGAAAAAAAGTAAAAAAAAAATCAGAAAAAAGTGAATAATTGTTATGGCCAAACGGGCCCTTAGTCTCTGAAATGTCAAAAAATTGTTATTTTTGGTCCCTGTGATATTTTTGTTAGATATTACCCCTGAGCTTTGAAAAATAGTTCATTCATACCCTTCGTTATACTTTAGGGCCAATTATACCCTTACAGTTATACTATGGGATCAATTATACCATTATGTCTAATTGCTGCCACGTGGCATCATCTCAGCCCTTCAAAATTATTTTACCCTCAAATAATTTTTTACCCACTAAAATAACTCAACTCGACCCGAATTTTTTTTTCCAGCAAAAATAATACGGATAATTTTTCCAGCAAAATAAAATAAAAATAATTTCGTATTATTTTTGCTGGAAAAAAAAATCGGGTCGGATTGAGTTATTTTAGTGGGTAAAAAATTATTTGAGGGTACAATAATTTTGAAGGGCTAGGATGATGCCACGTGGCAGCAGTTAGACATAAGGGTATAATTGATCCCATAGTATAACTGTAAGGGTATAATTGGCCCTAAAGTATAACGAAGGGTATGGATGAACTATTTTTCAAAGTTCAAGGATAATTTTGGCCCTTTTCCGTTCATTCAATTGAATTGTATCTTTTCTAATTTAACAAACAATTAATTGTTAAACTATTTTATTATTAATGTCTTAGATTAAATTTGCAATGATAATGAAAATTTGATGTTAATATAGTTTTAGTTAAAATGATATATTTTTACTATATAATGAGATAAAAACATAGATTTTAATGAATTAATATACTTTATTACTATATATTAATAGGACCAAAATAAAAATATAGCTATACTTGAGGAACTAAAATGCAATAAAACCAAATTTGAAAGTATGCTTAAATTTGATCCTTGATACTCGTCCATCCAATTTTAAATTTAAATTTTATAATTTATATACTGTCAGAGCAGATATTAAATGATTACCATAGTAACTTAAATCTAAAATTTAGGAAAATATTTTAAAATTAGAATCCTAGTTATAAGTCTAACCATGAAATTGAATATTTTCTTTTATAACGTAAATCAAAATCCAACTTCATGTTTCTCTCCTAACAAAATCGTCACATTGAGTGAAGTAATTCTTAACGCCTCAAATGTCATGGTATTAAACTTGCAAGAAGTAATTCTTCATCTTTTTATTGTTGATCTTGGAGAACTTCTTCTGCACAAAGTCGCTAGACGGGCCTTATATACGCATATATATATATATATATATATATATATATATATATATATATATATATATATAGATATATATATATATATATGTATGACCTCATGCATGTATGCACAGTATTTACGTATATCATTAACCCTCAGAGGCACTTCAGATGCACAGTATTTATGCATATCATTGGTCTATAGAAACAGCTAAGCCTGGCAACCGGTCCGATTTTACCGGTTCAAACCGGTAACCGGACCGGTAAAATCAAAATCGGAATCGGTGGAACTGGTTTACCGGTTACGATTAACCGTTTAAAGCCTACCGGTCCGGTTTTATTTTTTGGGACCGGAACCGGTTAAACCGGTCCAAAAAAAATTAAAATGTAGCCATTAACTGTGTGGGCTGGACCGTTGGGCACGGTCCATTTTGCAAAAATGGTCGTTGCCAACGGCTCCAAACGCCCCTTTTGGTCCCCCAACCCCCCCCCCCCCCCCCCCCAAACTTCTTCTTTTTTTCACACTTTAGCCAATCCCCCACCCCTATATAAATCCCTCTTCATTTCCAATTTTAATCCACATCAATTCACTCTTCTCTTTCTCTCAATTATAGCTACTTTGCAACAATTAGCCACTTTAAATTTCTCTCAATTAAATATTATAAAGTTTTATTCTAGTTTCAATTATTAATTTTGCAATTATAATATTGTTGGTGGAGTTGGTGATTTTGCAACAATCTGAAGTAGCTTTGGTGGATTTGTAATTCTAGCCGCCTTCACTTTGTTGGAAATTAGTCCCACAATTTGGTACCTTCGTTCCAAATCTATCTTTATTTTTCGCTATTTAATTTACGCAATTTAATTTGTTGCAATTTATTTTCTTGTGATTTATTTGAGTGTGATTTAAATTAATTCTATTTAATAATGGCAAAGAGATTTAGACGTGTTGCCAGTAGTAGTGGTATTGTTAGGGGTGGGTTTAATGAGAAAACATTTGTGAACGAAACACCTAATTTAGATATTGATGCTGGTGGAAATAATCCACTTTTAGATCATGAGGTAATGCAACAACATTATTCCAACACTTTTAATGAAATTGATGATGATGAAACATAAGCCCTCGAAAATCCCATAGGAGATACATGTCCTGCACAATCACATACACAAGACAAACCGCCAAGAGCTCGTAAGTCAACCGCTAAAATTTGAAAATTTATGACTAAGAATAAGGAAAGCCAAACAGCTAAATGTACCATATGTGGACAAGTATTTGCTTTTAGGCAACAAACTAATAAGGATGGTGAAACGGGCACACTAAATAATCATATGAAAGCTAAACATATGGATGTTTGGGGAGAGCAAACGGGTTCAAATGTGGGGGGTATTCAAATGACGATAAACCCATGAATCGGTAAAATTTTTGCCTATGACGAGAAAAAAGAGCGTGTAGAAATAGCTAAAATGGTTGCTTTTGATGCTCTACCATTTTCCTTTCCTTCGGGTTTGGGGTTTATTACTTATATTAAACGTTGTTATAATCCGTTATTTGAGGGTATTCCTAGAAGTACTTGTAGAGCGGATGTTATAGATTTGTATAAAAAATATAGATTTTATTTGCGCCGTGTATTTAATTCTTTAAATTGTAGTGTTTCTCTTACTGCCGATTTGGGTCTTAGTCTTAACAAGTTAAATTTTTTTGCTATTACTTGTCATTGGGTTGATGATAATTGGGTGATGCAAAAAAGAATTATAGCTTTTTTATATGATGAAGGGAAAGTCGTCACGATGGAAAAAATTTAGCGGATTCAATGTCTACTATTATGAGATTTTTTAACATTTATAAAAAAACATTTTGTATTGCTTTAGATAATGCTTCTAATAATACAAAGGCGATTGGTCTTTCAAAAAGGGAATTAAACCCTTCGCTAAAAAATATTTTTCATATGAGATGTAGTTGTCACATTTTAAACTTGATTGTTAAAGATGATCTTGAGTGTTTTGAAGATTTTATTCAAAAAAGTTAGAAATGCGGTTGCGTTTCTTTTTTGTAATGCTAATAGGGCAAAACTGAGAGATTTTAAGAATTCTTGTGTGGAAAATGGCCTTAGACCTATGAAAATTCAAGTAGAAATTGACACTAGGTGTAACTACACTTACATTATGTTACAATAAGCATATGATTATAGGATTCTCATACAACAAGTTCACAACCATTTTAATACGAATAGTGATGATTGGTTAAATATTACCGATTGGGAAGATGTTAAGGAATGTGTTAAACTTTTACAAAAAAATTATAATGCAACTCTTACTTTTTCTAGACAATTCTATCCCACGGTAATCGGAATTTTAGCCTACTTAGCGGAAATAGCTAGAGTTTTACAAGAGTATAAAAATAAATCCGGTTATCAAGCGACTATTTTTAATGTGACAACAAAATTTAAGAAGGATTTTTTTTCCCATCCCAACTTTATTTATATTGGATTCTCTTTTAAATCCTTTTTTAAAAATGTCTTATACTAGAGCATTGATTAATCAAATTTATACCTTTTTAGAAGTTGAAGAGGAAGTTGAACCATCTTTAACTGAAGCTGAGCTCGCTATTGATGCCGAGTTTAGAAAAGTTTTTAGTCATTATTCTAATTTGGAAGAAAATGCTACACCCGTTGCTCCACGCCCTACTACTTCTCAAAGTAGCAAAAAGGGCTTGTCGGGTTTGTCGCATTTAAAAGTTTTACATTCACATCCAACTCCTTCTTATAATGCAAACTTTAATGAATATCACCTTTATTTGATGCAGCAAAATGTGGATATCAAGGAACTAGATGATTTGTACGTCTTAGCATGGTGGAAGAGATACAAGGCAAGTCATCCGATACTTTCAAGAATGGCTCGAGATATCCTTACGGTTCGAATATCAACCGCGGCTTCGGAGAGTGTATTTAGCCAAGGAAGACAACAAATTGGAGACCATAGAAACTCATTATCAGGATTTAGCTTGCAAGTACTAGTGTGCATTCGCGATTGAATTAGATCGGAGCGACGCAACCAAAACTTAGAAGCGGTGGAAGGCGAAGAGGAAGAGATTGAAGATTTAATAGCAAGTGGAGTGGACCAAATGGAAGACTTTGAAGATATCTCCATGACCAAATATGATATGGCGGATATTAGCCAAATGATTGACACTTTTTGATTTTATTATTCTACTATTTCTTTGCAACTCATGTATTATTTGCAAGTTAAAAAAACTACAACTTGCAAATAAATGTTATCCATGAATGAATAAAATATATGGCTCATTGAGCTTTCTTCTATTTACTTGTGTTCATATTTTTACTTATATTAAGTTAGAAATATACCTAAAATATACTAAGAATATACTTATAATATACATCTACTTAAATTAAAAACTAGAAAGTTATATACTTGAAAATAACTAAAATATACTAAGAATATACTTATAATATAAATATACTTAATTTATAAAATAGGAATTTATAAACTTAGAAAAAACTTAAGCTATAATACATATAACTATATATATATATATATATATATATATATATATATATATATATATATATATAAGTTATAAGTATATGTTCATATTTTACTTATATTAAGTTAGGAATATACCTAAAATATACTAAGAATATACTTATAATATACATCTACTTAAATTAAAAACTAGAAAGTTATATACTTGAAAAATAACTAAAATATACTTATAATATAAATATACTTAATTTATAAAATAGGAATTTATAAACTTAGAAAAAACTTAAGCTATAAATAACTTAAGCTATAATACATATAACTTAAACATATATAAGTATATATAGTACACATATAACTTAAACACACACACACACACACATATATATATATATATATATATATATATATATATATATATATAAGTTATAAGTATATATAGTATAGATATAACTTAAACATATATATATTAAACATATAGATAAACACACACATATATATAAGTTATATAACGAAAGTATATTGATATATATAAGTATATTCTTAGTATATTTTAGGTATATGTAGTATAACTTAAACATATAACTTAATATATATATACGTATATGCTGTTAGTCAGTAAATATATAAACTTTACTTATAAACTTATATATGTCTATATAACATATGTAAATATACCTACAATATACTAATAAATACTATAATATATATACAATACAAAAAAAAGGGTTTTCTAACGTTTTGGACCGGTCCGGTTCCGATTTCCAGTTTGAAACTGGTAAACCGGAACCGGTGGCCGGTTTCGATTTTTAGACCGGAAACTGGCCGATTTTATAACCGGTTACCGGTCCGGTTCCGGTCAAACCGGTTAACAGGCTTAGAAACAGCTCAAATGTATAGGTTCATTTTCTCTCTCATGTTTCATGTTACTCTCATGTCTCCATTATGATGTTTTTTTCGTACCTTATATACTCAGTACATATGTGACGGTCTGGTCCAGCTTGTATACTTGGTTTCAGCTTGACGATGTATATTATCTTTAGGCTTGTGTCTTATACAGCTTATGATATCTATGAGTTAGCAATGTGGCCCACTTAGATATGACTATGAGGTGAATGTATGTTTAGTGGTGCTCGGCAGGTTGGGGTCGGGTGCTTGTCACAGCCTAGCTTGGGTCGTGACAATGTATTGCATATATGGAGGATTGAAAAAAACAAGGGTGAAATAGTCATTGCATAGGATAAAGAGGAGAGAACATCTATTGTTCAAAGTTGAAGAGGGAGTTTGAGTTTTAAAGCAAAGTTGGGCGGTGAAAATGATTTTCACCCAGTAACAAATGACCATCAATATCCTACATGGCATATTTAAGATCACGAGATTCAGAGGGCATTTTGGTATGTTACACACGTGTCTAATTTAAGATCAAAGATTCAAAAGTCCTCTTTATTTTATTTCGTGCCTAGTTAAACTAAGACGAACAAATTGAACGTAGAAAGTATGAAATATGGTAGAATTTTAACAATAATGCAAAATTTTAAAAGTTAAAATTATTGATTTGTAATCAGTAATGTAATCACTAATTTTAGTATTCGAAACAATGGTGAATTTAATCGGCATTTTGTACTAAAGAAATAAGGCTACTATTCACAATTTTCAACCTTTCTTTCTCAGTTAAGTTCATGTCCAAACATAGTTAATAACTTCCGAACACTCTTTTTTCAGCTTCAGCTTTAAACATTTTTAACCTCAACTAAATGTTGTTTGAATGCTTTTATTTTAAAAAATACATCGTGCTAATTTTTCTAACAATTCTACAAACTAATATGCACTATAAATAAGGGACTTTTTAATTCACAACTGAAAATTCAATGATAAATTCAAAATTAGAAATACAGCAGACTAATTAACGTTGCTAATGGCTATAGGCAACATAAGTAACAAAAGAATTATCAAAACATAAATAATAATAACCAAACAAACATCCAATTGCTTCCAAAGATATATCAGTTCAGTTATCTAAATGCTAGTTTAGGAAAGTAAACTTTCTTTTCGGTAATATGGAGTAATTGGTGATTTAAAGTAGAAGAAAAGAAACAAAGAACTAAAAGGTGAGAACACGTACTTAATAGATCAACTTTGAAACCTTGTGTGTGATTATCAAAGAGATCTTCAGGCCACGTAGCACACGTAAACGGCATTGTCACTTGTGAAGGGATTACAAATGATGACATAAGCGAATGACCAAATTAGTCAAACAAAATTTAAATTTTGTATAGCAGCCTTCAGTAAATTAATTTTTCAGCCAATCATATTACTCTTATCTAACTGAATTGACCAAAATACCCCTAAATCCTAAGCAGGTATGTTGACCAGCTGCCTGCTAACTCCCTCTTATTATATAGTAGAATAGAATACTCGCTCCTCCTCCTCCTCCCAGCAAAGTTACTTATTAATTATAACATTTTAAAATAGCTTTAATACTATTTTAATCATTTAACATAACTATCGTTTATCAATCTTCTTTTACCTAAAATACATCAATATATTTGTTACTTACCGCATTTCATAATAAATGATGCTTTTATCTTTTTTATTTTATTTTTAAATAAGTGATGTTTTACAAAATCAAGAAGCCATCAATGTTCCTCTTCTAATTTTATTCTTATTTAAATAAATGGAGTTTTACAATAACAAAAAAAAAACCATTAAAAATCTACTTCTTTTTTCAACACATTTGATTAAGTGTGAGTTAGTAAATACACTTTCTATTTTCATAGAAGTGAATAATTTTTTTAAGGAACAAAAAACATCACTTATTAGAAAACGGACGGACCATCAATTCTCACATTTCTAGCCAAAACGCGTAATTAATGCTTATGTTTTTCAATACTTTCAATCACATAACCCATGGTGTCGGGAGAGTGTATTCCTTTGAGCACATGAATTTTTATGAAATGTCTGGGCTAGAAACAAGCGAGAAAATGAGATTTTGTTGCCATCTTACAATTTGAATAGAAAAAAAAATATCTTTTTTATATCTCTTATGTGTTTTTTTTTTCTAGATCTCTTATGTCTAAAAAATGAAGATCTCTTGTAAAAAGGTCATAAAACTAAAAAGGGTTTGTAAAGGGTCAAAAAATCAATTCCCCCGAAACAAGCTATATACGATTGAAATACATAAATAATTTTTTATTGCGTTTGGTTCGTAATATTAAAAATTAAGTGTAAAACGTTAGCCTGTTTGGCAAAGCTTTTCAGAGGTCAAAAGTGCTTATTTTAAAAAAGTGAGGTATTTGGTTAAATTTTTTAGAGAAAATAAGTGTTTTTGGCGAGTAGCATAAATTAAAAAATAGTTTTTTTCCAAAGCATTTTTGAGAAAAATACACTTGGAGCTGTTTGTACATGATTTCCTTTCTCCGGAGTTGTTGATTAGAGTCTTGAGTAGGAATGGATGCATGTGTGTGTGTATATATATATATATATATATATATATATATTATGAGTATGGCTATGGGTACGTCGGGGCCCTGTCCCGACCAGTTGATGCATATTAGTGCTCTTAGAGACTTACAGACTATTATTTAGTGTACGGGTGTTGTGTTTCCCCTTGCCGGCCTTCTGACTAGTTGTCTTTCCTGGTTGTGGCCTTGTCGACCCTAGTTATGCATATATGTGTTGTTGGGCCTTTTCTGCTTGCAAGTTGGACGTAATATACTTCTTACAATTGTTATTCAGCGGCCTTGTCGGCCTATGATTCATGTTACATAGTTCAGATATCACAGTTGGTTGGCTCGGTCCTTCGGGTGCCGGCCACACCCTCCCCCCTAGGTTGGGGTGTGACAAACTTGGTATGAAATCAATGATTTGAAGTTGACGTTTTATTTGGACATGCAATTTAGACTTCTTTAGTTGTATTTTTTATCATAGAGATAATAACCCCACAAGTTGTGAAACCATCAAAACTTTCCAATTCTTTTACAATCTCATCGCATGAGCAAATCATAGTTCATAACAAAACCAATACGCTACTAGAAGACCTTTCTAAAAAATACAACATCAATTGATCAAACTTTAGTTTAATAAAATGAAAAATTGAACATGAGTTGTAGTATAACTGCTCTTTAATATAATCCTCCACATGATTGGTAAGAGTAAATTTGTTAAAAATATATTATCAACTTGCAGATCTTTTAATAGTTGATATAAATAGTTGGTAAACATGGTTGGTGAATATATCTACCAACTTATGGGTATTTTTTTTTATAAAATATAAACTTATGGGTCAAGTTTTACATTTAAAAAATTGAAATCATGATTTAGAATCTCAAATCATGCCTTTTTGGATGATTTGAGATTTGAAATCGTGATATAAAGTTGAAGTTGAAATTTTGTAAATGCTGATTTGAAATCATGACATGAAATCATGATTTCATATCGCATGTCCGGACGCCTACTTATTATAATCACTATTTAGAAGCTCGACCAAACATTAATTGCTGCTCAAAAGTGATTTTTAGATTAATTGGTCAAACACAAACTGTTTGTTATCAAAAGTACTTTTAAAAATAAGCTGATTTTAGAACTTGCGACTTTTGGTTTATTTTGGCTTATACTAAGAGTCTGTTTGGAAAGCCACCTCGGAATTAGATTTGTGTAATTACACAATTTGGCATGTTTGACTGGCCAAGTAATTACCCGATCAGCCTTGAATTGGGTGTAATTGAAGGGGTGTAATTACATTTTTCAATTTTCATGGGGGAGGTGGAAATTGGTAGTAATTATACTGTGTAATTACAAGGTTATTTTTAAATTTCTTTTTCTTTTTCTTTATTTTATTTATAATGTTTTGTATTTCTGTTATTTTAATATCTTTTTTAAAAAAAAAAACTATTTTTCTTTCATTCCCTTTCTTCTCATTTCCAACCTTTACTTCTTGTGATTCTATAAAATGCTCGTATTTTTTTAATTTCTTCATTTAGCGTAATTGCGTTATTATTCTTGTTTTTGAAACTAGACCTCCTAATATTAGAAATAATGAGTGATTAACAAACTTGACATTTAATGAGTGATGCCTATGTTTTCCTTTCCGTTTGAATTATATTTATTTAAGTTATGTTGGAACTTACTTTATATTATTTTGGAATTTGACATAAGGATATTATGTTAACTTTTATTTTTTTGATTTTGAATTTGTGTTATATTTACGGTTCCAATTCATTTGTTTTAGTAGTATCGGCTTGTTATTTCACATTGCATATTGTTTTTTCCAGTTAGAATTGATAAGTTAATTTATGTCAAACCTTTGAATAAGGTTATGACATTATATTTATAAATATTAATCTTTTTTTATCAAACATGCAGTCCATGATGTCCTTAAAAAACGTGTGTTTTTACTTTTTATAATTAATTATACTTAAATATTAATTATTTGAAACACACACATACATATATATATATATATATATATATATATATATATATATATATATATATATATATATATATATATATATATATATATATATATATATATATATATATCAATATTAGTTTAATTAATTAATATATTTTCAAGAAACAATATGCATCTTACTAAATTTATCAATTACAAAGACACGTATTTGTCAAATATTAAACTTTAATTCTTGAAATATAACTTTATTTAAAATTTACTCTAACTGTGTAATTATACTTATGCCACCAAACAATACGCTTGTAATTAGATTATGACAAACAAACAGTGAGATTGTCAACGACCTGTTTTTCAAATGTGAATTTTTAGCACACGAATAGCAAAGACTACTACATTGGCAGGGGATACATTGACATGTTATGCAGTGGGAGGATGAACCACAATGGGCAACAATGCATTATAGAGGAAGATCTGCACAAGCTGAAGTGTACAGAATGGTGCTAAGTGCTGGCATCCACATTATATGACAGTAAAGGACCTTGAGGGTATTTCAAAGTAAACAAGGCCAACAGATGTACTTATCAGACAACTGGTGCAAGAAGTTGTCTTTAGAGGTCAAAAATTTCCTAGACTAGCAGGTGTTTTCCAGCAGCTACATTGGTATCCTTAGGGTAGCAAGTTTTTATGTAATAGATGAATAAAAGAACAAACTAAAAGTTGAGACTGTTATACCCCGCATTTTCAGAGCCTGAGCGTGACACGTGCTTCCTCAAACATTGACAATCACGTTGTTACTACATAATTTAAACTCACGTTGATAGTATTATATTTCGTATTTTTTTGTACGTCAGATTATTCGTAAGCGGAGGTGGGGCCCACGCATCGAGATTTTTTAGGAACATGTGACAAGTTATATGAATCACATATGTGAAGTTAAACACAACTCAAGAAGGACCCTTGAGCCAAATCAAAGTGGAAGTCCTCCAAACAAATATTTTTAAGTAACGTTTTCGGGTGATCTGACTTCGAGGGGCAAAAACGGTATTATAAGTTTGGAATTTGGAAAACTACCGATAAATAGAAGTTGTAGATAATTGAATTAGCTTTCCAACCATAGGTCGTGGGTCCACAGCCGACATCGGGATAAGGAGATATGAACATTTTAAGGCAGAAAGGTCAGTAGGCTAGGCCCAATGCGGCCCAACCGGGTTAGGCTCATGATCCATGTTTATTTAAGTAATATATCAGCCTTTTTCTCCTCATTTTTCAGAACAAAACACCCAGAAAATTCTAGAGAAAAAGAGAGAAGAGAGTTTAGAGAGAAAAGATCAATTTTGACCAAAATCTGAGCCCCGAATCCCGAAGCCCGTGAAGAGAAAAGTGTTCTACGTTGCGTTGCCTCCAATTTGAGCTAAAAATCAACCAAAAAGAAAGGGGTGGACGTGGTGGCTGCACATTTGAGGTAAGATTAAGGTTCCTTTTCATTGCTAATAAGTTTATTTAGAGTTCTACCGAACTAGAACGGAGAAAATAATGTGATAAATTCGTTTGTTGGCGTTGTGAATTATGAAATGAGATTTGAAGAGAATTTTGAATGAAAATAAATGTATGCAACTTGTAGAATGTGGAGGATGTCGTTATTGATGTTGTTAGTATTAATTTCGACTCCCTTACGGAAATAAAATTATTAAATAGTTACATCGCAAATTTGGTTGGTTGAGAATTTAGAAAATAATGTGTGGGTTGTTTTATGGCATACGTTGGTATTGGAAATATTATGATTAATGTTGGTATTGTTGTTGTTGTTGTTGGTTGCTGAATTGAGAATTCGGGCTAGGCATATAAATAGGGGAGATGCTGCCCGATTTTCGGCAGAATATAAAATAGTATGATTTGAAATATGGTACAAATGTGCGATGAAAAGGCTAACATTAGCATAAATTCCTTTTAAATGTAGACTTACAAGTTTGGACGAATAAGCGTAGCTTATAAGCGGTCGAACAGGTATGTAAGGCTTACCCCTTCTTTCTTTTGGCATGTCCTAGAGCTAAGTAAGGTATGACCTGACACGCGCCTTGGGGTAATTCTACTCTTTGATTCCGAGCTCGGTTATGATGCTTATTCTCTTTTGTCATGAGCATGTTTCGTATGGTTGAGTCTATTGTATGATTAATAAATAAATAAGCTACTTCATATGGTTTTGATATGTATCCATGATTCCGAAGCTCTGTTTGATATGTTTCCGAGGTTGTCTATGATTCTGATTCACTTCTGATATAAGTATGTCTGATATGATCGAGCTTATTATATGATTGAATAACGAGATAAGCATAAAGAATTGTGTTTCTAAAAGAGTTCTGTAAGTTTTAATATCCCTAACTTTCGTAAAAGATCTCGGATTTGCTTTGAAATGTTCGTAAAAGTTTTGTGGTAAAAAACGTCTGAAACTTTCACGTACATATGGTTCCAAAAGTTATATTTGATTTGATCCATAACGATATCCGAAAGGTACTTGATATGGTTGTTGCTTTGATTTTCCAAAAACGGCTTCTGAAACGTTCATAGAAGGTTCTGTACTTCAAACGCTCATAACTTTCTTATCCTAAATCGGATTGATCCGAAACCTGTTTCTGAGCCTTCAGGTGTCGGTAAGTGTACTTGTCCATTGAATCTCAAAATTGATTTATATGCATATAGTTTCTCACTACTCTGCTCGTGCATGTGTCATTGCCTCCTTCACCGAGTCCCGGGCCGGTATGTATCGTGCGTATGGTTCGCCGAGTCCCTTGCTTGAGGGCCGGGTTCCATATATATATTCCGGAGTATGATGTGTCCGGTTCCGGGGTACCGTGTATATATGTCCGGTCCCCGGGTACCGTGTATATGTTACGAAGTATGATGTGTCCGGTTCCCCGGAGTATGATATGTCCCGGGTACCGTGTATATGCTATGATGTGTTATGTGACGGAGGTGTTCGGAGATATGAAATCTTCTGGAGTATGATGTGTTATGGCGCCAGAGACAGGAGTGGCGACCATGTTCCTGTGCCCTATGCATGACTTTGATATGCATCATTTGTGTTTCAAAAAGTAAGCATTCTGATATTCTGGATAAGCTACTTACCCTCTGTATTTCTTCTGATATATGATGTCGGCAATAATATAATATATGTATGGATCGGGCTGCACGTTCCGCAGCAATATAATATATTTATGGATCGGGCCGAACGTTCCTCGGCAGTATATATTATATTTATGGATCGGGCCGAACGTTCCTCGGTAGTATATATTATATTTATGGATCGGGCCGAACGTTCCTCGGCAGTATATATTATATTTATGGATCGGGCCGAACGTTCCTCGGCAGTATATGTTATATATATATATGGATCGGGTCGTACGTTCCTCGGCACTATTATATTACATATGGATCGGGCTGTACGTTCCACAACACTATCAGTTATATGTATATCTGTATATGATGATATGTAGGTGATGACATATGATGTCGGTACGCACAGTCTATGTTTGGAAAGTAAGCATTTTGGCACTCTGGATGATTTACTTACTTGTTGTACTCCTTCTGACATATGACTTCGGCATATATGATTTGCATTTGAAAAATAAGCATGTTGGTACTCTGAATGATGTACTTACCTTTGTACTGCTTGTTTCGATTATGGTTCCGTTTTCTGTATTCTATGCCTTACATGCTTAGTACATTTTCCGTACTGACCCCTCTTTCTTCGGGGGTTGCGTTTCATGCTGCGCAGGTACACCCAGATGAGTTGAAGCTATTATAGAAGATATTCCAGCGGAGTTGGCAAGCTCCACTTGCTCCTGGAGTGCTGCCGAGTCAGAGTGTGTGTGCTATGATGTCTGATTAATGTTAGAGACTTTGCAGACAGAGTCGTGGGTATTGGAAGTCAGTCTGTAAGCGGCTCCATCAGCCGGTGTGTCATTTTGTGTTATGTTATAAAGTCCACGTGGTTACAAATTTCTGAAAGCCTACTATGTATTTCATGTTTACTTGATTTAAAGGTTCAAAGAGATTATATGTGTAATAAGTGTCTGCGGGTTCGCTCGGCCTTAAATAAAGGTCGGGTGCCCATCACACCCTAACGGGATTAGGGTGTGACAGAGACAATGTCCAACCTCAGGTTATAGTGCTGTAACTGTTTCCACTAGTAATGAAATCATTTTATTGTAAAAAAAAAAAAAAAAGGTCATCGTAATTACTAGGCTATGTAATTACACCAATTTCAATTACGAGGTGGCTTTCCAAACAGTAAGTGCTTTTGATATTTACCAAGCATGTAAATAAGCTAAAAAATATTTATAAGGTAGTTTGGCCAGCTTAGCCAAAAACCCTGTAGTGGTAAACAACATTATAGGTTTAAGTATATGCTAAAAATATTTATACCCTCGTTTGACCAGCTTATATGCTTAGCCAAAAATCCTGTAGTGTTAAATAACATTATAGGTTTAAGTAATTTCTAACGTAGACAAATAGTTGTTGATAAATTACTTTGATGAGGACGTATTAGTAAATTTCAAATGTGAATAATTTGAAAATACGAATCTTTAAAAGTCAAAAAATTTTAATTCAGAAAATGACGTCTTAAAATGAGAGACTGACATTAGATCTGGAAATTGATTAAAAAAATACTCCTATTAGAGCTGGAAAGCACAATCCACCTCATCGATCCATGTGAGAACAAAACAATTACCATCCGTTGAATTCCACTTAATCAACGGTTTACAATAAGCCACAAACAAATACACGAATCTCAATCTCTAGCCGTCCATTTCAAAATTCACCAAAAGTTCAATCGACCGCCAATATCTTCCGCTCTAAAATTCAAAACCCCTCCAAAATATTTCCCCCTTTATATAAACCCTAACACACTTCAATTCCCATCATCAATTCAACTCAACTCAAATTTCCATTTATTTTTCTCTTTCAAATTTTCGAAAAATGTCGGGTCGTGGCAAGGGTGGCAAGGGATTAGGAAAGGGAGGAGCAAAACGACATCGTAAGGTGCTTCGTGACAACATTCAGGGAATTACTAAGCCTGCTATTAGGCGTTTGGCTCGTAGAGGTGGTGTGAAGCGTATTTCTGGATTGATTTATGAAGAGACACGTGGAGTTCTTAAGATGTTCTTGGAGAATGTGATTCGTGATGCTGTGACTTATACTGAGCATGCTAGGAGAAAGACTGTTACAGCTATGGATGTTGTTTATGCTTTGAAAAGACAAGGAAGAACTCTTTATGGATTTGATGGTTAAGTTTGTTTTAGATTTTGGGTTGTTGGGTAATTAGTTTCTTATAATTATGTTAATGTAATGTTGCCAGATCTATGAAATATCTTATTTCTGTATTGGATTTGGTCATTTATGAATCTGAATGTGAAGAATGGTTCATTTTGTGGAAAAACTTTTATGATTCAAGTAGTTTATGCATTTTTGTTTATTAAATGTTTTTGTTCGTATTTGACTTGACACAATTTTTAAGAACTAATTAGTAAATATAGGTAAATAATTCTAGTATCTAATAATAAGAGTAAATTAGGTATAAGATGTTATATTATCTTAAATTGGACAAGTAAAGTGAATGATCTATTTTTAGTCTAGTGTATAGGTAAAAGTGGATGGAGCGAGTATAATTGATGAGAAATTGTTTAATTAGTGGCCTAAAAAAAGTATAAAGCAGTTTCAGAGAACTATTTTTGTGGATCTTACTTATGAAAATTATGTTCACTATCTTTCTAAATCTATGAAATATCTTATTGCAGTTTCTAATTTGGTTATTTATGGCTATGAATGTGAAGAATGGTTTCATATTGTGGAATTTCTAGTAATTCAAGTAATTTATGCACTTGTATTTATGTATTTCTATGGGTCGAAAGTATTTGCTTTTCGGTATAATTGTTGAGAAATTGTCTAATTAGTGGTCTAGAAAAGAATTCAGCATTTTCAGTGAATAATTTTTGTAATTTTTGAATCATTCGCTTGTGTTAATGTAGTTGGACCATTTCCTTAAACAATGAATTTTTTGTTTCAGTTTGATTTTATCATGTATGACTATATTTTGCAGAATTGTTTCATTTTTCGTAGATCTTTGAAAATTTTGAGGAAAAATTATGACAAATTAATTTATGGACTTGTTTATGCGTTCTAATGGATTGAAGGTTGATATTTTTCTGTATCTATGATAAGAATTATATGTGATTATTAAAATGACTTTATAAGGTGCTGCCTGACAACATTCAAGGCGTGAAGTGAACAAAGCATTTTCAGGAATAATTTTTGAACCATTGTTTGTGTTATTAATGCATTTGATTCCGTTCTTGAATCTATGATATAGTGTGTTTCATTTTAGCTGATTTAAGAAATATTGCAATGGATTTTATTTTAGCTGATTTGAGAAATATTGAAATGGATTTCTTTTTAGCTGATTTGAGAAATATTGAATTGGATTTCGTATTAGTTATCTGAGAAAAGTTATGGGTGTTAAATGCAGAATCTTTTCCATGGTAATTTGGGCATCTTTTGTTTGTTACCCGATGCAAAGATCCTTGTAGCTCTTCAAAATAAAAGTTTAGAGTTGTGGGGCTGCCAAAAACCCAGAATTATGTTCTTGACTATTATTATACTGAAATCTCCATATTTCTATTCAGAAGCATAACTCTTTATTTATAGAAGGTAAAAGACATTATTTCACTCCTAAACTTGACTGCAAAACTCACTTTAGCAACTAAACTTTATGAGCGTTTAAATAACCCCATAAACAACTTTCATCTTAATTAAACACAATCCCAAATGCTGACGTGACAAAAAAAAAATTAAGAAAGTAAAGAACACAAAAAGGTGGACCCGCTGATATATATTATTATACAATTAAAAAATAATATAAAATTTAAAAATAAAATAAAAATAAAAATGCACCGCCCCTCCACCCACTCCTCTTCCCCCACCCACTTAAATCAACCCAACTGAAATCCCCCCACCCCCATCTACTCCTCTTCCCCCACCCCACTTAAATCAACCCAACCGACCCCCCCCCCCCCCCCCTTGCCACCTCCACCACCATACCCACTGTCTCGACCACTACCGTACTCACCCCCACCTCCATAACCACCACCACCGCTGCGGCCAACCTTCCCCACCACCGAAGCAACAATAATTTCCAACAAACCATCTTCTTCCAATTTTGCTTCTACTTCTCATTCAAATCACCAAAATAAGAAAACCCACAAATATTGGTTTGCTTCATCTTGTTCTGGACAACCCACAAACCTTCCGCACCTCCGTTCAAATTTTGATTCCATCTTTTTAAAGAGGCAGTGTTGATATTTTGCTAATTTTGGACTGAAATTGCGATTGGTATCAACAAAAAAATTGAAGATGGGATTTTTTGTTGAGGATAATGGAGGTTTGAATGACAAGGATAAGGAGGAAGATGAAGATGACAAAGATGGAATTTTTCAGTTGGGTTGATTTAAGGAGGCGGTGGTTATGGTGGTGGTGGAGGTCGTGGTGACGGCGGCGGCGGTGGTTGCTACAAGTGTGGGGAGGATGAGGAGAAAGAGAAAAGGGAGAAAGAAGAAGAAAGAGAAAAAATAATAAAAGAAAAACAAAAAATGAAGAGTTGGTAATTTTTGACATGGCAATGACGTGACAACTATGTGGCAATGACGTGACGCGAGTGTAATACACCTCACATTGTGAGAGTGGTATTATTTTTTCAGGGTGGAAAATAATTGAAACCTATATTCTTTAGGGGGGTATATAATTAGAAGTTAAGTTTAGTTGCTAAAGTGAGTTTTCGTGCCAACTTCAGGGGGAAATGATGTCTTTTCTCTTTATAGAATTAGTTTCAATACTCAGATGTTTTCTAACACTTTTAGTTTCAGTCACATAACCCGTAGCGTTACATAAAATGACAAAGGAGGGTATAGTCTTTTGAGCACATATAATTTTTAGGGGGTATACTACATCGATTAATAATGCAACGTTTATAGTGTATAAATTAGAGAAAATTAAGTTGGTTGTCCATTATGGCATCTATTTTGCAATTTTTAGCCCAGCTACCCATTTCTTACCAAGATATACCTTTCGGCAATCTCAATTGCAACTTATAGCCTGTATGGCCAACCTTATTTTTCCGAAAAGTACTTATTTTTTTTCAATAAGTGCTTATTTAAGAAAAAGTGAGTTATTTGGCCAAACTTTTGAGAGAAAATAAGTGCTTCTGGGGAGTAGCAGAAACGGTTTTTCAGAAGTTAAAAAAATAGTTTTTGCCCGAAAGTACTTTTGAGAAAAATACACTTAGAAACACTTTTTAAAAGCTTGGCCAAACACTAATTATTGCTCAAAAGTGCTTTTAAAATTAATTGGCCAAACACAGACTGTTTTTCGCCAAAAGTACTTCTAAAAATAAACACTTTTCAAAATAAGCTGATTTTAAAAGCTTGGCCAAACAAGCTATTAGCCGACCAATCAGTACTAGGCACCACCGAACCACCGAAGAATAAATTGGAGTAACTAGGGTGGACGCTCTATTCTCCCCATTATCAAACAAAGATTACGTTTTCCCCTCCTAAAAATCTAAAGACTACAAATTATCTTTCATCGTGTGTTGGTTCATAATGTTAAAAGTTAAATATACAGTGTAGAACTTGTGACTGATTTATAATTGTGCAACATTTAGCTTACAATTATAGCCTTTGACATTTTTAGAGTTTTTTTATTTCATTTAACTGAACTAAAGGTTACCATAATGACAAAAAAGAAAATATAGGATAAAATGACGCCCACCGTACAGTGTAGAACTTGTGACTGATTTATAATTGTGCAACATTTAGCTTACAATTATAGCCTTTGACATTTTTAGAGTTTTTTTATTTCATTTAACTGAACTAAAGGTTACCATAATGACAAAAAAGAAAATATAGGATAAAATGACGCCCACCGTGGGGCTCGAACCCACGACCACAAGGTTAAGAGCCTTGCGCTCTACCAACTGAGCTAGACGGGCTTTGACTCTTTTAGCTCACAAAATCATTGAATTACCCGAGGCACCTTAAAAGTCATCTTGCTCTTTTCCATCCACTATGTATCGCTATATGCAGTCCAATACAAAAATCAATTGGTTCGCTAAACTAGCTATAGTGCCTAGTGCCATAGTTGCTTCACCTGTGTTTCATATATTGTCGTCCTAAGTTGCCATGTCACTCTAATTAAGCCCGTCTACATCCAGAATTATATTAGTTTCTCTAGTATCAGAAGTTGTCCAAAATTATTATGTATCGACCGATAAATAAAAAAAGAGATGCATAAAAACTTAATGAAAATTCAAAGAGGCAAGAAGATATTCGATACTCATGATTTAAAACTGGCATACATGCAGGTATGCAGCACTAAGACATACTGGCCATGCGATAAGACAGCGAGAGACAACTCAGACCAGGTAAACATCCTTATCATATAATGAAAACATAAAAGCATCTCTTTTAACAATTGTGTCGATAAGACCAGTAATAGCTTCAATTCTTTCTGGAGATACCAAGCCTGCCACGGAAATCGTCCTCCATAAGGGGAATACCATCGCGTAGTTTGATCGTTGGTTCCCATCCAAGTAGTTCTTTTGCCTTTGTGATGTCCGGCTTTCTCTGGCGAGGATCGTCCGGTGTATTTTCCACTGTGATAATTTGCACTTCTGGATTGATAAGCTGCAAAACAACAACAACAATAGTTAGAGGCATATCCAAGATTTTAACTTGATAGGTTCGACCTTTTTAAGGTTCTTAGAAGTGGACTTCTTGTATATTTAAATTTATGAGTTCATATATACTACGTATTTGTTGAAAGATAATGGATTATGATGAACCAGTTACCGAAGGGCTAGATCTGCCCCTAACAATAGTTTGTGGCAACAAATGTAAATGTGTTATGCAAATACATAGACGAGTGCAGGTTCAGCAGATTACCTCCTTCACGTTCTCAGCAAGTTCAAGCATTGTGAATTCACCTGATTGCAAGAAGATGAGTTATTTTAATTAAGTGATAAAATTGGAAAAGAAAGGGTTATGATCGGATATGCACCAAATAAACAGAAGCTAACCTGGATTCCCGATGTTAATTGGTCCAGTATTATCTCCCTCCATCAGCCGAATAAGACCATCAACCTTCATCATTTGGAAAGGAAGGTAAGAAAAAAGATAAAGAAATTATATGAACTTCAAATCACGTGGCTCATAGATTATACCATGTCGGAAACATAACAAAAGCTGCGGGTTTGTGTTCCAGGAAGCTGAACAGTCAAGGCTTCATCACTACAGAATTGCACAAGAGATAGGGTTGGCCATTGTTAATTCTCACAATGTGATTAAATATGGAAGAGTAAGAGTTATGGCGAGGTTCAGAATATTACCGAATTGCCTGGGCAATGAAATTGCTGACGACACGACCATCATCTATATTCATTCGCGGACCGTAAGTGTTGAAGATTCTAGCAATTCGTATTTCTGATACAGGCCATCATTTCAAAGATGTAAAACAATGCTTCAGAATGTAGAACTTTACGAAATGAAATACAATAGATTTGAAAGAAAACCATTCTCAAACATATACATGGAGGAAGTGCTATATACCAATTCCATGCTGCCTGTGATAATCAAACATCAAAGTCTCAGCCACTCTTTTTCCCTCATCGTAACAACTCCTAACTCCTGAAATTCACAAGCAACATTATTATAAGCAAACTTATGTTAGAGTGAGTCTAACAGAAAAGTTTTTAACGAAATAAACAAGTCTATCGTTAGATGCATTCTTGGGCAAATGATCAACGATTTGTTTAATGTCAAATAATCAGATAGTGCAATTTCAAAAAGCAGAATATGCATACCAATTGGGTTGACGTTTCCCCAGTAGCTTTCATCTTGAGGGTGAATAAGTGGGTCTCCGTAAACCTCGGAAGTTGATGTCAGTAAAATCCTGCTTGAATATTGATAGTTAGATGAAGATCTATTATCACAAGAATAATTGACGATAGAAGCAGATTCATACCTTGCACCAACTCTCTTGGCAAGTCCCAACATATTCAATGTGCCAATGACATTCGTCTTAATCGTCTGCAAATACCATAGAGCAAGTCAAAAATCAACAGAAAAACCACAGGCTTCATCTTTTAGGTTATCTAGATCCAAAGGAACATAGTGATAATATTGATGAAAACTTTGCAATACGGGGATCTTCATAACTGACCTTAACAGGATTGTATTTGTAAAAGATTGGGGAAGCAGGGCAAGCAAGATGATAAATTTGGTCAACTTCAATCAATAATGGCTCCGTCACGTCTGCATATCACATGAATATAAAGACAGATGATTAAAGAAAACTTTTTAGGAGCAGACATAAAAAAACTCAGAAAATAATTAGCGAATGGAGCTATTAATCGTAGAAACTGCTCAGAGATACTCGCAAGACAATTGTAGTACATCAAAATTTGAAAATGTGCAGAAAGTAGAACCACAAAGTGTGCTTTACCGTGACGAATTAACTCAAATCTTGGATGGCCAAACCATTGCTTTAGGTTATCCTTTGATCCCGTGAAGTAGTTATCCACAACAATCACCTAAGCATGACGCAACAAGTTTAGGTAAATGCAATTGTGTTTCTACTTTTATCTGATTCAGCGGTTGCAAACATATGATGTGAAGCCAGTGGTAAAGTACAAACCTCATTCTTTTCATTTTGCATTAGTCTGTCAACGAGGTGAGAGCCGATAAATCCAGCACCACCAGTCACCAAAATTCTCATGTTGGCCTGTGATTAGAAATTTGAAAGATACAAACAATAAAAACACAAGATATATCAAGATAAAAATGACAACCAAAAAAGAAAAAAAAAAAAAAAGATTCATCAACGAGATACTACATGAGGAGCCATGTCTACTATACCTGGAAAAATTTTGCTTTTCGTAATGGCGATGGTTCTGGTGGTGGTTTTGCAGATGCATTGTTGTCTCCATTGGAAGCCATTTATAGATCACTTCGATTTCTGCACCCAAGATGTCAAAAGTTCAAAACCATATAAACACTTTGCAAAATGTTCCAATTTTACAAAAGAGAAACCATGATTACTACATAACCATTACTTACAGAGTAACACAGATGCATAAAGAAAAAAATGGAAAATAAATTAAACAGATAAAAGCCACCATTTTCCCCAAAAGCCGACATATACATATGCATCAATCAATCAGCTAAACCTCACTTCAAAATTAATTGGGATCAGCGATATGAATCCTCTTTATTCTAATAGCCATAATGCCCCACCTAAATCAACACAATTAAAGGCAAGAGGTCTTTTATCCCAGAAAATTAACAACCCAAATCAAATATCAACAACTGCGGATAAAAAGGCTTTGTCTTTCCAGAGAATTAACACACCCAAATCAAATTTCATCAACAGAAGATACAAAGCAAACAACTTGATTCCGTATTCAGCAAAAAAAAATAAAAAAATAAAATACAATTTTCGATCATCTGATCACCTCTAAATGCTAATGTAAACAGAAAGAATAACAAGTCCAAGGCTCAATGCATGAATTTATAGATGAAAATCATATAAATAACGTGAAAAGCACGTAAATCAAGATCCCTAATCACACCAAACATACCAGCTAGACAATGATGGAAGAAATGAAAAAGGTGATGTTTGAACATAAAAGTGAAAAATCAAAGCATGTTACATTTATTTTCCACTGATACATCTACCATGTATACATAAAAAAGGTTAACTTTATTACACATTGTAATTTTACGACAAAGGGGGTTTTGGATGAACCCCTTCCATCCCCTAGCTCTGCCAACGCATCGCTTCACAAAGTAATTGGTGTCAGTTATATGAATCCTCTTTATTCTTTTTTTATCCCTCTTCAAGATCACCTAGTCCGACTAATCCGGATTAGTGCCATTAAAAACCAAACAAGGGTATTAAGGTTCCCTACCTAAGACGACTCCATTTCAAGGCTCAAAACCCGTGATCTCTCGTTAAAAAGGATAAACCTTTAACATTCCACCACACCCTTCACCAAAGGTGGTGGATCCTCTTTATAAATCAATCACAATTTATAATAGCAAGAATATGTATTTTTCAAACATTAACAACAAAGACAAATCAAATTTCAATTTTCAACAACAGAAGAAATTAAAAGGAGCAAATTTTCAAGGAATGAACACACACTAATCAAATTTCATCAACAGAAGATAAAAAAGCTAACAACTTGATTACATATCAGCAAATAAAAACACAATTTCTAATCACCTGATCTTCTTTAAAAGCAGCTAATGGAAACAGAAAGAATAACAAGTCCAGGGCTCAATGCATGAATGTATAGATGAAAATAATATAGATTCAGAGCAATTAACGTGAAAAACACGTAAATCAAGATCCTAAATCACACCAAACATACTAGCTAGACAATGATGGGAGAAATAAAAAAGTGACCTTTGAACATAAAAGTTAAAATTCAAAGCTTTTTAGCAACTCTAAAAAGACCCCACAACAGATCTGCATCTAATTTAATCAAAACAATCAAAAAGAAAATTGGGCAACAAAATATATTAATTATACATTACCTGGTGAATATGAGGAAAATGATGATGCTAATGTAAAATTAAGAGATATATAAACCCACAAAAAATTGGGTAGATGGTGGAGGAGCTGTAAATAATTGCTGGTAATAAAAATCTGTAAGTTTTCTGGTTGGAAAATAATAATAATAAATGTTGTGATTACTATATTTAGTTTATGAATTTATCTTGCCACGTTGGTTACATGTCAGAAGCGTAAACTAAACTGAACTTTCACGTTATCTTTCCAATCACAAAGAAACAACATAGGTTACGTAGTACTTTTTTGTCTGTACTCAAGATGTCCTAAAAGATGTTTAACATCACTACTCCTTCTATTTATTTCTACTTGACTTGACAAGTTTATTATGGAATAAAAAATAAAATAATAATTTTATTATATCACTTTTAATTGTTATTAAATAATTTAATGATTGAAATTAATAAAATATGTTTTAAAAGTTATGCAGTCAATAAGAATTTTTTGTACTCTTCAATCTAATAATCAATGATAAGGGTAAAATATGTATGAAAAGAGAAATTATCTATTGATTTTCCAAACTAGACAAGTGAAAATAGACTTTTTTAATATACATACCAAGTAAAAGTGGACGGAAGGAGTATATTTTTCTCTATTTTGGGAAAAAATTAAATTTGTGTTAAGAAAATTGGATATTAAATTTAACTCAATACCATAAATTCGTTCATGCAATGTGAATTGCCAAACTCATATAAAGAAAATCAAGTCCCCATCCACAATTAATTGGGGAACTAAACAATTTATTTATGTGTAATTAAAATAGAGCAATTTTATAATTAGTGTGCACTTGGTCCATCCATGTTGATACTTCTTCCTAGTTATTTGACGTTGGTGCAGATCCCCTCTGCTGCGGCACATGAAACATCTCATTCACGTACTAACACAATTATGTTGTTTTAAGGGATATTATCACTAATAAATTGTGTTTGCTTAAGGCTGGTTGAAAATGTTTTGTCATTTTACAAAGATTCCTTCATCTTTAATAATAGTAAAAACTGTTTTTTTTTTTTTGGAAGTAAAAAACTTTATTAATTACCCGACGGAGAATTACAAAACCAGGGGAGAAAACACTAGTTCAGCCACTCTCACGTGTATACACTAATTCAAAAGTAACAACTTTCCGGTTAGCCTAATAGGACCATACTTCTACTCTACAAGGAACTAACATGCTCAAATAAAGAAACACTATTTCTAATTCGAATACACAAATCATTCTTCAAAGTGTGCAACAATTTTTTCTTTGACTGACTCTTGTATTTCTGTCAATCCAGGTTGCATATTCAAAAGTAATAAATTTTTTTGAATATGAGTCCTTAAAATAATTCTTTTTTATATATAGGAAACTTTTAAACCACCCTACCGTATTTTTTAGGGTGAATTCGAAATATTAAAGGTTAAAGAATTTTGAATATGAGATGATTATTTTAAAAATTATTATATATAAAAAGTCTATGCCTTTTATCTCATTTCCGTTTAGTTTAGTAGTATAGTTTGTTTAATTCATGTCATCGAGTGGCTGTAGTTTAGTGGTGAGAATTCCACGTTGTGGCCGTGGAGACCTGGGCTCGAATCCCAGCAGCCACACTTGCATCTTTTTTCGGTTCTTTTAGGCCGTCGCTTTCAGTTTTGTATTTCGTATTTAACTTAAACCTTCAATTAGATTTGATTTAACTCCTTTTAATAAGTGTTTATTTAGCCTTTTTTAAGTCAAATCTCAATATATCAAGTTGATTGAAATTGTATTTTATATAGCATGTGCTAAAGCCTAATAAGTGAACCCTTAGGGATCGTTTGGTTGGTGTGAAGAATAAGCAAAAATAGTTTAATATATCAAGTTGATTGAAATTGTATTTTATACAGCATGTGCTAAAGCCTAATAAGTGAACCCTTAGGGATCGTTTGGTTGGTGAGAAGAATAAGCAAAAATAGTTTAGTTGGAATAAAAATTCGGAATAATTAATTTCGAGATTAGTTATCCCAGAATTGTAACCTTATTTTATCCCACCTTGAGGTTGAAATTAGTTATCCCGGTACAAGTTGTTTCCCAACCAAACGAGCCCTCAGTAGTTGTTTGGTTGGCAAACAAGTTATCTGAGTATTTATCCTAAGATTACTTGTCCCGAAATTTATTATCCCACCACCCCATAGAGATAAAGTAACAGTAAAATCTAGAGATAACTAATTCCAAATCAGTTATATTGCAATTTTATTCCAATCAAACATGAAATAAACTAATGTCAAAATTATTTATCCCTTCATCACTAGTACCAAACGAGCCCTTATATTTTAACACAGAGGGAGTAAAATCCAATATCATTTTTTTTTTCTATGTCCCATAAATCAGTTTTGACAGAGCAGGGGACCGATCTAAAATTTCCAGCAAATTCAATCTCATTGTACGTCTTATTCAAACAAAGGTACAAATCTCGATCTGTTAAATTTATACACACATATATCTATGTTTGATGTTTGATAATTGTGCATATTCATGTGAATATATATATATATATAGATCTGAATTTACATGTATCTCAGATTCTTGAAAAAAAGATTGAGTTTTTTTTGTCTGTTCTTCTGTGTGTCGTTTTGCCATTCATTTTGATTTTTTGTTTGCTTCGTACATGAATGGGGTTTTGATCGGCGAAAGTGGTACCCATTTCTGATGTTCTTTTGTCCCTTCCAATGTTAGTGTAAAAATTATTTAGTCATATATATATGAAGAAATGGAGAAGATAGTAACAAAGTGATCACATAGCATAGTGGATATCGCGTTAGATTCCGAATCTAAAGGTCGTGGGTTCGAATCCCACTGTGATCACTAACATACCTTTTTTAGCTAGCACCTGTTTTATTTTTCTTGGTTTCATACTTTGAATCGAGCCGAGGGTCTATCGGAAATAACTGCTCTATCCCACACAGGTAGGGATAAGGTCTGCGTACATCTTACCCTCCCCAGACCACACTTGTGGGATTACATTGCGTATACTAACATACCTTTTTTAGCTAGCACCTGTTTTATTTTTCTTGGTTTCATACTTTGAATCGAGCCGAGGGTCTATCGGAAATAACTGCTCTATCCCACACAGGTAGGGATAAGGTCTGCGTACATCTTACCCTCCCCAGACCACACTTGTGGGATTACATTGCGTATGTTGTTGTTGTTTCATATTTTGAATTTACATGGACTTAGTTAAACTTTTGCAGAAACCTTGCTTTTGTTGTTTGTTCTTTTGATTTTGTGTATCGTGATCGTTCATTTTGAATTTGTTTGCTTCTTACATGAATGGGGTTTTGATCGGTGAAGTGTTACCAATTTCTGTTTTTTTGTCCCTTTTGGTGTTGGTGGGAATTCATATTGAATAAATAAGGTAATGGAGATGATGGTAAGAAGTGGTCACATAGCATAGTGGATATCGCGTTAGATTCCTAATCTAAAGGTCGTGGGTTCGAATCCCACTGTGATCACTATATGCCTTTTTTTTCGCACCTGTTTTGTTTTCTTAAGTGGACTTACATGTTTTGTATTTGGGTTTGGAAATTGCATAACGATTTGAAATTACATGGACTTAGTTAGATCCTTGCAGAAAACTTGCTTTTGTCGTCTGTTCTTTTGTGTGTCGGCTTTCCTATTCATTTTGATTTGTTTGCTTCTTACATGAATGGGGTTTTAATCCAATTTCTCTTCTGTTATCGGTTTTCAATGGTGGTGGAAATGTAGTACTGAAATGTATAAGTGAATGGAGAATATAGTAAGAGGTGATAGCATAGTGGAGTGGATATTGCGTTAGACTCCGGATCTAAGCTCGTGGGTTCGAATCCAAATGCCATTGCTACATGCCTTTTTTTCACCTGTTTTTTTTTTCTTTTTCATGTTTTGTATTTGGTCTTGGAAGCTGCTTAATGATTTTTTTTTTCCTAATGTAATTATCTTGGAAATTTTACTTCTTTCTGTTGGGATATAAGCTTGAGGTGATTGATTTGAGAGACTGTTACTAGCTGCTTCCACTGCATATGTGCAAAATAGTTATGAAGTTGGTGCAACTGCTAGTAATTTTCGTTTTGATTGGGCATTTTACTAAATGATATGGGTAAATTATGCCACCAAGATATTTCTATTGGAAATGCAGGTTGGTTTTCACTTGATTGAGGGTTTTTGTTCCTATAATCATTGCCTCGGCATGAGATATGTTTGCGGAGTGAAATAAAAGGTTAAATTTTCCTTTTTTCGGTTTATTAGTTTAGGAGTTTGTTTGTGTCATGTGCTGCAAAAGTCTTTCTTTACCTTATCTGGGGAAAGTACACGAAAGTCTCAAGGGTGTTACTTGAACAATAAAAGCACTAGGAACAATTTCACCTTAACATTTTTAGTAAGTATAGATATGTGTGTTGTTCACCATGATATTATGTTTGTGAATTTGATGGCTGACAGTGCTAGATGCATTAGGTACATTGGCATGCAGAATTTTAAAGCTATTGAAGTGGCTCTTGATTTTAAGTGAATGTTATGCATATAGTAGGCACTTAACTTGGACAATGAGGCTTTTCTATTCGGTAAAGAGGAGGATGATAGGTCCTTTTAGAAATGGATAACTCAAAAGTTATCATCATTCTCATTGATGTGTAAATTATTCACTTGTTGCTTATAAATAATTTGGCTTTGTATTCTCTGTGATAGTCGGTAACTTGTACTCTCATCAGAATGTTGTGTATACTGTAGGAATAAGAAAGGAAGGATCCTTGCATATTCTTATGTTTTGTGGTGAATAATAAGAAGGATATTCTTCCCTGAGAGCTTGTCCTCAAAAGAGAAATAAAAAAATAGTCTAGTGTGCAATGGCATATGTTCAAATTCTTATTACTTTTGTGCTATACAAATATTCTGGCTCCAAAAAGAATCGAACGTTCTCTTGTTTCATGAATATTTTAGTCACTTTACCTGGTTACCATGAAAGATGCAGGGACTGGTGAAAAATAAAAGATTATTGCAGGAAGTGAACCTTTGTGTTTAGTGTACTAGTTTTCTTATATGGACTTCTTAATTCAATTAGTATCCGTTACACGATTAGTATCTTTTGTTCTTGTGATTTTGGAATGAATCCGTCCCTTGTTTTATTTCTGATCTGGTTTTTGGAAGCCAAGATCATTGCAAAGTTGTTGTAGACCTACTGTTATGTAACTAAACGTAGTCTCATTCTGTTCTAATTATTGACTCTTCATTTTTCACTTGCAGATAATGGATGACCAAGATCTAGGATTCTTTGCTAACTTTCTTGGCATCTTTATTTTCGTATCTGTTATTGCTTATCATTATGTAGTGGCTGATCCCAAGTACTCAGGCAACTAACTGATGCCAAGCAGTTCCTTTCTGGTCTCATAGAGTCGAGCTTTAATTACTTGATATCTTCCAAATTGTGAACCTGGTAGCACTTAATCTAATGCAAACATTCTGAGGAAAATGTGCTGGTATTTGTGTCTGGACGTTGAGCGTTAACGCTGGAATATGCAAAATCATTGGTAACACTTGGATTTTATTTTTGTTCCTGGAGACAGATTTTATTTTTGTTCCTGGAGATTTAATTTCTATCTTGAAAGGTAAATCATAATCTTTTGAGCAGCTTTTCCAATCCTTTATATATCTGAATGTCAATACTTCCATCATTGGTTTTGTAATATTTTGAGACGGGATGCTCTTTAAACCCGCTTTTCCCATCCGTATACATTTTGTTACTATTTGAGATAAAAAATTGTTTTAGAAGAACAAAAATCTCTGCAAAATAATACAAGCAAATCAATTTCGTTTCATCAATCTACACTCCAGTTTTCCAGTCTTCCGCTGGTCAAATCGAGCTTTTTCTACACCCATTTTTGCATGTGAAAGTGGGAAGTCGAGGCTGCTATGTTTTTACCTAAAACTAATATTTTTTTAAAAAAAATCCATTAAGTGCTGGACCAAGAGCTAGAACTTAGTGGCGAAGGCACAAAAATTGGGTAGCAATTGGATTCCAGTTTTGAACTCTAATATGTGACCAATAATGGGTTTGGTACATACACTATATGTTCAAGTTCACAGATGAAAAATGCAATTACAAAGTACAAGCTTCAAATTCCCACAATCGGACCGAGGATTGAAATGAATTAAATTGCATTTCTGCCATGCATGAACTTAATTCCTACGAAACTTATGCCGGATAAGGTAAAGTTTCTATGTTAACTTTGTTTGAAAAAACAAAGTTTCTATACCTTGTGAAATTAGGTCATAAATAGGGTAGACTGAATTTCTTTTTGAGTCAATTTCTCAAATGGTCATTGAACTTATAGAAAAATTCTACTAAAGTAACTTTTGAATTTTTTTGGACAATAAGGTCATCAAACTATGTCCATATTTCCAAAAAGGTAAAACATTCCATTTTTGGACATAAGACCCCTTGACTTATTTTTAAATTATATAACCCATTTGAATAGTTTTATTTTATTTTCAAAAGGTGAAAAATATTAATTCAAACAAAATTTTTAGAATATTGCAAAATTGTGTCTAAAGTAGAAAATAAAAGGATATAGTTGAATGATAGTAGAATTAAGCACGACGCTTAATTATAGATTTTTTAATTGATCATAAATAATTTTTCCGGATATATAAAATTTCCGATTATCAAAAAAAAATATTTACTATTTTTATTTTCTTGAAGATGAACTTGTAATATCTTGATTTTATTTAACTACTACAAATAAGTGGATTACAATTAATATAAATATTTTATATTTTTAGAAAGCATATATATAACCAATTGTAAAAATGTTTTCATTTTTACGATGTAGTTATCCAACACAATTTTTTCTTTGAGAAAATTTATCTAAATATTATACATGCATCATACATCTATATAACGTCTCATGTGTTTTAATTATGTCCAAGCACTTTCATTCAGTAAAATATTTAACTTCCTGCTTTGAGCAATAGAAAAAAAAAAAATAGTTCAAAAGAAGTTGATATAACAAAGAAAATCTTATAGCATACTTAAAGTTTTATTCTTATAACTTGAAATAATACTTTGATTTTTTATTATTAAAACATGAAAATATTATTTGAACAAGAATTTCGGAGTACCGAAAAATTGTGCCTAGATAATGACTTTTGTAATTTAAAAATGGGTTAAGGGAATTATGTCCAAAAATGGATTGTTTTACTTTATTGGAAACAAGGGCATAGTTTGATGACCTTATTATCCAAAAAATATCAAAAGTTACTTTAGTAGAACTTTTTTACAAACTCAATGACCATTTGAGGAATTGACTCATTTCTTTTTTTATCACTTAAAGTGTCGAAGGAAAAAATTAAAGACCAGCAATTTGAGGGACGAAAATTAAAGGCCACCCCAGGATAGGGGCATTCGTGTGAATTGCCCAGTTGAAGACATGCAAAAATATTTGAACTTAAGCCTCCTATAATTGAAGTGAGGAAAAAATAAAATATTTGAACTTCAGCCTACTATGATTGAAATGAGAAAAAAATGACTGAATGGTTTAACACCAGCTACTCTATGTCTGAAGTTGTCTAAAACGGATACATACGCAAAAAATAAAAAAAAAGGACACAAGTTAAATGGTGGTGCCAAATGTGGAATTATCGTCAATCTACAAAACTTACCGAAGTACACAAAAATGATTTTAAAAGCTAATTTATCTTTTTTACAAATAAAATAGTAGTATTTCTATTTTACTTCATGTCAAGAATATAATCGATTAATCCATGAAATACTTTACTTTCCACCGGCACAAATAGTGAAATAATATACCATTTTCTATAACTTGCACCCAAAGAAAGAAGAAAATAAGCAATATATATTAGACCCACACCATTTGACTTTTATTTACTCATCTTTAGTCAATTTTTAGGAATCATTATCAACTGTGTTATTGCTTAGGAATCATTATCAATGAGAAAAAAATGACTGTTTTACTTTACTTCATGTCAAGAATATAATCAATTAATCCATGAAATACTTGTTACTTCCCACCAGCACAAATAGTGAAATAATATACCTCTCTAATTGTTAGTAAGTAAATGAGTTAAGCTAGATTAAATCAATGGTTAAGAGCCTGTTTGGATGGGCTTATGCATATAAGTTGTTTGCAGCTTATAAACTAAAAAAAATAAGTTGGGGTAATCTAACTTATTTTTTTTTGACTTATAAGCTGTTTTCAGCTTATAAGCTGCTTTAGATAACCTAAATCAAATGGGCCCAATTATTTTTTTGAGCTTATTTTAAGCACAAAATGACTTTAAGCTGGTCAGCCAAACACTCAAAAAAACTTAAAACAGCTTGCAACTTATAAGCCAATCCAAACGGGCTCTAATTATACCTATTTATTAGACCACCGTCAAAGTCTTCCTAGTCAACATGGTCTATAATTTGCACCTAAAGAAAGAAGAAAATAAGCAATATATATTAGACCCACACCACTTGACTTTTATTTACTCATCTTTAGTCAATTTTTAGGAATCATTATCAACTGTGTACAGAAATTTAAAAATTGCATCCTATCACAATAATTAAATGAGATAGTACTTGTTGATAGTGAGGTGATAAAAAAAGAATAAGTATACATTTCTCTAATTGACGTGAAGGGAAAACATAATTTTAAAATATTAATTTATTTACACATGAAATCGAGAGCCATTGATAATAAAACTTACTGAAAAATTGTATCCTATCAAAATAACAAACAAAAAGGAATAGTACTATTTTGTTGATAATGGGATGATTAAAAAAAAAAAAGAACAAGATTACATTTCTCTAATTGATGTGAAGGGGAAAATAATTTATTTTACACATGAAATCGAGAGCCATTGATAATAAAACTTACGACCCGGAAACCTGACAAGAGTGAGGAAAAGCCCAGGAACATGAACCCGGCGAATCCAAGGGCTATTGAGATATCCGATTGTACACAGAACGCATTGTTAACCGTACACGTGTCTATCTCCCTCAACGTCCGAGCCAACGACGTTCCCGCCGATTCCGCTGACAGTAACAAGTACGCAAAAACCTACACACACAGAATAATGCAAAATTGGCTTTGTATTTCACAAATTTCCGCAAAAACGAGACTAAAAATTAAGAAGTAAAAAAAACATTGATAAGTGAAATACACGGTTCATTTTTACTTGTTCAGGCCTCTTAAACAGCAATAAATAAAATGATAATTTTACTATATTACAACTATTACTCTCAATTTAGGCGGCATCTCCTGAATTTCTAGATTCAAACAAGTGTTTATTTGATCGTAATTTCTTCATAGATTTTTTAAATATTTTGAATTTTGAATTATTATGATTTATAGTGCTTTTTATGTAGTTTTCAAATTATGTAAATTTTATTTTTAAAAAATTAAAGATTTCATGCACGAACGCACCATCAAAATTAAACCGTTTGACTCTCGAATTTCAAATTGTGCCATATAAATTGGGACAGAGAGAGTGAAATGAGCTAAATAATTGTAACATACTTTAAAAGTTGGATAATCACTAACAATTTCTTGAAATTTCTAATCCAATAATTAATAAAAAGGTAAAAACGATATGATATGTTAAATTATCTCTTGATTTTTTAAACTGGATAAATAAAGTGAACAGTCTATTTTTAATATAGTAAACAAGTAAAAATAGACCGGGAGTATTTAGGAACCTGATCGTGGCCGAAATCGAACCAAACTTGTACAACTTCAGGGAAAACGGTGGCGCCTCTTGAAATCTCCCAAACGGATCCTCCTACTTCGAAGAGTGAATATAATGCAACAATTGCACCAGCAACAGCCACAAACCTACAAAGCAAAAACAAAAAGTTTTACTAAAAACAAAAACAAAAAAAAATCAGCAAATTTGAACTCCGCGTACTAAAACGGCGTCATTTTAACAGTATTCCATTTTTTTTTGGCTAATGAGCAAAAACTCACTTAAGAGCCTGTTTGGATGGGTTTATGCTTATAAGCTGCAAACAACTTATAAGCTAAAAAAATAAGTTGGGTAGTCTAACTTTTTCAGCTTATAAGCTGGATAAGCTAAGTCAAATGAGCCCAATTATTTTTTTGAGCTTATTTTAAGCACAAAATGACTTTAAGCTGGCCAGCTAAACACTCAAAAAAACTGAAAACAGCTTATAAGCCCATCCAAACGGGCTCTAAATCTCAAGTCGAGTATAGAAATCATCGCGTGTTTATCAGTTAAAGCAACAAAAAACCCAGCAAATTTGAACTCCAGAGTATAGAAAAGACGTCATTTTTTCAGTATTCCAATTGTTTTTGCTAATGAGCAAAAAACTCAACAAAATTTGAACTCCAGAGTAATAAAATGACGTCAATTTATCAGTATTCCAAGTTTTACTAATGAGCAATGAACTCCAGAGTACTAAATCGACGTCATTTTATCAGTGTTCCATTTTTTTTTTGCTAATGAGCAAAACATCCATCAAATTTCAACTCTGGAGAATTAAAATCTCAGTAAAAGTACTAAAACGACGTCATTTGTTATAAGTATTCCAATTTTTATCCATCAAATTTGAACTCGGAGATTTAAAATCGTCCTGTTTATCAGTAAAAAAAACAAAAAGCAAAAAATTCGGAATATTTGAACTCCGGATACTAAAAACGACGTCACTTGATCAGTATTCCAATTTTTTGTTGCCAATTAATGAGCAAACATGAAATTTCAGCGTTTCATCAAAAGGCTGGTATTACCTGAAGGCATCGAAGTGATGCCACTGAGGCAAATCATCGTCACGTCGAGAATTAGTGAACATGAAAATAGCAGAAGCAAGTGAGAAGCAAAAACAAGCGAATCGAAAAACGATAACCAAAATGTTGAAACGCCGTAGCTTATGTACAGACACGCTTGAATGGAAGTGCGACGGCGAAGGTGTATCAACGACGCCGTTTCGAACCTGAGGTGATCTCATCATCTCTTTCTCTTACTATTTTTCTCTTCAGAATTAACGGTGCATTGATAGGTAATAATGACAAGGTAACGACGTCGTTTACAAGGTTTACTTTACTGATAGAGAGAAAAAAGAGAGAATATGTCTCTGTAAAGAAAGAGAGAGGAAAAGGAGAAGAAGGTGACAAAAGGAATAACAGAGCAAAGAAGTATGAACACTAATAAGGTGTCGTTTGGCAGGAATATAGAAAATGTAGAATTTGTGGGGTCCAGCCTCATAAATTGAGGAAAAAAAAATCTTCCCTTTTCATAGGTGCAAATCTCCACTTCTTTAAAATGGCAATAAACGTTAAAGAATTGGCACTGGTCAATTAATGTCAAGAGAAAATTGACACACTCCATCCCTATAAATAAGGAGCTCTTGATCAGTTTACAAACACAAAAAAAAAACACCAATCTCAAACAAATAGATATGAGTACTCAGAGTGCGGAGTGAGGTATATCATAAACTGTGTAAGAAAACAATCTGTGAAGAAAAATAGAGTGTGAGAGATATTATAGTGAAGTGGGAAAAATTAAAAAGAGTGTTATTTCTTTTGAGTGTGTAGTGGTCTTTAGAGTATTTATACTCGTGACTACACAGTGTAAAATTTCTTACTATAGTGATATCAGCTGCTCCTCTTGGCCATGATTTTTCCTTTATTCAGAAGGGTTTCCACGTAAAATCTTGATGTCATTATTGCTTCATTTTATTCTTGTTGATTTAACCATAACTTAATGTTCCGCGTTTATCGCTAATACCGTAAATAGAAGGATTAAATAATGATTGGATTATTTTTAGTGAATATATTTCTTATTCATAGATATTTGGTTCATTAAATTAAAAATAGGATAAAAGATTAAATTTGTCTGCAAAATAAAATAGATTTATCATCCGTTAATAGTTGAAGTCAAATATGCACTCGCTATTACTAGTTAGGGTCAAATTTGCCAACTGTGTTAGATGAAATAAATTTGCCCTTATTTTTAACCGTAGAAGCTAGCTACCGATGATTCACGGGTTACTCAACTAAAGATTAGTTTTTTTTAAAATGAAGAGTAAATTTTGAACCTCGTGCATCGTTCAAGAGCAAATTTGACTCCTTCGCTGCTTACGAGCGAATTAAATTCATTAAATTTCAATTCGGAAGTACTAAAACGACGCCGTTAAACATCAAAGGCTGTTTTGGTTACTGTTTTTGGTTCTCCTGAAAGGATAGAGAGCGAAAAAGAGAGAATATATGTCTGTAAAGATAGAGAGAGGAAAAGGGTAGTGAGTAAAGGAGTATTCCCACTAATAAGGGGTTGTTTGGGAAGGATATAGAAAATGTGAAATTATAATACTCCTTCGTCTCAAATTATTTGTCCTTTTAGAAGGGATATTTGACCTACTTTACCCTTATTTATATCTGAGTTATAATTTCTCTTCATTAAATATTTACTCTACTATTTATGTGTAACCTGAGAAAATTCTACTAAAAATAAAATGGGGAAAAACTAATTAATTGTGCTTTGAACTTCGAAAATTACGGAGGATCTCACGTGATGTATCCTTGAAAGATAAGCTAATATATATATATATCGAATTTGACTACGTTGATAAAGACAATGCTATGCATGTAAGATGATGTATTCATATGTGAATTCTTGATTCTCTTTGTAAAATATATTTTGATTTTCAGTTATTTAATTTTAATTTCAGTTATTGTGATTTGTAGGGTCTTGTGCCAACCATATTTGAGTTAAAAAAAAATGAAATTCATAATATATGTTATGTAAGGCGGATTGTGTTTGATAGACACACTTGAAGCCAAGTTCAGAAGTTCAATAGAAACAACATTTAATTGGATGTTAAAATAAAAAAATAAAAAAAGAACAAATTTAGAGAACATATGCATTAAGCCTAAAATTTAAAGTCACAGGATAAAACAGAGTCCGGAGCTAAAATGGCATATTTTTACAGCAATTAGATCAAAATAGGTTGTCTTTTTTTTTTATACCCAAATGGGTATTTTGTTGATCATTCAACGAAATACCCCAGTTACTCTTCATAGCAGCAACTCTTTTTTTTTTTTTTTTTTTTTTTTTTTTTTTGCTATTTCGTGGATTGTTCCACGAAATAGCTTTTTTTTTAAAATTTTTTTTTGCATTTCGTGGAACAATCCACGAAATAGTTTTTTTTTTTTTTTTTTAATTTCGTGAAAAAAATGATTTTTTTTTTTACATATCATGACACAATCCACGAAATAGATGTTTTTTTTATTTTATTTCGTGAATAAAAAAAGAAATAGGAAATTATAATTTTTTTTTTGTTTTTGCATTTCGTGTATTAAAAAACGAAATAGGATAAATTTTTTTCTAATTTCGTTCGTATAAAAAGGAAATTGGAAAATATATATATATATATATATATATATATATATATATATATATATATTATTTCGTGTATTAATGAAGGAAATTGATTTATTTTTTTATTTTTTTTGCATTTCGTAATCTAATGAACGAAATAGGTTTTTTTTTTTTGTATTTAGTGAATAAAAAAACGAAATAGGAAATTATATACATATATATATATATATATATATATATATATTGCATTTCGTGTATTAAAAAACGAAATAGGAAAATAATTTTATTTTCATTTCGTTTATATAAAAATGAAATAGGAATATATATATATTTCATTCATGTACCAATGAAATATTTCGTGGATTGTTCCACGAAATGCAAAAAAAAAAAAAAAAAACAGTTTTATTTATATTAACGAAACTGTTTTTTTTTTTAATTTAAAACTGTTTTTTTTTATTTTTTATTTTGCATTTCGTGGAACAATCCACGAAATATAAAAAAAAAAACAGTTTTTTTATATATTTTTGAAATTGATCTTATATATATATATATATTCCAAATTGATTAAAAGCCATTTTTTAATTTTTTTAAAATATATTTTTCAAAAAACTTAGTGTTTAACTGTAAGGTTATTTTAGTCAACTTTATATATCGAGAAAATTAGTCAGCTTTATTTTCAAAAATTGAAACCGCAGAAGTGAAATTGACATTCACAGATACATTATCCCTGGATTTTTACGTTGAAATCTATTGCGTATCATCATCTTATAAGTAAATAAAACTGAAAATTTCATGCCAATTTGGGGAAAAATTGAAATTGAATGTGATAAAAGGCGTTTTTTTAAAACTCGGCTCGGTCAAACCGCCTTATGGCAGTTTGTGTGCATAGATCTCGGAAAAATACCCAAAATCAAAAAAATAATCGCGTAAATCGGACGTCCGAGCGCAAAGTTATGACCATCTAAAGTTTGACGACTTTAGTTTTTCTCCCTATATTTTTTAGAATTATATTTATATTTAAAATAAAGTTATGTCTTGACTTTACAATTTTTTTTTTCGATTATTAAAAAACGAAATAAGATTTTTTTTATTTCGTGAATATATAAATGTTTTTATAAATGAAACACAAAAATATATATATGTATATTCATCATATTTCATTGGTACATATATATATATATATATGTATATAATTTCCTATTTCGTTTTTTTATTCACTAAATACAAAAAAAAAAAAACCTATTTCGTTCATTAGATTACGAAATGCAAAAAAAATAAAAAAACAAATCAATTTCCTTCATTAATACACGAAATAATATATATATTTTCCAATTTCCTTTTTATACGAACGAAATTAGAAAAAAATTTATCCTATTTCGTTTTTTAATACACGAAATGCAAAAACAAAAAAAAAATTATAATTTCCTATTTCTTTTTTTATTCACGAAATAAAATAAAAAAAAACATCTATTTCGTGGATTGTGTCATGATATGTAAAAAAAAATCATTTTTTTCACGAAATTAAAAAAAAAAAAAAAAAAAAAAACTATTTCGTGGATTGTTCCACGAAATGCAAAAAAAAAAAAAAAAAAAAAAAAAAAAAGCTATTTCGTGGAACAATCCACGAAATAGCAAAAAAAAAAAAAAAAAAGAGTTGCTGCTATGAACAGTAACTGGGGTATTTCGTTGAATGATCAACGAAATACCCATTTGGGTATAAAAAAAAACACAGCCTATTTTGGTCTAATTGCTGTAAAAATATGCCATTTTGGCTCCGGACTCGGATAAAACATAACATGATTCTTCATGAAAGGATAGAGAGAGAGAAAAAGAGAGAATATGTGTGTAAAGATAGAGGAAAAGGGAAAGAAGGCGACACAAGGAATAACTAACAAAACAAAGGAGTATTCACATTTCACACTAATAAGGGGTCGTTTAGGATGAATCTAGAAAATGTGGGATTATTTTATTAACAACAACATATCTAATGTAATTCGATAAGTGAGATTTATGAAAAGTGGTGTCTACGCAACCTTACGTATTTGATTACCATGTTTAATTTTAGGATTGGTGGTTTGGTTTGTATCTAGACTAAAATGTGGGATTATAATACAAAGATTAAATAAATGAATGTTTGGTTCAATAAACCTGAAATGAGCTATACAAGATAAGATTATAATAAATAAAAATATATATTTGGTTTAAATTAGATGAACTTGGATAAATTTTTGTTTCTAATTTTAATCTTATTTTTCTTAAAAGACTTTGGAGAAACGTTGAATAAGTGTAAATTTCGTGATTTTTATTCCGGAATTACTAATCCCAAGAGTGTTATTCCATATAGAGTGTGGTATAAAAATAATAATAACATAATCGTGGTATAAACAATTAGAGTATTGCTAATCTCGAAATTTAATGGAACATGCTTTGATTCTGCAAGCGGTTCAGTACAAACGAAGAAATTTCGAGCAAAAGGGTTGGAACTCACTGATAGGAAAGGAGAGAAAAACAAAGCAATACCACGAGCTCCTCACACGAGCTCGTACACATGTAAAATAGAAGAATCCTTACCTTAGATATCTAAGAGCTACCCTTTTACACCTAACTTCACCTTGAAAAAAGCTCTAATCCAGCAACCAAGCAAAAGAGATAAGCTACGCAAGCACCACGGGATTAATGAGGGGGAAACCACGTCAAAATTTTGTTAACCTTTACCTAGATGATGGGGGAAACCCTTAGAGAGTATTTGTGAGTAAACGAAGGTATTTCTACCAAATATGAGATTATCTTGCATTTTATTGCGAAAATATTGTCTCATATTCTTGTAACTAGACAACCCCTAACAATATAAGTTAGGTATATAATCTTTGTCCTTTCGTTAATAATATGTTTACAGTTAAAGTTAAAAGTTTATGAAATGATAATATAAAATTTACTATATAATTATATCAATTGTAAGACAATTACAAGTCTTATGGTTAAGATTAATCGGTTAATTAATAAAAATGACAACAACAACAACATACCCAGTACCCACTAAGTGGAATCTGGAGAGGGTAGAGTGTACGCAGATCTTACCACTACAAGTGCCTGATTATCATGGTTAAACTACACTTTCAATGTAAAAGATCTTATATAGTATGACTTAAATCTGGTTAAAATTTAAGTTACGTACTATCAGTGAAATGAATTGTTACATTATAAATTCAATTTAATCAGATATATATTAATCTGTTTTTGTTAAATATATTTAGAATTTTAAATCAGTTTAATATAATGATAGTGCATAGAGTACTTCTGTACAGGGGTGGGCATGGTATGGTAGATACCGATTACCATACTGAAATTGAATTTTTTTATACCGCGATTTTGGTATTATGATATTTGGTACGGTATTTGGTATGCATTTTTAAAAAGTTTGGTATTCGGTATTTATAAAGAAAATACCGAAATACCGAATATCATACCGAAGTATATAATTACATATACAATTCATATATCTTAGTATTATAATACTAATAAATATATAAACTAGTATTATTAGAAAACTAATTGTTTTAACTTTTAACCTTGAAACTTTGACTACACTATCTTGATTTAAAGGTCTTTTTTTGTGTAATTGATTTATGAAGGGAATTGCTTGTACTTTCTTTTGAATATTTTTACATGTTTAAGGCGTTTAGTACATAATAATTGAAACGTTTATTAATTAGCGGAAGTCATAATTCGATATGAGTATATGTAAGTCGAAGTCGACAAACTATGGTACCGATTTACCGTACCTTAAAATACCGAAATTGAACCTTAAAATACCGAACCATATCAAATTAATTTGATACGGTAATAGTATAATATTTTTAAAAATCAAAAATTAAAATTACCATATCAAAATTTCAAATACCGTACTGTGCCCATCCTTACTTTTGTATGCGGTACTTTCTTTGTTTCTTCGTTTTCAGTTTTCACACGCACTTAATTTGAAAGTGTTCAAAGTACGTATGCTGCTTTCTACACGTGCTGTATCTAGCAAGTAGCTTTTGTTTATTCCTTCAGTCTCATTTATGTGACTTTACTTAATTGGGCGCACAATTTAAGACAGAGAAAACTTTAGTCATAGTCATAGAACAAACTTTACATATTCATGTAATTAAATTATCTTACTAAGATTAAAATAAAAAAATAAGAATTAGATTAGTTTTAAATATATAAAAATATATAAAATGTATCATTTTTGGGGCATATCAAAGAAATTCGTGCAAGAAAGAGGGAGTAATATTTCCAATAGTACTTTTTATTTTTGAGTTTCTCACTCAGTGTATGATATTTGCTTGAATCCAATTAATTCAGATTCACGTTAAAATTTCATATAGTGAGTGTAAAGCACTCCCTACTGAAAGCAATTCTATTTTCAGGACTCGAATTTAAAATATTTTATTATAAATTAACAGATACTTACTATCCTATAACAACTTCTGATGGTGTTGTGCGGTTAATCAGCATGTGCATAGTGAAGTTGCTGCAAGTTCCTTTCCTGTTATTTAGTATTTATATCGGTCTATCGAAGTTTGAATTTTGCTGGTGTCCTTTTGATCACTTACCCCTGTTTGAATGGTGGTTCCCATGGTTCATTAATGTATGGTTTTGTATGAAAACATATTTATTTTCATTGTTTTTAAAATTATGTGGTATGATGTTGTAAATTCGTGGTTCATCCCATAGTTATATAATCATGAAAAGTCCCAATTTTTGTAACCACGAATTTAGTGATTTTTCCGTGGTTACGTATTTTATTTTTCCATTATACCCCACCCTCCACCCCACCCCACCCTACCACTCACCCCTACCCTTATCCCACAACCACCCATGTCACCCCACCCACCCCTCCACTACCCACTACCCCTCACCACCACCCAACCCCCCCTACCACCCACTACCCCCATCCTCATCCCACTACCCCTCACCACCACTACCCCCACCCTCATCCTACCCACCCCTCCACCACCCCCACTCACTACCTACTTATTTTTTAAAGTTTCTATTTTATTCTTTACCTGAGTTTTATTAATATATATAAACTAATTTCTAATCAAGAGTTAAGGGTATTTTAGTAAACTTACAAGTTATTATACAGTATCATACAGTCAAACCAAACAATACAAATGTTATTAAACCACAACAAACGATACAGTCTATCCAAACATTGTGTTCATTAATACAATACAATACAATACAACACCATACTGTATCAAATCATACTGTATATTAATGAACCACGGGAAACAACCATCCAAACAGAAGCCGCAACTGGTTGACTCATATTGCTCTTTGTAGAACATCTTTTTGTCTTCGAAGAAAACATTAAACATGTCTTCTACACACCATTTTTTATTTAATTGTAAAAAAAATAAAAAATGAAGGTAAAAGTTGAAACCAACAGAGAGGCTCTAGGTTCTCTCTAAGTTAACTCCATCTCTTTATTCATTTTCCAGTTGGTCTGTTTGTTTGATTAAGTAATTAAATTGAGAGGGTGTAATTACACTCTCCAATTCTCGAGAGGAGGGAGGGGGGGGGGGGGGGGGGGGGGGGAGGGGATGAAAATTGGGTGTAATTATACCCTGTAATTCCAGAGTTACTTTTCAGTTTCTTTCTTTTTTTGTTTTATTTTAATTTCTTTTTATTTTTAATTTATTTTTTATTACCAGGTGGCTTTCCAAACAGACCCTTATAGGAAAGACTATCCTCCAAACATTCCTTCGTAATTACGAGATTAAAAGCGCATGAACCTGGACGGCAAAGCAAACATCCTGCCAAAACTATTGCCACAAATTATTTTGCTTGCTGACAACAATAGCAACTATTATGATAACCAAAGATATCTATAAACGAGGGAGTTAAAGTTAACTCTGATAATTCTATACTCCTATAGCTCTATGTCCATCTGGTACATAAATTATTTGTTTTTGAAACAAATGCCACCGTAACATCAGTGTTTTAAAAGGCGAGGGCGTAAGGCGGCGTTTTACGTCTGCCTCAGTGAGGCGTAAGCCTCGAGGCACGGAGCGTAAGCCCCATGGGGTTTTAATTTTTAGTATTTTATAAAATGATATAATTATAATAAATATTTTTAAATAGGTGAAATAGCGTAAAAAATTGAAAAAAATTATAAATAAGTGATATGTATATATATATATATATATATGCTCCACACCCCCCGCCCCCCCCTCCAAAAAAAAAATTAATTAGAACAATCTATTATACGCTACTTACAAGTACAAGTGACTGCTCGTTACTTTTTTGAAATAGTAGAAGACAAGATAAATAATTGAAAAAGAATATATATATATATATATATATATATATATATATGCTCCACCCCTACAAAAAAACTAATTAGAATAATCTATTATACGCTACCTATAAGTACAAGTGACTGCTCGTTACTTTTTTGAGATAGTAGAAGACAAGATAAATAATTGGAAAAGAATATATATTAGGCATTCTAGCAATAAAAAAAGGTCTTGACTTTTAAATTTAATGTTTTAATTCCTTTTTAAAACATTTGAGTAGTTACATGTTGACTTTTCAAAATTTGGGCATTATATAAAGGACTTATTTAACAAATTTCGTTTTAGTTCGAAGAAGTTTTCTGGGCTTACGCCCCAACAAAAAAAACTCGTCCCAAACGTCTGGGTCCGAATTGCTGGGCGTACACCTTTGGAGACTTTCGCCCCGACCCATCGCCCCGGGGCATTTTTGATACGCCCCGCCCCAGGACTCACCCCGAAAACAACTTTTAAAACACTGCTTAACATGAATCATTATTGTTTGAACGATCACCCTCCTGATGAATTAATTCATTTCAAGTCCTTGCTACAAAAGATTGCAACAAGTTAGCAACACTTCTTAAGATTGATTCTGTACCCAATTTTCCAACTACCATCACTATACAAACAACAGATTATCTACGAAGGGGAGGATATCGTTTACAAGGTCCGTTTAAGGTGGGTCATACAATGAGAAAAATGTACTGTAGCTTTATATACAATCAAATCAATTGCCAGTCCTTCCCGGCATCCACCTTTCCCTTTCATTAATTATACTTTCTTGGTTCTACTATTTCTGGGTTGGGACAAGGTTGAAATGGACATAAAGTTGATATAACACCAGTACATGTTCAATGCAGTTGGCTTAAAGTTGGCCAAACGTCCCACCAAAAAAATGGAAGGAAAGAAAAAAAAAAAAAAAAAAAAAGGCCAAAGATCACAAAGTTCAGCAACCTATAAAGTACTCCCACTGAATATAAAAGGCAATTAACCTTCAAAGTAAGATAACAAGAATGTCAAAATGACAAAACCCCCAAGACCAGAAAGGCACGATACATAATGTCTTAACGGTCAACAAACTCTACATTTTGTAGCAATGAACAGCCAGCCAAAAGAACGACGCTACTTCCTCAGCTTCATCATAAAATGGGTAGGAGCATTCTGTGTTTAGTCCATTTCCTGTGATCGTCTTACACAACGACTGACCCTTTTCTTGAACTCATCTCTTTTTTCTCTCCATTCCTTCTGCAAAAGACAATAAACGAGACATTAGAGATATTGCGCTTCAGGGAACTGGGCAGAGCAAGTTATTGAAGAAACAAGACATCTGTCCACGAGTTGAAAGGTGCAACAAATGAAACAGTTAGAAGTTTCAAAGGAAGAGAGGGACGAAAAAGGGAAAGGTTAAAATGTGTGAAAAAAAAAAAACAAAGAGGATTTCGGGAATGCGTCTATAGTTCATCCTTTCTGTACAATAACAGTAATTTACATAACATTGTGTGAGTTCTATTTTATCAGCACCTTTCATCCTGCAAACAAATGTTAAATCTAAAAACATTTTGGTGGTTAATTCTGTCAAGCGAAAATATCTTTCAATGGCGGATTAATCATATTATCATGACACAGGCTTAACTGCATTTTAAGGCTAACTCCCACAAGTCAAGATATCTACGGACATTTTGTTGATATAGAGAGAGGTGCAGGGATATTACTAAGCGGAAAGCTAAAAGAAACCCTAATGAATGAGTGAAGTAATGTGAATTACAAAAGGTACTTACAGCAGCTTCCACATTAGCAGGAGATTCATCATTAGGGCTTGAAAGCATGGATATGATGCTTAGAACTATACTCTCCACCTGCAAAGGAAACTCTGAATCAAGTTTTGATTCGATAGAAGTTATACTCTTTAATGCTAAAACAGCATACAGAAAACCCTCTTAAACCAAACAATCACAAAAGAAAGAACGCATAAAGTGGCACACCTGCTGGATGTGTAAGTTAACAGTGTTCTCAATTGTGTTGGTTACATTTCCTCTCTGATTCACAATGAAAGAAGTAGTGTGTACTATTCATAACAAAGGGGGATAAACACGTCTTGTTTTATTGCACTATGCATAATGTCTTTAAATTTTACACGTCTTATAATTAGTCCGTCCAAAAAGTGGTACTTAGCTCTCAAAAAAAGGAATTTCCCTCCCTGTACCAACGGGGAGAAAGAATCTCTCACCTAATCCCAACAAAAACTTGAATAAATAAGTACCAGAACTATTAAAACAATACCGGCTTTGTACTACTATTTGGTTTATCTTAAATCATCAGTAATGCTCAGTGCTCACCAACCACTTCCATACCCAAAGAATCAAGCAACACTAGATCTCAACTATTGCATAAGAAGTCAAAAAGCAATAAAGCAGCACTGAAGTCAGTGTAGGACAGCTGGCGTTCTCACATTTGACATGCATCTTCAAGTTGGTGAACATGAGTGTCGAACAAAGAATTCTAGCGAAATTAGAATATGTAAGAATCCAATGCCAATGCTTATACCAAGCAATTAGTGTCAGCAGTTTTTAGCCCCCTATATAAAAAAACTCTACTTAATAAATTAGAAATACAACAAATTAATAGCAACTGAGTCACTTCATAATTTATATTGCACATTTTTCAAATTGTTTGAATAGTCAGGTCGGGTAAAACCTGCTGATAACGGTCTCCTCAGTTTCTCCAATTCTGGATGGACACTTGTGGGGACCCAAAGCATAACCAAAGAGTTATTTCAGCGAGGAAACAGAAGACCAGACCACTACTATTATTGTCCAGTTACACTAAAAGGGCATACACAAAAGATATTTCTTTTCTTTTTGCATTGCAGAATTGCCTTTGGAGATGCTTGTATATAAATACCCGTAGTGTTAGAAAACCCTCTTCATTTTCATCAGCTGAGTTCACCATGAGACAAGTTTATCAGTTTACTGAAGCTCAAGAACCAACCTACTCAATTGCAAAGTACTAGGATAATTCAAGCATTAAAAGAAGTATCATAAAAAGAAGGCTAGCAATCATAAGATGTTACAACATATATTCCTGATCCCAGGTTCTTGAGGTGATTTTGCCCTTACATAGCCTTTTACAAAGAAAAGAGCAACACAATTAATCAAAAGATCGTTAAAAATATTTGGCAGCATTTAAGATTAGTATAACAGAAGATCTTCGTAGTTTCTTTTGGCTTTTCTTTTTATTTCTTTGACAAGTCGGAAGATTTGAGTTGAAACAAAAACATGAAATACGCAAATCTTTGACAGACATTAACCCCCTGTACAACATAGGTAACTTTTTTATCAGCAAACAAGATATAATATTTATAAAATATAACCAGACAACAAGAAGGTGAGTGAGCGGTCCCCAACGCAAGAAAAACAAAAGAAAGATCGCCTTTATACAATAAATCCTACTCCTGAAATGAGCTAATGAAAGCTATAATCTTGTCTATTTTCATATACGTCCTGATAATTGCACCAAAAGGTTAGCCGCTATAGGTAAGATTTTTTGCAATAAGCAAATTGAAAAGGATAATAAGGAATGAATTTACTGCATACACATTTCATCAAAGGTCTTTGATAGTCATACCGTGTGGACAGGAGACCAACGTTCACTAGCGAGCTCATAGCCGTTTGGATCATCACCCGGGGGGTGAAGAATTGAGATGCAAACCTTTCCATCAGAGTAAACTGTATGGCACACCAGAATACCGAGCAAAAACCAAAATCAATGATGATGATGATGAAGGTAATGAAGAACAATCGACTTATTAATCTAGATAGATATGTAGCTACAAACCATTAGGATGCCAGATCTCTGTGGTAAATCTTACGGTTGGAGGACTGTTGGGATAGTTTGGAGGAAAGCTCATGATGGCATTAAAGAAACCCCCTTCACTGCAATTATAACAATTACACAATGTTAGACATTCCTCATACAAACTTATCTGTACACATTAACATCGGACATAACCAAATGTCATCGGATCCATAAAGCAGAGGAAGAGTTAATAACAAATAAAAAAGAATTGATAAACGTAGAATAGAACTCTTGAAAATGAATAATAACAATATCGGTTCTCAAAACCATGAACACAGAAGAGCGCAGAGTTGACTGAAAACAGTTGCTTTTTCAAAAATTGTAGACCGGATTCGAGCTGTGCAAGCGGCCACTAATACTTGCATTAAGGTAGGTTGTCTACATCACACCCCTTGGGGTGCGGTCCTTCCCCGGACCCTGCTAATGCAAGATGCATTGTGCACCGGGCTGCCTTTTTTTTTTTGTTGTCTAGGAAAAGAAAATTATCCATTTAGCGTCAAAACAAATTCTTTATTTGTACATACGCATAGCCTTTCCCCAGGGTAAGATGCCGAATATTTATACCGCAATTTCTTGAATCTATTGAGATAGTGGAGATACTCAATTGGAATGAGAAGAACTACTCATCCAATGAATTGGCATACCTCTTACCCCCTGTTTGGATGGTCATTTCCCGTAGTTCATTATTGTATTGTTTTCTATGAAACCATATTTTTTTCCATTGTTTTCAAAATTATGTTGTATGGTTTTGTAAACCCGTTGTAATTCCATGGTTATATAACCATGAAAAAGCTCAATTTTTGTAACCACGGATTTGGTGGTTTTTTGCATGGTTACGTATTTCATTTCCCCATATACTCCACCCTACCACCCACCTCCTTAGTATCCCCAAAAACGGTACTAACGAATCTATAGTTCTCAAATTTCCATGGGTTGGAAAAGGGACAATCGACAGGGAGTTCATCCTCAAGAAAAAAACTGAACTCAAGATCCTACTTTTCAACCAATCAACGCAATCCACTATATATTCTGCTATATTCCCTTTAATTCCAATACAAAGATACGACCTTTACAAGATAAAATTAGTATATTCTAGTTCAAAGCTTCAGCAAAAATAGGCAAAACACAGAACCCAAATGGGCCAAATCAGAAATGCCGACGCGTAATTACAAACTTAGGCTTAAACCCTATCAATAGAATTACTGCTCAATACAATCCTGAAATAGTTCAGCACCCAATTACTTGAATCGACCGGACAGACATTCCAGGGCAAATTTACACCAAAAAATAACAAATTCTAGAAATAAAGAGCTATAAGCCAATACAAAAAAAACTACTTTTACAATTGGGACAAATCAGAACACTATAGCCACCTCTACAAAATGCAAACAAATACTCCCTCTGTTCCAAATTATGCGATACACTTTCCTTTTTAATCTGTCCCAAAAAGAACTGATACATTTCTATATTTATAGATAATTTAATCTATGGCTTGTTTTAGACCACTAAGTTTCAAAAGTTTCATTTCTTTCTTAAATTCCATGCCTAGTCAAACTATATCACATAAATTGGGACAGAGGGAATAATTACAAACTTAGACTAAACCCAATCAATAGAATTACTGCTCAACAGTTAAGAACCCAATTAATTGAATTGAATAAATAGCCATTCAAGAAAAAAAATTACACCAAACAACAAAAAATTCAAGAAAACAAGAACCATAAGCCCAAATACAAAATCAAGAAAATACAATTGACTCACTATAGAGTATCTTGTGGTCCAATAATAGTAACACTCCATTCAAACAAATTGCTTTCATCAACTAACCCAGCAGAAAAACCATCAACTGGGTTTTTACAGAGATCTGCAAAGAAAAAGGACAGATCTTTAAATAACCCAAAAATCAAGAATTTAAAAAACAACCCCAATTCAGCAAAAAGTTGCAAAAAATAACCCCCCCCCCCCCCCCCCCCCCCCCCCCCCCCCCAAAAAAAAAAATGGTACCTTTAAGTTGTTTCTGAAGGAGAAGACTAGCTTGTGAAGGTGAACCTGAAGCCATACAACTTCAGAGAGATAAAGAGCTATTTTCTTCTAGAGAGAGAAAGTTGATGAAAATATTTATATATAAAAAGGGTGTCTCTCAAGAAGGTTCTAGGGTAACGAAAGAGATGGATAGATAAAAAGAAAGAGAGACTTATAGGGATGTTATATGTTATGTTTTGGAATTTATATAAACAGTGGCGGTGCAGTATATATATATAAATACTGGGGGTCAAAAAAGAGTAAAGACCCATCTTTTTTTAGCCTAAAAACTGACTGATATACTGTCTGTCATACAACACCCGATTGTGGAAAGATTCAAAGTATAGGGGCGGTAAAAATAGTGTTTTAGTCCTGGGGCGGGACAATGGTAAAACGCCTCGAGACTTACGTGTGGGGTTTACTTCTGTGAGGCTTACTTTCTAAGAGCCCGACTGTACGTCTTAAACACGCCTAACGGCCAACGCTCGGAGCTTACCTAATAATTTACACAAATTATGTGTCAAATTTCATTTGTTAACACTGTTAACCCTCGTAATTCTTTAATAAAAAGATGATGTTTAATAGGTTTTTCATCTATAGAAATAAGAAGATTGAGATAACTCAAATGGCAAGCCGTGATATTGCATAGTTATCATTTGAAAACACCGTGAAGATAAATATCACTTAACATGTTTACAAAAAAATACATAGCTGAATTTTACATCTTCATTCATTATTGGTCTCATGTGTTTGTCCCATATCTTAGAATTATCATATCTAGTTATCTCGCTATTTAAAATTAATTTTAAGGAATAAAACTAATTCTGAAATTAATTATCTCATAATTAATTATATTTTGAAAAAAATAGGTAGAAATTTATAATTAAACTTGAAAGAGCAGAATAACTTGAAAAGGAATAAAAGCAAAATAGGAACCTCCATTCAAAAGCGTCAAATCAGAGCAAATTATGAAGGAGAATGCATTTTCACTTTGAGCCCGTTTGGATTGACCTATAAGTTGCATATAAGTTGTTTTCAGCTTTTTTGAATGTTTGACTGGCCAACTTAAAGTCATTTTGTGCTTAAAATAAGCTCAAAAAAATAATTGGACCCATTTGACTTAGCTTATCTAAAGCAGCTTATAAGCTGAAAACAACTTATAAGCCAAAAAAAAAAAGTTAAACTACCCCAACTTATTTTTTTTAGCTTATAAGTTGTTTGAGCATAAGCCCATCCAAACAGGCTCTTTGTATTTGCGAATTTATCATCTTTTCTTTTACCCGTTAGAATATGAATAGAAAGAATTAAAATTAAGGCTAAGAATAAAAAAAAATAACTTATGTTTTAAAATTTAAGAATATAATAATAAGTTAATTTTTGCATTCATGGATGTGGCCTAATAGTCAACGAGATAGGAGCCCGTTTGGATTGGCTTATAAGTTGCTTATAAGCTGTTTTCAGCTTTTTTGAGTGTTTGGCTGGCCAGCTTAAAGTCATTTTGTGCTTAAAATAAGCTCAAAAAAATAATTGGACCCATTTGACTTAACTTATCTAAAGCAGCTTATAAGCTGAAAAACAGCTTATAAGCCAAAAAAAAATAAGTTAGACTACCCCAACTTATTTTTTAGCTTATAAGCTACAAATAGCTTATAGGCATAAGCCCATCCAAACAGGCTCTAGGTTAAGAAACATAAGGTCTCAGGTTCAAATTTCAGTAGAGACAAAAATACTAGGCGATTTTTTCTCATCTGTCCTAACCTTGGCGGATATAGTTACTTCATACCTGTTGCTGGTGGGGGGGGGGGGGGGGTGTGACAGGTATCCCGTGGAATTAGTCAAGGTGCGTATAAGCTGGCATCGACACCACAATTATTAAAAAAAATAACAAGTTCATTTTTTGTGTTTTTTGGTACTAGATTAAGGACTTGTTTAGCAATTTTAATTCTAATTTGGTGAGATTTTCTGATCTTACACCCTAAATAAAAATGCGCCCAATGCGTAAGTGTACAGCTCAAAACAATGGAATTTATGCCTCGTGATGCTTTCAGTTCCAGGTTGTCTCGGTGCGTTTCTACTATGCCATGTCCCCGGGTTTCACCTAAAAAACGTTATTTGAAACACTGTATATAATAGATATTGGATTCTCTTAATTTTCTCTTGTGCTTACTTCTTTACATTTTAAAATTTCCTTGTAGAAATTCCGGTTTTGAAACTGCTTGAATTCACGCCTCCCTGTAAAAATTTAGCTACGCTCGGTATTTGCACTAAATTAATATATGCATAATATGTGCTTGTACATAAACTTCTATCATTTAATTCATCATGATCAATTAAAATAATACTCTATTACTTATTATTTTATTAATATTGCATTAACCATCGGATATTTTAGGCTTTCCTATTACGAAAACTAAAGCTAACCCAAACTTATTTTCATACCAAAAACAAAACAAATTAAATATTTCCAAAGTCAGACCTAATTCAAATACAAACTTGTTTGGATGAAATGTTTCAAAAGCTAAATCAAAACTAAACTTAAAAACAGTTCTGGTTTCAACAAGTCCTTGTACTTCAACACAAGGAAAATAGTAACTAACAAACGGTCTTCGTAATAATCATCAATAGTTACGGTAGGATAAATATGAGTCTTCATTCTTAATTAGGGACCTCGAATCCGTGCTCTGAAAATGAAAAAAATTCTAATGGATAGCAATTCCGAATTCGAATTAATCGGAACTTCAAACCGACACAAAACATGCACCAAATAGGCAAGCTAAAAAGGAAAATACAAATTATTAAGAAAAAGGCGGCAACAAAAAAAAAAAAAAAAGGTAGGGAAGGGATGACCCAAGATATTAGCCACACTGACTCATCATTTCATATTTAGCTTTCACTCGACTAAAATATTTGATCATTAAGGATAATGTTTGTGCCTATTTTTTTGTCGAGAAGTGAAATTCTTCCGTTTAGTGATAAGTCTTCACCTCATATTGCCTTTCACGGAAAAAAGAGAAGTATAGTATATTATTGCAGTAAAATAAACTCTAATTATTAGTATATATAATATAATGATTGTGGCTTATTCGTAACTACAATTATTCAGTCCCAATAAATTACTCCGTAGTTCAGTAGTTAAGATATTACAATTCGAATTATAGTATTACGAATTCAAATTTCAATGCCCTAAGTCTTTCTTAAATTAACCTTAATTATAATGTGAAAACAGGGCCAGATGGAGTTTGTTGGTGCAGATAGTTTCATCATATGGCCCCAATACTTTTCGTACATATAAAATTCCATGTAAAAGTTTACAAAACTATAATAGTGAGCTTAAATTTTAGATCCGCCCTTATATAAAAATGAAGATCAACTTGCTAATAATCTTCACATAACAATATTCTAATTTAGCTTAGGTAGATTTGGTTTTAGGACTCCTTTGAACTTGAAAGCATAGTGAATTTGTGATGATTAATTTTCAATAAATTAAAGCGAGAAAATAAATGTTACTAGTTGGATTTGCTTGGGAATTTTGATCGGTTTGTTTGAGAGTGTTTTTTTTTTTTTTTTTTTTTTTGGGTCTTCTTTCACTTTTTTCATTTGGGCTAGGACTTGAATGTTATTTCAAACTTGAGGAGGGTCCACGTAATTCATGGATTTGGAAAAAATAAATTCATGGACAAACCGGGCCTAATTATCAGATCTTGGCATCATCTCTTCCACATATATATATTTTTTTTTAAAAAGGATAAACAATAAATTCAATATTTCATCAGCATTTAAATACTCCTAATAAAGTTCATTATTTACAAAATAATGATGGCCAAACGTATATTCACAAAAAAAAAAGTATATAATAAAAATGAACTTCATTACTTAAGAGTTAAGATAACTTAAAAGTTAAGATAATGAAATATTAACTTATAGTCAAACGTCAAGGAACCAAAAAAAAAAAAAAAGTATTTTCAAATGGCTGGTCTTCCATTTTTTATGGTCAAAAAGGGGGGAATTTGTGATCTCGACTTGACATATATAGTTCTTTTATTTTATTTTCTTCAATTTTTACTTTGAGGAATATTATCACTTTTTCTAATATGAACACCACAAAGATCTAAAAGAAAGAAATTAGAAGTAATATGAGGCAAAAGATTGATATTAAGTGCAAAGTGGAACCAATAAGGATTATGGTGGAGTGGACAGTTAAATGTTTTTTTCATTTTTAATCGAAGGTCTCGGGTTCAAGTCTTGCGTATGCAGTAGTGGAATCAGGATTTTCATCTAGGGGGTTCAAAAATTCTAAAAGGTAAATACACGAAGAAGTCAAGGGGTTCAACATCTACTATATCTATATAATAAAATAATTTTAACTTTGAAAATACACTGTAATTTTTCACCTAGTGAACCCCTGGAGCCAACGTTGCTCAGCCTCTGTGCTTATGGAATTCAAAGGCGGAGCCAAAATTTTAACTTTATGGGTTCTTAATTTTAGATTGACCACTTAAAGTGGTAATAATTGGATTCCAAATTTTATATTTGTTTCCATTCAAAATAAATTTCTTAACCCAAATACATTACTCGAGCAAAAGTTATTGGGTTCGGTCGAACATATATTAGGTCTTCTAGCTACGCCCAGATGGAGTCCTCTTTGTTAGAAAGTGATTTTTCTCCAATGTGGGACTTTTCCATACTAATCCTAATTTAATCGGACCTCAATGCGAGTACCAGCACCAAGTGAAAAAATAAAAAGAGAAGTGCAAGGATGCCGATTCCCATTTGAAGTTGAAGAACATAACTTCTTTATAAAGTTCCTCTTTCTTACTCATTGCTCATGGCTAAAGGATGTGTCTTTCGATGCATGCAATTTCAATGGCTCGTATAAAGCTTTCAAATGCTATTTTTGGTTCCTTATGGCTTACTCATTATGCATTTTGCAACCACCAAAAATGTGAGAAGAAGGCAAAATACCCAATCATTTCCAATCAAAAGTTTCAAGCCTTTAAAATGGAAACATATTTTTACTAAGAAGCGACTTCTCAATACGAATTCGAATTGATCGGATCTCAAAATGGGTTCCTGAATTGGGTGAAAACAGAAAAAAAATCTTGCAAAAGGTGAGAAGAGACCAAACGTGAAATGATCAGTTTTATCTTTCTGCAATCAATTAACCACCTAAAAAATAGTTTATTTTTTACATAATTAATAGTTTTTTTTACGCTATTCTATTAAGTTACAGTGACTTGCAATAATAAGTAATTTAATTTGGTAACCTAAAAATAAAGTAAATAATTTGTTGTAATCAATTGAAATGTGGTGATTTTTTTCACACTACTACTAGTATATATAAAAATTTATGTGTACATAGGGCTGGAAAGGAGGGGTTGAGTGGGCTAGTCAACTTTTTCATGTAAATGGACCAATTGCATGGGCATGCAAAATTGAATTATGTTGTCCCAAAGAAGCAGTACTAATTTAAGCAAATATCCTTTTAGCCCCTATTTAAATTTTATTCTTATTTTTAAAAGTCGTGTAATATAACTGTCTAAAATTTTAAAATGTAGTCGACCCGTTTGGCCATAAGAATTATTCACTTTTTTCCAGAATTTTATTTCACTTTTTTCAAAAATTAGTGTTTGGTCATGAAAATTTCAAATACAACTTGAAGTTGGATTTGGAATTTGAAAAACAATAAAAACTTGTTTTTCAAGTTTTTCACAACCAAAAAAGTACATTTCAATCTATGGCCAAACACAACTCCAACTCCAAAATTTCAAAAAAAAAGTGAAAAAGTTTTTGGTTTCTATGGCCAAAAGCCTACTAATGTTTTCTCAAAAAAATCAATTTATTTATAAAGCATATTTAGACCATGATTTTAAAGGTCCTTAAAAGACAAATAAGAAAAAGAATTAGTATTTACTAAATAATTATCTTAAAATGGGACGACCGACAATTTTTTTTTGAATAAGTAATGCGTCCATTGGTACTTTAATTTGTATTAATGATTTATTCGTCAAACAAATACTCCTTATGTACCAATTTATGCGAAACGGTTGAGATTTCGAGCCAAACAAGAAAAATCGTGGTTTATTTGTATGCCCTTTAAATATTTTAAATTGTTAATTATGTGACTAATAATACTTTTTATGTAATTTTTAAAATTTTAAATTATTTTTAAAAAAACTTAAATATTGTATGTTCGAATTCACAGTCAAAATAAAAAGTTTGAATCTCGAAATCCAAACTGTATCAAATAAATTGGGTTAGAGGGATTAATAATTTTGCGTTTAAGACTATTGACCTAAATGATGACACTACTGCAACTAGACAAAATACATACCAACATGTGTATGCTTTACCTCCATGGACCATGTGTTGCACTTAGATACAGAAGGTTGAAAACAAATCTAGCACCTAACATGCTATGTTGTTTTCTTTAGTTAAAGTTAAACGAATGCCCATTTATTGTTATTAGTTTTTTCTACCAGAATAATATATCTTCAGTCTATGATATAAAGAACATAATAAGGAATCGAGTGTAAGACATTTCAATAAACAAGCACTTATTTAAAATAAATTGCAAATATTATTTCAAAATGTTGAGCAAAAATCTATAGCCAAAACGGTAGATACATGACAATATTTAGGAGTTTTATTGAAATTGTAATTCCAAGAATACCATAAAGTAAAATCAACGAAGCAACAGGGGCATTTGGTCTAGTGGTATGATTCTCGCTTAGGGTGCGAGAGGTCCCGAGTTCAATTCTCGGAATGCCCCAATTTGTAACTTTTGTATGACCCTTTTTCAGCTTGCAATATAATGAAAACATACTTTATAGGGAAAAGGGGCAAATAGTGTATCGTTAAAAAGGTGATAGCATGTATATCCTTTATGACCATTTTTCAGCCTGCAATATAATGACACATACTTTATAGGGAAAAGGGGCAAATAGTATATCTTTAAAAAAGTGATAGCATATATTATATATCCTTTCACAAATGGTGCATATTACCCTTTTTCAGCTTGCAATATAATGAAAACATACTTCATAGGGAAAAGGGGCAATAGTGTATAGTTAAAAAGGTGATAGCATGTATACCTTTATGACCATTTTTCAGCCTGCAATATAATGACACATACTTTATAGGGAAAAGCGGCAAATAGTATATCTTTAAAAAAGTGATAGCATATATTATACATCCTTTCACAAATGGTGCATATTACCCTTTCATTAATCAGGTTTTTATTTTCTGAATTAAAAAATTATTTGCCTTGTTTTTTAATTTAAAAATTGCTAAAATCAAAAAATTGTCCATCATTTTCATGTTAACAAATTATAAATTTTCACCAAAATTACCCAAAACCTTCACTAAATTATCCTAAATTTCAAATATGAACTCTTCAATACATTCCCAATCTTTTAAAATAACATCCATTAGAAATGGAGTACGCTTGCGCAAACCCAAAATATTTCTTGGAATAAGAAAAGTGCATAACTTGGAAATAAAGGGGCAACAAAGAAGAAAAGTAGATGATGGCTGGAAATGACTTTAGTCCATGTAGCAACAAATTTTAGCCTGTTTGGGTTTAGTCCATGTACAATAAGCTAAAAAAAATAAGCTAAAAAAAATAAGTTGGGGTAGTGTAACTTATTTTTTTTGGCTTATAAGCTGTTTTCAGCTTATAATCTGTTTCAGATAAGCTAAGTCAAATGGGTCAAATTATTTTTTTGAGCTTACTTTAAGCACAAAATGACTTTAAGCTGGCCAGCCAAACACTCAAAAAAACTGAAAACAGCTTATAAGCAACTTATAAGTGAATCCAAACGGACTCTTTAATTCTACTGTATTTCTCATCATACCTAGTGGAAGAAATGCGTTGGGTGATCGTTTGATGTGTGTAAAAGCACCAATCAGGCCTAAAAATCAAACTTCAGTGTGAAAGCAATGTTTGCAAATGCGGCTCATAGCCAAAGAACAAGAGCAACAACTCGCATCATCATCCGAGCATTAACATCTCAAGTTCAAAATTTCGGATTTGTGCAAGCGAGCTGTATTTCGAATAAGCGTCATTTTAAAAGATTGGGAATGTCTCGAGAAGTTCATATTTAAAATTTGGGATAATTTGGTGAAGATTTTGAGTGATTTTGGTGGAGATTTACAATTGGATTAACATAAAGATGATTGACATTTTTTTGGTTGTTTGTTATTTTAGCAATTTTTAAATTAAAAAATAAGGAAAATAATTTTTTAATTTATAAAATAAAAGCCTGTTAACAAAAGGATAAATATGCACCATTTGTATAACGACGAAGTATATATGCACCATTTTTTTAACTAGGGGCATTATGCTCTATAACGCAAAGTTGAGAGGTATATTTGCCCCTTTTCCCTACTTTATATTTTTTTTCAAATTTAAATTAAAATTCGAGTCCTGCAAAACCAGTTATGTTTTGCTATCCAAACCTACTTACGAAATATCATAAATCCCTTTTTTTAATGACAACTCAGTCTTAAAATATGTTTTTATTAGTAACAATAAGCCTTAACCTTCCACGTGTACTTAAAACGAAAATGCTTGAATACTTGTTGCTTATAGAGAAATTTATAGTTTTTGATCCATAATCTCTCTTTAGATTTTTGTTATGAATTTTGATATCTTATTTGGTTATGAGATAGGAGTGTAGTGCTGTGACAAAGATACATTTTTTCTTTTGATTCGATTGGTTGACTTGAATCTCCGGAGAATAAAGGAAATATCTTATTAAGGTCATCATTTTTTTCGGTAAATATGCTCTGCAGGCACTTGAACCTACAAAACAAAATTATATTTGATCGGTCGAAATATGTCATTTGCACATATAATGTATTTTTGTTTGCCTATGATTGATTGGGTATACCACATCATTTTGGCCGGTGGTATGGTCCTATATATTGACTCTCCTATTTGAATTGATGTGCCACAGAAGATGACACGTGATATCGGTCCCGCATCTAGGATAAGATTGACATATCGAGCTTAACAAAGTGGATTCATCATTTAAAATTAAAATTGTTGGGTTAAAACAACCCAAATATACTCTTAGTAGGCGTTTGGCCATGAAACCAAATACTTTTCACTTTATTTGGAATTTTGAAGTTGGAGTCGGAGATGGAATTGTGTTTGATTATAGTCTTTATAAAGAATATTAGGTTGTTTGAATGCACTGAAAGTAAAAACGTGAAATAAAGTGAAAACATGATTTTAAGAGTTTTTCATTTTTCAAATACAACTTCAAGTTAGTATGTTATTGTTTGTTTTGAGTTAAACCCGCACAATTTTTCCAAAAAACCTCAAACCATGAAGAGTTTCATACTCCTAGCATAAATTTTTGTTGGTTGTCTCATTTTGAGATAACTTCTTAGTAAATATTGTTTTTTTATCATTCTTGCAATTTATGGAACTTTTGAAACTGCAAAGAATTCTGTTGAACAAAATGAAAATCTTATGAAGAAACGTCAGGCCACCGTCTAAACAATGTTAGACATTAGAGAACAGTTTAGTGTTTTGTCAGCTACAAAGGTTATATTTGCATAAATCTCTAAAATATGGACAATATGGAAATGATAGCCAAAAATGGGACATTCGTATAAATTTGCTTATATGTAACATTTTTTGCAACTGCCAATGTGAAACTTTATTCTCAGACTCAACACAAATAAGTGTGCTAGTCCAATGGATTTAGACTTTTTAGTTAAACATATATAAATTAAACTTGAATAATTAACTACTATCCACAATGGAACTCACTAGAAGAGAAGAACAATTGAATTTGACGCCAAACAAATCTCCGTCTTTTATATTTAATAGATCTTGTTTGCACACTCAACGTAAATAAATTAGCTAGTTGAATATCTTAATTAAATTCATATATATTGAACTTGAATAATTAGCCTTTTTCACAGTAAATAATTAACTTAATATTATAACCTATAACATTTATTGGAACTAACATCTTGAATTTAAAATAAAGTTCAAAATATTTTACAAATTCAGGTTTTAATAAAATTTAACTACCTACATCACACTTAAAGTGTTAGTACATAAATTACATTACACGTAAAATAGAGACTAGTAGAAGAACGAGTACTTTTACTACTATGTACCATGGCTTTGATACCATTTTTTTTTTGATAAACAATAAACTTTTATTATGTAAAGAGTATTTTTACAAAGGGAGGAGAAGGTGGTGGGTAAAGCCCTCCTTCTGCTTAATTTTGTTGATCCTTATATAATGGATTAGTACAAGAAAAACGATAAATTAAAAGACAAGAATGACCAATAATGGCTGACAAAGTATTTTACAAGATAAAAAGAAAACTTAAAACTCGGCTAGTCTAAAAAGAAAAGTTTAATAATTACAAAAAACAAAATACTTTTCTTTATAAAAGCAGTAGTTAGTGGCGAGGTCCACTTATCATTTCATCTTTTCTTTTCCCTTATCGCTTGCGGGCGTGGAAGATTCTTCCATCTAGCTTTTGAGCTTTGCCATAAATTCTTTAATATCTTCTGAATCATCAAGACGTGAGATTCCCCTATCAGGCAGATCTGGTCTTCATCATCATTGTCTATGGTTGTTAGACCCCGTATTTTATACGTCGAGTTATTCGAGAAGGAATCGACGTGAGATAGAAACCTCGGATTTTAATTTCTAAACTAGAACTAATCGGTTATAAATTTTACTTAGAATAAAAATGTTATTGGAGATTAGGAACTACTTAATTGTGGTGTTAATTAAAATTTTGTGACAACCATGAACCAAGAAGGAACACCAACGTGCAATACACAAAATATGACTCAAAGTCATCTAAAACAAGGCTATTATGGAAGACATACACATATGCATTTAATGTTGATTCATCCACTACACTTTCATTATATTGTGGACAATTAAATTGGAAGAAATATACATGTAATACTCGGCCAAGATGGCTGAAAATTGAAGGAGAAAAAGTTGAAGCATGCAATTGAATATTGAAGCATCCATTACTTTATGAAAGCATGCGTTATTTTATGAAGACATAACATGGTGGAGGAATCATTTCACATTAAATATTGACCATTCATCTTGTATGATTACAATGGACAAGGGTTAGTGTATGAATCATCAACTACACAAGCAATTGTCTTGTAAACAATTGAAAAGAAAGAAGAAAGGAAACAAAGATGGACAATTCAGCCAACACCTAGCCGAAAGTAGGAGAAAAAGAAATGAAATTTTTGTGTAAAGTTAATGGAGTGACTCATTTTCTTGAGTGGAGAATGTGGCCACCTTGTAGGCATCATAGTTTAACCAAATAAGGACTAAGGAGATCAGCAAATACATTCATTTCAACTACACAACACAAAGAAAGAAAACTTAGAACCTAGAGAGAGAGAGTCTCGGCCAAGGGGCTGATTTTTGAGGTCTTTGAGTCTTGATTCAAAAATTATTTTCCAAGGTGTTTCAACCCTTAGAAGGTCCCTAGAAACGTGAAGATAGTCATTGGAGCAACAAGAACCATTTTCATTTCAATTCACAAACTCTAGCCAAGTTGAGAAGTCAAGTTGTCAAGGTAAGATCTAACTTTCTTTTTCATGTATTAAGGGTGATGTAGATGTGTAAATATAAGTTGTATGCATGAAATAAGGTGTGTTGATGTGGGAAAATGATAGTAACCATGAGGTTATAGGTGTTAATGTTGAAGTATGGTTGTAACTTGATGAACATGAATCGCATGCATAAAATCATGAATGTTGGTGTTGGAATGACTATGTGGCCGAGGGGACTGTTTTGGTGGAATTAATGGACTAATTTTCTTTAATAAATATGGTTTTTACTATCATAGATCTCATGGTAAAAAGGAATGAAAAGAATTGGAAGGTTAAAAGTGAAGTTGTGTTTGTATGAAAATAATTGAATCTATGATTTTATGTGAGTGATGTTGAAGCATGTTGAAACCGTGTATGGACTGTTTTTGTAAGAAGTTAGTGAACTGATTTTACTTGATATTTTGATTGTTATTGTCATGAATTTTATGATGGAAATGAAGGTGTTTAATGGTTGGAGTTGAAACCAAAGTCGTTTGTGAGTTGTTGTAAGGATTATAGAGATGACGATGTAGCTTAGTTGCGTATGAATTGATGTTGTACTTGTCGTATGGATATCTGGTCATAACTTACTGAAATTATATGAAAAGAAGACATGAAATAATGTGTAAGAATCATATGTGGTTTGCTTAGTATGTTCGTAAACGTTTGCAAGAATTCCAAACATTTTTATGTTGTCGGTTAAGGATTGTTTTGGACATGTTGTTGATTAGGGACTGTTTTGGACGTGTTATTTTGGCTAAGTTGGAAAAACTAATTATAGTTAAGAATACACATCATGTTGTCATAGTGGTTGGGATGCTATAGAATCGTTTTGACGAAATGTTATGACTATAGACTAACAAGAATAAATTGGACGTGTCATAATCGCATGTAGACTATTATTGGGTGTTGTAATGTGCGGACTGTTTTGACACGTTGTTGTTATTCTTATTGAGCTTGGAAGATTAATGATAATTAAGATTATGCATCGTGTTGTATGTTGGATGGGCTGTTATAAAGTTGTTACATGCAAACGATAAGGCTACAAACTATTACAAATAACTTGAGAATGTAGTAGCCGTATGTGAATCGCTATTGAATGTTGTGAATACGGACTGTTTGGGATATTGTGTAGGCTGTCCGGATTGGTATTGAACACATAATTATTGATGTTTGATTGGTTGTATGTGGTTGGTTTGGATACAAGAGAAAACGTCGTCTAAACTTCTAGAAAGGAGTTACTAACGTTAGAATACGTTTTGAATCTCCCCGTAGCTTAACCGTAGTTGTTGGCGTCTTAATATAGGTTGAAGTATTATTGGGCAGCGTATACATATTACGTGACGAATAAGCGCTAAAGGTATGCGAAGCTAACCATTCTTTCTTTTGACATGATCGTTGCGAAATGAATATACGATATATATATATATATATACGATTCCAAAGGAATTCCTATTCCTAGAGCCACTAGGATGGCTATTGATCTTGATTCCCATAACTTATGATTTGCTTTATATATATTGATATGTACACATGAATTTCAAAGTTTCATTTTGATATAATCCACAGGGACATCCGAAAGGTTTATGACATGACTATTATTTGAATTTGCGAACGATGGTTCGTGTTGACTATCCTATTGAATACTTAAAAATGTTTTGAATTGCATATAGTTTCTCACTACCCTGCTCGTGCATGTCTCAATATATCTTTCACCTAATCCCGGGCCGGGAATGTAATGTTATCGTGTACAGTTTTACTGCATTATTCACCGAGTCCCTCATTAAAGGGCCGGGTACGGTATATATATATATGATGATATGCCGATATGATGAAACGATGGTATGATATGGCGGCCAGGAGGGCATATGATGACCTTATTCACCGAGTCCCTCATTAAAGAGCCGGGTACGGTATATATATATATGATGATATGATGATATGACGATATGATGAAACGATGATATGATATGGCGGCCAGGAGGGCATATGATGACCTTATTCACCGAGTCCCTCATTAAAGGGCCGGGTACAATATTTATACATGCATATGATATATGATATTGACAAATATGATTATGTTACAAAGGCAAGTGTTTTGGCATTCTGGATATTGTACACATTTACTGTACTCCATATTTCAGTTATGATCCTTTTACTGTATTTAACGTTTTACATGCTCGGTACATATTTCGTACTGACCCCCTTTCTTCGGGGGGCTGCGTTTCATGCCCGCAGGTGCAGATATTCGTTTTGGTGAGCCGTCAGCTTAAGATTTCCCCTCTGCTATCTTGGAGAGTTCCGTTGTTCCGGAGCCCAGACTTTGGTATAGATCCTTTTTTATCTAAATATATGCATATGATGTTTAAGGGTACGACGGGGCCCTGCCCCGTCATATTTCACTGTTGAAACTCTTAGAGGTCTGTGGACATATGTGTGGGTTGTGTATGGGTTCTGTTCAGCTGTGTCTATACGATGTGCTGTGGTACGATGTTCGTCTATAATGACAGCCTTGTTAGCTTGCATATGATATTGATATGTGATTGTAGCCTTGTCGGCTTGCTTTTATATGTATAATTATGCGACAAATCTGAGACCGTGGTTGGTCGTTATAAGATCCATATTGAGTTTGTTGTGAAAAGAACATATAGCTAAAGAAGATGTATACGGGTGTCCAGGTCGGGCACCAGTCACGGCCTACGGGGTTGGGTCGTGACAATGGTATCACCAACGGATGTCATGGATATGTCTGAAGACATTTCTATGTCTAGATTTTGTATTAAATCTTTCCTGACTTCATCCATATAAGCAGCTATCATTTCTTCTCGGGTTATAACTCCTTTTTTTCATTTGAATTCTTCTAACAATGTGCTGAAAAGGACTTGGGATTTCCCTATGTTGTCTGGAATTAATGGACTCTTTATAACTGGTTATAGTAGCTTGGATTTCGATCCACTAATTCTTGGCCAGGAATATTACCATCGGCTGCTTTTTGAATAAGTTTTTTCCAGAATTTTGCATAAAAAATTCTGTTGAGACAAGGAAGCTTGTGTGGGTATGGCCCACTTCTATAGACCATTTCATGATCTATGGAATAAAAAATTCAATAAAGAAATACGTATTAGCTATTCCTTCAAAAATGTATGATTAGTTTCTAAGTCTATTAAATTGGGAGAAACTTAACCCATTCTGTATATAAACTCTTGAAGGGTTCCGGTAATATTTTGATTGTTGGACCATAATTGATCACCATTGACAAAACCAATTGGGTATGCCTTGTTTATAAACATTGGCACAGAGTTTTATAAATCAAAATTGTTTTCTCTTTCATATAAAAGAGCTTTATTAAAGCTTTCCACATAATCCCGATAATTAAATTTAACTGAGATTTTTTGATCAGGATGGATATAATCTCTTTCCTTAAGAGTGCTTAATCCCCAATTAGCTGGAGCATAAATCTTTTTTATTATGATCTTTAGCAAGATAAAAGTATTGGAATTCTGCTGATCCTATGGAGGATAGAATCAACTCATAATTCATCCTATACTTATAAGTATAAGGAGCGTATGACACTGTATCAAAATACCTTTGCATGATTTGCTAGGGATCGTCCTTCCATTGAAGGTCTTCATTTTCTAGGAGAATTATTAATTCCCTGTTCTCATTTTTATCATATGATCTGTGTCCTCATGATCATATGAGGTAAGGGCACTTGAATAAGAAGGCGGAGTATTAGCATCCTTCTTTTTGGATTTTATGAAATCCATAACCTCTTTATACATAGGGTCTTCTTTATCAATAGTGATATTGGAAGATCCTGCAATATTATCGACTATTAGCCTTTGGTTACTCATTTGGGCAAGAACAATTCCTCTTCCTGCTCCTCTGGTTGTGCCTTTTCCCCTTCCTCTAAGTAGGGTTGAAACTGCGGTCTCATCCTCCAGATAATGTAAATAAGATTTATGAACTCAAATATTCTCTTGTAAGAAATCAGGGAGACTATTATCTGACCTTTTTTTATATTAAATTTCAAAAATGGCGCTAATAAAGCTTGCCATCTTGCAAACATTTGGTTAGAAACATCATGTTTATAGTCTTTATTAAGCATAAATTTAGCTGCTTGACAGCTAGTTTTTATTAAAAACTTTTGATTATATAAATCACCTTGAAATTTAAGAATTCATTTAACTATTGCAAGGATTTCCTTAGCCACAGTTGCGTAGTTTTTCTGGTTATTATTCCATTTGCCAGAGTAAAATTGATCTAAATATTCCTGCTTTTCTTTTGGGGAATATTGTTTTAATATTCCTCCATAGCCAATATCAGATGCATCTGTTTCAAGAATTTTTTGCCAATTAGGTTGGCTAAAGTAAGGCAAGGAAGATTATTATCTTTTTCCTTGATTTTTCGAACTGCCTGGGTATGATCTTCAGTTCATGCTTTCGGAATCTTTTTTCTATCTATCATATAAAATAGATGTATCTTTTGCTAAATCTTTATAAAATAGTGAAATATAATTCAAGCTTCCAAGAAATCTTTGAAGTTGGGTTTTATCAGGAAACTTTAGAAGCAAATTCAATACTTCTATGGATAGTAATTATTTTTTCTTTTTCAATATTGTGACCCAAAAATTCGACTTTTGTTTGAAAAAGAGACATTTTTGGTTTGGGTATAACTAACCCATTTTGAATAATAATTTTCTTGAATATATCAAGATGTTTAAAATGCATTTCTATAGTATTCGAAAATACTAGGATATCATCAATATATGTAATAATAAAATGACTATAAGGCATAAAAATATCATTCATAATATTTTGAAATTCTGAAGGGGCATTTATTAATCCAAATAGCATAACATTCCATTCAAATTGCCCTACAGGGACATTGAAAGTAGTTTTATATTTGTCTGTTTCGACAATTTGAATTTGCCAACATCTTGATTTTAAATCAAAATTTTAAAATATAATTGCATTATGAAGTCTATCTAAGAAATCTTTTTTGTTTGGAATGGGATATCTTATCCATTTCAAAACTCTATTAAGAGGTTTATAATTTATCACCAATCTAAGAGCTCCTCGTTCCTGTTCAGCATGTTTATTAACATAAAAAGCGGTGCATGACCATGGAGATTTAGAAGGCCTTATGAGACCCTTTTGTAAAAGTGAAGTATTTTCCTTTTTACATAATTCTAAGTATTCAAAATTCATTGGACATGGTCTTGCCTTTGTAGGGATATTTCCCTCATTAAAATTATCTTCATATGGGAGAGTAACCACATGCTTCTTTCTATTCCAAAAAGCATTGGGATGTTCGCTACAAATTTGTAATGAAAACTGATTTTTTATAAAATCAAATTTTGTTGTAATTTAGGATTTTGTAAAATTTCCTCAATATTAATGCTATAAATTTCTTGTTTAAGAAAATTGACTTGTTGATGCTTATTCATCAACTTGTCTTTGATTTCATTTATAATTCTTGAAAAAGGTTCAGTTATAAACTGTAATGTAATTTCTTTTCCTTCAAAGGTTCCTATTATAGCTTTCTCATCCCATTTGATAATACGAAATATTTTTTGAAAAAATGGAGTGCCCAATATAATCTGGTTTGAAATGTTTTACACCAATATAAAACTTTCTGGTATAAAAACCTTTTTTTGGCAAATATAAGATTTTGGTAATTTAAAAGCAATTTTCATTTTCTGGCCACTAGCAGATGTGAGACCATGAGTAGTTTTATGAAAATATTTGGAGGGAATTAATCCTTCCTGAATATAGTTTAAATCAGCTCCACTATCAACTAGAGCAATAAATCCCTTTTTGAAATTATAATCAATTAAAAGAGTAATTTTTATAAAAAACTTTTTAGAAGTAATTATCTCACCAACCTTTCAATTGGCCGGTAAAACCAGTAGTAATCATTTCGGCAATATTCCTATCAGTATTTTTATTAGCCTTGCAAATTGTGTTGTAGATTAGCATTCTATGTACCAAGGTATAAATTTGTCTGTCGGTATAACCATCAATATTCCATTCATAAATCTCTTTACCACTATAACGGTTGGTAATAATAGGCTCATGTTCTTCGAGCAATACATCCTGAGGAGTAGGACGAGGATAGTAGAACATCCGTTGAGAAGGCTTTCGGGCATATGCTTCCGATATCTTATTTATTTCTTCCAATACTTTTTGTTTATAATCATGATTAGAGAGGTCAAACTCGTCTTCTTCCGCTAGTAACAGACTAATTTTCAAACATTTGAAACTATCATCAAGCAATTGCTCTAATTTTGAAAATGAACTCAATTTGAAATCTTTAATTTCAGGAGGAGGCTGCACACTAGGAGTGGCAAGGGTTTCTGCTTCTTATTTTGAAAATTATCAGAATGGTGTAATTTTTCAATTTCAGAAAACAATTTGTCGATTCTATCATGTAATGAAATAATTTGTTTGCCCTATATACTCATGTAAATACTGGCGTAATTTTGTTGCTTTAGCATAATATTAATATGCTGAGCCGAGATGGCGTTTAGGGCTATTTTTGGACTTGATCTGAGTTGGATAAATTCCTTGCCAGGGTTATTAACCTATAAAAGTCCCTCTGCAGTATCATCTTACCGTGCAATCCTAATAGTATAACCTATAACATTTATTGGAACTAACGTCTTGAATTTAAAATAAGGTTCAAAATATTTTACAAATTCAGGTTTTAATAAAATTTAACTACCTACATCACACTTAAAAGTGTTAGTATATAAATTACATTACACGTAAAATAGAGACTAGTAGAAGAACGAGCAAGAAAATTGACCCAAGCATTGTCAAACAAGTCTAGCAGTCTAGAGAAATAAGTGGGTTAGTCCAATTAATTCAATTTTTTTTAATTAATCCATGTGTATTGAACTTGAATAATTAACTCAAATCATACTAACCCACAACATTTTTCTTTTTGGAACCATTTTCATGAATTTACAATATAATTCAAGTTATACTACTATAAATTTAAATTTAATAAAATTTATAATTCCTACATAATACTTAAAATTTTACTCCCTCTCTCCAAATTTATTGTGACACAGTTGAAATTTCGAGATTTAAATTTCTAAATTTTAACCATAAATTTGGACATAAAAGCTTTAAGTTTTTTGATATAAAATTTAAATAATTAAAATCTATGTAATAAATCACAATAATAAAAAACTTAATTATTTTAAAAATCATATAAAAAGATTCCAATAAAAAAAAAACTTAATTAATTCTCGAAATTTCAATTGTGTCGAAGAAACAAAGTAGAGTACGTAAATTGCGCGTAAAATAAAGACTAGTAAAAGAATGAGTAAGAAAATTAATCCAAACATTATGAAACACGTCTAGTAGTCTAAAGAAATCTCGAGAAGTCACTAGAAGAGAAAAGCAATTGGCTACTTGTCCCAACTCAAAAACAATTTCAGACCAACTCACCTTATCTAATCGACGTGTGTTAGCAAAGAAACTTCTAGACACTCTAATTTACCTATATATATATATATATACCCTTCTCAACTTTTCAACCTAGCTACACCACATTTTTTACAATCTACAAAAACTTGCTTAAATACTCTTGTCTTTTTTTATTGCTTAGTTTAGTGATCTATTTGTGTTGTGAGGTTATAATATGGCTGGAAAAGGTGAAGGACCGGCAATAGGAATTGATCTAGGGACGACGTATTCGTGTGTGGGTGTATGGCAACATGATAGGGTTGAGATAATAGCAAATGATCAAGGGAATAGGACTACTCCTTCTTATGTTGCGTTTACTGATACGGAAAGACTTATTGGTGATGCTGCTAAGAATCAAGTTGCTATGAACCCTACCAACACCGTTTTTGGTAAGTTCTTAAATTCCATGTTTGTTTAAATTTGTTGAGTTTATGAGTTCTTGATTTTGCTATACCTGTAAAAAGAAGTGTAGCTTTGCTCCTGTTTTTGTTATTTAATAATCCCTTAAGAATTGGGTGTTTAATTTATAGCACAAAGGAGGATTATCTGTTTAACTTGTCCACCGTAGGGTTATCTGTCTAATACGTCCACCCTTAGATATGTTAGGCTAAACTTGTCAATGAAGAAGTTATTTTTTTGGCTGTTCTGTTTCTTCTTCTTTTGCTGATTTGTATGTTCTTTTTTGCTGATTTGGATGGTCTATCGATCCCTGTTTTTGTTACTTTTCATTAATACGATAATGATTAGTTTTCTAGAGATATATTGCTCGGTTTTTGTGACTACTATGGCTAGTTCTATTATTTAACCATCTCATTGCTGAACTCTTCTATATTTGATTATATAGATGCCAAGCGATTAATTGGTAGGAGATACAGTGACCCCTCAGTGCAAAGTGACATGAAACACTGGCCTTTCAAGGTTATTCCCGGTCCTGATGACAAGCCTATGATTGTTGTCAATTACAAAGGTGAAGAAAAGCAATTTTCTGCTGAAGAAGTCTCTTCTATGGTCCTTGTTAAGATGAAGGAAATTGCAGAAGCCTTTCTTGGAACAACAATAAAGAATGCTGTTGTTACCGTGCCAGCTTACTTCAACGACTCTCAACGACAGGCTACGAAAGATGCTGGAACTATTTCTGGCCTCAATGTTATGCGTATTATCAACGAGCCTACTGCTGCTGCAATCGCATATGGTCTTGATAAGAAAACAAGCAGTACGGGGGAGAAAACTGTGCTTATTTTTGACTTGGGTGGTGGTACATTTGATGTTTCGCTTCTTACTATTGAAGAGGGTATTTTTGAAGTGAAGGCTACTGCTGGTGATACGCATCTTGGTGGTGAAGATTTTGATAACAGGATGGTTAGTCACTTTGTTCAAGAATTCAAGAGGAAGAACAAAAAGGATATTAGTGGAAATCCCAGAGCTCTTAGGAGACTGAGAACTGCTTGTGAAAGAGCAAAAAGAACGCTCTCATCCACTGCTCAGACAACCATTGAAATTGATTCCCTTTTTGAGGGTATCGATTTCTACACGACGATTACTCGTGCTCGGTTTGAGGAGCTTAACATGGATCTTTTCAGAAAATGTATGGAGCCTGTTGAGAAGTGTTTGAGGGACGCTAAAATGGACAAAAGCGGCGTTCATGAAATTGTTCTTGTTGGTGGCTCTACTAGAATTCCAAAGGTACAACAGTTATTGCAGGACTTCTTTAATGGGAAGGAACTCTGCAAGAGCATCAACCCGGATGAGGCTGTTGCCTATGGTGCTGCTGTGCAAGCTGCAATCTTGTGTGGTGAAGGGAACGAAAAAGTTCAAGATCTTTTGTTGTTGGATGTTACCCCTCTTTCCCTTGGTCTGGAAACTGCTGGAGGTGTTATGACCACCTTGATTCCGAGGAACACTACGATCCCAACTAAGAAAGAACAGGTGTTTTCGACCTACTCGGACAATCAGCCTGGTGTCTTGATTCAAGTTTATGAAGGGGAAAGAACCAGGACCAGAGACAATAACTTGCTTGGTAAATTCGAGCTCACTGGCATTCCTCCAGCACCAAGAGGGGTTCCTCAAATCACTGTATGCTTCGACATTGATGCAAATGGTATTCTGAATGTCTCTGCTGAGGACAAAACAACTGGCCAGAAGAACAAGATTACCATCACCAATGACAAAGGAAGATTGTCCAAGGAAGATATTGAGAAAATGGTTCAAGAAGCTGAGAAGTACAAAGCTGAAGATGAAGAGCACAAGAAGAAAGTGGAAGCCAAGAATGCCTTGGAGAATTATGCATACAACATGAGAAACACCATTAAGGATGACAAGATCGCTTCAAAGCTTTCTCCTGATGACAAGAAGAAGATAGAGGACTCAATTGAGGAGGTGATTCAGTGGCTGGATGGAAATCAGTTAGCAGAGGCTGATGAATTTGAGGACAAGATGAAGGAGCTTGAGAGCATTTGCAACCCCATCATTGCAAAGATGTATCAAGGTGGTGCTGGTGGTCCTGACATGGCTGGTGGCATGGATGAGGAAGGTCCTTCTGCTGGTGCAACCGGTCCAGGTCCCAAGATTGAAGAAGTCGATTAAGTCTATTACCCGGATTTAAGATGATATCTATAATTCTAGTAGTCAAATATAGTTGTAGTAATTTCATTTTCTACTTCTTGTTGTAATATGCTTGAGACTTCAGCTGTTTGTGTAAGTTATTTTTGAGACGATGTAAGCATCCCGTACTCTTGCTGGTGCAGTGATCGGTGGATGGGTTTGTTTTGTGAAAGAACCCTTCGACTAAATCTTATTGAATTTTCTGTGCAAGTCTTTTTTCTATCCTCATGGTAACACAAAACTAGGGAAGGCTGGAACTAGTTATGCATCAGTTACACATTATTTAACACGAAAACGGTTTAATGGGACAACGAGCCAAGAGGTCCAGCATAATAAGGCAAGAACACAGTGAGATTGATCGGAGAAGTTTCTTCTCTCTATTTATTTCTATGCTGTGGGCTTTTTGACGATTTAGCAGATAATGAATGCAATTTTGCATAAAATCTTGGATGCACGAGGTCTCGTTTTGTTGGAGCCCAAGCAACGCATAGCTTGTTGCTTCTGTGCATGTTATGTCTCAATAAATATTAACCGGTGAAAGTGAAGTTTTCGATTATCCTAAAGTCAGTCAATTTCTTGTGCGGATTGCTCTTCATATGGATTGGTTTTTAATTTTTGCTCCTGTTTTTCATTTAATGATTATTTGTGGGCTAAAGTATCATTATTTTGCTCCGTCTACGAAATCAGAGATTCTTTGCAGAGTTACAAAAAAAAAAAAAGAAGGAAAACTTTCGTAGGGTAAAATTTTATAGAAATTATGCTATTATAGTTTGTGTAGTAGTTAATTTGCTCAGTATATGTTTATAGTAATTTTGTCTTGTCTTGCCTAAGTTCTGCGGATAACTTAATTTCTATGAAATCTTGTTTTGTCCGAATATCCTTTTTTCCTTCTAAACATCCAAACTTTTCCAATTTAAAATACTCCAAACAGCAATCACGTGAACTAGTGTGGAATAAAAAAATTAAAAAAAAAACCTTGAAGATTTGAGAGAACTAGTAACAAATAAATATTCAGAAGTTGGACGAAAAATTGATTACAAATTTGTTCATGTTTAATCAGGTCTAAAGTCGGGTGGTTGAGTTGGATTAAATGGGTAGAATGTGTATTAATTAAATAGGTTATTAAGAAAATAAAATTTTAACATAAATGGCATGTCAACTAGAGAGGAATGGGAGTAGGGGTGAACACGAAAAACTGAACCAAAATAAATCGAGAAAAAAGAAACTAGCATTTATTTGGTTGGTTTTAATTTTAAAAACCGACTGTATTTGATTTGGTTTTGATTTCAAGTTGGAAAAAACCGAACCAAACCGACTTTATATATACATATTTTAAAAACTATATTTATATATATGTGTGCGTGTGTTTTTATTTTTTTTAATGAAAAAATTACAATGTACACTATATTACAAAGTAGTAGTATTTACTCTGTCCAAATATGAGCATCTTTGGGTCCCATTTGGAGCACATATTGTTGGAAAAAATTAGAGATGATCACATTAAGAAGAACAAATAACAAATAAATAAAATACAGTAATAACAATAAAGATAAGATAAAGTTGAAATTAGAAAATCGTGTTGAAGGTTGTTACGACCCAACCGGAGGGCCATGACGGGCACCCGGAGCTAACCCACCCGGGCACCTCTCATCATACATTCATATCATATCTAGGTGAGCCACATGGCTTATTAACAAACTCTATGCCTCAATAATACCATTTCCAACATCTAAAACTCTTTTATATCAATGTCAACAACTATGCCCATATACATATACACAAGCCGACAAGGCTAACAAAATGATATACAAAATGTGAGTCGACAAGGCTAAGAGACTTCTAACTGTACACAACTGTCTATGAGCTCTAGAAAGAGTGTGTGACATCATATAGACGGGACAGGGTCCCGCCATGCCCATATATACACAAAAGAATAGTACCCATGACTGCAGCTCTGGATCAAATGGAGCTCCTCTAAGCAATCTCTGGATAAGCAGCCTAAGGATCAATTCTATCTCCCTGTCCACCTGCGGGCATGACGCAACGTCCACAAACAAAAGGACATCAATACGGATAATGTACTGAGTATGTAAAGCATAATCAATAACATAATAGAAGCAAGAACGATATCATAAGAAAGAAGAGTCATGGGGTGATAAAGCCATTTATACCTCTAGCGACGTTCATCATATTCGCTTACCCTTTTTCTAATGGGAACCTTCCATTACATACACTTATACATATAGTAGTATCATACTCGACCAGAGAGGTTCGGTGTCTTACGTACCCGACCATAACAAGGTTCGGTGTGATACATACCTGACCCTACCAAGGCTCAGTGTCATCCGTACCCAACTGCACTTGTGCGCGCGCGATAGATATCATACCCAGCCATATAAGCTCGGTGTTCTTAATAGTCATACTTAGATATATACATGTATATACATAGGAGTACATAAGTATCATCAACATCATCATCGTCATCGTCATTTTCATTATACCTTTCCTTAGAAGATCAACTATCATAGGAGGGGACCAATAGTGTCATGAGAATATCAAGAACTGTGAGCTTTAATGATTCTAGGGAATGAAGTCATCATAGAAGACGTTATGGAATTCATGTGAAGGTATACAACAAATGGGAACATGCCTTAAGAAGAAGGGTTAGCCTTACATACCTCTTCGTCTTCTCAACTATCTAACATTCACCGCAAGGTTTGAGAAATCAACATTTAAAAGGATTCATACCATGGTTAAGTCTTAAGGACACTATTGAATTCAAACTAGAACAACTCATTAGCTAACAAAAATTGGGCAACATTTCCCCTATTTCATCGACTTCCACCATATCGCAAAACAACCCCCAAACAACATAATAACATCGTCAACATCATACTCAAGTAGTCATATTCAATTAAGTCTCAAAGTTCATTCTCATATTCAACTTACATCCACAACTTTAAAATCTTGTTGAATTTTCTGTTTTAAGCACAGTTTGTAAGTCTTTTTCTATCCTCATGGTAACACAAAACTAGGGAAGTCTGGAACTATTTATGCATCAATTACACATTATTTAACACGAAAACGGTTTAATGGGACAATGAGCCAAGAGGTCCAGCATAATAAGGCAAGAACACAATGAGATTCATCGGAGAAGTTTCTTCTCTCTATTTATTGTATGCTGTGGGCTTTTTGACGATTTAGCAGATAATGAATGCAATTTTGCATAAAATCTTGGATGCACGAGGTCTCGTTTTGTTGGAGCCCAAGCAACGCATTGCTTGTTGCTTCTGTGCATGTTATGTCTCAATAAACATTAACTGGTGAAAGTGAAGTTTTCGATTATCCTAAAGTCAGTCAATTTCTTGCGCGAATTGCTCTTCATATGGATTGGTCATTAATTTTTGCTCATATTTTTCATTTAATGATTATTTGTGGGCTAAAGTATCATTATTTCGCTTCGTCTACGGAATCAGAGATCCTTAGCAGAGTAAAAAAAAAAAAAAGCTTTCGCAAGGTAAAGTTTTATAGAAATTATGCTATTATAGTTTGTGTAGTAACTAATTTGCTCGGTATAAGTTTATAGTAATTTTGCCTTGTCCGGCCTAAGTTCTGTAGACATGAAGTTCTGCGGATAACTTAATTTCTATGAAATCTTATTTTGTCTGAATATCTTTTTTTCCTTCTAAACATCCAAACTTTTCCAATTTAAAATATGAAAAATTGACTACAAATTTGTTCATGTTTAATCAGGTCTAAAATCGGGTGGTTGAGTTGGATTAAATGGGTAGAATGTGTATTAATTAAATAGGTTATTAAGAAAATAAAATTTTAACATAAATGGCAGGTCAACTAGAGAGGAATGGGAGTAGGGGTGAACATGAAAAACTGAACCAAATTAAATCGAGAAAAAAGAAACCGACATTTATTTGGTTGGTTTTAATTTTAAAAACCGACTGTATTTGGTTTGGTATTGGTTTCAAGTTGGAAAAAACCGAACCAAACCGACTTTATATATACATATTTTAAGAACTATATTTATATATGTGTGTGTATATTTTTATTTTGTTAATGAAAAAATTACAATGTACAGTATATTACAAAGTACTAATATTTACCGTGTCCAAATATGAGCATCTTTGGGTCCCATTTGGAGCACATATAGTTGGAAAAAATTAGAGATGGTCACGTTAAGAAGAACAAATAACAAATAAATAAAATATAGTAATAACAATAAAGATAAGATAGAGTTGAAATTAGAAAATCCTGTTGAAGGCTGTCACGACCCACCCGGAGGGCCATGACGGGCACCCGAAGCTAACCCACCCGGGCACCTCTTATCATACATTCATATTCATATCTAGGTGAGCCACATGGCTTATTAACTAACTCTATGCCTCAATAATACCATTTCCAACGGCTAAAACACTTTTATATCAATGTCAACAACTATGCCCATATACATATACACAAGCCGACGAGGCTAACAAAATGATATACAAAATGTGAGTCGACAAGGCTAAGAGACTTCTAACTGTACACAACTGTCTACGAGCTATAGAAAGAGTGTGTGGCATCATATATACGGGACAGGGCTCCTATAGCATCCCCTTTGGGAGGATACTACTTACGAAACCAAAGCTAATTTCACACTTAAAACATTTAGAAGAAATTTATGCCAAAAGATATTCACAAAAATATTTAATAGCGGAAATAGGTCCATGCGAAAAAGGGTTGAAAGTGCGACATTTTTTTTTTCCATTGTACCCTCCAAAAAATTTCTTAGATGAAATACAATATCAGAGTATCAATTTAAAATGGTAATGCCCTTCTCAAATAGTCAACACATTTAAGAAACTTCGTTTTGAAATTTATATTTTCAAATCAACACCACTGCGGGTCCATAAGATGCACGAAACTCAAACTTGCTATTATCACAGAAACTAGTATCTTCCTTTGTACATAATTACAGGGCAAAATGTAAACCCAGTACATGGCATGACTTGGGTTGGAAGCACACCCTAAAATAGCAAAACAAGTCACCAAGTTCAAGATACAAGCATATGGTCTTGTGTCCAACAAGCCCCCAAAATTTCATACATAAGTGTTACATATGGATCATGTACAAGTCCCCAAACTTTTACAAGACCTAGATGCATATGCAAATGTGATCTTCACTAAGGCTCCCAAAAAGTCTACTCCAAATGGCCATCTTGAAATCTCTTCTCGTACATTACCTACGATAGAAAACAACTATCGCTAAGCATAAAGCTTAGTGGTGTATAAACTCTGGGCTTGGAGCCATTAGATTCTCCAATTCCCTTGTTCGTCATAGGTAGCTCAATGAGATAAGAATAAATCAAGTAACCAAGTATATCGAAAGTATCAAATACCAAACCTTGAAGAGCTTCGAAATATCGATATCAATATTCGAAGGCTCAAGTATCAGGAAAGCTTATACTTCAATCCAAGAGAGTTTGTCAATTAACCAATTTCGCCCAATATGTACGTCATGCCATCACACCAAGCACAATCAATATCAAGATGGACCGAAGCCCCAAATCAAGAAGGGTCGTCACCCAATAGTCAAGAGAATCAAGAGCCATGTTGAAAGTGGCTTTCCACTCGTACTCGAAAATGGACGAAAATCCATCATTAAGACGAAATGTAAATCCAAAGTCAAGATGGGAAAGATCCGAATAGAGAGGCATGCCGATATCGATGACAAAGTCACCGCAACAAGAAGGACAAAGTCCCAACAAGACTGTAAAATGATCAAGCAATTCGTACAAGTGGGCGCACTAGCGAAAGTTTTGCAATACTTGAGATAATAACCATACAATGATATAAGATGAAGAGCAAGGAAACAACCCATTAAGATACTTCAAAAATTCCAGAAAATAAAGATATTCCAAGTTCAATTTTATACACAAACCTTGGCGTTTTACCACACAACAAGTTCTACCACAACTCGAGGAGTTCAAATCGTCTACGCCATAGACCAACCAAAGTCCACTTCGTCAAAAAATTCCTCTTAGCTTGTACAAGAGAATATATACCTTACATACACAATCAAATATCTAATTAAGTTCAATAGTTTCAGCACGTCGAAACTAAACATGAAATCAGTGAAAATTAGCCTAAACTATCAAAACAGGAATTCTGGACAGTACTACTGTCCTTTACTGTCGCTCAGTTTCAAAGGGGTAAATGGCAAAAATAGACTCTGCGGCCTTAATGAAAGTTGTAGATATATGTCTTGGGGTTTTAGAGAAATTTGAATCACTCCTATAGCAGTTTTGTACAAAAAGATATGCTCAAAACACCTGTCCTGTACTTCATCACCCCTTTTTGAGTAAATACAAGCATAACTGGGTTTAGGAGCCTGAACTAAAGTTGTAGGGCTATGAAATAGCTTTCTATAACATCTTGAATCACTTAAAACTAAGCTTTATACAAGGAATTATGCTGAAAACACTAATAACTGTCCAGTCCAAAAGCGGGTTTGTAACTTACCTGAATCGTTTGGAGTTGCTTGGGGCTCTGTCACACCCCATTTTAACCGGGTCGATTTAGGGAGTATGACGTATTGGTGATTCCTGTTTATTCTGTTTTAAGGAGTCGCCACCTAATTATTTAACGGTGAATTAGGACACCTAGATGTTAACTAAGGGAAAGTTAAAACTAAACCTCAATTAATAATCTGCTTAACCAGTGTGATTCTAGGTAAGGGCTCTATATTATCCTAAAGGGAAGGGGTTAGGCATCCTTTAGAATCCGTTAACTTACGGTTATCCGACCAACTTAGGTTAATTAATTAAATTAAATGTAGGGTTAAATTTTAGAAAATGACTTTAAAATATTGCTAAAGTTTTTAAGAAGAAAATCATGTTAATTAAAATAAGATTTAGAGAAAAGAGCTAATAATTTGTATGAAGGAAATTTAAATGCCATTTTAAATGAAACTTATAAATATTGCTAAGATTTTAAAATAAGATGCTATTTAGAAATAAAACTTGTTAAAAAATATATATATATATTTTACGCACGAGAGGGTTTTAGGTAAAATTCACAAAATATTATTAAGGTTTTGAAAAAAAAGAAATATAATAATGCTATATGAAATAGGTTTAAACATACATTAATTGACCCCTTTTTATGATTTTAAGAGTATACACAAAAATAGCTAATACGAGTTTCTTTATCCTTTTACCGTTTTCTCATTAGCTACGCATAACTGAAAATACACGATTGACTCCAAACTTGAAGAGTTATTTATAAAATATCCGTGAGTTTATACTCGTGTATTAGTGACATTTTAAAATGTATATGATAATAAGAATAAACTATGGTCCTCTTTACTTAATATATAGTCATGCCATTTTGCAAATCCGTTATTCCCAATAAAATAAATATTAGACATTATAAATAATTTTAACATAAAAAGAAGAGAAATAAACTTATGGAATTAATTGTTAGTCTTCCTTAAACCAACTACCCGTTTCTAAAACTAAACCTACTAATTCATTAGGATTCATCTAAATTAACAAAACAAGATGTTAGTCATGCAATACAAATTAAATGCTTAAAGGAATAAAAATAGAGGAAATAAATCAAATTGAATGGGTTCAGTCCATTCTTTGGACTGCTGCAATCGGGCCTGCTGTTGGACTTTGGCCCAATAATAATCAATGGGCTGCTACGAACTGTTGCCGCTTTATGGGCCTTGGCCCAGAAATTTTGCACAGCTGATGGGGGTTGACTCGGTGAGAATATCCCGTTGGGCTTTGGCCCAACATTGAATGCGGAGAAATAACGAGTCCCTCGGACTCGTATGCGATGGTTATGCAAAAGATAAAAGGGGAAAAGATTAGTATACACTCAATGAATATGATAAAAATATGTAAAAAAAAATATAAACTCAAAGTAGATCAGTAGATGATATATAATATGTATATTTAAAGTATATTTCATGTATACACAATTCAGCCACTATATATTTATGACATACGAAAGCAGGGCAACACTCAAAACGTAGGCAGCAGTAGCAGATGCCATAACACGTGATATTTAGAGTACACCTGATATACTTGGATGGTATACACTAATATATGACCTTTGTATACATTGAGTGTATATTAGGCTTATATCTATGTATACTTTGAAGTATACCATGCCACAGAAAAAATCAGGTAGGAAGGGGATAAGTAGAAGTAGATGGTGCAGCACACTGATGTCACAGCCAACAAGTTCATACAGGAGGGGATGATTATTCCAATATTCATTAAAGCCTAGACAGTATCTAGTCATATAAACCATCTTGATTATACTAGCACAGTCCACATCATGATCAGGAAACCTCCCAGGGTAATCTATACCAAACAGAATGAGAATCAGTTCCTAAAGTAAGAAATCTGGACACTTATTTCTTATAAGAGAAGAACATCACGTAGGTTTGTTTAACTAGTCAGCTTCGATTCTAAATGATTCTCTGAATCTGCCACAGTTCCCATGCATACTATGTTCCTTTTGAGTTTACAGTATCTATTTTTGCACTTGAAACAAACTTTTGTTTCTAAAATCTGGGTTCAACCTGATATTGGCCAGCCAATATTTATTCCTCTTAAAGCAAGTCTTTCAAGTGTACTTGAGCGTAACATCACCAGTTTAGTAAGTCATTACTTTCAAAACTCATCTTAAGCAAACAAAGCAGCATTTCAGCAAGAAAGAGAAGGAAACTACAAACCTGTAAACCAATTGAACCTTACATTGAAGCATGCACAGTCAACATGATCACGAAAACTAAACTAAACAGGACCAAACATGTTTATTGTAACCAAAGTAACTGCAGACAGGCTAAAGCGCAGCTAAGGGGGACAGAAATCAAGCTAGTTTCATATGACACATCTAATAATGCTTTCAACTATACAGATGGTGTGCTATTTCACTAAAATGGAAGACATACAACCTGAACAAATGAGTTACAACCTTTAAACATGCATTACAAATTATTTAAACATACACCACCAGCTATTTAGATAGGTATATCATCCTTAGTATAATCGTAGATAAACACTTAGTACCTATGGAATCCTCACTGACCAAATGGGATTATATTAACCATAAAGGAAAGCCAAACTTATGAGCAGATTTACTTCTAATCATGCCATAAAGTAACAATGAAGCAGACAGGAAGAGGCTCGGTTTAAACTAAAGATGATATGTGCATGATTTAGGCAGCTATTAATCAATCAAGTATAAGCAGTAATCCATTCCTCTATATTAAAACATTTTTTGGTTATTTTGAGCAGGATTCATCAATTCTAACCATGAGTCAGACACACATCTTGATATATCGAAATAGGCCAAATAGGCATGCTTCAAATCCCACATCAGTCTAATGGAAAATCCAGCTTAATTAAACCAAACCAGCTTAACTAAACATGAGACTGAACTAATCTAACTAATCCATCTGTTCCAAAACCAACACATTGATCATGAAAACAGAGAAAAAAAAATAGAAAATAAGAATAAAAAGGGAATTACCTTCTTCGGGTGCAGCGAAGTGGGTACGGGCTTTCGAATCTATGCTCGAACACTTCAAATTCGATGTCGCGAGACTCGCATTCGCGACAAACGCAGAGCAGACGAGAAATTGTTTGAATATATTTTTTTTTGATTCGGTGTTTCGTGATACTGTCACAATCAAAAGAAAATATTTTGCAAGGGGTTTCTTGAACAAAAAAAAAGATTCTGGGGTTTCCCCTCTCCTCCTTAGTTCGAACTTTCCTCTGTTTCTTCAAGGGATTTTGGGTATTGAAAGAATTTATCTTGTAGGGGTTTTTTTTTTCGAATCCAAAAAGCTCTTGTTCTTCGGGAATTTTTCGATTAACAAAACAATAGGGGTTCAGGAACTCCTCCCTAGTTCGAGTTTTCTCCGTTTCTTGAGGGTAATTTCATGAACCAGAAAAATCTCCCCCCTTTTGGCATTAAAAAACTTGTATTTATAGGGTGGATTAGGTTTTTCTCTTGAGAGGAGCGGGGATAGAGGAAGTGGAGGTGACAGAGGAAGAAGAGGAGCGGGACAAAAGGGAATGGGGATGACAGTGAAGCGTGGGGGACATGGAATGGTGGTGTCAGGCGGAGGAGACAGTGAAGTGGGAGGATGGCGATGAAAGAGGGGGACAAAGAGGAAGTGGGGTGGCAGTGGCGTGGGAGACAGGGTGTGGTGGTGTCAGTGAGCAGCGAGAAGGGAGATGAGGCGGTGGGGTGGCGATGAGAAGGGAGGCGGGAGGCGAGGATGGTGGAGAAGAGGCGATGATGAGGCGGAAGAGGAAAATGAGAGGAGAAAGGAACGAAGAACGGGGCGGGGTGAGAAAATGAGGGGAAACCCTTATTTTGAGTAAAACGAGTCAGACCCGGTCCATTTGTGGACTGGGTCAATTTTTAGACCGGGTATTAAGAGAATAGGCTAATAAATTAAAACACGAATTATTCTAAAAATTGAGATAAGAGATATGGACTAGTCCAAAAATATTTAGGAGTTAATCGGACTTTGATTTGGGGTCCGGTAAGTCAAAATACGGACTGAGTGCAAGAAATAGTTTGACTTCTAAATTTGAATAAGAGACCTATTTTAATAATGAATATACCGAGGGTGACAAAATATTACTTAATACCAAAAAATGTGTGATTATTAGACTCGGGTAATAAAATCATATGGTGTTATAATAGCCGTGTAATAATATATGTTATTTTTCTTTGAAAATCCGCACTAAATAAATACTATTATTTAATTATGCAAAGATAAATGCGTAAGCTGGTAAAATGCCGAAATGATAAGAATTGTGAATTATAATAATATTAATAAATAATAATAATAATAATAATTATTATTATAATAGAATAATAAAGTGTCGGTATTGATAAGAGGCTAATAATTATAGTAAACATAATGTATATTTTTTATTTTTCCCAAAAATATTAGAAGCTTAAAATAGGTATTTTGGCAGAGAGGCGGGACAAAATTGGGTGTCAACAACTTGTCCCTCTTTGCCCGGTAATGATGAAAAGAGTTGTCGGGCAAAGACGTTGACTCAATAGTCTATTTTGTCCCGGCTAAAGGAAACTTGAGAGGATTACGACCGAACTCCGGTCTCTGAGTTGCCTACATATCTCGGGCTTTACGAGAATCAGGTCGAGTGTAGTTCTGGGATAATTACGACACCTGATCCCCGACTAGCGCAAACTTGCAAAATATTGTCCCAATGTTGAATTATGATGACACTGGGTATTATGATAGAACTTGAGAATTTTGGAAATTGAATTGCTGGAATATGAAAGAATACTTGTGATTAGAGACGAGTGTTCGAGTTAGATCTTTGACCCGTGTCGGGAAGTCTGATTATCCTTCCCGACAAACTGCCCCAGTTCGCTGCCGAAGAAAAAGTTTCACGATTTGATGTGTGATGCCAACTTCGATATTGTTCAAAGCCAACAGCTAAAAACAAATGTTAGCAATAAAGAAATATATGTAAATGCGACAGGGTTGGAGAAGTTACACTTGCAGCCCCTGTTTCGACAGTTTAATCCACATTTGGAGGTGGGTGCCTTAATTGAAATATAAAATACCCGCATTCGGAGGTGGGCGCCTGAACTGAAATATAAAATACCCGCATTCGGAGGTGGGTGCCTGAACTAAAATATAAAATACCTGCATTCGGAGGTGGGCGCCTGAACTGAAATATAAAATACCCGCATTCAGAGGTGGGCGCCTGAACTGAAATATAAGATACCCGCATTCGGAGGTGGGTGCCTGAACTTGAAATATGAGATACCCGCATTCGGAGGTGGGCGCCTGAACTGAAACATAAGATACCCGCATTCGGAGGTGGGTGCCTGAACTTGAAATATAAGATACCCGCATTCGGAGGTGGGTGCCTGAACTTGAAATATAAGATACCCGCATTCGGAGGTGGGTGCCTGAACTGAAATATAAGATACCCGCATTCGGAGGTGGGTGCCTGAACTTGAAATATAAGATACCCGCATTCGGAGGTGGGTGCCTGAACTGAACATTGAAATACCCGCATTCTAAGGTGGGTGCCTAAATTGGAAATTGACATACCCGCATTCTAAGGTGGGTGCCTAATTTGAACATTGAAATACCCGCATTCTAAGGTGGGTGCCTGAATTGAACATTGAAATACCCGCATTCTAAGGTGGGTGCCTGGATTGAAATTGACATACCCGCATTCTAAGGTGGGTGCCTGAATTGAACATTGAAATACCCGCATTCTAAGGTGGGTGCCTGAATTGAACATTGAAATACCCGCATTCTAAGGTGGGTGCCTGGATTGAAATTGACATACCCGCATTCTAAGGTGGGTGCCTGAATTGAACATTGAAATACCCGCATTCTAAGGTGGGTGCCTAAATTGGAAATTGACATACCCGCATTCTAAGGTGGGTGCCTAATTTGAATTTTGAAATACCCGCATTTTAAGGTGGGTGCCTAAATCATGTCCACTTCCCATGGTGCAAAAAATGTAAATCCATATCCACTTTCAGGGTGCAGAAAAATAAATCCAAGTCCACTTTCATAGTTCAAAATATAAATCTACGTCCGCATTTCACGGTACAAAATATAAATCCACGTCGACTTTGACGTCCGTATTATACGGTACAACAGTAAATTTACATCTACTTTCACGTCTGCATTATACGGCGCAAAAATAAATTCACTTTTACTTTCGAAACATAAATCTGTATCCACTTTCTACAATTATATGTATATTTTTGTAATATAATTCTACTCCCACTCCCATATTCGTATCCACAATATAAATGTAAATCCACGTCCACTTTAGAGATAATATTGTAAAAAGATATCCACATCTTACTCGATGTCCCATTGTGACGGAAGTTAAATATATAATTAACCCCCCCAATTTGATATACGATGCAATATTTCGATCTTGTTATCTTATTAACATACTTCATTCTAAAAGAATTTGATAATGATTTGAACATGTATGAAGTGATGACGAAATTGAGGAATTCTAACCAATAACAGGTGATCAAGGTCAGTGTCCATGATTATATGTATTCGATCCATCGATGAATGTCACGAGCTAAAACAACTGTTAGTGATAAGAATCAATAGCTGGGTCTAAAAGAATTATACTTACAGCCCTTGGTTGAGAAGGTGAACTTGTGTCCACTGTTGCAATTGAAATTTCGTGATGAGTGGAACGACGCCCACCGTTCGGCATAAGCTACCTTTGCATCCACGCTGAAGAGTATTTGCATTTTGAAGAAAGTTAACTTTTTGATCACGCCCATAATTTAATACATGCACCGTGTTCATGTTAATTGGACCTGTCTCAACAAAGAAAAACTGTGAGTTTAAAAGAAAATTGGTTGACTTGTGCATGTCGGGGAACTTGGCCCTTGAATTGACTTTTGTCTCGGTCGCGTCCACGTTCTTCGATGTCTCACCACATATCTTGCTTTGTCGGGGAGTTTCAGTTATAAAAAAAAAAATGTATTTTGAAAATAAAGTAATGAGATTTGGATGACTTTGACAGGAAATACTTAGTGGCTCTAATATCTAACATGATTAAGAAGACTCGATTTTTGAATTTACTCACATTTTAGAAATATGGATGGACTTTTGTTTAAAACCACTTTTATGCTACTTCTAAAAATTTGTCCCAGTTTCAGTCTTAGAGATGCTTGATTCTGGACAATTGAAAAATAAGAACTTATAATGAAAGTTTTCGAAAGTGATTTGACCGACTTCGAAATTTGTCCCAGTTTCAAGTCCTGGAAACGCTTGGTTCTAAACGATCGAAAAGTGAGAAAGTTGTAATGAAAAAATTTTGAAAGTGATTTGACCGATTCCAAAAATTTGTCCCAGTTTCAAGATACTAAAACACATGAATTTAAACGGTGGGAAGACCAAGTCTTGTATAAAAATCCTTATGTATTTTATAGGAACCAAAATGTTTGGACAAACTGAAGATAAAAATTTTAAGATAGAAGGGCCGAACCCGCCTCGGGTTGCCTACGTATCCCAAAGGAATCAGGCCAGACGTAGTTCGTGATGAACATAAAGATTTTTGAGTTTGTTTTGTTTTTTAATAAAGGGGCCGAACCCTATGTGGGTTGCCTACGTATCCAAAAGGAAATCAGGCCATACGTAGTTCCACCCATACAACAAAGATACTGAAATGATTTGAAAAAGTGGCCGAACCCGATGTGGGCTGCCTACGTATCCAACAGGAAGTCAGGCCAAACGTAGTTCGTTACAAACAAAATGACAGAATCTTAATTTAAAAAGGCCGTAACAAAACATAGAGGCAACATGACAAAAGGAACTAAATGTTCTAGTTGATGCCTCCGGCCTACTACAAAAGAAAATTTAAACTTAAAATACTGAAACTCCCGGCGAACCGAGGCTAAGATAGAAGTCCAATTTTGCAACTCAGGTCCCGGCTCACCAGCCTATAAAGTCAATATTTCAGCAAAGTCTTTGATTATCATAGCATGATCATCTTCATCTTCCACGAACAGGTTCTTGACTCCTTCCACGATATCATCATAGGCAACTTCAACAATAAGATCTGAAGGTTTTAAGAAAGTTTGATCAATGGTAGGAATGGGTTTTGGCAATGCAATCTCCTTCCTTTTATTCTTTCGTGCTTTCTTCACTTCTTCCTCAGTTGGCTCATATCCCAAACCGAATGTAAACTGTTGCGTAGGGAGAACGACTGGCTCAACCCGCCCATTTAGTGTTTTCCCTAGCCCAAATCCAGGTTGGTACCCATTTCTCACCATTTCTTTTGCAACCATAATTGCGGCACATGATCTTTTGAACTCTTGAGTTTGACATACTTCACTCTCCTTAGTGACATTCACAACCTCCCAAGCGTGGTAAGCTGCTCCGTCGAACCCTCCTTCTGCCTCGATGAATGGGGTGGATTGCTCTAGATAGAAAGACGTGTCCCCTTCTCCGTGTATACATATTTGTTGCTGATCCCACTCGAATTTGACAGTTTGGTGCAAAGTAGATGGTACGGCCCCTGCCAAATGGATCCACGGTCTACCTAACAACATGTTGTATGTCGTGGAAATATCAAGTACTTGAAAATCCATAATGAATTCAACAGGGCCAATCAACACTTTCAACTCTATTTCCCCAATAGGGCGCCTTTGAGCCCCATCAAATGCTCGAATATTCATATCACTGGTCTTGAGCTCACTAACATTATATCCGATCTTCTTCAGACTTGCTAATGGACAGATGTTGAGTCCAGAACCCCCATCAATCAATACTTTAGCCACAAACATGTTACGACACTTGACAGTTATATAGAGTGCTTTGTTATGCATACATCCTTCTGGCGGCAGTTCTTCATTATCGAAGCTGATTCGATGGCTGTCAAGTACGCGCTCAATCATCCCAGCTAACGCCTCACTAGTTGTTTCGCTTGGGACATATGCTTCATTCAAGATCTTCAACAGTGCATTTCTGTGCATATCTGAACTCAAAAGCAAAGAGAGAATAGGAATTTGAGCATTGGTCTTTTTCAACTGATCCACAACTGAATACTCACTAACCTTAATCTTCCTCAGAAATTCTTCTGCTTCGAATTCAGTCACGACCCTTTTGGGAGGTACATTGGTTTCCTTAACTTGCCCCAATCTAACTAGCTCTTCTGGAGAATAGCATCTTCCAGACCTTGTCATTCCTGATGTCTTAACCTTGTCAGTGATCGTGTCCTTTCCTCGACATTCCATCACAGTTTGTTGATAATTCCATGGTACGGCTTTTGTATCGAGCACTGGTAACTGATTTGATGCTCGAACTACTTCCACAGGTATTGATGAAGCTCCTAATATCTCGACAGGCACACAACCCTTTATCACTACAGCCGGAGAAGCAACGGCTACAAAATCATGTTCCTCCACACGATCCACAGGCACTATAAATTCGGCTGGGTCATCAACATTTTCATCTATTCCAATCATATTTATCGTGGCCCCATCATGGGTCGGGAGTGGATTGTTAACCACATTTGGTGTTGGTGGTTTGACCGTGATCTGTTTTGCTTCAATAAGATCCTCAACCTTATGCTTCAATGCGTAACAACGATCAGTGGAATGGCCTTTTACCCCCGAATGATATGCACATGTTTTAGTAGGATCAAAGCTTCTGGGTAATGGATCTGGAATTCTACCTTCCACAGGATATACTAAGCCTGAAGCTTGCAGTCTTTCGAAAACAACGCTCAGTGGTTCTCCCAATGGTGTGAAATTGCGAAACGGTTTATTTGGGCGAGGTGCGGATGCATTGTTTGGATGATGAGGTTGTGATGGTGGAGCTGGATATGTTGGTGGTCGTGGAGCTCGATATGCTGGTTGTGTGTTGTAAACGGGGTAAGATATTTGTGGTGATTGAGGTTGGTAAGATGACAAAGTTTGGTCGTATGGATATGGAGAATATTGGAAATACTGTGAGTGAGGAGCGTTAGGCTGGTATCGTGGTGGTTGTTGATGGCGGTACGAGGTGTTTCCCAAAGCCATTACCGAGGCTGCTTCCTTTTCTTTTTTCTTTCCGTTTCCGAGAGTACCTGTTTGTATAGCCCTACTAGTAGACTGCAAAGCCGCAAGACTTGTTATTCTCCCTGTCTTAATGCCATCTTCGATCATGTCCCCAGCTTTGATCACTTCTGCAAAAGTTTTTCCACCCATTGTCACCAAACGTTCATAGTATTCCGGTTCTAGTGCTTGAATGAAGAAAATAACCATTTCTGTCTCCTCCATGGGTGGGTGTACCCTAGATGCTTCTTCTCTCCACCGTATAGCATATTCTCGAAATGATTCGATCGACTTTTTCTGCAACTTTGTAATTGAGATTCTATCAGGAGCGATCTCGACATGAAACTTGTAGTGATCCACAAAAGCATTTGCCAAATCATCCCAAGTACGCCATTTGGTTGTATCTTGCTTGGAATACCATTCCAAGGCTTTTCCACTCAAACTTTGATTGAATAGTTTGACTCTTATCCCTTCATTCTTTCCTACGCCAATCAACTTTTCACAATAAACTTTCAAATGAAAGAAAGGGTTTCCCGACCCATCAAACTTCTCAAATTTTGGGATCTTGTAACCTGGTGGCAATTCTACCTCAGGAAATGCACATAATTCTTCATATCTCACGCTTTGATTACTACCCAGTCCACGCAAACTTCTCATGGCATCTTCCAAACTTTTGAGCTTTCTATTTATCATTTCATCATTAACTGACCGTGCCTCATTTTCAACTTCGACATAATGATCAACATCTGTGCGACATTGTCCTTGAATCTGTGTCATGGGTGGAGCTGTGGTATAAGTATACACTGGCGGAACTTGATGTGTATTGGTAACATCATGTGCCGGCGGTATGAACTGAGCTTTTGAAGAGGTGGCTGTAAATAAAAAAGGAGCATTTTGAGTGAGGTGTTCGGAGCGAACTGGCTGAGAAGTGGTAAAATAATTTGTTTGGTTAAATTCGTCCAAATTTGGAAATGGAGGTGGCACAGGCAAAGTCTGACGAACTCCTTGGGACGGAGTCATATGTGGTGGCGTTTGAGAAAATGACCGGTTGTGAAGTACCATGTGACTTAATTCAGCAACTCGTCGCTCCAGACGAGCAATGATCTCCAAATGTGTTTCTGGTTCATTAGAAGGTGTGGGATCACTCGTGATCGGTAAACTAAAAGATGGCTCAGATGAAGTGGTTGCATTGATCAAACTTTGATCCATTTTAGAACGAGTCTTTTTAGTTAACCAGATGATTAGTGATGAGTCAGAGTCTGATTTCTTGGCTCTAGACCGTGTGAAATATGGATGCTCCGCCAGTTCCCCTTTAGCACAAGTCAACCTTTTTGTTTTGAAAATTGAGTTTAAAAATAAAAAGATAAAAGAAAGAAAAAGAAAACGAGTCAGTATACGATAATGACATATTATTGCACATAAAACATATGATTTGCACATAATACATCGTGTTCTATAATGCAAGGGACCTCTTTAATGCCCGAGGTAGGCCATTTGAAGGACAAACATGTTTTTTATGTATCATTCCATAACTCTTCCTAAAACTAATTTGCAAGAATAATAAAAATTATTACATGTCAATAAATAATACATCTCAAAGTTAAACTAAGATATCTAATACTTCAACTCCACTAATTTCTTTTGGTTGTCTTCAACCTCCAGCATTAATTTAGATGCTCCACGTCAACCTGCAACAAAAGGTCAGTTTTTCTTGAAATACTTATCTATAGAGTACTAGGTCTACATATTCCACATATTTGTCCTTCAAATAATGCACATAGATAGTGAGTAGTGTCACTTAGAGTCATAGACTCTTTTGGACATTTGGTAAGGTTCACTAATGAACTTAATACACCAAGGGTATTAAGCCTCCTAGGTTTAAAATGATGCATGTCCTTACAAGGTTTTGGCTTCGCTCTACCCTAAGTAGACTAAGAATGGGTTTACTAGACGCAAGGTTCCCAAGCGGACTGCTCGAGTGAGAAGGCTACGCGGTTCCCGTTACTCGGGCACCCCGCGCATACGCCAACTCTCCTAAAATTTGGATTCTACGAAAGAAATTTGCGGGTGCGCAAAACACACCTCGCGTGTACGTGTGATAGTGTGAGTTTCCAGAAGTAGAAGAAATATGAACGGAATGACAGTTTAAGGAAAGCAGTAATGTACATATTACATAGAAAAAATGCACATAAGGAATGAAATACAAACATTTAAAAGCATATAAAGCAACAATATAGGGAAAATAAAGCAAAACAAACAAAATGTCCCACAGATTATTTATTAACCTAAGTTGTTATGGTTAGAACCTAAGTTCCCTAGTGGAGTCGCCAAGCTGTCACACCCCATTTTAACCGGGTCGATTTAGGGAGTATGACGTATTGGTGATTCCTGTTTATTCTGTTTTAAGGAGTCGCCACCTAATTATTTAACGGTGAATTAGGACACCTAGATGTTAACTAAGGGAAAGTTAAAACTAAACCTCAATTAATAATCTGCTTAACCAGTGTGATTCTAGGTAAGGGCTCTATATTATCCTAAAGGGAAGGGGTTAGGCATCCTTTAGAATCCGTTAACTTACGGTTATCCGACCAACTTAGGTTAATTAATTAAATTAAATGTAGGGTTAAATTTTAGAAAATGACTTTAAAATATTGCTAAAGTTTTTAAGAAGAAAATCATGTTAATTAAAATAAGATTTAGAGAAAAGAGCTAATAATTTGTATGAAGGAAATTTAAATGCCATTTTAAATGAAACTTATAAATATTGCTAAGATTTTAAAATAAGATGCTATTTAGAAATAAAACTTGTTAAAAAATATATATATATATTTTACGCACGAGAGGGTTTTAGGTAAAATTCACAAAATATTATTAAGGTTTTGAAAAAAAAGAAATATAATAATGCTATATGAAATAGGTTTAAACATACATTAATTGACCCCTTTTTATGATTTTAAGAGTATACACAAAAATAGCTAATACGAGTTTCTTTATCCTTTTACCGTTTTCTCATTAGCTACGCATAACTGAAAATACACGATTGACTCCAAACTTGAAGAGTTATTTATAAAATATCCGTGAGTTTATACTCGTGTATTAGTGACATTTTAAAATGTATATGATAATAAGAATAAACTATGGTCCTCTTTACTTAATATATAGTCATGCCATTTTGCAAATCCGTTATTCCCAATAAAATAAATATTAGACATTATAAATAATTTTAACATAAAAAGAAGAGAAATAAACTTATGGAATTAATTGTTAGTCTTCCTTAAACCAACTACCCGTTTCTAAAACTAAACCTACTAATTCATTAGGATTCATCTAAATTAACAAAACAAGATGTTAGTCATGCAATACAAATTAAATGCTTAAAGGAATAAAAATAGAGGAAATAAATCAAATTGAATGGGTTCAGTCCATTCTTTGGACTGCTGCAATCGGGCCTGCTGTTGGACTTTGGCCCAATAATAATCAATGGGCTGCTACGAACTGTTGCCGCTTTATGGGCCTTGGCCCAGAAATTTTGCACAGCTGATGGGGGTTGACTCGGTGAGAATATCCCGTTGGGCTTTGGCCCAACATTGAATGCGGAGAAATAACGAGTCCCTCGGACTCGTATGCGATGGTTATGCAAAAGATAAAAGGGGAAAAGATTAGTATACACTCAATGAATATGATAAAAATATGTAAAAAAAAATATAAACTCAAAGTAGATCAGTAGATGATATATAATATGTATATTTAAAGTATATTTCATGTATACACAATTCAGCCACTATATATTTATGACATACGAAAGCAGGGCAACACTCAAAACGTAGGCAGCAGTAGCAGATGCCATAACACGTGATATTTAGAGTACACCTGATATACTTGGATGGTATACACTAATATATGACCTTTGTATACATTGAGTGTATATTAGGCTTATATCTATGTATACTTTGAAGTATACCATGCCACAGAAAAAATCAGGTAGGAAGGGGATAAGTAGAAGTAGATGGTGCAGCACACTGATGTCACAGCCAACAAGTTCATACAGGAGGGGATGATTATTCCAATATTCATTAAAGCCTAGACAGTATCTAGTCATATAAACCATCTTGATTATACTAGCACAGTCCACATCATGATCAGGAAACCTCCCAGGGTAATCTATACCAAACAGAATGAGAATCAGTTCCTAAAGTAAGAAATCTGGACACTTATTTCTTATAAGAGAAGAACATCACGTAGGTTTGTTTAACTAGTCAGCTTCGATTCTAAATGATTCTCTGAATCTGCCACAGTTCCCATGCATACTATGTTCCTTTTGAGTTTACAGTATCTATTTTTGCACTTGAAACAAACTTTTGTTTCTAAAATCTGGGTTCAACCTGATATTGGCCAGCCAATATTTATTCCTCTTAAAGCAAGTCTTTCAAGTGTACTTGAGCGTAACATCACCAGTTTAGTAAGTCATTACTTTCAAAACTCATCTTAAGCAAACAAAGCAGCATTTCAGCAAGAAAGAGAAGGAAACTACAAACCTGTAAACCAATTGAACCTTACATTGAAGCATGCACAGTCAACATGATCACGAAAACTAAACTAAACAGGACCAAACATGTTTATTGTAACCAAAGTAACTGCAGACAGGCTAAAGCGCAGCTAAGGGGGACAGAAATCAAGCTAGTTTCATATGACACATCTAATAATGCTTTCAACTATACAGATGGTGTGCTATTTCACTAAAATGGAAGACATACAACCTGAACAAATGAGTTACAACCTTTAAACATGCATTACAAATTATTTAAACATACACCACCAGCTATTTAGATAGGTATATCATCCTTAGTATAATCGTAGATAAACACTTAGTACCTATGGAATCCTCACTGACCAAATGGGATTATATTAACCATAAAGGAAAGCCAAACTTATGAGCAGATTTACTTCTAATCATGCCATAAAGTAACAATGAAGCAGACAGGAAGAGGCTCGGTTTAAACTAAAGATGATATGTGCATGATTTAGGCAGCTATTAATCAATCAAGTATAAGCAGTAATCCATTCCTCTATATTAAAACATTTTTTGGTTATTTTGAGCAGGATTCATCAATTCTAACCATGAGTCAGACACACATCTTGATATATCGAAATAGGCCAAATAGGCATGCTTCAAATCCCACATCAGTCTAATGGAAAATCCAGCTTAATTAAACCAAACCAGCTTAACTAAACATGAGACTGAACTAATCTAACTAATCCATCTGTTCCAAAACCAACACATTGATCATGAAAACAGAGAAAAAAAATAGAAAATAAGAATAAAAAGGGAATTACCTTCTTCGGGTGCAGCGAAGTGGGTACGGGCTTTCGAATCTATGCTCGAACACTTCAAATTCGATGTCGCGAGACTCGCATTCGCGACAAACGCAGAGCAGACGAGAAATTGTTTGAATATATTTTTTTTTGATTCGGTGTTTCGTGATACTGTCACAATCAAAAGAAAATATTTTGCAAGGGGTTTCTTGAACAAAAAAAAAGATTCTGGGGTTTCCCCTCTCCTCCTTAGTTCGAACTTTCCTCTGTTTCTTCAAGGGATTTTGGGTATTGAAAGAATTTATCTTGTAGGGGTTTTTTTTTTCGAATCCAAAAAGCTCTTGTTCTTCGGGAATTTTTCGATTAACAAAACAATAGGGGTTCAGGAACTCCTCCCTAGTTCGAGTTTTCTCCGTTTCTTGAGGGTAATTTCATGAACCAGAAAAATCTCCCCCCTTTTGGCATTAAAAAACTTGTATTTATAGGGTGGATTAGGTTTTTCTCTTGAGAGGAGCGGGGATAGAGGAAGTGGAGGTGACAGAGGAAGAAGAGGAGCGGGACAAAAGGGAATGGGGATGACAGTGAAGCGTGGGGGACATGGAATGGTGGTGTCAGGCGGAGGAGACAGTGAAGTGGGAGGATGGCGATGAAAGAGGGGGACAAAGAGGAAGTGGGGTGGCAGTGGCGTGGGAGACAGGGTGTGGTGGTGTCAGTGAGCAGCGAGAAGGGAGATGAGGCGGTGGGGTGGCGATGAGAAGGGAGGCGGGAGGCGAGGATGGTGGAGAAGAGGCGATGATGAGGCGGAAGAGGAAAATGAGAGGAGAAAGGAACGAAGAAGGGGGCGGGGTGAGAAAATGAGGGGAAACCCTTATTTTGAGTAAAACGAGTCAGACCCGGTCCATTTGTGGACTGGGTCAATTTTTAGACCGGGTATTAAGAGAATAGGCTAATAAATTAAAACACGAATTATTCTAAAAATTGAGATAAGAGATATGGACTAGTCCAAAAATATTTAGGAGTTAATCGGACTTTGATTTGGGGTCCGGTAAGTCAAAATACGGACTGCGTGCAAGAAATAGTTTGACTTCTAAATTTGAATAAGAGACCTATTTTAATAATGAATATACCGAGGGTGACAAAATATTACTTAATACCAAAAAATGTGTGATTATTAGACTCGGGTAATAAAATCATATGGTGTTATAATAGCCGTGTAATAATATATGTTATTTTTCTTTGAAAATCCGCACTAAATAAATACTATTATTTAATTATGCAAAGATAAATGCGTAAGCTGGTAAAATGCCGAAATGATAAGAATTGTGAATTATAATAATATTAATAAATAATAATAATAATAATAATAATTATTATTATAATAGAATAATAAAGTGTCGGTATTGATAAGAGGCTAATAATTATAGTAAACATAATGTATATTTTTTATTTTTCCCAAAAATATTAGAAGCTTAAAATAGGTATTTTGGCAGAGAGGCGGGACAAAATTGGGTGTCAACAGCTCAACCGAAGAAAGTCTTGAAGATTGATTTAGAGGATGAATATTAAGAGAGGAGAGAGGTTTTGGTGTCTAGTTTCCTTGGAGAAAACGAAATTGGAGGGGTGGTGGAGAGGATAAGAGCCAAAAGGGTATATATCTTACTTAGTAAGATAAGGATGAAAAATAATAAAATAAAATAAAAAGGGGCTGCCCACTTTTATAAATATCTAATCCATTTAATAAATTTACTAAGATAATCATAGTAGGAGTAGTTTATATAACTACACCATAACACTTCAAACAAGTTTCAAATATCGTCAAGTTCATATTCAGGAAGTGCGAAGTAAAATATACCCTTATTATCAAGATATGATAAATCGAAAATTCAAGTATTCGCTAAAAAACCTTTTGGGGTGCTACAGCCCCGCCATGCCCATATATACACAAAATAATAGTACCCATGGCTGCAGCTCTGGATCAAATGGAGCTCCTCTAAGCAATTTCTGGATAAGCAGCCTAAGGATCAAGTCTATCTCCCTGTCCACCTGCGGGCATGACGCAGCGTCCACAAACAAAAGGACATCATTACGGATAATGTACTGAGTATGTAAAGCATAATCAATAAGATAGTAGAAGCAGTAACGATATCATAAGAAAGAAAAGTCATGGGGTAATAGAGCCATTTATACCTCTAGCAACGTTCATCATATTCGCTTACCCTTTTTCTAATGGGAACCGTCCATTACATACACTTATACATATAGAAGTATCATATCCGACCATAGAGGTTCGATGTCTTACGTACCCGACCATAACAAGGTTCGGTGTGATACATACCTGGCCCTACCAAGGCTCAGTGTCATCCGTACCCAACTGCACTTGTGCGCGCGCGATAGATATCATACCCGGCCATATAAGCTCGGTGTTCTTAATAATCATACTTAGATATATACATGTATATACATAGGAGTACATAAGTATCATCAACATCATCATCATCATCGTCATTTTCATTATACCTTTCCTTAGAAGATCAACTATCATAGGAGGGGACTAATAGTGTCATGAGAATATCAAGAACTGTGAGCTTTAATGATTCTAGGGAATGAAGTCATTATGGAAGACGTTATGGAATTCATGTGAAGGTATATGACAAATGAGAACATGCCTTAAAAAGAAGGGTTAGCCTTACATACCTCTTCGTCTTCTCAACTATCTAACGTTCACTGCCAAGGCTTGAGAAATCAACATTTAAAAGGATTCATACCATGGTTAAGTCTTAAGGACACTATTGAATTCAAACTAGAACAACTCATGAGCTAACAAAAATTGGGCAACATTTCCCCTATTTCATCGACTTCCACTATATCACAAAACAACCCCCAAACAACCATAATAACATCCACAATATCATACTCAAGTAGTCATATTCAATTAAGTCTCAAAGTTCATTCTCATATTCAACTTACATCCATAACTTCACATCCACCCTTTGCAAAATTTTATACAACACTTCTTTGTCATCATTAATACCCTTCATAGCAAGATTATATCCACACCATACTAAGAATCATGACTAATGTTAGTTTACTACTCACAAACATCATGAAATATACATTTAGACCTCATCTTCTACTTTCTCCTTTCACCCAAGTTATTCAACAACTAAGCATTCTTAATAACATGAAATAAGCATGAAGACTAACCTTTTACCTCATAAAAATGAGCTTTGGAGCAAGTTATCAACTTGTATGAAAACCGTAGCTTCAATACCCAAGGAATTCTTGAAATCTACTAACCCTAGCAAGTCTTCCAACACATGGATACCTTGATTCTTGAAATTTGATCTTTGATTTCTCTTGGGTTTGAGTGGAATATGCTTAGGAGAAGGTTCTAGAGCTTTTAAGGGTTTGGGAGAAGTGGGAAATGAAAAATATGAGCTTGGGTCATATATATATATATATATATATATATATATATAAAGGAAAAAATCTGGAAAAAGTGACCCGATTTGGTTATACGGACACTTATACGGTCCGTATAAGTGACCGTATAATCCCACTAGGGATTGGCCTTCTCTGGAAAGGCTATACGGACCTTATAAAGTTATACGAACCATATAAGTGGTCGTATAACTCAACTTTTCCGAAGTTGTTCTCGTTGATTCGTTCGACTTCCAATCCTTATGGAACCTTATTAACACTTACATAACACATCATTAACCATACAAGAGTCCCCATAGCCCCTCCTCAAGATATTACTAAATAAATATTAGCTCAATTATGGCGAAAACCTTTCCAAACATGACTTACATCTCACTTCCTCCAACGAACTTAGTTTCACATAATCATATGACTTCAAAATCCGATGGTACACACTTTAAGCTATCTAATACTTAACCTCATAAGGACTTCATGCTTACCTTAAGCTCGCGTTAGTCTATTCACAACGCAACAACTCAAAACTTCTGAGATGTAACAAAGGCACCCTATGGTTGGTGCTGTTGACACCCAATTTTGTTCCGCCTTCCTCCAAAATATCTATTTACGCTTCTAGTATTTTTGGGCAACTTTAAAAAAATAATTATTTATACTTTACTACAATTATTAGCTTTTATTAATACCGGCGTTTCATTATCCTATTGTAGTCACTGCTGTTATTATTTTTATTTTACTACCGTTACTACTACCACTACCATTATTATTATTATTATTATTATTATTATTATTATTATTATTATTATTATTATTATTATTATTATTATTATTATCATAATTATTATAATTTACATTGTATCCATTTCAGCATTTTTACCACCTTATGCACACGCATCGCATCTATTTTGCGCAGTTAAATAATAGCGTTTATTTACTGATATTGTCGCACGACCATTACGACGTCATATAATTTTATTTTATCCGAGCACTGATAAATACATACTTTTATAATAGGTAATAGTTTTAATTAAAATAGATCTTTTATGCAAATTTAGAAGCCCAAAATAGCATAAGAAGCAAATATATATTTTAGCCCATCCGCCCCAATCAATTTATATTCACTTTCGGACCAGCCCATTGTGATTAGCCCACATTTTAATACCAAACTCACTACCCAGCCCACGTTTAATTCTTCAGCCGACCCAGCCCAAAACAATATTCAATTCAACCCATTATTTTAACCCAATAACCCGGCCCACTACCCGGACCCGACCCCGACTCGTTCAAAACAAATGAAACCACTAGGGTTTCTATTCCTTTCATCCGTCGCACACCCCACTTTCTCTCTCTTCTCCCTCTTTCTTCACCCGCTCTCTCTCATCGACGGTCTTAGCAAATAGCAGCGAACCTTTCGCGATTACAGGCCGTGCATGGCCATCTTAGGAAAGAAATTAATGATCGGTTCAGAGGTCAACGGTTGGAGGTTTGGATCTTTGTTCTCTTTTCCTGCCCTCTGCTTTCAATTTGAGAGCATTTTAATAGACTTCGTCCGTTTGCAAAGCAAAAAAAATCTTTTCCTGTTAGTTCTTTTTCATGTTCGGGTATGAAATTTTAATGAGGTTTGTCTTCTTCTTTCTGATTCGAATGACATAGCCAGCATCTCAACGTTTGATTTGAACGAACTTCAATTTAAAATCCCGCTCATTTTTTTTGAACCCTAGAGGAACCCTAGACATTTTTCCTATAAATAATCGTTTTCCAGTCATTTAGGGCAAGTCTTGAACCGCTGAAATTCTCTAAAAAAATTGAGTCCTTTTAGCCGCGGAAATTCCCTAAAAAAGAAAAACAAGTTTGAGCCGCTTTGAATACCCCGAAAATACAAGTCTTTAATCGCTCAAATTCCCCTTTAAAAATACTAGTTTTTAATTTTATTGATATCGTCTCAAAATATTAAATCCTGTTTTGTTTTTGCCTTTGGTATTTGTTCGAATCTGAGTGCCTGAGAGCTCGGAGTTTGTGGTGATTCGAGGTAGTTCGGAGATTCGAAGCCTCACTTCGCTGTACCCGAAGAAGGTAAATCCCATTCCTTTCCCTTCATTTTTAGTTTCGTAGGTTTATATGCTCATATGGTTTAGTTTGATGTTTAGCTTAGTTATTGTTGTTAGATTAGTCATTATTATGTTTTAGCTCAGTATGGATCTTGTTGGATGCGGCTTTTATTACTTAGTTTAGGCTATTAGCATGATTGATTTAGTTTGAATATTGTTCATTTGTATGTTGATAATTCAATCCAGTAAGTTTTATAGATTTATTTAGGTTTCATTCTCAGTTAATTTGGTTGATGATCAGTTAAGCATGTATAATCACTTGTTGTTTATAGTCGTTCATGTCAGTTTAATTGAGTTAAATCTAGTCCAATATGACCTAGTCAATCTAGTATGAATCGGTGAAACAATCATGTGGTTAGCTTAAGGGTATGAAATAACTTGTGTATTAATCTGTCCTTGTGTTAGTTAAATTCAAATCAATTAGTTATTGTAAGTGACATGCTAAGTAGTCTTCTTCCGTGTTTATAAGGTTTGACTGGTGGAATGTGTTCTGAATCTCGTTTGCGATGCACTTGATGATTCACAAGTATGATTAAAGGATGTTATGTCTGATTGCGTCTATACTTATAAATGTGATAATATGAAAAATGAGTCTGTCAACTTGTTTTACAAATCTGTAGGTGTTTACTGATGAGTCGTGAAATTACGCGATATTCGATGCTAATTCCTTAAGTTTTTGTGACTCTTTAAGCACTTTTCTTGTTACTTTTTGTGTTTTTATGTTGTTTTGTAGGAAAAGATGCCCGGAGAGCATAAAAGAGCAAAATGGATCAAAATGTACCAAAATGGAACAAAATAGAGCAAAACAAGCCAAGATAGCTGAAATGAACCAGAGCACCACCTGCGAATCGCAGGTACTGCATGCGAGTCGCAGGTGGTGCAACATCTGTTGACAGAGAATGGCCAAACAAAATAAGACAATGATGCAACACATGCGACTCGTATGTGGAACCTGCGAGTCGCATACTGTGTCGCAGATGCTGCACCTCGGCTGATTTATGAGATATTGGTGCTCTATCCAGTTTTATGTGATTTAGAAGTGATCGGAAGAAACAAGTGAAAAGAAAGTCAAAAAGAGGCCAAACTGGACATTTTTGCAAAACTGTCAAAAGTGGACAGTTTTGCAAAAACGGGACAGAACTGCAAAAAATGGGCAGAACTGCAAAAACTGAAAGTTGGGGCATATTTTGTCATTCTTTTGAACTTGGAAGAATTAGAGGAGCTACAAAAAGAGAGCTTGGGGCAAAACAGTATAATCTTTGGCAGTTTTTCATTAAGTTTGGAGACTAGGTTTTTCTACAGCACACTTTGGGGTTGAAGATTTGGTTGAAGATTTGGTTGAGCATTTCTTAAACCTTTAATTCATTTCTTCAATTCCTTGCTTTGTATTGTATATCTAAGTGTGTATCTTTCTATTCCATGACTTGAATCTTGTTTATGAAAATATTCTTGATTAAAGTTTGGTTTGAAACTCTTGTTATGCTTATGTATTGAATGATTCTTATTGCTATTGAAGTGGGTCTTTGTTGATTTAATTAATCTCGTTCTTGAATGTTTCCAAAGGGATTAGCTAACCCTAGGACTCACCCATTTACTTAGATTGAGCTCGGAAGAGGAAATCTAGGTTGTGAAAGATTAATTAACAAGAATTTGGGTCATTAAACTCATCTAATAACTTGAGCTCGGAAGAGGATAGTTACTTGAGGTTAAATTGATTGTGCCTAATATCACACTCTAAGGCTTGGAAAAGCTTAGAGTGAAATTCATTGATTTGGTTGGAAGACTTTTAGATATCATTATCTATCAACACAAACCCGCTCTTAGTTGTAAAATCGTAAAATACGTTGGATCGTTACTTGAGTGTAATCTCCTATTATCCATACTTGTGGCCATTGATCATTTTACTCGCTTTTTAGGTTAGTTTACATTTCCGCATTAGTTATAATATTCTCAAACAAAAACCAAAATATCATCTATCGTTTGACTTTAGCGTAGTTGGTGAAAGTTCCTTACTTTCTTAATCGCCTAGCATATTGTTCCCTGTGGGATCGACCCCGACTCATAGTTGGGTAAATATATTGCATACGACCATGTACACTTTCTCTTTGAGGAGTGTATTTGGACGTTATCAAAAAATGACGCCGCTGCCGGGGAACAATTTGGCGTATTTGGGTTAGTTTGAGATTTAAGCTAACTTTCTTTGGTCCAAACTTTCTTTGCTTTATTTAAAAAAAAAAAAAACTGATCAGTTTTTGCAAAACTGTCCAGTTTTTGCAAAACTGTCTAGTTTTTGCTTTTGCTAAAATAAATTAAAAATAAAATAAAATAATGGCATCATATAATGAAAATTGGTCGAATGGTAGTTGTTCATACTTTGATGACCCTTGTCTTTATTGTGGAGGACCACACTCATGGCAAAATTGTTTGAATTCTCCCGGGGGCGGATTGTGCGCACAATCCCAAACCTATGAGTGGAGTATTTGTGATAGGTGTGGTGGTCAAAATGGTCATTGGGATAATTGTGCTTATTTGTCCTTCCCTTCCCCGAACCCCCACTATGACTATTCTAGTTTTGATTTTGATGATAGTAGGGATATGGAAGTGGAAGAGGCCTCAAATGCTCAAAATGAGAGGATAATGCTCATGTTGGAGACCATTCTTGAAAAAGTGGAAAAACAGGACTTAGCAGTTAAGGACTTGAGGCAACCACTTGATGACTTGAGGCAAGCAATTAATTGCAATGACAAAGCTATTCACACCTTGGAGGATCAAATGAAATCATTGGTTCATACTCATAATGCTTAACAACTTGAGGGTGTTGAAAGTAGGCAAGAAAGGGGCCAAAACATGAATGTCTCCAAGGGTGAATTTGTACAAGCTTTGAATGACCCTCAACTTGAAGAAAGCCTTGAGAAAGTGGAAATTGTGAGCCAAGATTGGCTTATGACTCAAGCTCAACAACTTGGAGCCTATGGAGATCATCGTAAAGGCATTTCAAGGATGATGGAAGAATTTTTAAAAATCCATGTTGAGCAAAGTCAAGAGTTGAAGTAACTTGAAATTGCTATCCGTGACTTGAATGCCGAATTGAATGCAAAAGTTGAGGTATGCAATACTCAACATCAAATAGTCATGGATAGTAGTTTTAAGTTAGTTTCCAATGAAAAAGTAGTCAACATTGATTTTCAAGAGCTAATGATGAATTGCCAACCGACCAATCCAAAAATAATGCAAGATGCCGAGATTGAATAAATGATACTAGAGTTTCATAAAAAAGTTCATGAAATGGTTTTTGAAGACTCTAATTCATTTTTGGGTGAGGATGTCAAAATTCATGCAAATTTGGAATTTGAGCGCGTTGAACCTCATTCCAACCATTTTTCAACATTATGCTTGGTTAGTGAAATGGAAGTTGAACTAACCGAGCCTAAGGAGAATTTTGGAGATGAAGATCAAAGCGCTTTCATTTTGAAGTTTGCTATGCCAAGAAGACAAAATGACATGCCTCACTTAAGGGCCAAGAAGTGCAAAATGTGACACCCGAGAGTTGGCCTCCTTGTTTTTCTACCACCGCCCCATGAGCGTCATCATAATCTTGATTCAATGTTGGAGCGCAAATTCATATCTTCCAAATGGAAGGAAAAGTGGTAAAGGTAACCGTCGTGCCGCGACATTAAATCAAGCGCTTGGTGGGAGGTAACCCATCGTTTTAAAAGTTTTAAATCGTTTTTGAAATTTTATTTTTTAGAATAGTTTAGTTTATGGTTTTTGACTAATCTGCAAAGTTTCAAAATTTTTGGAGTTATTTTGAGCATATCGGATACCCGGACAGCCCCCAAAACCAGTAAAAGTTGCGATTTTATTTTTCTGGTGTCATAACATGCAATTCGCATGTCGCGTCGCATGTGGTGACAGAGAGTAAAAAAAAAAAAAATTACGGGTGACATCACATGCGACTCGCATGTCATACATGCGAATCGCATGTCACGTCGCATGTGGTGACAGTGAGTAAATTTTTTTTTTTTCCTTTTCTTTTTTTATGTTTTGTTTTGATTATGTGCAGCGAGGACACTGCAATGTTTATAGTTGGGGGTGACACGTGGTAGCGCATTATATTTTGAAACTTGCTCAAAAATTTTGTTCTTTTGACATGTTGTGGATTAGTCACTTTTATTATTTTATTTTCTTTGAGGAAAAATATGAAAACTCTTGGCTTGTTTGGTACTAATAGAGTTAGTCTCTTGCATGTGAAATTGAAATGCGAATACCCCTCCAAATTGTTTGTGAAAGTTAAAAAACAAGGTGCATAGGAAAGAATGATCTTTGTGACAACTTTTTGGCTCATTTGGTGACTCTTTACCTACTAGTTGTGTTTACTTTGGATTATGAGATATTGCACTAGTTGTTCTTGCTTGGGAAGTGAAATTGATCCATCTTAACTAGTTCATATGCCATGTGTGTGAGTGTTTGTTGAATAAATCTTGTGTTTACTTTTATCATCTAGAACTTGCTCGGTTAGTCGTTCAATGCTAATTTTGATTATGTTGGTTGGAGAGATGACCTTGGGCTATCTTTGTGATTTTTGAAAAAGCCTCTTTAGCCTTTCTAGCCTACCATTGCATAAATAATATCACTAGTAACCCCATTTGAGCTTATGACCTTTTCTTTGATTGCCACAGCTTTTACCCTTTTTGATGAAAAGTCTCTCTTTTGAACCTTTCCCTCCTTGAATATGAAATTGTGAATTTGAGGCCAAAAGCCTAAGTTGGGGGTGTTAGTGTTGGTTGAGAGTGGTGAAGGTTGGTGTTGTGGAAAAATCAAAAGAAAGGAAGAAAATTTGAAAAATACAAAAAGGTTGCAAACTTTTTGTGCAAAAATAAAAATAAAAATTGAATAATTGGGGAAACTAGTATGCAAAGGAAGGAGTGATGTTTTGAAATGAAGAGGAAAGTGGACAAAAAGTATGTGTAGTGTTCAAGGAGGGCGTAGTCACTTGTATCCCAAATACTTATCCTACCCTTCCCTAAGCCTACATTAGATGCTTAAAAAGTGCCTATGTGATCTCCAACCGAATGTTCTTGAGTTAGTGATGAACGAAAATAAAGGCAAGCTTATGGTGTGATATTTGTTAGCACTAGAACTTCTTTGTTTAGTGTGAGTGACTTTTGTGTATTTGTCCCTTGCGTTATTGATGTGAATATAGTGATTTTGGGACTTTCTTTCTTGTGAGGGCATATGGATTACGATAGAGTGGTGATGTTCAAAAATTCCAAGTTGAGTCAATTGAGCATATCTAGTAAACTAGTGATTTTGAGTCACTTGTTGAGACTTGAGTGTTGTTGCTTGATAGTTTTAAATCTCTATTGCATTCTTGAAATTGTATTTTGAAATGAGGGAGTTATTTGGTTGAAACTTCACATGCTTGTAGACTAATTGTTGGTACCAACCAAAGTCATGTTTTTGTGCTTAAAGAGATTCCTCATTGAGATTTTTGTTTTGATTTGCTTGAGGACAAGCAAAGACTTTAAGTTGGGGGTGTTGATGAGTCGTGAAATTACGCGATATTCGATGCTAATTCCTTAAGTTTTTGTGACTCTTTAAGCACTTTTGTTGTTACTTTTTGTGTTTTTATGTTATTTTGTAGGAAAAGATGCCCGGAGAGCATAAAAGAGCAAAATGGATCAAAATGTACCAAAATGGAACAAAATAGAGCAAAACAAGCCAAGATAGCTGAAATGAACCAGAGCACCACCTGCAAATCGCAGGTACTCCATGCGAGTCGCAGGTGGTGCAGCATCTGTTGACAGAGAATGACCAAACAAAATAAGACAATGATGCAACACATGCGACACCACATGCGACTCGTATGTGGAACCCGCGAGTCGCATACTGTGTCGCAGATGCTGCACCTCGGCTGATTTATGAGATATTGGTGCTCTATCCAGTTTTATGTGATTTAGAAGTGATCGGAAGAAACCAAGTGAAAAGAAAGTAAAAAAGAGGCCAAACTGGACATTTTTGCAAAACTGTCAAAAGTGGACAGTTTTGCAAAAACGGGACAGAACTGCAAAAAACGGGCAGAACTGCAAAAACTGAAAGTTGGGGCATATTTTGTCATTCTTTTGAACTTGGAAGAATTAGAGGAGCTACAAAAAGAGAGCTTGGGGCAAAACATTATCATCTTTGGCAGTTTTTCATTAAGTTTGGAGACTAGGTTTTTCTACACCACACTTTGGGGTCGAAGATTTGGTTGAGCATTTCTTAAACCTTTAATTCATTTCTTCAATTCCTTGCTTTGTATTGTATATCTAAGTGTGTATCTTTCTATTCCATGACTTGAATCTTGTTTATGAAAATATTCTTGATTAAAGTTTGGTTTGAAACTCTTGTTATGCTTATGTATTGAATGATTCTTATTGCTATTGAAGTGGGTCTTTGTTGATTTAATTAATCTCGTTCTTGAATGTTTCCAAAGGGATTAGCTAACCCTAGGACTCACCCATTTACTTAGATTGAGCTCGGAAGAGGAAATCTAGGTTGTGAAAGATTAATTAACAAGAATTTGAGTCATTAAACTCATCTAATAACTTGAGCTCGGAAGAGGATAGTTACTTGAGGTTAAATTGATTGTGCCTAATATCACACTCTAAGGCTTGGAAAAGCTTAGAGTGAAATTCATTGATTTGGTTGGAAGACTTTTAGATATCATTATCTATCAACACAAACCCGCTCTTAGTTGTAAAATCGTAAAATACGTTGGATCGTTACTTGAGTGTAATCTCCTATTATCCATACTTGTGGCCATTGATCATTTTACTCGCTTTTTAGGTTAGTTTACATTTCCGCATTAGTTATAATTTTCTCAAACAAAAACCAAAATATCATCTATCGTTTGGCTTTAGCGTAGTTAGTGAAAGTTCCTTACTTTCTTAATCGCCTAGCATATTGTTCCCTGTGGGATCGACCCCGACTCATAGTTGGGTAAATATATTGCATATGACCGTGTACACTTTCTCTTTGAGGAGTGTATTTGGACGTTATCATTTACTTATGGATTTTGGGATAAATATGGGTCTGATTTAGGTTATAGTATCTGTTGCGCTATGTGTTTAAGGGATATGAACCTGTCCAGGTCATTCGAGTTTATTAAAGGCTTGTTTTAGATGACTTCAGTCTAGTATAGTTACAACGTGGTCGTCTACACTTGTTCATTTCATATTTCACCCATACGATGCTTCCCATGCGCCTTTTAGTATTTCCTGTGTTCTTTAAAAAATCTGGTTTAAATGAAAAACTTGTATCATAGCCGGGATTAGTAAGTGCTGGATTTGGGAAACTAAAATGAGGTTAAGTCTGTTTTTACTTCATCATAGGGGATTTAGGTCTACTTTGTCCTTCCTACTTATGTCAAGACTTTCACTAAGGCTAAATCACTTAGTTTAAATGTTCATTTATTTAAAAAAGATCTGAAAGGGCTGCTGCACTCATTGAAGTAATGCTTGTTTGGAAGCTGTTAATACACTAACTAGAGGCAGTCCACTGTGATTAAAAGTTATCAAGTTGTTCATAGATTGCTATACTTAGTAAATATTCTATGGAACATTGGGTTGCTATCTCCTTGTCCCTGAACTGTCTCGTGAAAATTCAGGAGTGTAGGAGCAGATCTGTAGAGTCTGTTTATGCTTTGTTTATTCGATCCTTACGATTCTTACATTGCAAGCATGTTCTGTTTGATTAGGTATATGTACGTATATGACTGGTATATCTTAGTAAATACATTTATAAGGAGATTAGCGGGTCATTATGGATTAAGCTTGAACCTTCCCCGGTGTTAGCCATGCGTGAGATTCATGAAATCCTTTGGAACTTGTGCGACATCGGGAAGGCGGGGGCAAAAGCTTTCCGATATTAACCCTCTAAGTATCCGTATGAATGTATATATACGAAATATACTCAAATATACATATTATATACATAATCCACTGGTCTGTTTTTATTTATATTATACATGTTTAGCCTTGTTTATTGATTGCATACTAATCCTTATCTTTCGTTTTTATGCATGACCACCGCGTGCGAGTCCGAGGGACTCGTCTTCTTCCGCATTCGATGTTGAGCTAGAGCCCAACGAAACTCTCTTATCGAGTCAGCCCCATCAGTTGTGTAAAATGATTCTGGGCCGAAGCCCAACAGCAGCAACAGATCGCAGCATCCTAAAATGGGCCAAGCCCATTTGAACTTCTTTATATTTCCGCCATTTTACTATCTTTGGGTATTTGATTGTTTGACTAACACTTCATCTTATTTTTGTTTTTACTTAGCTTAGATGAATTATAGGGGAATTAGTATGGATAGTTTTAGAAATAATGGGTAGTTATTTTAAGGGAAAACTATTAGTTAATTCTACCGGTTTTATTCTCTTTCTTTTGTTTATTTATTTCTAAAAATTATTTATAGTACCTATAATATTCACTTTTATTAAAACAATTGAATTTCAAGGACGTAAAATCATGATTTTATCCAAAGTTCAAATTTGCTAAGTCTTCTCTTAAAAGCTATTACTTATATGCAAATTATTATATTTTCTGCAAATCTTATTTTGAATAGCATTATTATATTCTCATTTAAGGCCTTAGCAACATCTATAAGTCTTATTTTAAAATAGCATTTAAAAGTTTTCTTTTATGCAAATTATTATATTTTCCGTAAGTCTTATTTTAAATAACATTATTATATTTTCCTTTAAAACCTTAGCAACATTTACAAGCCATTTTCTTAAAATTTAAATGCTATATTTGCATCTTTAGCCTTAATTAATTAACCTAAGTTTGGATGGTAACCATAATTAATGAATTCTAAAGGATGCCTAACCCCTTCCCTTTAGGATAATCTAGCACCCTTACCTAGAATCACGCTAATTAAGCAGACCATTAACGGAAGTTTAGTTTAAACTTGGCCTTAGTTAATATTTAGGTGTCCTAATTCACCAATAAACTAATTAGGTGGCGACTCCTTAAAATAAACAAAATAGGAATCACAAATATGTTGTACTCCTACTTTAACCCGTTTAAATAGGATATAACAGGTGCTGTCTTCAAAGTAGATTTTCGTCGCTAATAGCATAGCGACGTTCTAATCCCAAGATACAATGAATCACTCAGAAATCTTCTAATGTGCACTTAAATAGAAGTTCCAGAGAGTCCTTTTAATCTCTTGATTGCTTTTGTGGGAATTCAGAATAAGAAGGAAACATGGACTCTAAAAGAAAATGAAAGATACAAAATTTAAAGATTTTGATCTCAGGATATATCATTTTTCAAAGTGGGATTATAGGTATTTATAGAAAGTAAAACACTTTTTCATGAAAGGATATACCTTTTCACGATGAATAAGTGTATCCTTTAAAGAATGGATAACACCTCTTCATAATATATTTTGTCTTTTCAAATGGTGCTTTTAAATCTTGAATCACTCCTAAAATTGTTCCAACACGTATAACATATCAAGATATTATGTTTCAATTGTGCATCAACTCTGCATCTGTGTTTTATTGTACTCACAATATTAAAGAATGGGACATTTATATTTGAATCACTCCTAAAATTGTTCCAACACGTATAACATATCAGGATATTATGTTTCAATTGTGCATCAACTCTGCATCTGTGTTTTATTGTACTTACAATATTAAAGAATGGGACATTTATATCCTTTGGCAATGAGGACCTATAAATAATGGTTTACGTGATGTTGATTCGTACTTAGAGCCCGTTTGGATTGGCTTATAAGTTGATTATAAGCTGTTTTCAGTTTTTTTGAGTGTTTGGTTGATCAGTTTAAAATCATTTTGTGCTTAAAATAAGTTCAAAAAAATAATTGGGCCCATTTGACTTAGCTTATCTAAAGCAGCTTATAAGCTGAACAACTTATAAACCAAAAACAAATAAGTCAGATTACCCAATTTATTTTTTTTAGCTTATAAGCTGCAAACAGCTTATAGGCATAAGCCCATCCAAACAGGCTCTTAGATGAGTTTGGTTTCAAGGATAATTGTGATTGCAATGTATTTTTTTAAAAAAAAATCAATAAAAACCAAAATAACCAAATCATAAAAATCAACATAGTTTGGTTTGGTTTGATTTGATTTCCCCATCTGAATAACCCACTTAATTGGTTTAGTTATATTTTACATAAAAACCGAACCGTTATGAAACACGTCTAGTAGTGTATAGAATTCTCCAGAACTTACCAGAAGCGAAAAGCAATTGGCTACTTCTCCAAACTCGAAACGTAATTTCAAATTCAAAGCAAGAAACTTCTACAGACTCATCAACTATATATACCCTTTTCACTTTTCTCCTACACATTCAATCAATCTCTTCTCAGCGTTCTTGAAAAACTTGCTTAGTACCCTGTTTTTGTTTTTTATTGCTACATTTGTGTTGTGAGGTTATAATATGGCTGGAAAAGGTGAAGGACCGGCAATTGGAATTGATTTAGGAACAACGTATTCGTGTGTGGGAGTATGGCAACATGATAGAGTTGAGATTATCGCAAATGATCAAGGGAATAGGACTACTCCTTCTTATGTTGCGTTTACTGATACGGAAAGACTTATTGGTGATGCTGCTAAGAATCAAGTTGCTATGAATCCTATCAACACTGTTTTTGGTAAGTTCTTGAATTCCATGCTTGTAATTGGCTTCTTATATCTATTATACTCTCTGTTTTGTTGAAAAAATCGAGCCAAGATTTTGAGTTTATAGAGTTTATGAGTTTTGAATTCTAGTAAAGGTAGCTTATTGAGTATTATTTATATATATTAAGATGATTTTTGAGAACACAAATACAAGGCAAATAGAACTGTAAATCCGCTGAGGGTTTGCTAACTTCATAAATTCCGTTATAATTAAGAGTGTGTAATTTAGCTCTAAGACGTGGTATCTGTCAAATTAATCCAGCATTAGACATATGAGGCTTAAATTGTCGATGAAAAGCTATTTTTTGTAGTATCAAACTCATGGTATGTCGATGTCGTAACTGTAGCTTTGTCCCTTTTTTTTTGTCTTATTTAATAAGATAAAAGGGTCAAAAACACACTTTAAGTATTACCTTTTTTTAGTTTCCTACCTGAATTAACAGGTGTAAACTAACAGGCGTGAGAGTTTTCTACCTTAACTACAACAACAACAAGCCCAGTAGAATCGAAAACTATCACCAATTAATGCAAAACACACCAAACTATAGTTGGTGAACATAGTTCAGGTAGGAAAAGTGAATAACTAATAGTTGAGTTGTGTTTTGCAAATTAATTGATGATAGTTTAGGTAGTAAAACTCTCATACCTGATAGTTCAGGTAGGAAACTCAAAAAAAGTGATACGTGAGGTGTGTTTTTGACCCTTTAAATCTAATAATTAGGAGTATGTTTAATCTTAGCTCAAAGAAGTGGAATTTGTTGAATTTGTCCAGCCTTAGGCATGTTAGGCTAAAATTATCAACAAAAGAACTCTTTTTTTTTTTTTTCGTATGTTGTTCTTTTCTCTGCAGTAGCTACACTTTCAGCTTTCTCTAATTATGTTTCTAAAGGTATTTTCAGCAATTTTCTTGAACTTCAACTTAGATACTGGGTTTTTACAAAATATTGTCTAAACATATGGTTTTGGATTAATAATCCTTATTGCTGGTATCATTTTGTTGAATTTAGATCCACTTTCTGGTGAATTATTCCTCAGGGATATGTGGATAATAATTTGATGATACTACTCTTTAATTATATGTGTATTCATGCTAAATTCATTTATATTTGATTGCAGATGCGAAGCGGTTAATTGGTAGGAGATTTAGTGACCCCTCAGTGCAAAGTGACATGAAACACTGGCCTTTCAAGGTTATTCCCGGTCCTGCTGACAAGCCGATGATTGTTGTCAATTACAAAGGTGAAGAGAAGCAATTTTCTGCAGAAGAAATCTCCTCTATGGTCCTTGTTAAGATGAAGGAGATTGCAGAAGCCTTTCTTGGTACAACAATAAAGAATGCTGTAGTTACTGTGCCTGCTTACTTCAACGACTCTCAACGACAGGCTACTAAAGATGCTGGTACTATTTCTGGCCTCAACGTTTTGCGTATTATCAACGAGCCTACTGCTGCTGCAATTGCATATGGACTTGATAAGAAAGCAAGCAGTACAGGGGAGAAAAATGTGCTTATTTTTGACTTAGGTGGTGGTACATTTGATGTGTCTCTTCTTACCATTGAAGAGGGTATTTTTGAAGTGAAGGCTACTGCTGGTGATACACATCTTGGTGGAGAAGATTTTGATAACAGGATGGTTAATCACTTTGTTCAAGAATTCAAGAGGAAGAACAAAAAGGATATTAGTGGGAATCCTAGAGCTCTTAGGAGACTGAGAACTGCTTGCGAAAGGGCGAAGAGAACACTCTCGTCCACTGCTCAGACAACTATTGAGATTGACTCTCTTTATGAGGGTATCGATTTCTATACAACGATTACTCGTGCTCGGTTTGAGGAGCTTAACATGGATCTTTTCAGAAAGTGTATGGAGCCTGTTGAGAAGTGTTTGAGGGATGCTAAACTGGACAAAAGCGGTGTTCATGATATCGTCCTTGTTGGTGGCTCTACTAGGATTCCAAAGGTGCAACAGTTGTTGCAGGACTTCTTTAATGGAAAGGAACTTTGCAAGAGCATTAACCCGGATGAGGCTGTTGCCTATGGTGCTGCTGTGCAAGCTGCAATCTTGAGTGGTGAAGGGAATGAAAAAGTTCAAGACCTTTTGCTGTTGGATGTTACCCCACTCTCCCTTGGTCTGGAAACTGCTGGAGGTGTTATGACAACTTTAATTCCGAGGAACACCACGATTCCAACCAAGAAAGAACAGGTGTTCTCCACCTACTCTGATAATCAGCCTGGAGTCTTGATTCAAGTTTATGAAGGGGAAAGAACCAGGACCAGAGACAATAACTTGCTTGGTAAATTCGAGCTCACTGGCATTCCTCCAGCACCAAGAGGGGTTCCTCAAATCACTGTATGCTTCGACATTGATGCAAATGGTATTCTGAATGTCTCTGCTGAGGACAAAACAACTGGCCAGAAGAACAAGATTACCATCACCAATGACAAAGGAAGATTGTCTAAGGAAGACATTGAGAAAATGGTTCAAGAAGCTGAGAAGTACAAAGCTGAAGATGAAGAGCACAAGAAGAAAGTGGAATCCAAGAACGCCTTGGAGAACTATGCATACAACATGAGGAACACCATCAAAGATGAGAAGATCGCTTCGAAGCTTTCTCCTGATGACAAGAAGAAGATCGAGGATTCGATTGAGCAGGCCATTCAGTGGCTGGATGGGAATCAGTTAGCAGAGGCTGATGAATTCGAGGACAAAATGAAGGAGCTTGAGAGCATTTGCAACCCCATCATTGCAAAGATGTATCAAGGGGGTGCTGGTGGTCCTGACGTGGCGGGTGGTATGGATGAGGATGGTCCTTCTGCCGGTGGCACCGGTGCAGGTCCCAAGATTGAAGAAGTTGATTAAGTCCATTAACCTGATGAAATCTAGTTCTAGTAGTTAAATATAATAGTAGAACTCTTCAGTTGGTTGTATGCTGCTTGTGTTATCCTTGAGATTTACTCTTTTGTCTAGCTCTTTTTGTGACCCTGTTTAAGTATCCCGTACATCTGCCTTTGCCGGTGCAGGATTGGTAGATGGGTTTGTTTTGTGTGAAAAACTCGCAAATATTAAAATCTTATTGCATTTTTGGTTTCAGCACACTGCAACAATCTGTTTCTATGCTATGGTGCTCAGTTGATGGGTAGGAAAGGCTATAGCGGCAATGACATCAGTTAATGCATAAGGCAGAAAGACATCAACTAAGTTGTGCAGAATTTGTTCTTGCTGCAGTCATGTGAAAAAGTAGATGAGCATGGTGTAATTTTGTCGATAACACACTTATGCTTGTTTTAGATAACTTTAAGCAATAAAAGAACCAGATTTGATGAGAGAATTAGTACAAATCCATGGTGTGCTCGAAGCTTAATTAGTTTTTTCTTTTTTAGAGTGTAGACAAAAATGGGATGAAGTGGTAAATCTTCACTTATGAGCATAACGGACAGGAACTTTGTTCCAGATCAGTCAGAAACTTTGGTCTAGCAGGCAGCAACGGGTGCTGTCACTTTGCCCAGAAAATTGAATTAGACAGCTTATTACTACATGAAAAAAAAACAGGTTGAAAGGCAAAGGCAAAGGCTTGAATGAAAAGAACATCTAGCTTGAATGTACTCAAGCTCTTTTTGGTCTTTTGCAGATCACCTAGGGGCGTAATTGGTATGAAGGAAAATGTTTTAGGGGAACATCTTTTTGATAGAACTGTCTCACTATCCAAACACCAAAATTTAGAAGAACTGTCCCACTACCCAAAGAGCAAAAAATTTAAAAACTTTTTCAGATGTATGAAAATATAAGTGAAAAAATCATCCCTTTATGTTTGGTTGACGGAAGACTAAATCTCCTGGATGCAGGAAATGTTTTCCTTGATACTAGAATACGCCCCTAACTTTTTTTAATTTTACATGACGAAACCACAACCAGTAACGCTAATTGGAATCTAAAACTTTTAGCCAAAGTTGCAACGGCACAAAACTCCGCTATCACAAGAGAAGAAATTTGCACTGGCATCATAAACTACATATAACTAAACCAATATGAGGCAATGAAGAAGGGGTCAGACTTGAATGCATACTTAAGACTCTAGCATGCTCTGTTAGATGTGGTAGGACCGTAGGGAACCAAGTACATTCGAAGCTTCAATGAGGTTTTAATCTGATGTTATGAACAGAAAAGCTATGTGCATTGCTGCAGTTCGAGTGATAAACATTGAACATCACCCTCTCAGGTTATGAGAGATGTAACAGATGACAATCTTTCTTAATGCAGTACATTAGTCAATACTCAATAGTCGATAGTGCCAAACAAAAACTAAAGGCTGGATACATGCATCGGTCAGTATGTGCTAAGTAACCAAAAGCAGAACACAAGACATGAAAAGTTGAGACACAGATTGAAACACAAATACAATCCAACGATAAAAAAACAATATGAAAATGTTATTAAATTTTGGTTAATGTTTCATTATTTAAAAAAAATTGAGAAAGTATGATTTCATGTTCAAAACAAATGACAATTTGAAAAAATAAGATTATTTTCCCCATCTGAAAACAATTGATATGATTTGTGTGCATATGCAAACAGTAAGAAAAAAAAAAGGAGCCTTAAAAAGGACTCAACTTCCCGGCACCTTCTAATGGCCTTTTGACAGTTTTAAAGAGGCGATCTGAGTAAAATGAGTTGGGGATGTGAGGTGGCAATGCCACATGGTATCCACCTCACCAAAATGTCAATGCCACATGTAACTAAAAGTTCACTTTGGACAATTTAACGGGGGAGGGGTATATTTGCGCCTAAAGTATAACGACAGGGGTATATTTGGACCCAAAGTATAACGAGGGGTATATTTAGCCCTTTTCCGATAGTACAGGGGTATATTTGACCCTTTTCCGTTTATAAAATGTATTACTTTATATTTTCATTTCAGAATTAAAATTTGGTGATTAATGATATAACATATATCTTTCTAATTTTGATTTCTTTGTAACAATTTGTTTTATCTATAATTGTTAATATAAAAAATTATAATATATTTTTTAATTAATTTAATAAAAATATTTTATTAGTTTTGCTTTTAAAAAATCCAATATATACGACAATGGTTCTTATTTTGGATCTGAATAATTACTTAATTGAAATGGATACCAACCCGTCGGTATACATATAAAATATTAAAGAATTTTTTAAAAAAAATTAGAATCAAAATATTAATTTTTCCTCATATTCTTACTAATTTTCTTTTATAACTAAAGTGATGGTACATAAAATATATTTTGTATATGTTGCTATATATAATAACAATTAGAATATTTTTTAAAATTATTTTCAACATACGAACCTTAAAGACTGGCTAATTAAAGTGAATAGACATGTTTAGTCAACGCATCGCACGAGCATGTATTGCTAGTATATATATAAAAGAGAAAAGGAAACAATATAAGGGGTGAGAATTTGTACCCATCCGCTTTTTGAGATTTGTATCCTTCCTTTTGTTTCGGTAAATATAAGGGCAATGAAACTCTGTGAGCTTCTGGAGTATTTATGACGCATAAAGTTTATAGCCTGTTTGGCTAAGCTTTTAAAAGCGGCTTATTTGAAAAGTGTTTTTTTCAAAAGTGCTTGTAAAAAAAGTATTTTTTGTCAAAAGCAATTTGTGTTTGACCAATTAATTTAAAAAGTACTTTTGAGCAGCCATTTGTATTTGACTAAGCTTTTAAAAAGTGATTCTAAGTGTATTTTTCTCAAAAGTGCTTTTTAAAAAAGTATTTTTTGGGCAGAAACTATTTTTTTTTAGCTTCTTAAAAATTGTTTCTGCTACTCCTCAGAAGCACTTATTTTCTCCCAAAAGCTTGGCCAAACACCTCACTTTTTTTAAAATAAGCATTTATTGAAAAAAAAAAAAGTACTTTTGGAGAAAAATAAGCTTGACCAAACAGGCTATTAGTTTCACTCCTTACTACTACTCCCATCTGGATCAAAACGAATGTCCACCTAGCCTTTTGTTTTAGTAAAAAAAAGCATTCACTTATCAAATTAAGAAAGAATTAACCAGATTTGCCCCTATTAAGTGCTATGGGTGTTACACCTTGGAAAGTTTCCCCGTTAGCGTACAGTGAATAAGCTAGCGAAGGGCTCGACATACACGATGATTCGATAAGTAAGAGATAGCATTTGATGATCTTAATCGAGACTTGAAGACGATAGACGTAAGGAAAGAAGTTTGACGAAGGAAGTAAGGGATATGTTATGTATCGGGTAGGAATTATGGACGACGAGCCAATGAGGGCATAATGATGTCTTGGAGACAAGTAATAACGTCCCTTAGATTGGTATTGAGGTGCTAAACAAGTGTTAAGAAGGTTCCATAAGGATCGGAGATCCAACGAGCCGACAAAAACGAAATCGCTTCAGTTGGCATTATACGGCCAAACATACGGCCCGTATAAATTATACTGGCCGTATGTTGGACCGTATAATTGGCCAAGAGGAGGATGACATTCTGGACCAAACATACGGCCATACATACGACCGTATAAATAGTACCGTATGTTGGTCCGTATAACATGGTCGGGCCAGATTTCAAGTTTAAGTATAGGGACCCCTTTTCATTTCATTTCATTTTCATTCCATTCTCACTCCACACTTCAAGAAACATCTAGAATCCTCTATACTCTTCAACTACAAGAATTCAAAGGAAAATTAGCGGTCAATTACATGAAACCCACGAAATCAAGTGTAAGAATCACACTAAAGTTCATCCAAATCAAGAAAACCCAAGGGAGGTGAAGTAGGGTTTTGGTGCTAGAGGAGTAATTCCATTCAAGGCTTGTTCAACCATCATCTAAGGTAAGTTTCATGACTAAACCATGTTGTTTAAGGTATTGGAAAGTTAAGATACTTGAATTGTAGAAAGACATAGGAAATGGGTCATTAATGAGTGAATAGTGTCATGTTTGGATGGTAGTTGGATTGAATCATAAATGTTGGGGTGTTGTGATTATGAATACGTCATAAATGACATTTAGACCATGAAATAGGTGTGATACATGAGAAAACGCGATAGTGAGCTATAACCATAAATGTGGGGAAAATGAAGAGAAATGGTGGATTGTCGTCATTGTATATAAATGATAATTGTTGGTTGCAATATCGTGAATGTTGTTGTGAGTGTTGGGAGTTGATATAGAATATGGGGAAAGTAGTATAAACGAAGGAAGTGCTGCCCAATTTTCCCTAGAAGTAGTAGCGCGTTCTTATAGTCGATTAACTAACGTTAGTGCGAATTCTCTCTTGAAGGTAGAAACGTGATATCAAAGGAGAACAAGAAAGCGATAGCTTAGTTAAACGTCAAAGGTATGTGAGGATAGTTCTTTCTTTCTAATGGCATGAATCCTATAGCATGATTTTCTTTCCTCTTCATGAGTTCCTATATTTCGGAAAGCTAAAAGCCTATGTCTATGAGTAACTATATAAGATAAGAGATATGATATGGTGATCATATAACGATAATGATGTCATTTATTTCTTACACTCACCTTATGCACTAATTCCTTCAAGGTGAGACAGAATGTTAATGATTGCTCCATAATGAAATCGGGGGATCACGACCTTACGTCACCCCGATAAAGTATAGTTGATCTTGAGCCTTATGCATGTACTATGATAAGATAAGCATGTCATGATGAGCATATGATGGTTTTACTATTACACCGCGCCTATTTGGCCGGGCAGTCACCGCCAAGGCGGGCAGCTATACACCATGGCCAGATGGCATGGGCAGACACCACTAGTGGGCGGCATGAGATGATACCCCGGACGCGGTAGGCCTGGACGCAGGCTAATCTTATGATTATCACACCGATCCTATATGGATGGGCAGCTTATATATTTATGCATACATGACATGATGATGATTATGAGTAAGCCAGCATGCACTATTTCTTTTATCCTTGACAGTCAGATACAGTTATTCCATATTGATACTTATTTTGCATCATTGCCTTATTTCATTGTTTATTCCTCTCATACTCAGTACAATGTTCGTACTGACGTTCGTTTTCTTTGGACGTTGTGTTCATGCCCACAGGTAGACAGGGAGGAAAGCTCGACCCAGATCCGTAGTAGCTGTCAGCTGATTGAAAGCACTCATTTGTCACGGAAGTGCTTGGCTATTCTTTTGCGTATATAGTCATGTACATGTATTTTTGGGCATGACGGGGTCTTGTCCCGTCCTTATGTTTAGCACTCCAGTAGAGGCTCGTAGATACGCAGTATGGGTTAGATGGTCTCACGAGATGCTATTATATGTATATATTATTTTGATAGCCTAAAATCTTGTGTATATAAAAGTATTTTTACGTTCTCAAATGAAAAGATGATTTTCTTATGTCCTGAGTATAAATTGATAAAAGAGCATTAAATGAGTAAGATGAGTAGTGGAACGAGTGGTGCTCGGTGGCTAGCCCCGGGTACCCGTCGCGGCCCCTAGCTGGGTCGTGACAAAAGTGGTATCAGAGCGGTCCAGTCCTAGGAAGTGTCTACGAGCCATGTCTAGTGGAGTCTTGTTTATGGTGTGTTGTGCGCCACATCAATAAACAAGAGGCTACAGGGCATTTATGAAAGATGACCATATTTCTTCTATGAGATCGTGCGATAGAGCCGTGTATAAGATTTTTATCCTCCCTAATAGTGTGTTGTGATTTCAGAATGCCGCCAAAGGGAAAGGCTACAGCTGCTTAGAAGGGCAAGACTACGGCAAAGAGACGGGTAGAAAGAGAGCCTCTGATGAATATAGAAGAAGGCGAATCACACAATGAGGCCTTGTCTAATACTTCTTCTACCCCTCCTAATGTGGAAGAACAAGGAGGAGCTCCAGCTCCAATTCCTCCACCGATTGCTTCGGGTCAACAAGTGACTGAGGCCATTCAGTTATTGACACAATTGGTTGCCGCACAGGCACAACGACAAAATGCGAGTTCAAGTGATCGGGCATCAAGTACCAAAGCCCGTGATTTTATGAGTCTAAATCCTTTGGAGTTCTTCCGGTCAAAACCAGATGAAGACCCGCAAGGTTTCATTGATGAGGTGTTGAGGACATTGAAGATTTTCCATGCCTCCGAAACTGAATCCGTGGAGTTGGCATCTTATAGACTCCGGGATGTGGCATTTTTATGGTATAATAATTGGGTATTATCAAGAGGAGAGAATGTGCCTCCTCCGGTTTGGCAAGAATTCGTGGATGCTTTTATTCATCACTATTTGCCACCCGAGGTCCGCCGAGATAGAGCGGATAGATTTCTAAATTTGAGGCAAGGAAATATGAGTGCCCGGGAGTATAGCATGCAATTTAATTTCTTGGCTAGATATGCCCCGGCTATGGTGGCCGACATGGGAGACCAGGTACATAGATTCGTGAGTGGCCTAGGGCCACATTTATTCAGAGATTGTTTGATGGCTTCCTTGCAAGACGGGATGGATATTTCCCGAATACAGGCCCATGCTCAGAATCTAGAGGGGCGACAACAACCACAAAGAAGTGACCGCGATAGTGATAGAAGGCAAAGCAAGAGGGCCAGATCTATGGGAGCAGACAGTGATTATAGAGGGGGATCAAGGCAGACATATTCTAGGTACTCAAGCCAGTCAGTGACCAGTGCACCTCCGCGATTCGCAGGTAGGAGATTTGATCGCTCCTTCTGTTCAGGACAGGGCCAGAGTTCGAGGGCCTCAGATTCCCAGTTCAGGGAAGATTATAGCCAGAGGAGACCCCCAGTACCGCGATGCAGCCAGTGCGGTAGATTACATTCCGGACAATGTCGCCAGGGTTCGGATGCTTGTTATACTTATGGCCAGGTTGGGCACATGATGAGAGATTGCCCGTCGACGAGTGGCCGAGTTGGAGTTCAGCCTACAGGTTCAGCAGCTGGTTCTTCCTCAGCGCGCCCGGTAGGGCAGACTTCCCAGATGTCAGCAGGCCGAGGTAGAGGTAGAGGGGCAACATCTACTTTAGGTGCTACTCAGCCCCGTGTATATGCTTTAGCCGGACGACAAGATCTTGAGTCTTCCCCGGACGTGGTTACAGGTACATTGTCTATATTATCCCGTGATGTATATGCACTGATAGATCCGGGCTCTACTCTTTCTTATATTACTCCATATGTTGCTGGTTGTATTGGGGTGAAACCTGAGCCAATCAAACCTTTTGAGGTGTCTACTCCGGTTGGTGATCCTGTAATAGCAAGACAAGTGTATAAAAATTGTGTAGTTGTGATATGTGATCGCCAGACCAAAGCTGATTTGATTGAGCTGGAAATGATAGATTTTGACGTGATTATGGGTATGGATTGGTTGACATCGTGCTATGCTAATGTTGATTGCCGAATGAAAGTGGTTCGATTTCAATTTCCGGGAGAGCCCGTGCTTGAATGGAAGGGTAATGCAGCATCTCCAAAGGGTAGGTTTATTTCCTACCTTAAGGCAAGGAAGATGATAGCCAAGGGTTATATTTATCATCTAGTTCGGGTTCATGACACCGAGTCAAAGCCGCCAACTTTCCAATCAGTTCCGGTAGTGAATGAATTCCTAGATGTGTTTCCAGACGAACTTCCAGGTCTTCCTCTAGAGAGAGAAATTGACTTCGCCATTGATGTGTTGCCAGATACCAAGCCTATTTCTGTTCCTCCTTATCGAATGGCTCCGGCGGAATTGAAGGAGCTAAAGGCGCAGTTGAAAGATTTGCTTGAAAGGGGGTTTATTAGGCCCAGTTCATCACCGTGGGGAGCCCCAGTCTTGTTTGTGAGAAAGAAAGACGGATCCCTACGAATGTGCATCGATTATAGGCAATTGAACAAGGTGACGATAAAGAACAAATATCCTCTTCCGAGGATTGATGATTTATTTGACCAGCTACAGGGTGCCAAGTGGTTTTCTAAAATAGATTTGAGGTCGGGTTACCATCAAGTGAGAGTTAGAGAAGCGGGTATTCCCAAAACAGCCTTCAGAACGAGATATGGCCACTATGAATTCCGAGTGATGTCGTTTGGGTTGACTAATGCTCCGACCGTGTTTATGAATTTGATGAACAATGTATTCAGGCCTCTCTTGGACGTATTTGTGATAGTATTTATTGATGATATTCTGGTGTATTCTCACACGGAATCGGAACATACAGATCATTTGCGAATTGTCCTTGGCATTCTTCGAGCCCGAGAATTGTATGCAAAATTTTCAAAGTGCAAGTTCTGGCTAAGTTTTGTGACATTTCTAGACCATGTTATTTCAAATGATGGCATTCGAGTTGACACTCAGAAAATTGAAGCTGTGAAGACTTGGCCAAGACCTACGACGCCTATAGAAGTTCGTAGTTTTCTGGGTTTGGCAGGTTATTATAGAAGATTTGTAGAGGGCTTCTCATCTATTTCAGCCCCATTGACGAAGCTAACCCAGAAGTCAGCCAAATTTCAGTGGAATGATGCTTGTGAGCGCAGTTTCCAAGAATTGAAAGGCAGATTGACCTCAGCTCCGGTCTTAACATTTCCAGAAGGGTCAGATGATTATGTTGTGTATTGTGACGCTTCCGGTGTCGGATTAGGATGCGTATTGATGCAGCATGGTAAAGTTATTGCATATGCTTCGAGGCAATTACGGAAACATGAAAAGAATTATCCAACTCATGATCTCGAATTGGCTGCGGTTATTCATGCCTTAAAAATATGGAGGCATTATTTGTACAGTGTGCATGTTGATATCTATACGGATCACAAAATTCTTCAATACATTTTCAAGCAAAAGGAGTTAAACCTGCGGCAAAGGCGGTGGTTAGAATTGTTAAAAGATTATGATGTGAACATTTTGTACCACCCCGGAAAAGCGAATGTAGTAGCCGATGCGCTTAGCCGCCGATAAATGGGCAGTTTATGTGAAGTCCCTCCGTAAAATAAAGAGATGGTTCATGAGCTCCGCCAACTAGATAATCTTGTAGTACGTGTAATCGATTCGGGTAATGTGGGGATTAGTATCAATGATCCCACAATTTCGTCCTTGGATATGGAAGTGAAAGAACGACAATATGAAGATCCTCAATTGTGTCGTTACAGAGACACATCTCATGGGAAAGAGAAGTCTTCATTTGAAGTTTCTATGAATGGAATTCTTAGATACCGAGGCAGGCTATGTGTGCCGAATGTAGCAGAATTGCGCCGACGAATTCTAGAAGAAGCACATTGTTCCCGGTATTCTATTCACCCAGTTGCAACCAAAATGTATCGTGATCTAAAGTTGATGTATTGGTGGGATGGCATGAAGAGAGACATAGCCGAATTTGTAGCACAGTGTCCAAATTACCAACAAGTAAAAGTCGAACATCAGAAGCCAGGAGGCTTATTGCAAGCAATGGAAATCCCTACTTGGAAATGGGAAGTGATCAACATGGATTTTATTGTGGGATTACCTCGTTCCCGTGGTAAGTATGATTCTATATGGGTGATCGTGGATAGATTGACAAAAGCCGCCCATTTTCTCCCAGTTAAGACTACATACTCAGCCGAAGATTATGCGAGGTTATATCTCAAGGAAATTGTGCGACTTCATGGTATTCCATTATCTATTATTACAGATAGAGGAGCATAGTTTACAGCCAAGTTTTGGAAGTCCTTTCAAGAAGGTCTAGGCACTCAAGTGAAGCTTAGCACGGCATTTCATCCGCAGACCGATGGACAAGCCGAGTGTACTATTCAGACTTTGGAAGATATGCTACGAGCGTGTGTGCTAGATTTCAGTGGAAGTTGGGACGATCATTTGCCGCTCATCGAATTTGCGTATAACAATAGCTACCATACTAGTATTCAAATGGCCCCATATGAAGATTTATATGGAAGGAAATGTAGATCCCCAATCGGATGGTTTGAAATAGGGGAAGCACAACTAGTAGGCCCTGAATTGATTCAGCAAGCGGTGGAAAAAGTTAAGGTGATCCGAGATTGATTGCTAACAGCCCAAAGTCGCCAAAAGTCTTATGCGGATAATCGCCGATGAGACTTGGAATTTCAAGCTGGTGATTGGGTATTTTTGAAAGTATCGCCAATGAAAGGGGTGATGAGATTTGGCAAGAGAGGGAAGCTAAGTCCTAGATACATTGGACTATAAAATTATTCGCAAGGTGGGTCAGGTGGCCTATGAATTGGATTTACCCTCGGAGCTTGAATCAGTCCATCCAGTTTTCCATGTTTCGATGCTCCGCAAGTGTGTTGGAGATCCCATGAGAATCGTTCCGATTGATGATGTGCAAGTGACAGAAAAGCTAACCTATGAAGAAATGCCTATTGCTATTATAGACAGGCAAGTGCGAAGACTCCGGAATAAAGAGGTAGCATCAGTCAAAGTCTTATGGCGAAACAACAATCGGGAAGAAATGGCTTGGGAGGCAGAAGAGAAGATGAAGTCCAAGTACCCGCATTTATTTCGACCCACAGGAGAGATCCAAGATGAAACGCCAACGATATAAGGTATGTATGCTTACTTTTCATGCTTTTGGTCGTGTGTGGCCATAGATATGTTGATATTGTGATGTAGCCCTGTGAGGCGATGATATTATGGGTTGTTGTGACAGGTTGGTAGTGCCAAATTACAGGGGAAACTCTGGCGAAATTTTTGTAGAATCTTGAGTGTTTAACATTCGAGGACGAATGTTACAAAAGGGGGGAAGAATGTTACACCTTGGAAATTTTCCCCGTTAGCATACAGTGAATAAGCTAGCGAAGGGATCGACATAAACGATGATTCGATAAGTAAGAGATAGCATTTGATGATCTTAATCGAGACTTGAAGACGATAGACGTAAGGAAAGAAGTTTGACGAAGGAAGTAAGGGATATGTTATGTATCGGGTAGGAATTATGGATGACGAGCCAATGAGGGCATAATGATGTCTTGGAGACAAGTAATAACGTCCCTTAGATTGGTATTGAGGTGCTAAACAAGTGTTAAGAAGGTTCCATAAGGATCGGAGATCCAACGAGCCGACAAAAACGAAATCGCTTCAGTTGGCATTATACGGCCAAACATACGGTCCGTATAAATTATACTGGCCGTATGTTGGACCGTATAATTGGCCAAGAGGAGGATGACATTCTGGACCAAACATACGGCCATACATACGACCGTATAAATAGTACCGTATGTTGGTCCGTATAACATGGTCGGGCCAGATTTCAAGTTTAAGTATAGGGACCCCTTTTCATTTCATTTCATTTTCATTCCATTCTCACTCCACACTTCAAGAAACATCTAGAATCCTCTATACTCTTCAACTACAAGAATTCAAAGGAAAATTAGCGGTCAATTACATGAAACCCACGAAATCAAGTGTAAGAATCACACTAAAGTTCATCCAAATCAAGAAAACCCAAGGGAGGTGAAGTAGGGTTTTGGTGCTAGAGGAGTAATTCCATTCAAGGCTTGTTCAACCATCATCTAAGGTAAGTTTCATGACTAAACCATGTTGTTTAAGGTATTGGAAAGTTAAGATACTTGAATTGTAGAAAGACATAGGAAATGGGTCATTAATGAGTGAATAGTGTCATGTTTGGATGGTAGTTGGATTGAATCATAAATGTTGGGGTGTTGTGATTATGAATACGTCATAAATGACATTTAGACCATGAAATAGGTGTGATACATGAGAAAACGCGATAGTGAGCTATAACCATAAATGTGGGGAAAATGAAGAGAAATGGTGGATTGTCGTCATTGTATATAAATGATAATTGTTGGTTGCAATATCGTGAATGTTGTTGTGAGTGTTGGGAGTTGATATAGAATATGGGGAAAGTAGTATAAACGAAGGAAGTGCTGCCCAATTTTTCCTAGAAGTAGTAGCGCGTTCTTATAGTCGATTAACTAACGTTAGTGCGAATTCTCTCTTGAAGGTAGAAACGTGATATCAAAGGAGAACAAGAAAGCGATAGCTTAGTTAAACGTCAAAGGTATGTGAGGATAGTTCTTTCTTTCTAATGGCATGAATCTTATAGCATGATTTTCTTTCCTCTTCATGAGTTCCTATATTTCGGAAAGCTAAAAGCCTATGTCTATGAGTAACTATATAAGATAAGAGATATGATATGGTGATCATATAACGATAATGATGTCATTTATTTCTTACACTCACCTTATGCATTAATTCCTTCAAGGTGAGACAGAATGTTAATGATTGCTCCATAATGAAATCGGGGGATCACGACCTTACGTCACCCCGATAAAGTATAGTTGATCTTGAGCCTTATGCATGTACTATGATAAGATAAGCATGTCATGATGAGCATATGATGGTTTTACTATTACACCGCGCCTATTTGGCCGGGCAGTCACCGCCAAGGCGGGCAGCTATACACCATGGCCAGATGGCATGGGCAGACACCACTAGTGGGCGGCATGAGATGATACCCCGGACGCGGTAGGCCTAGACGCAGGCTAATCTTATGATTATCACACCGATCCTATATGGATGGGCAGCTTATATATTTATGCATACATGACATGATGATGATTATGAGTAAGCCAGCATGCACTATTTCTTTTATCCTTGACAGTCAGATACAGTTATTCCATATTGATACTTTTTTAATTGATGAAGTCAATGTTCTCTCCCAACAGCTCTTTCTCTCTCCTCTGCACTTTCTCTCTCCTCTGCTCTCTCCCAAATCTGCCCACCCACCACTCCGTCCGGCGACCATACGTCACCACTGTTCAGGTGACGCCGGCGACCAGGTAACGCCGGCCACTTTTCCGGCTAGATTTACTTTTCTTCTCTCTTTCCTTTTCTTCTTCTTCTCTTCTCCTTTTTTTTCCTTTTCTAATCTGCTCCTGGCGCTGCCAGTACGCCGCTGCGCCATCGCCGGCGAGTTTTTCCGGCGACTTTTTCCGGCCAGCCCCCTCTTTCTCTCTCCTTTTCCCTTTTTCTTTTATTTTTCTTTTCTTCTTTTTCCCTCCTATTCTCTTCTCCCTTTCAGGTATTTGTGAACATTTTTCCGGCAGTGAACAGTACTCGACCGTGAACAGTGTTTTCCGGCGACAACCAGGTTTAGTTCAACTGGAGTTGGTACCTCCGGTTGCCATATTCACTATTTGTCTATACACTTGTAGTTATATTTTGCTGACTTTAGACCTTTGAATAATTTATTAGTTCATACTTATTTTCGTGGCTTTGGTTAGTGATGGTAGACTAGGGTCATGTTCTCGTTCGGGGACGGGGGCGAGGGTTAGGAGGGGTAAGTGGGTTAAAGGAGTCTCTAGGTTGAGAGTAGGGTCTTGGAACATTGGGACGTTAACGGGAAAGTCCATAGAGCTAGTTAAGATTCTTAAGAAGAGGAAGATTAATATAGCTTGTGTCCAAGAGACTAAATGGGTAGGTCCTAAAGCTAAAGAGGTAGACGGGTATAAGCTGTGGTTCTCTGGTAGGTCGAAGTATAGAAATGGGGTGGGCATTTTAGTAGATAGTGATTTAAGAGACCAGGTGGTAGAGGTTAGGAGAGCCACTGATAGGATGATGTCGATTAAAGTGGTCGTTGAAGGACTCACTTTGAACATTATTAGTGCTTATGCGCCGCAAGCGGGCCTAGGCGAGGAGGAGAAGAGGCGCTTTTGGGAGGATTTGGACGAATTAGTGGGAGGCATACCGCCTACTGAGAAGTTATTCGTGGGAGGTGATTTCAATGGGCACATCGGGCCTATTTCGGGAGGTTATGATGATGTGCATGGAGGCTTTGGCTTCGGGGACAGGAATGGAGGAGGAGTCTCACTTTTGGATTTTGCAAGAGCTTTCGGGTTGGTGATAGCCAATTCGAGTTTCCCAAAGAAGGAGGAGCACTTGGTAACCTTCCGTAGTTCAGTGGCTAAGACCCAAATTGACTTTTTACTCCTTAGGAAGGACGATAAAGGTCTGTGCAAAGACTGTAAGGTCATTCCGAGCGACTATCTTACAACCCGACATAAGCTCTTGGTGATGGATCTAGGGATCAAGATGCCGAGGAAGAAGAGGGTCGTGGATGACCGACCTAGGATCAGATGGGGGAGTTTGACCACGACTAGTGCCGTGGAGATGGGAGAGAAATTGAAGGTTATGGGCGCCTGGGATAGCAGTGGGGATGCGACAAGTATGTGGGATAGGACGGCTAGTTGCATTAGGGCGGTAGCAAGGGAAGTGTTGGGGGTCTCGACAGGTAGTCGTGGCCAGCATCGAGGGGACTGGTGGTGGAATGGAGAAGTTCAAGGGAAGGTGGAAGCAAAGAAGGTGGCATATGCGAAGTTGATAGAAAGCAAGGATGAGGTGGAGCAGTGGACGAATAGGGAACTTTATAAGATGGCGAGGAAGGAGGCGAAGTTGGCGGTTTCGACGGCAAAAACGGCAGCTTTTGAACGCCTTTATGCTGAACTAGAAGAGAAAGGAGGGGATCAAAAATTGTTCAAGCTAGCCAAGGCGAGGGAGAGAAAGGCACGTGATGTGGTTCAAGTGAAGTGCATCAAGGACGAGCATGGCAAAGTATTGGTAGAGGAGACTCTCATTAGACGGAGATGGCAGTCATACTTCTCCAAACTCTTAAATGAAGAAGGGGACAGAGACATTGTGTTGGGAGATCTAGAACATACTGGAAGGCGTCAAGATTTTGGGTATTGCAGGAGTATTAAGGTTGAGGAGGTTAAGGGTGCTGTTCGTAGGATGCGCAGGGGAAGAGCGACCGGACCTGACGAGATTCCTGGGGAATTTTGGAAGAGTGCGGGCCCGACAGGTTTGGAGTGGCTGACTAGGTTGTTTAATGTCATCTTTAAGACGGCAATGATGCCTGAAGAATGGAGGTCGAGTGTAATGGTCCCTCTATACAAGAACAAGGGAGATATCCAGAGTTGCAACAACTATAGTGGTATCAAGCTACTAAGCCATACTATGAAAGTGTGGGAAAGGGTGGTGGAGATGAGGGTGAGGAAAGGCGTGTCTATTTCAGAGAATCAGTTCGGATTCATGCCGGGACGCTCAACTACAGAAGCCATCCATCTTGTGAGGAGACTGGTGGAGCAGTATAGGGAGAGGAAAAGGGACTTACACATGGTATTCATTGACCTAGAAAAGGCTTACGACAAAGTCCCAAGAGAAATCCTATGGAGATGCTTGGAGGCTAAAGGTGTACCTGTGGCGTACATTAGGGTGATCAAGGACATGTATGAGGGAGCCAAAACCAGGGTAAGGACAGTAGGAGGAGACTCAGAGCACTTTCCAGTTGTGATGGGGTTGCATCAAGGATCAGCTCTTAGTCCGTTCTTATTTGCCTTGGTGATGGATGGATTGACGCGGCAAATTCAAGGTGAGGTGCCATGGTGTATGCTTTTCGCGGATGACATAGTCCTGATCGATGAGACTCGTAGCGGAGTTAACGCTAAGCTGGAGGATTGGAGACAAACTCTGGAGTCTAAAGGGTTTAAGCTGAGTAAGACCAAGACAGAGTACTTAGAGTGTAAGTTTAGTGAAGCACCTCAGGAGGCCGGCTTGGAAGTGAGGCTTGGTACCCAAGTCATCCAGAAGAAAAGTAGTTTCAAGTATCTTGGGTCTATTATGCAAGGCAGCGGGGAGATTGACGATGATGTCACACATCGTATTGGGGCAGGGTGGATGAAATGGAGGCTTGCTTCCGGAGTGTTATGTGACAAGAAGGTGCCACCACAACTTAAGGGAAAGTTCTACAAAGTGGTGGTTAGACCGACTATGTTGTATGGGGCGGAGTGTTGGCCAGTTAAGGTTTCTCACGTTCAAAAGATGAAAGTTGCTGAGATGAGAATGTTGAGATGGATGTGTGGCCACACCAGGAGTGACAGGATTAGGAATGAGGATATTCGGGACAAGGTGGGAGTGGCCTCGGTGGAAGACAAGATGCGAGAAGCGAGATTGAGATGGTTTGGGCATGTGAAGAGGAGAGACACGGATGCCCCAGTGCGGAGGTGTGAGAGGTTGGCCATGGATGGTTTCAGACGAGGTAGGGGTAGGCCAAAGAAGTATTGGGGAGAGGTAATTAGACACGACATGGCGCAGTTACAGCTTACCGAGGACATGACCTTAGATAGGAGGGTTTGGAGGACCCATATTAGGGTAGAAGGCTAGTAGATAGTCTCATTACCCTGCCTTATTAATAGTCGCATTATCGTAGTATAATTTCTTGTGCTCTAATTTATGCTATTATGCTATTATCTGTTATTTCCTGTGCTTTGATTATTCTATGTTATCTGTGTCGCTTGCGTTACTTCATTTCCATATCGCTTTGAATCTCTTAGCCGTATCTGACCTCTTTTTATGTTTTTATTGAGTCGAGGGTCTCTCGGAAACAGCCATCCTACCTTGGTAGGAGTAAGGTCTGCGTACACTCTACCCTCCCCAGACCCCACGTTGTGGGATTTCACTGGGTTGTTGTTGTTGTTGTTGTTGTTGCCTTATTTAATTGTTTATGCCTCTCATACTCAGTACAATGGTCGTACTGACGTCCGTTTTCTTTGGACGCTGTGTTCATGCCCACAGGTAGACAGGGAGGAAAGCTCGACCCAGATCTGTAGTAGTTGTCAGCTGATTGAAAGCACTCCTTTGTCCCGGAGGTGCTTGACTATTCTTTTGCGTATATAGTCATGTACATGTATTTTTGGGCATGACGGGGTCTTGTCCCGTCCTTATGTTTAGCACTCCAGTAGAGGCTCGTAGATACGCAGTGTGGGTTAGATGGTCTCACGAGATGTTATTATATGTATATATTATTTTGATAGCCTAAAAGCTTGTGTATATAAAAGTATTTTTACGTTCTCAAATGAAAAGATGATTTTCTTATGTCCTGAGTATAAATTGATAAAAGAGCATTAAATGAGTAAGATGAGTAGTGGAACGAGTGGTGCTCGGTGGCTAGCCTCGGGTACCCGTCGTGGCCCCCTAGCTGGGTCGTGAGAATGAGTTTGTGGTGTGTTGGTCATCATGTGTGCTGCTCGACTAGTATACTAGGTACATCATACCTCTGAGCAAGCTTAGATATTGAATAACTCTATCCAACAAGACTTTATACGTGAAGACATCACTTAATATTTATAGCCTTTCTGGTATTTGCACTCTGGTCTATCGGGAACATTTCAAATTCATCAACCCCTCAGCACCATCCTTGGGTGTGAATATGCCAGGCAAATTTCAATTGTAAGTGACACGTCTACGGTTTACTAGGTACACCTTGATTTCAAACAAGTTGATGTTGACTATATAAATCTTTGCTTGGCGTGTTTCTCCATTTAAATTTATCTCGAGCTAACATAATACAAGAAAAAAAATTTAAAAATTAGAGAAAGAACGAAAATAAAAATAAAAATAGGAAGCACTGGAAGAATAAAAAGTACATAAGATAAAAAGGTACTTGAACAATAAGGTAAAGAATAAAGATGTCGAAGTAGGGACTTGATTTTGCTCTTGCCATTCAGCCTGATGTCCTATTCTCTTCTCCTTTTTCTTGATCTGTTCAACAAATAGTTGAACAAATAATGCAAATAAAAGCAATTGGCTACTTCTCCAAACTGGAAAGGTATTTCAACACAGAAACACCGTCTTTTATCTCCAATCCAACAAATTCAAAGCAAGAATACTTGTACAGACTCATCGACTATATATACCCTTCTCACTTTTCTCCTCCACATTCAATCATATTCTCGAAATGCTTGCTTAATACTCTGTTTTTTTATTGCTTTGTCTAGTGATATATTTGTGTTGTGAGGTTATATAGAATGGCTGGAAAAGGTGAAGGACCGGCAATTGGAATTGATCTAGGAACAACGTATTCGTGTGTGGGAGTATGGCAACATGATAGAGTTGAGATTATCGCAAATGATCAAGGGAATAGGACTACTCCTTCTTATGTTGCGTTTACTGATACGGAAAGACTTGTTGGTGATGCTGCTAAGAATCAAGTTGCTATGAACCCTACCAACACTGTTTTTGGTACATTCTATATTTGTAACTTGCCTCTAATATCTATTTCTATCACTTTTGTTCAATTTTTTGAGTTCTTGATTTTGCTATACCTGTAAACAGAGGCGTAGCTTCGCCCCAGTTTTTGTTATTTCATAAATCTCATAATACTTAAGATTTGTCTAATTTAGCTCAAACAAGTGTGATCTGTAAAATTCACCCATCCTTAGACATGTTAGGCTAAAATAATCGATGAAAAAGCTCTTTCTGCATGTTCTCTACAGTATTTGAACCAGTAAATAAAACTGTTGTCCTGGGCCTGTGTTTGTTATTTCATAAATAAGTACCATTAAATAGCCTAATTTATTATAGGTAATTGTAGTTGGTGATCAAAGTCAAATACCTTTATTTTAGATCAGTTTGTGAAATTTAGACCCACTTTCTGGTAGATTATTTGTCTAGGATTATATATGGTTCGGTCTTTGTGACTGGTATTGCTGGTACTACTCCTTAATCATCTTTATTTTCATGCTAAACTCTCCTATATTTGGTTGCAGATGCCAAGCGATTAATTGGTAGGAGATTCAGTGACCCCTCAGTACAAAGTGACATGAAGCTCTGGCCTTTCAAGGTTATTCCCGGCCCTGCAGACAAGCCCATGATTGTTGTCAACTACAAAGGTGAAGAAAAGCAATTTTCTGCTGAAGAAATCTCCTCTATGGTCCTTGTTAAGATGAAGGAGATTGCTGAGGCCTTTCTTGGAACAACAATAAAGAATGCTGTTGTTACCGTGCCAGCTTACTTCAACGACTCTCAACGTCAGGCTACGAAAGATGCTGGTACTATTTCTGGCCTCAACGTTTTGCGTATTATCAACGAGCCTACTGCTGCTGCAATTGCATATGGACTTGATAAGAAAGCAAGCAGTACAGGGGAGAAAAATGTGCTTATTTTTGACTTAGGTGGTGGTACATTTGATGTTTCGCTGCTGACAATTGAAGAAGGTATTTTTGAAGTGAACGCTACTGCTGGTGATACACATCTTGGTGGAGAAGATTTTGATAACAGGATGGTGAATCACTTTGTTAAAGAATTCAAGAGGAAGAACAAAAAGGATATTAGTGGAAATCCTAGAGCTCTTAGGAGACTAAGAACTGCTTGTGAAAGCGCGAAAAGAACGCTCTCATCCACTGCTCAGACAACCATTGAAATTGATTCCCTTTATGAGGGTATCGATTTCTACACAACGATTACTCGTGCTCGATTTGAGGAGCTTAACATGGGTCTTTTCAGAAAATGTATGGAGCCTGTTGAGAAGTGTTTGAGGGACGCTAAAATGGACAAAAGCGGCGTTCATGATATTGTTCTTGTTGGTGGCTCTACTAGAATTCCAAAGGTACAACAGTTATTGCCGGACCTCTTTAACAAGAAGGAACTCTGCAAGAGCATCAACCCAGATGAGGCTGTTGCCTATGGTGCTGCTGTGCAAGCTGCAAGTTTGAGTGGTGAAGGGAATGAAAAAGTTCAGGATCTTTTGTTGTTGGATGTTACCCCTCGTTCCCTTAGTCTGGAAACTACTGTAGGTGTTATGACTACCTTGATTCCGAGGAACAGCATAATCCCAAATAAGAAAGAACACGTGTTTTCTACCTACTCGGACAATCAGCCTGGTGTCTTGATTCAAGTTTTTGAAGGGGAAAGAACCAGGACTAGAGATAACAACTTGCTTGGTAAATTCAAGCTCACTGGTATTCCTCCGGCTCCACGAGGTGTCCCACAGATCAATGTGCGTTTCGACTTTGATGCAGATGGTATATTGAATGTCTCTGCTGAGGATAAAAGAACCGGCCAGAAGTACAATATCACTAATGACAAAGGAAGATTGTCCAAGGAAGATATTGAGAAAATGGTTCAAGAAGCTGAGAAGTACAAAGCTGAAGATGAAGAGCACAAGAAGAAAGTGGAAGCCAAGAATGCCTTGGAGAATTATGCATACAACATGAGAAACACCATTAAGGATGACAAGATCGCTTCAAAGCTTTCTCCTGATGACAAGAAGAAGATAGAGGACTTGATTGAGGAGGTGATTCAGTGGCTGGATGGAAATCAGTTAGCAGAGGCTGATGAATTTGAGGACAAGATGAAGGAGCTTGAGAGCATTTGCAACCCCATCATTGCAAAGATGTATCAAGGTGGTGCTGGTGGTCCTGACATGGCTGGTGGCATGGATGAGGAAGGTCCTTCTGCTGGTGCAACCGGCCAGGTCCCAAGATTGAAGAAGTCGATTAAGTCTATTACCCGGATTTAAGATGATACCTATAATTCTAGTAGTCAAATATAGTTGTAGTAGTTTCAGTTTCTGCTTCTTGTTGTAATATGCTTGAGACTTCAGCTGTTTGTGTAAGTTATGATGTAAGCATCCCGTACCCTTGCTGGTGCAGTGATCGGTGGATTGGTTTGTTTTGTGAAAGAACCCTTCGACTTAAATCTTATTGAATTTTCTGTTTTAGCACGGTGTAAGTCTTTTTTCTATCCTCATGGTAACACGAAACTAGGGAAGGCTGGAACTAGTTATGCATCAGTTACACATTATTTAACACGAAAACGGTTTAATGGGACAATGAGCCAAGAGGTCCAGCATAATAAGGCAAGAACACAGAGATTGATCGGAGAAGTTTCTTCTCTCTATTTATTTCTATGCTGTGGGCTTTTTGACGATTTAGCAGATAATGAATGCAATTTTGCATAAAATCTTAGATGCACGAGGTCTCGTTTTGTTGGAGCCCAAGCAACGCATTGCTTGTTGCTTCTGTGCATGTTATGTCTCAATAAACATTAACAGGTGAAAGTGAAGTTTTCGATTATGCTAAAGTCAGTCAATTTCTTGCGCGGATTGCTCTTCATATGGATTGGTTTTTAATTTTTGCTCCTGATTTTCATTTAATGATTATTTGTGGGCTAAAGTATCATTATTTCGCTCCGTCTACGAAATCAGAGATCCTTAGCAGAGTAAAAAAAAAAAAAACTTTCGTAAGGTAAAGTTTTATAGAAATTATGCTATTATAGTTTGTGTAGTAACTAATTTGCTCGGTATATGTTTATAATAATTTTGCCTTGTCTTGCCTAAGTTCTGCAGATAACTTAATTTCTATGAAATCTTATTTTGTCCGAATATCTTTTTTTCCTTCTAAACATCCAAATTTTTCCAATTTTAAATACTGCAAACAGCAATCGCGTGAACTAGTGTAGAATAAAAAAATAAAAATAAAAACTTGCAAGATTTGAGAGAACTAGTAACAAATAAATATTCAGAAGTTGGACGAAAATTTGACTACAAATTTGTTCATGTTTAATCAGGTCTAAAATCGGGTGGTTGAGTTGGATTAAATGGGTAGAATGTGTATTAATTAAATAGGTTATTGAGAAAATAAAAATTTTAACATAAATGGCATGTCAACTAGAGAGGAATGGGAGTAGGGGTGAACACGAAAAACTGAACCAAATTAAATCGATAAAAAAGAAACTGACATTTATTTGGTTGGTTTTAATTTTAAAAACCGACTGTATTTGGTTTGGTTTTGGTTTCAAGTTGGAAAAAACCGAACCAAACCGACTTTATATATACATATTTTAAAAACTATATTTATTTATGTGTGTGTGTATTTTTATTTTTTTAATGAAAAAATTACAATGTACACTATATTACAAAGTAGTAGTATTTACTCTGTCCAAATATGAGCATCTTTGGGTCCCATTTGGAGCACATATTGTTGGAAAAAAATTAGAGATGGTCACATTAAGAAGAACAAATAACAAATAAATAAAATACAGTAATAACAATAAAGATAAGATAGAGTTGAAATTAGAAAATCCTGTTGAAGGCTGTCACGACCCAACCGGAGGACCATGACGGGCACCTGGGCACCTCTCATCATACATTCATATCATATCTAGGTGAGCCACATGACTTATTAACAAACTCTATGCCTCACTAATACCATTTCCAACATCTAAAACACTTTTATATCAATGTTAACAACTATGCCCATATACATATACACAAGCTGACGAGGCTAACAAAATGATATACAAAATGTGAGTCGACAAGGCTAAGAGACTTCTAACTGTACACAACTGTCTACGAGCTCTAGAAAGAGTGTGTGACATTATATAGACGGGACAGGGTCCCGCCATGCCCATATATACACAAAAGAATAGTACCCACGGCTGCAGCTCCGGATCAAATGGAGCTCCTCTAAGCAATCTCTGGATAAGCAGCGTAAGGATCAAGTCTATCTCCCTGTCCACCTGCGGGATTGACGCAGCGTCCACAAACAAAAGGACATCAGTACGGATAATGTCCTGAGTATGTAAAGCATAATCAATAACATAATAGAAGCAGGAACGATATCATAAGAAAGAAGAGTCATGGGGTGATAGAGCCATTTATACCTCTAGCGACGTTCATCATATTCGCTTACCCTTTTTCTAATGGGAACCTTCCATTACATACACTTATACATATAGTAGTATCATACCCGACCATAGAGGTTCGGTGTCTTACGTACCCGACCATAACAAGGTTCGGTGTAATACATACCTGGCCCTACCAAGGCTCAGTGTCATCAATACCCAACTGCAGTGGTGCGCGCGCGATAGATATCAGACCCGGCCATATAAGTTCGGTGTTCTTAATAGTCATACTTAGATATATACATGTATATACATAGGAGTACATAAGTATCATCATGATCATCATCGTCATTTTCATTATACCTTTCCTTAGAAGATCAACTATCATAGGAGGGGACTAATAGTGTCATGAGAATATCAAGAACTGTGAGCTTTAATGATTCTAGGGAATGAAGTCATTATGGAAGACGTTATGGAATTCATGTGAAGGTATACGACAAATGGGAACATGCCTTAAGAAGAAGGGTTAGCCTTACATACCTCTTCGTCTTCTCAACTATCTAACGTTCACCGCCAAGGCTTTAGAAATCAACATTTGAAAGGATTCATATCATGGTTAAGTCTTAAGGACATTATTGAATTCAAACTAGAACAACTCATGAGCTAACAAAAATTGGGTAACATTTCCCCTATTTCATCGACTTCTACCATATCGCAAAACAACCCCCAAACAACCATAATAACATCCACAATATCATACTCAAGTAGTCATATTCAAGTAAGTCTCAAAGTTCATTCTCATATTCAACTTACATCCACAACTTCACATCCACCCTTTGCACAATTTTATACAACACTTCCTTATCATCATTAATACCCTTCATAGCAAGATTATATCCACGCCATACTAAGAATCATGACTCAAGTTAGTTTACTACTCACAAACATTATGAAATCTACATTTAGACCTCATCTTCTACTTTCTCCTTTCACCCAAGTTATTCAACAACTAAGCATTCTTAATAACATGAAATAAGCATGAAGACTAACCTTTTACCTCATAAAAATGAGCTTTGGAGCAAGTTATCAACTTGTATGAAAACCGTAGCTTCAATACCCAAGGGATTCTTGAAATCTACTAACCCTAGCAAGTCTTCCAACACATGGATATCTTGATTCTTGCTATTTGATCTTTGATTTCTCTTGGGTTTGAGTGGAATATGCTTGAGAGAAGGTTCTAGACCTTTTAAGGGTTTGGGAGAAGTGGAAAATGAAAAATATGAGCTTGGGTCATATATATATATATATATATATATATATATATATATATATAAAAGGAAAAAATCTGAAAAAAGTGACCCGATTTGGTTATACGGACACTTATACGGTCCGTATAAGTAGCCGTATAATCCCACTAGGGATTGGCCTTCTCTGGAAAGGTTATACGGATCGTTATACGGACTGTATAAGTGGTCGTATAACTCAACTTTTTCGAAGATGTTCTCGTTGATTCGTTCGACTTCCAATCCTTATGGAACCTTATTAACACTTACATAACACATCATTAACCATACAAGAGTCCCCATAGCCCCTCCTCAAGACATTACTAAATAAATATTCGTGTGTGGGAGTATGGCAACATGATAGAGCTGAGATTATCGCAAATGATCAAGGGAATAGGACTACTCCTTATGTTGCGTTTACTGATACAGAAAGACTTATTGGTGATGCTGCTAAGAATCAAGTTGCTATGAATCCTATCAACACTGTTTTTGGTAAGTTCCTTGAATTCCATGCTTGTAATTGGCTTCTTATATCTATTATACTCTCTGTTTTGTTGAAAAACTCGAGCTTATGAGTTTTGAATTCTAGTAAAGGTAGCTTATTGGGTATTATTTATATACATTAAGCTGATTTTTGAGAACACAAATACAAGGCAAATAGAACTGTAAATCCGCTGAGGGTTTGCTAACTTCATAAATTCCATTATAATTAAGAGTGTGTAATTTAGCTCTAAGACGTGGTATCTGTCAAATTAATCCAGCATTAGACATATGAGGCTTAAATTGTCGATGAAAAGCTATTTTTTGTAGTATCAAACTCATGCTATGTCGATGTCGTAACTGTAGCTTTGTCCCTTTTTTTTTTGTTATTTAATAAGATAAAAGGGTCAAAAACACACCTCAAGTATTACCTTTTTTAGTTTCCTACTTGAATTAACAGGTGTGAAGTAACAGGCGTGAGAGCTTTCTACCTTAACTACAACAGCAACAAGCCCAGTAGAATCGAAAACCATCACCAATTAATGCAAAACACACCAAACTACAGTTGGTGAACATAGTTCAGGTAGGAAAAGTGAATAACTAATAGTTGAGTTGTGTTTTGCAAATTAGTTGGTGATAGTTTAGGTAGTAAAACTCTCATACCTGATAGTTCAGGTAGGAAACTCAAAAAAAGTGATACTTGAGGTGTGTTTTTGACCCTTTAAATCTAATAATTAGGAGTATGTTCAATCTTAGCTCAAAGAAGTGGAATTTGTTGAATTTGTCCAGCCTTAGGCATGTTAGGCTAAAATTATCAACAAAAGAACTCTTTTTTTTTTCGTATGTTGTTCTTTTCTCTGCAGTAGCTACACTTTCAGCTTTCTCTAATTATGTTTCTAAAGGTATTTTCAGCAATTTTCTTGAACTTCAACTTAGATACTGGGTGTTTACAAAATATTGTCTAAACATATGGTTTTGGATTAATAATCCTTATTGCTGGTACCATGGTTTTCTATAGTTGTATTGAATATAGAATGTGTAACTCATACACCTATTAGTTATACATTGGTTGAAAAAAACACTTGTTAATAATACCAAAGCTAATGCATGTATGATTTCTGTGATACAGACTCCTAATATTTGTCGTACTCTCTCTATGTGTTCGCTCTGATCTTTTGCTGCTCTTTGTTCAGTTTTTATACTCTAATAGCTTGTAATCTTAAGCCGATCATAGATATTTTTAGTTGATAAGTCAAAGATGATGTAAATATCATTTTGTTGAATTTAGATCCACTTTCTGGTGAATTATTCCTCAGGGATATGTGGATAATAATTTAATGATACTACTCTTTAATTATATATGTATTCATGCTAAATTCATTTATATTTGATTGCAGATGCGAAGCGGTTAATTGGTAGGAGATTTAGTGACCCCTCAGTGCAAAGTGACATGAAACACTGGCCTTTCAAGGTTATTCCCGGTCCTGCTGACAAGCCGATGATTGTTGTCAATTACAAAGGTGAAGAGAAGCAATTTTCTGCAGAAGAAATCTCCTCTATGGTCCTTGTTAAGATGAAGGAGATTGCAGAAGCCTTTCTTGGTACAACAATAAAGAATGCTGTAGTTACTGTGCCTGCTTGCTTCAACGACTCTCAACAACAGGCTACTAAAGATGCTGGCACTATTTCTGGCCTCAAAGTTTTGCGTATTATCAACGAGCCTACTGCTGCTGCAGTCGCATATGGACTTGATAAGAAAGCAAACAGTACAGGGAAGAAAAATGTGCTTATTTTTGACTTAGGTGGTGGTACATTTGATGTGTCCCTTCTTACCATTGAAGAGGGTATTTTTGAAGTGAAGGCTACTGCTGGTGATACACATCTTGGTGGAGAAGATTTTGATAACAGGATGGCTAATCACTTTGTTCAAGAATTCAAGAACAAGAACAAAAAGGATATTAGTGGGAATCCTAGAGCTCTTAGGAGACTGAGAACTGCTTGCGAAAGGGCGAAGAGAACACTCTTATCCACTGCTCAGACAACTATTGAGATTGACTCTCTTTATGAGGGTATCGATTTCTATACAACGATTACTCGTGCTCGGTTTGAGGAGCTTAACATAGATCTTTTCAGAAAGTGTATGAAGCCTGTTGAGAAGTGTTTGAGGGATGCTAAACTGGACAAAAGCGGTGTTCATGATATCGTCCTTGTTGGTGGCTCTACTAGGATTCCAAAGGTGCAACAGTTGTTGCAGGACTTCTTTAATGGAAAGGAACTTTGCAAGAGCATTAACCCGGATGAGGCTGTTGCCTATGGTGCTGCTGTGCAAGCTGCAATCTCGAGTGGTGAAGGGAATGAAAAAGTTCAAGACCTTTTGCTGTTGGATGTTACCCCACTCTCCCTTGGCCTGGAAACTGCTGAAGGTGTTATGACAACTTTAATTCCGAGGAACACCACGATTCCAAACAAGAAAGAACAGGTGTTCTCCACCTACTCTGATAATCAGCCTGGAGTCTTGATTCAAGTTTATGAAGGGGAAAGAACCAGGACCAGCCACAATAACTTGCTTGGTGAATTCGAGCTCACTGGCATTCCTCCAGCACCAAGAGGGGTTCCTCAAATCACTGTATGCTTCGACATTGATGCAAATGGTATTCTGAATGTCTCTGCTGAGGACAAAACAACTGGCCAGAAGAACAAGATTACCATCACCAATGACAGAGGAAGATTGTCTAAGGACGACATTGAGAAAATGGTTCAAGAAGCTGAGAAGTACAAAGCTGAAGATGAAGAGCACAAGAAGAAAGTGGAATCCAAGAATGCCTTGGAGAACTATGCATACAACATGAGGAACACCATCAAAGATGAGAAGATCGCTTCGAAGCTTTCTCCTGATGACAAGAAGAAGATTGAGGATTCGATTGAGCAGGCGATTCAGTGGCTGGATGGGAATCAGTTAGCAGAGGCTGATGAATTCGAGGACAAAATGAAGGAGCTTGAGAGCATTTGCAACCCCATCATTGCAAAGATGTATCAAGGGGGTGCTGGTGGTCCTGACGTGGCTGGTGGTATGGATGAGGATGGTCCTTCCGGTGGTGCTACCGGTGCAGGTCCCAAGATTGAAGAAGTCGATTAAGTCCATTACCCTGATGAAATCTAGTTCTAGTAGTTGAATATAATAGTAGAAGTCTTCAGTCGGTTGTATGCTTGTTATGTTATCCTTGAGATTTACTCTTTTGTTCTTTGTGACTCTGTTTAAGTATCCCGTACATCTGCCTTTGCCAGCAGGATTGGTGGATGGGTTTGTTTTGTGTGAAAAACTCTCAAATATTAAAATCTTATTGCGTTTTTGGTTTCAGCACAGTGCAACAATCCGTTTCTATGCTGGTGGTGCTTAGTTAAAGGGTAGGAAAGGCTATAGCGGCATGACATCAGTTAATGCAGAAAATTGCGAAGAATTTGTTCTTGCTGCAGTCATGTAAAAGAGTAGATGAGCATGGTGTAATTTTGAAGACCACACTGTTGCTTGTTTTAGATAACTTTCAGCAATAAAAGAACCAGATTTGATGAGAGAATTAGTACTAATCCATGGTGTGCTCGAAGCTTAATTAGTTTTTTTCTTTTTTAGAGTGTAGACAAGAATGGGATGAAGTAGTAAATCTTCACTTATATGAACATAATGGACAGAAACTTTGTTCTAGATCAGTCAGAAACTTTGTTGTAGCAGCATGCAACGGGTGCTTTTCATTTTCCCCAGAAAATTGAATTAGACAGCTTTTTACTACATGAAAAAAAAACGGTTGAAAGACAAAGGCTTGAATGAAAAGAACATCTAGGCTCTAGCTTGAATGTACTCAAGGACTTTTTTGTCTTTTGGAGATCACCTAGGGACGTAATTGGTATGAAGGAAAATGTTTTTAAAGGGAACATCTTTTGATAGAACTGTCTCACTATCCAAACAGAAGAACTGTCCCACTATCCCCAGAGTAAAAAGATTTTATAACTTTTTCAAATGTATGAAAATACTAGTTATGTGAGGGTCCGGGCTTAAAGTAGATATTTTAACTAAAGAAATATAATTTGTGTTAGTACAAGTGTACAACAATAACAACAATCATATACCCATGGTAGTATCACAAGTGGGTAGTTATATGAAAGCAAAATTTTCATTCCACTCCTTTAATATTTTAATTTCCATTTTGATGAAATTATTTACTTCAAATCAAATGTGGAGGCAGAATTTGACATTTATAATTTATGTATCCTAATTTTCTGAAGTTCTTTAGTTCTAAATAAATCATCTATACATAATTAATGAACTTTTAAGACAAATACATAATTTAACTTGTGCAGCGGATGGGGCTGCTCCTCTATTAATTAGGGATTAGGGGTTTGAACATGGATATGGAAAAAAAAACTTTGGAGGAAGCGCTCCCCCCGAATAGGCGCGATACAGTGCGAATTATCTGGATTAATTGGGCTCAAATGCGGATATCGAGCACCGATCAGAAAATCAAAGAACGTGAAAAATGAGGTAGGAGGTTCGATAGCTTTTGAAAAGTAGACTTTAAAAACAAAAAACAAAAAAAATTGACTTAAATAAATAAGATTAGGACCTAAAAGTAATTAATTAAAAAGTTTTTAAAAAATTTGAAAATTATTGTGAGGACTACAAAAGTCTCCAGGTTCGATAGCTTTTGAAAAGTAGACTTTAAAAATAAAAAATAAAAAAATTGACTTAAATAAATAAAATTAAGATATAAAAGTAATTAATTAAAAAAAAATTAAAAAATTGAGATTATTGTGAGGACTACAAAAGTCCTCACATTTGCTCTTATATAATATAGTAATAAGTGAAAAAATCATCTCTTTATGTTTGGTTGACGGAAGACTAAATCTTCTGGATGCAAGAAATGTTTTCCTTGATACTAGAATACACCCCTAACTTTTTTTAATTTTACATGACGAAACCACAACTGGTGACGCTAATTGGAATCTAAAACTTTTACACTATGTTTGGATGGTTGTTTCCTGTGGTTCATTAATGTGTAGTATGGTATGGTACAATATGATGTTTTATTATATTGTACTGTATTAATGAACACAATATTTGGATAGACTGTATCGTTTGTTGTTTAATATAGTAACATTTTTTTTTTATTATTGTATGATACTGTATAATAACTTATAAGTTTACTAAAACACCGTTAGCTCTTAATTAGAAATTAATTTATATATATTAATAAATCTCAAGTAAAGGATAAAATAAGAACTTTAAAAAATAAGTAGGTAGTGGGCGGGGGTGGTCATTGGGTGGGTGGTAGGGGTGGTTGTGGGATGAGGGTGGGGTAATGGGTGGTAGGGTGGGGGTAAGTAGTTGTGAGGTGGAGTTGGGTGGTGGTGAGAGGTAGTGCGTGGGGGTGGTGGACGGGTGGGTGGTGTGAGGTGGGTGGGTGGTTGTGGGATGAGTGGTTGTGGGGTGGGGTGGTGGGTGGGGTGGTGGGTGGGTGGTAGGGTGGGGGTGGGGTGAGTGGTAGGGTGGTGGAGGGTGAGGGTATAATGGAGAAATGCAATACGTAATCACGCAAAAACCAACAAATTCGTGGTTACAAAAATTAAACTTTTTCGTGGTTATATAATCATGGAATTACAACGAATTTATAACACCATACCACATAATTTTAAGAACAATGGATACAAACATGGTTTCACGAAAAACTATACATTAATGAACCACGGGAAACAACCATTCAAACAGAGGGTTAGCCAAAGTTGCAACGGCATCAAACTCCGTTATCACAAGAGAAGAAATTTGCACTGGCATCATAAATTACATATAACTAAACCAATATGAGGCAGTGAAGGAGGGTCCCTTGAATGCATACAAAACAGGTTGAAGTGCACATCCCAAAATCTTTACCTTGTTTAGATCAAACAACTTAAGACTCTAGCATGCTCTGTTAGATGTGGTAGGACCGTAGAGAACCAAGTACATTCGAAGCTTCAATGAGGTTTTAATCTGATGTTATGAACAGAAAAGCTATGTGCATTGCTGCAGTTCGAGTGATAAACATTGAACATCACCCTCTCAGGTTATGAGAGATGTAACAGATGACAATCTTTCTTAATGCAGTACATTAGTCAATACTCAATAGTCGATAGTGCCAAACAAAAACTAAAGGCTGGATACATGCATCGGTCAGTATGTGCTAAGTAACCAAAAGCAGAACACAAGACATGAAAAGTTGAGACAGAGATTGAAACACAAATACAATCCAACGATAAAAAAACAATATGAAAATGTTATTGAATTTTGATTAATGTTTCATTATTTAAAAAAGAATTGAGAAAGTATGATTTCATGTTCAAAACAAATGACAATTTGAAAAAATAAGATTATTTTCCCCATCTGAAAACAATTGATATGATTTGTGTGCATATGCAAACAGTAAGAAAAAAAAAAGGAGCCTTAAAAAGGACTCAACTTCCCGGCACCTTCTAATGGCCTTTTGACAGTTTTAAAGAGGCGGTCTCATGCCAATTTCTTCAAATCTGTTATGTTTCTCCGTGTGATTTAATTTGCACTATGTATCTGTTAAGCGGTTTTTCTCGACACCATTGTTTTAAAAGGCAGTGTCAGGACTCGCTCCGGGGCTCGCCTCGGGGCAGGGCAATGGCAAAACGCCCTGGGGCTAACGTGCGGGGCTTAGTACCTATGAGGCTTACGCCCTAAGCGCCCAACCGAACGCCCTAAACACGCCTAACGCCCAACGCCCAGGGCTCGCCTAACAGTTCTTACACAAATTATATTTTAAATTTCTTAATTAAAATCATTCACCCTCATAATTGTTTAACAAAATAATGATACTTAATAGTTTTTCATCTATAGAAATAGAAGATTGGGTGTAACTCATATAACAAGTCGTAGTATTGGATATTTACTATTTGAGAACGTCGTGAGGGTGAATATCACTTAATTTAAAAAAAAAAAAACACATAGCGGAATTGTATATTTTCACTTGTCATTGGTCATAAGTCCTATGTATCAGAATTATAGATATAGATTTTATTTTTTGTTCATGAAGAAGTTATGTTTTAATTGTAATATTGATAAATTTTATTGATTATTTGCTTATAGGGAGATAAAATGAATAGTATGATAGTAATAGTGTTTTAAGAAACTATGTTTTTTTCCTTGTTTGAAAGTTAAAATGTTAGAATTGATTTGCATTTCATAATAGCTTTTATTTCATTGTATTGTTTATACTTGTAAAATTATTTTATATATAATTACAAGTTATAAGCGGTGTATAATGGATTGCTTTGATCATTTTTTTGTGAGGATCAAGCGCGCGCGCGCGCGCGCACGCACACACACACACACACACACATATATATATATATATATATATTTCATTTATTTACAGTTTTCTTTTATTTTTTTTATGTAATTTTACCTATTTAAAAATATTTATTGTAATTATATTATTTTAAGAAATACTAAAAATTAAATACCCATGGGACTTACGCCCCGTGCCTCGAGGCGTATGTAAAACGCCCCGCCTTACGCCCCCGCCTTTTAAAACACTGCTCGACACCTCTTTTTTTAATTTATAGAGATATGTATATTGTAATGGCATAAATAATTAATCAATAGAGTTAGTTTTTGGATTTTCATAAGATTGTGATTTAGTAGGAGATGGGTAATTAATTTGGTTATTCAAGGATAACAATTTCTCTTTTTCTGGATGGTTTGAAGATGAAAAAGAAAATTACAGGTACAACTTATAATATATTTTGAATATTTAATTTTCTTAAAGATCAAAGCTATATATGCATAAATTAAGACACATATTAGATGATAAATCCTTCAAAAGTAGAAAAAGACACTAATATTTAAATGAAAAGACTAATTAAAATTGAATATTTCTATTATATATAAGCGTGGAGAGGGACGAACACCGCTCCTCCCGCTTGTACCATAAGCTTCGCAAATTGTACACGCAATGATTTCTTGTACCATAAGTTATATAACTTTTACATTTTATCCAACTATTTTTATATCCCACGTAGACATATGTCATAGTACTTAATATTTATTCATTTCTCATGTATAGACGTATGCACTTCAAATTTAATTCTCCGACACATTTATTTCCTCCGTACACTTTTACTTGTTCACTTTTGACTTTTCGTGTTCTAGCTGAATATTTATTATCTTCTCACGCATATGCAGTTCAATTTTAATTCTTCTACACAAATTTATTTCCTCCGTATACTTTAATTTGTTCACTTTTGACTTTTCACATTCTTTAAGAATTAATTAATCCCACGTGGATATATGTCATAGTACTGAATATGTATTCTCTTCTCATGTATACACGAGTGCACTTCAATTTTAATTCTCCGACACATATTTATTTCCTCCGTGCACTTTTACTTGTTCACTTTTGACTTTTCACATTTTTGCTGAATATTTATTTTCTTCGCATGTATACATGTATGCACTTTAATTTTAATTATCCGACACATTTATTTTCTCCGCGCACTTTTACTTATTCACTTTTGACTTTTCACGTTATTTAAGAATTAATAAATGAAGTACTCCTTACGTCCCATATTTCTTGACCACATTACTTGACTTTTCATGTTCTTTAAGAATTAATAAATGAAGTACTCTCTTCGTCCTATATTACTTGTCCACATTACTATACTTGACTTTTCACGTTCTTTAAGAATTAATAAAAATGAAGTACTCCCTTCGTCCATATTACTTGGCCACATTACTACAAATATATGTCTGTTTTTCTATTTTATATTTTTCTTCTTTTCTATTTCTAATATATCTAAGTGTGAAGAGAGGACTAACACAGCAATAGAAATTTGTACCACAAGCTATATAAACTGTACATTTTAACCAACTACTTTTTTATCCCACGTGGTCGTATGTCATAATGCTGAATATTTATCTCTTCTCATGTATACACGTATGCACTTCAAATTTAATTCTCCGACACATTTTTTTCCTCCGTGCACTTATATTTGTTGACTTTTCAAGTTCTTTCAAAATTAATAAATGAAGTACTCCCTCCATTTCATATTACTTGGCCATATTACTAAACTACTTTTGTACTGAATATTTATTCTGTGCTCATGTATATAAGTATGCACTTCAATTTTAATTGCCCGACACATATTTATTTCATCCGTGCACTTTTACTTGTTCATAAATGAAGTACTCAACATTACTAAAATATATGTCCAAATTACTTGTTCATTTACAAAACCAAGATAAAATTAATTAAATCTTTCATATCTTATCTTCTCTGTCCCATATTACTTGGCCGCATTACTAAAAATATATGTCCAAATTACTTGTTTATTTACAAAACCAAGATAAAATTAATTAAATCTTTTCCACCTTACCATTAGTAATAAATGTTCTTGAAAATAGTCAATTTTGATTAGAATGTATTTATAGGAGAGAGATAGGGGTAAGATAGTAAAATACATCTTTTACTTTTGATTTCTTAAAGGGTGTGCAAAAGAAAAAGTGACAAGTAATATGGGACAGAGAAAGTATATATTTTAACATAATATTCATATTTATTGGTGTAAGTCTCAATAGCCTTCGAAAATAATTTAAAAATGAGTAATTAAAAGGTACAATTAATAATAAGAACACACAAATTTTCACTCATTAATTCCACGGAAATTAATGGCCAACCCCTTATGCATGATTCTCCCCACTCTTCTTGCGTTGCCTAGCTTGATGGTCCCCATGATAAATAAAGTAATACAAGAAAAAGGATGACATGTATACAAATATGTACGCCTATAATATATGAGTAGTCGTTATCTTTATACACAATCAACATAATTGAAGTTTCATACTAATTACAAATTACTAATTACCATCTTAGTTTCTTTGTCTTGATATGTTAATATGGACAAATAAAAGTAAACAAAGGGAGTGACTTTTATCCCTGTTTTTCTTCTTTGTTAATACTTTAAACGTGAAGAGAGGACGAACAATAGCAATGCAAATTTGTACCAAAAGTTATTTTAATTCTCCTACACATAACTTGTTCACTTTTTACTTTTCACGTTCTTTGATAATTAATAAATAAAGTATATATTTTATCATAATATCCATATTTATTGGTGTATAGTCTCAATAGCCTCAGAAAATGATTTGAAAATGAATAATTAATATGAAGGGTAAAATAAGAAGAACATTTTTTTTCTTGATATGTTAACGTCGACAAGTAAAAGTCAAGGGAGGGAATAACTTTTATCTCCGTTTTCCTTCATTATCAATATTTTACGTATTTACTCTCCTTTGCAGTCTCTGTTAATTGTTTCTTTACATTTATAAAATGTATTACTTTATATTTTCATTTTAGAATTAAAATTTGGTGATTAATGATATAACATATATCTTTCTAATTTTTATTTCTTTATAAAAATTTGTTTTATCTGTAATTGTTAATATAAAAAATTATAATATATTTTTTAATTAATTTAATAAAAATATTTTATTAGTTTTGCTTTTAAAAAATCCAATATATACGACAATGGTTCTTATGTTTGGATCTGAATAATTACTTAATTGAAATGGATACCAACCCGTCGGTATACATATAAAATATTAAAGAATTTAAAAGAAAAAATTTAGAATCAAAATATTAATTTTCCCTCATATTCTTACTAATTTTCTTTTATAACTAAAGTGATGGTACATAAAATACATTTTATACATGTTGCTATATATAATAACAATTAGAATATTTTTTAAAATTATTTTCAAAATACAAACCTTAAAGACTGGCTAATTAAAGTGAATAGACATGTTTAGTCAACGCATCACACGGGCATGTATTGCTAGTATATATATAAAAGAGAAAAGGAAACAATATAAGGGGTGAGAATTTGTACTCATCCGCTTTTTGAGATTTGTATCCTTCCTTTTGTTTCGGTAAATATAAGGGCAATGAAACTCTATGAGCTTCTGGAGTATTTATGACGCATAAAGTTTATAGCCTGTTTGGCTAAACTTTTAAAATTGGCTTATTTGAAAAGTGTTTTTTTCAAAAGTGCTTGTAAAAAAAGTATTTTTTGTCAAAAGCAATTTGTGTTTGGCCAATTAATTTAAAAAGTACTTTTGAGCAGTAATTTATGTTTGACCAAGCTTTTAAAAAGTGCTTCTAAGTATATTTTTCTCAAAAATGCTTTTTAAAAAAGTATTTTTTGGGCAGAAACTATTTTTTTTAGCTTCTTAAAAATTGTTTCTGCTACTCCTCAAAAGCACTTATTTTCTCCCAAAAGCTTGGCCAAACACCTCACTTTTTTAAAATAAGCATTTATTGAAAAAGAAGAAGTATTTTTGGAGAAAAATAAGCTTGACCAAACAAGGCGATTAGTTTCACTCCTTACTACTACTCCCATCTGGATCAAAACGAGTGTCCACTTAGCCTTTTTTTAAGTAAAAAAAGCATTCACTTATCAAATTAAGAAAAAATTAACCAGATTTGCCCCTATTAAGTGTTATGAGTTTGTGGTGTGTTGCTCGACTAGTATACCAGGTGCATCATACCTCCGAACAAGCTTAAATATTGAATAACTCTATCCAACAAGACTTTATACGTGAAGACATCACTTAATATTTATAGTCTTTCTGGTATTTACATTCTGATCTCTCGGGAACATTTCAAATTCATCAACCCCTCAGCACCACCCTTGGGTGTGAATATGCTAGGCAAATTTCAATTGTAAGTGACACGTCTACGGTTTACTAGGTACACCTCGATTTCAAACAAGTTGATGTTAGCTATATAAATCTTTGCTTGGCGTATTTCTCCATTTAAATTTATCTCGAGCCAACATAATACAAGAAAAAATCTTTAAAAAATAGAGAAAGAATGAAAATAAACAAAAAAATAGGAAGCACTAGGAGAATAAAAAGTACATAAGATAAAAAGGTCCTTGAAAAATAAGGTAAATAGTATGATATACTTTACTACTCCTTCATATGTTGCGTTTACTGATACGGAAAGACTTGTTGGTGATGCTGCTAAGAATCAAGTTGCTATGAACCCTACCAACACTGTTTTTGGTACATTCTATATTTGTAACTTGCCTCTAATATCTATTTCTATCACTTTTGTTCAATTTTTTGAGTTCTTGATTTTGCTATACCTGTAAACAGAGGCGTAGCTTCGCCCCAGTTTTTGTTATTTCATAAATCTCATAATACTTAAGATTTGTCTAATTTAGCTCAAACAAGTGTGATCTGTAAAATTCACCCATCCTTAGACATGTTAGGCTAAAATAATCGATGAAAAAGCTCTTTCTGCATGTTCTCTACAGTATTTGAACCAGTAAATAAAACTGTTGTCCTGGGCCTGTGTTTGTTATTTCATAAATAAGTACCATTAAATAGCCTAATTTATTATAAGTAATTGTAGTTGGTGATCAAAGTCAAATACCTTTATTTTAGATCAGTTTGTGAAATTTAGACCCACTTTCTGGTAGATTATTTGTCTAGGATTATATATGGTTCGGTCTTTGTGACTGGTATTGCTGGTACTACTCCTTAATCATCTGTATTTTCATGCTAAACTCTCCTATATTTGGTTGCAGATGCCAAGCGATTAATTGGTAGGAGATTCAGTGACTCCTCAGTACAAAGTGACATGAAGCTCTGGCCTTTCAAGGTTATTCCCGGCCCTGCAGACAAGCCCATGATTGTTGTCAACTACAAAGGTGAAGAAAAGCAATTTTCTGCTGAAGAAATCTCCTCTATGGTCCTTGTTAAGATGAAGGAGATTGCTGAGGCCTTTCTTGGAACAACAATAAAGAATGCTGTTGTTACCGTGCCAGCTTACTTCAACGACTCTCAACGTCAGGCTACGAAAGATGCTGGAACTATTTCTGGCCTCAATGTTATGCGTATTATCAACGAGCCTACTGCTGCTGCAATCGCATATGGTCTTGATAAGAAAACAAGCAGTACGGGGGAGAAAACTGTGCTTATTTTTGACTTGGGTGGTGGTACATTTGACGTTTCGCTTCTTACTATTGAAGAGGGTATTTTTGAAGTGAAGGCTACTGCTGGTGATACGCATCTTGGTGGTGAAGATTTTGATAACAGGATGGTTAATCACTTTGTTCAAGAATTCCAGAGGAAGAACAAAAAGGATATTAGTGGAAATCCTAGAGCTCTTAGGAGACTAAGAACTGCTTGTGAAAGCGCGAAAAGAACGCTCTCATCCACTGCTCAGACAACCATTGAAATTGATTTCCTTTATGAGGGTATCGATTTCTACACAACGATTACTCGTGCTCGGTTTGAGGAGCTTAACATGAGTCTTTTCAGAAAATGTATGGAGCCTGTTGAGAAGTGTTTGAGGGACGCTAAAATGGACAAAAGCGGCGTTCATGATATTGTTCTTGTTGGTGGCTCTACTAGAATTCCAAAGGTACAACAGTTATTGCAGGACCTCTTTAACAAGAAAGAACTCTGCAAGAGCATCAACCCGGATGAGGCTGTTGCCTATGGTGCTGCTGTGCAAGCTGCAAGTTTGAGTGGTGAAGGGAATGAAAAAGTTCAGGATCTTTTGTTGTTGGATGTTACCCCTCGTTCCCTTTGTCTGGAAACTACTGTAGGTGTTATGAGAACCTTGATTCCGAGGAACAGCATAATCCCAAATAAGAAAGAACAGGTGTTTTCGACCTACTCGGACAATCAGCCTGGTGTCTTGATTCAAGTTTTTGAAGGGGAAAGAACCAGGACTAGAGATAACAACTTGCTTGGTAAATTCGAGCTCACTGGTATTCCTCCGGCTCCAAGAGGTGTCCCACAGATCAATGTGCGTTTCGACATTGATGCAGATGGTATATTGAATGTCTCTGCTGAGGATAAAACTACCGGTCAGAAGAACAAGATTACTATCACTAATGACAAAGGAAGATTGTCCAAGGAAGATATTGAGAAAATGGTTCAAGAAGCTGAGAAGTACAAAGCTGAAGATGAAGAGCTCAAGAAGAAAGTGGAATCCAAGAATGCCTTGGAGAATTATGCATACAACATGAGAAACACCATTAAGAAGATAGAGGACTCGGTTGAGCAGGTAATTCAGTGGCTGGATGGAAATCAGTCAGCAGAGGCTGATGAATTTGAGGACAAGATGAAGGAGCTTGAGAGCATTTGCAACCCCATAATTGCAAAGATGTATCAGTATGGGTGATGCTGGTGGTCCTGATAAGGCTGGTGGTATTGATAAGGATGGTCCTTCTGCTGGTACTACTGGAGCAGGTCCCAAGATTGAAGAAGTCGATTAAGTCCATCACCAAGATTAAGATGATATCTGTAGTTCTAGTAGTCAAATATAGTTGTAGCAGTCTTCAGTTTCTGTTGTTGTAATATGTTTGAGACTTCAGCCGTTTGTCTAGTTATATTTGAGACTATGTAAGCATCCCGTACTCTTGCTGGTGCAGGATTGGTGGATGGGTTTATTTTGTTAAAGAACTCTTCGACTTTAAAATGTTATTGCATTTTCTGTTATAAGCACAGTTCGTAAGTCTTTTTCTGTGCTCATGATAACACAAAAGTAGTGCTCGAAGCTTTAATCAGTTCATTTTTGCACTATAGATTACGGGAAGAATCATCACTGTCAATTTCCGTCACCACAAAGAGGAAATTCGCATTGGCATCCGATTGAATTGAACATTCCCAAAATCTTTACATTTTCCAAATCAGCAAATGACATAGGACTGTAGCATACTCTGTGACGTGGTAGAACTGTAGAAAACAGGTTCACTCAAAGCTTCAATGAGGTTTTAATCATATGTTGTGAACACAAGTTATGTGCATTGCTGCAGTCCGAGTTTTGACATACATCGAACAACTTTCTCTCAGGTTATGAGAAATGTATCAGATAGCGAACAATCTTAATGCAGTATGACATTAGTCAGTAGCCCATAGTGCCAAACAAAAGCTAGTAAGTTCACAAAAAGCAGAGCACAAGACATGAAGAATTGAGACAAATTGAAACACAAATACAATTCAACAATAATAAACAGTATGAAAATGTTATTGATACCAGTAAAAGATAAAGACTAGCAGGAACAAAATGGTGTGGACATTGAGGGCATGCAAAAATCAGCATCTATCTGTTCCACATTAGTTGATGACCAGAAAGAAAAGAATCTTTCCTGATGAATTAAAAAGAAAATATAAATATCATTTTCATTTTCATTTAGGTCAGTAAATAATGACTACAACCTAAAGAGAGCATTCCACAACTTCAAGCCATTGCTTCCGTCAAATCAACATACGCATGTGTAGTCCAAGGCGAGGGGCGAAGGCACACTAGAACCTCATGCTCCTCTGGTCCTACACGCTGCTTAGGCACATGAATTTCGAGCATAGTCCCGGTCTCATCTCCATACGCTTCTAGTTTAGCGTCTTCCGGAATGCGAGTCCTAAGAGGGATTTCTCTGACAAATTCCCCTGAAGGGCAGTGCTCGGGAGCTGGATCTGATAGCTTGAAAGTCCTGTTTTGCCTTTTGATGATAGGAATACATCCTGTGCTGATACAAGATATCTTCACAATCCCATGAGAGATGGTGTTCCTCCAAGTAACTTTGACACTTTTTAGATCCACAAAAGGCATGCTAACAAGTATCAAGAACCCCGCATCGTCCTCATAAATAGTTTTTGCAGCTGTAACAGGACCAGACACCATTTGCATAGCACCAGAAAAATCTCTTAGCCATGGTGGGGAAATTGGATGGATATCCGGAAGCCTCTCAGGATGTTGACTATTAGGCGAAAATCCATTTTTCTTCCTCTTATTACAGACAGCCAAAATGTTGTTTAATCCTTCTCCGTTTACATGGTTTGCATGTCGAGTAGATAGATTCAGACTGGAGCCATTTAACAATCTTTCTGGACGGGGAATCGAATTGCTCTTCAATGCAGGGGCTCGCTCGAGCTCAAATTCTGTATTCGGAAGGCACCTCCACGACTCAAAGTCGCTAGCTTCAGCGGGAATCGAAAAGTTCATGTCTCGGCCCGTAAGCTCCATCCACTTTTTTTGCTCCTCCTTATCAAGACCCGTAAGATTAGGTGACCTAACAACTTCAATTCCATGAAGGCACTGAGGGTTCGAAAGACCCCGGTAATGTTTCCTTTGCATTTTATGAGACCGAACGAAACCTTTATCTGCAGTGAACGGAAAGGGACTCTCTCCCTGTCGCGAATGACCGTTCATGTAACTCCTCAATTGCATCTTGCCAAGAGCATTTTCAGGCCTGTCCTTGAAAACCCACATGTACATATTCTCCATATCATGCTGAACAAGAAAAATATCTTGCTTCAAATCCGATTTATCATACCGAGGAGAAACCCCATTCTTTCCCTTTGACTTCTCATTCAGAGCTGGCTTAAAGTAAAAACTGAAGAAAAACCAAGCGCCCCAAATACTATCAAGCCGTTTAGCACACTTCTTCCCGACCTTTGTGACATTAATATTCGTCTCGACCTCGTAATGTTGGGCACCAAGGCCAACATCTAGCATATCACACGTATCATTCCACGACGGAGGAGGAGGGCTAGGCTCGAGCGGGAGATTAATATCAGGCGCCTGTAGATGGTTAACAGTCCGGATCAACTCTCTCTCCAATTCATCATGAGATGATGAACCGGAATCCATGGACAAAAGGGTGGACAAATGATTGCTTTCAATGGTTAACGTTGTTAGGAGATCTTCACCCATTTTCCCCTTTGCAAGCATTTCCTTTCCTATAATTCGGGGTCGAAGTAGAGGCGTCTCTAGCCCTTAGCAAGGGGTTTAATTGACCATGTGTTCATATTCAAAAGGATCTTGAAAATGCATATACATACTATAAGGAATCCACTTCCAACTAACCGACTCTAAATCCTGGATCCGCCTACTCGGAACAACAATTCCACCACAATTAACACTTAGTAACATGACCATGACCACCTCATCAACATATCCACAAAGAATCAAATGACCAAGAATCAATAACCTTCAATCGATCCACAAAAAGAGCCAAAACAGAAAAATTACTACTTTATCAAACAATTCATCATATAGCCACCAAAGATTCAACCTTTCCAAGATCAAAACACCAATTCTTGAAACCAAACAAGCCTTTGAATCTTAGACCACTTCCCAATACATTACAAACACACCGAAATAAGAAAAAACACTACTTTATCAAATAATTCATCATATACCCACTAAAGATTCAACCTTCACAAGAACAAATCACCAATTCTTGATACCAAACAAGCCTTTGAACCTTAAACCACTTCTCAATGCATTCCAAACACACCAAAATCACAGAAATCACTACTTTATCAAGCAATTCATCATATACCCACTAAAGATTCAACCTTTGCAAGATCAAATACCAAACAAGCCTTTGAATCTTATACCACTTCCAAATGCATTTCAAACACACCAAAAATCAGAAAAAAATACTACTTTATCAAGAAATTCATCATATACCACCTAAAGATTCAACCTTTTCAAGATCACATCACCAATTCTTGACTCCAAACAAGCTTTTTGAATCTTAAAACATCTGTCAAATTTAAAAAGACTTAAGTAAAAAAGAACCCCACAAAGGTATAATACATGCAAGTTATAAATTAAAGTAAAGATCCAAAAGAAAAAATTAAAGAATACCTGTTAGAATGCACTGAATCTGCAAAAGTTATTGGAATTGGAAATAAGGCGGTGACGTGAGAGGAGAATGAAAAAAAGGGTCTTTGATTGAGAACTTAAGATAGATAATTGTATAAGGGTTGATTGAAAATGACCTGCACTAGTTACAACCGTTACAAGGGAGCAAACGCTGTTACAATACGGTGACGGTGTAGCAACATAAAGCAAGTCAATTATTAACCTGTCAAATTAAAATTATTGAAACGGCAAAATGAATATAAATAATAAATCATATTTTATCATGGATGTAGAAAGTTTTAAGGGGAAATTTTAATAATGTTCAATCCAGAAATTACATCTACGTAGTTATGTTTTAATTTACATTCGCATAGTCACTTTTTTATGCTACATAATATTATATAGCAATATACAACTTTATACATCTATTTTGGACAATATATCAACCTTGTATAAAAATATGTAATGATATATAAGAGGTGTTTATACACACTTTTACACTTGTATACAATATTATTACAAACTTATACAAGAGGTGTATATACATAAGAGGGGTTTATATATAATGTATAAGTGGTGTTTATACACACTTTTACACCGTATAAAAATGTATAATAGTGTATAAGAGGTGTTTATACACGCTTTTACATTATTATACAAAATTGTATAAGCTTTTTTCTCTATATGCATATAGTAATTTCGGGATGAACTAGATTCAATTGAACCCCTGAGGAAAAAAAGCAAACAAAAGCTACCGGTAGCGGTATAATTGCAGTCCAAAATTAGAAACAAAAACGTAATGTGCACAATATTGTTTCAAATGACCAAAAAAAAAGACAAAGAGAAAACTGAAAAGATAAAGAAGCAACGCCAATGAACTTACTCTGAGCATAAAGAAGCAATGTCAATGAACTCTGGTAAAAAATAGCATCTCGGAGTTTGATATGGGGGACTAGCTCGGGTAACAAAATAAACATGGACTAAAACGGATAATTATTTTGTCCTAATTGGCATAGAGTGTAAAAATCTCAAGGTTTAATGCCCTTTGGAAATTCCTCCATTTCTCCAAATGGTAACAATACTACAATAACAACAATACTGAGTATAATCCCACAAGTTGAGTTTGGGGAGAATAAAGTGTATAGGAGTATAAGAAACTAAGGGGTCGTTTGGTGTGAAGGATAAGCAAAAATAAACTCGGGATAAAATTTTAGTGCCTCCTTATCCCATGTTTGGTTGGAATAAAAATTCAGAATAACTAATCCCGGGATTGTAGCCTTATTTTATCTCACCTTGAGAGTGGAATAACTAATCCCGGAATAACTAATCCTGGGATAACTTATCCCGGGATAAGTTATTTCCCAACCAAACGAGCCCTAAGAATTTACATTGTATTTGTTTTTCTTTTAACTTTCTCAAACGTTTCGGTTTTATGTTTATTTGTTGGATGATATTATTACTCCTTTTTTCCTATTTCCTATTTGACTTGCTTTTTTATTATTTTATTCTGAGTAGAGGGTCTATCGGAAACAGCAAACCTCTCGTGATAGGGATAAGGTGTGCGTACACTCTATCCTTATCAGACCCCACTTGTTGAAATTACGCCGGCCATGTTTTGTTCTTGTTGGACAATACTAAAATGTAAGAAAAATATTGCAAAAAAGTTCACTCTTGAGACTAGTTGTTAAGAAAGAGGCGTAATGTATTATCCACAATACTATCCTCAGTCTCTTTTTTTTAATAGTGTTTGATTTAACACATAATGTTAAAAAAAAATTTTGATTTAAAATAAGCTATAGATATTTGTGTTATTATAAATCATATCATTAAAAATTAAATGAGATGTTTAAAGTTAAATTGCTTTTAGATAGATGAAGTATCATTTTTTTTTTTTTTTGCTACAGCATGAAAAATGAAAATACCACATAAAATGAGATAGAGGGGAAAGGTGACTTGTTTCTTATTTGAGAAAAAAAAAATAGTACTCCCATACTAGTAACATATATATAGACACGCCCAAGTTGTAATTTTATTTTTTTTTCAAAAAAAGGAAATTACTATACTTTTTTGTAGGTTCATAAAAAAAAAAACTATACTGAATAATGTGCGCAATCACAGACGTAAGTGATGGTACACAGTACAACTGTACAAGTTGCGGATTTTTTAGATAGGAGGTAAAGAGCTGGAATTGTTCTTATCAAGATAAGAAGTAGACTTGACTTTGAAAGAATGAATACAGTCTAGAATTCAATGGACAGCTCAACGTGAGCAAAGCAAAGTGGGGTGGTCCAACAAACTTTATTACATTCACATTATAAATAAGTACACTTTCCTATCTTTTCTTTTTCCTATTTTGCCTTTTTTTCTTTCTTTGTTTCTCTCCCGTATTTGATATCCGCATTAAAATCGGATTAAAATTAAATTTGTGCCCAAAAATTTCATATTAGGGGCCAAAACGCTCCCTAATAAAGAAGACTCCAAATCCAAAAAACTCAAACTTAAAAATTCTAATTAGAGATGATGGAGTATTTGTCACTCCACCACAACCCTTCTTGGTACTTCTTTTGTTAGTTAACGTTTCCTTCATTATCTTTCTTTCTCATTTTATTATTATTATTGGGATAAGGTTTGATAATGTGTTTGGTAGGTAAGCAAAACATTTTCTTTAAGATATATATAGTCTAGTCAAACATTATGGACATGAGGTGGGATTGAGGAGGGTGAAAATGTGGGATATGCCGATATGGGGGTAGGTATGTTGAAGGACTTAGAGGAGATAATTTGTGTAGGATGCCATTTATGGGAATTATTTTTTCATACTTTTATTAGAGAAATTATTTTTCTTTCATTTTTAAAAATCTCGTTTTCCTCAAAAAAATGTTTTAAAAAAAATCTGAACAACATATTTCCTCCATATCAAATAAAACCTTAGATTTTGTTAAGATTAAAATATTTAAAGTTGATTATGTAATATTTGATTATTAAGTTTAAAGTATGTAAATCTGAATGGAGGTATCTCTCTTTTTCCCTTTTTCCTTTAAGTCTATGTAAGCAATGAGCATGTGCCACCATGCAAGATTTTGGTCCCATTTTATATGATATTATTTTACTTTTTTATTTATTGAGAGAAAGGTATAGTAGTGTATTATTTGTAGAACCGATTTAATTTTTTTTTTACAGAGGATTTATAAAAGTTACAAAAATATTTATGCTTTTTATGTTTTATTTTAAATCACAATTTTTAAAAGCCTTTTTTTTCTTTTTTAAATAAACACTACTGCATAAATTGAAAAAGAAGGAATAATAAAATGATATCCCGGAGGGTGAGGAGTACAACTAGGCACTAACAGATTCACCTTTGTCCAACGGTAGTAAAATTATACCATGTCGATGAATATTTTGTGTGTGTGTGTGTGTCCAACGGTAGTAAAACTATACTATGTCGATGGATATTGTTTAGTGTGTGTGTGTGTGTGTTTAGGCACTGACAGAGTCACCTTTGTCCAACGGTAGGCAAATTATACTATGTCGATGGATATTGTTTAGTGTGTGTGTCTAGGCGCTGACAGAGTCACCTTTGCCCAACGGTAGTAAAATTATACTATGTCGATGGATATCGTTTGGGCGGGGAGGGGGGAGGGGTTGCAAATAGGCCATATGGGCTAAAGTCGGGTGGGTCAAGATGGGCTAAACCTATAGATGGGTCAAAACCCAACCCTGCCTAAAGTTTGTTTGAGCTAAGATGGGCTGGGTCAATATGGGCTAAATGAAGGGTCATAACCCAACCCGCTCAACTTAACCCACCTTTTCAACATTTTGAGAAACTAAAAATATCGATATTCTTTGATTGATATTCTCGCTCATGCTTTTTTAAATAAACAGTGTTTTGAAAATTAATTTTAAATACTTTTTGGATATAAAAAAACTCAAACGTATGCTTTACTCAAAATAATAAAGATATTCACTGTAAATATTTCCTCATTAGTTATTCCAGTATATAAATTGTAACTATAAATATTTCCTCATAAGTTATTACAGTATATAAATGATATTCGAAACTATTCCTAAGTAAATCAAAAGAAAACTAAATGTTAATTAACGTAATGAATAGTGATTTTGTCAAATTCCTCTCTTTTACCCCTTTGCGTAATTTTATGGTTGTTTTGTACATAAGTAGGAGTGGCAAACGTGTGTCGGATATAAGTGGGTCGAAAATAGGTTAAACAAAAACGGAAAGCATAGACCCCAAGGAAAAAAATAAAAAACTTAAAAATAAAAAATGACTAGTAAAAATTTTAAAATAAGGAAAAAAAATTCTAAAAAAATTAAAAATAAACATTTTAAAAAATAAAAACAATTACAAAAATAAATTTAAATAATAATTAAAATAGAAGTTACTCATGTGTTAATCATGTTTTGTAGCTTTTATGCTTATAAATGAATGACAATTGATGGGTCAGTTTGGGCTCATTTGATGGGCCAGTTTGGGCTAATGATTTGTGATGGGTCAAATTGAATTAGCCCAAATCAGTCCATCTTCAAAATCACTCTAGCCCAAACCCATTAAAGTTTGGGCGGGTTGGCGGGTCAAATGGGTTTGGGCTAGTTTTGCCACATGTCATTTGGCTCATATATTAGTTAGGCATGCAAAAAAATTTTCCCTTTCTGTGTCGTAACGCATAAGGCTAGCGTGAAATAGGCTTGGTACCCAGGTCATTAAAAAAAAAGGAAGTTTCGAGTATTTTGGGTCTATTATCTAAGAAAATGGAGGAGATTGACGATAATGTCACACATCGTATTGATGTGGGGTGGATGAAATGGAGGCTCGCATCTGGAGTCTTGTGTGACAAGAAGATGCTGCCAAAACTTAAAGTCAAGTTCTAAAGAGCGGTGGTTAGACCAACTATGTTGAATGGAGGCAGAGTGTTGGCCATTCAAGTACTCTTACGTTCAAAAGATGAAAGTTGCGGAAATGAGTATGTTGTGATGGATGTATGGGCATACTAGAGAGATAGGATTTGAAATGAAGATATCCAGGACAAGGGTGTGAGTGGCCTCGGTAGATGATAAGATGCGGGAAGTGAGGTTGAGATGGTTCAAACATGTGCATATGCCCCAGTACGGAGGTGTGAGAGGTTGGCTATGGACGGTTTTAAGAGAGGTAGAGGTAGGCTGAAGAAGTATTGGGGAGAGGTGATTAGACAGGACATGACACAGGCCCAGCTTACCGAGGACATGACCTTAGATAGAAGATTATGGAGTACACGAATTAGGGTAGAAGGTTAGTAGGTAGTTGTGTTGTGTCCAACTTATTTGTTCATACTAGTAGTCACAGTATTACTCTTATACTTTCTTGTCATTTGATTTCTGCTAATATCTGTTGTTTCTTGTACTTCAATTATCGTATTAATTTGTGGTAGGTACTACTCCTTTTTTTTTCCACACTGCTTTGTCATGCTTTTATAGTATTTTGTCATAACTTCTATACTGCTTTGAGTTACTTATCCTTGTGTCGACGGTCTACCAAAAACAACCTCTCTACCTTTCAAGGTAGGGATAAGGTCTGTGTACGCTATACCCCCTCAGACCCCACTTTGTGGGGTTTTACTGAGTATGTTGTTGTTGTTTTTTCCTCTTTAACTGCTAATATATATATATATATATATATTTTAAATTATTTTACATAAAAAAATACACAAATTTCCAGCAGAACGATACCAGTACTAGAAATGCATAATTTAATAAGGAACTTTATTTGTTTATATTAGGGAGTCTGTTAGTGAGATAATGGCGTTTCATTAATACACTAAGGGGTCGTTTGGTTTAAGGACTCATTAGTCCCGGCATTATAATCCCGGGACTAATTTATCCCATCTATTGGGATTATTTTATACCATCTAAAAGATGGTATAAAATAATCCCAGTATAAGTGGGTTAAGAAGGTATAAGCTGGGTTATCCCAGCAATAATTTTTATACCATGTTTGGTACAAGGTATAAATTTATCCCAGCACTAATTTATACCTTATACCAAACATGGTATAAAAATTAGTGCTGCGATAACCCAGCTTATACCTTAAACCAAACGACCCCTAACTCCTTTAAGTCCTTATCAGGCATATTTGGACTCGGCTTATCTGGTTCAGTCACTTTCTGTTTTCGTCTCTGAATAATAAAATAGGCCACTTTATTTTTTATTAGTCCTTATATAACTTTAGTGTAAAGGTTCCTAATTTGAAGGCAGCTGTTACTCCAAAAATTAAAAAAAAATAGTAGTAGTATAATTAAAAAGGAGAAAAGAAGAAGAGAATCTTTCGAGTTGGTGATAATTGAATTGTTTAAAGGTTCCATTCCAATAAAGTACGAGGTGGGTTCTTTTATAAGCTATCCCCTTATGTGATATTTCATTGTTAATACAAGTAGAGTGAAAGAACCTGATTTTAGTTTAATGATGTGTGAGCTAGACGTCTATTATAAATTCGAATTTTGTTGAGAACTTAAAAACTATTTATTTGAGTGAATAGCGTTGAAGGAATAAATCTCTTATTGCTATCATGATTGTGGCACAATTCAGTAACTTTTATCAAAATTTTGTGTTTTTATTATAAAATTCACTTAATATGTATGAGTAATTTATGCGGAACTCATTAAACTGTAAACTCAAAATTTTGAATTCAATTCTGATTATTATAGAGAATAAAAGAAATAGTAATAAGAGTGTGGCCTACACAAGCCCTAGGTACAGCTTACTCTATTTATAAACATGTTTAACTTATCATATTGACGCACTGACAGATCTCAATATGATAGAGCATCTTTTCTTCACACATATTCAATGGTCGGTAGCAAATTTTCTTTTACATGTTATATTTATTAATTAATGGGATTACTTAAAAAGTCGGTAACGTCTTATAACGACTTAAGTTATGTTGATGATATAAAAAATTATTATACTATAAACATATATAACTTAAATATTTAATAATTAAGAGACTTTTAGTTCTTATTCGTATCCTCTCAACTAGAATTGCTTCAATGGCGGATAGCAAATTTTCTTTTATATGTTATTAACAGGAGTATTTTCAAATATGTAATTTATCACAACAGATTAAACTATACTAGAAAAAAAAACTATTACACTAGTAATACATAGTATAACTTAAATCCTACAAGAATGGTTCAATTTTTTTTTTACTAGTATTCACTCAACTTTTTTACGTACAATTTCTTGCAAACAATTTTAATAAAGATAGATCCACAAGAAAGTATAGAAAAATCAATTATTAAAAATATTTCCAACGGACTTTCCATCGAATATCCTAGCTTTCCGATGGATTTCTGATGGATGTTCGTGGTAAATCAACTGATTTCTAACAATGACATATACTATAATAAAAATTGACTGAGTATAGTAGATGGAGCTCTCTATATAAATTGTATATACGTGGATAGAGATAAAAATAAAATTGATGTAGAACTCAATTATTATCTCCATTATTATTTTATTCTGATCAAATGTAATTCTTCTTTTTAATTTATGAAAGTTTTAAATATTAACACAAGGAAAAAAAGGATAGTTTTGAATTATCATTTGTTGGATTGAAGCATAGGCAATTGAGCAAAGACAAAGAAACAAGGAAATCTGCTCTAGATCAGTGCACTGTCCCATGTTCCAATATTCATATGAGACACCTAAATATGGTATAATTTGTACAATTTTCCACCCACTTTTTTCTTTTACATATTATAATAATAATAAATCGAGATACAATAATTGATATTTAGTGAAATTGCAAGTATATATTTCAAATGGATGAAAAAGTGTTTATCCTAGTTTTCAAATTATTGTAATATTAGTTTTCATTTTAATTTCAATTTAAGTTTTTATGACGTATTTCACGTTAATTATTTTGATTGATTAATTACGCATAGATCTGAAATTCAAGATTAAACATACGATTCTCCTATATAGCAAAAATACTATGCAAATCAAAATTTGTGTAGGACTATTTTTCATTTAAGGCTTTAAGTTGTTAGTTTTAGAATACAAGGGGTGCATCTACAATCGAGTGATATTATAAGTACGTTTAGTGTTACTTTTACTCAAAATTTTAATATAAAAATTAACAATCAATGAGGGATTTTAAAACTAAAACCAGGAGAAATTGACAAAGTGTATCATCTAAGAGACCTAATTCAGAGCAACCAACAATTCCCGCTCTGTCCAGTGGCAGGATAATGGGCCGGTGTAGGCCAGGCCCAATAAAAATGCCTGATGGGTTGCTCCAATTAAACCTTCACTTTCCAACAACATGTAATGAACAAATAACATGTAATCAACAAACAGTGCATAAGTATGAAAAAAAGAGACCTAATTAACATGAAATATTCATTAATAATGATACCGAATATCCAGGAGAAATTCACATATTTTATGGTTATTTCTCAACCAACATATGCGATTCATTCCCCGTAGAGATTATAACATTCCTTTTGATACATAACCAAAAAACGCCGCTAAAATAACATCTGAAAATTTAAATTTATTATCTTTCTTCCCAAAATTTCACTTAGTTTAATTCATCTCCCAAATCTCTCTAATTATAATAAAAAAATCTCTCTGTGTTATCCCTAAATCCGCTACCAGTATATCTGTATCAATAGGTTTTTTAGTGGGGGAAAAATTGAGGTTTTTATAGCGAATTTCGAGACCCGGGCGATAATCTCTTCAGCGTTTGTGTTAGACTTTTCCAGGAATTCGATGAAAAGCACTCACGTTTTGAAGTTTGAGCAATTTTGGAAGATTTTTCTGAAATTCGACGGAGAAGAGTAGTACCATGTATACATTCCGATATATATATATATATATATATATATATATATATATATCGTGAAGCACCATATATACATTATTATATATATTTTTTAAATTAATCGAAGGACTAGAAAAACTTTCGAATATACGTATTGTGAAGAATCAGTGTCAATGAAATCATCTTCAATTTTGTATACAAATGATAAGAATGTATGCTTCTAGCCCATACATAGACAACAACAACAATATGCCTAGTTTAATTCCACCAGGTGGGGTTTGGGGAGGGCATTCCTCATTGACGGCGGCGTCGCATGACCCTGACCGGCTCGAAAGGGTATGGTTGGGTCCAAGACGAGAACAATCGTCATTAGCCCATACATAGAGTAAGTCAAATTGATACACATATATTATAAAAATATACAAGATATTATATTTCTTTTTATACCCAACAAATTTGTTAGTTTAACTAAACAAGTATTGATTTATGTATATCGAAATCATATAACGTATATCACGCAATGTATACAATGTATTGAGTTCTGAAATAAGAAAGTGAACCGACTTTGGATTTTGCTCCCTATTATTACGTTACTATCATTTTTAAGTGTGCCTACTATAGTGTGATTTTAGGAAAAACTATTCAGCTCAGCGTGGTCAGATGAAAAAATATTCTGCTCAGCATGACTTGATGGGCCGGATATAAGATTGGTTACAGAATACCATTGTTTTTACCCTTAGATAAACAAAATATTGGATAAAAGTATACCAATTTTACATAGAAGTTGTATGTACATTTCAGTACTCAAAAAACGAAACTCATCTTGATTTTCCATAAAAGTTCTCATAAAGCTAAATCAATCAGACAAATTAGTGATCTAAGAGTTCAAATGGGCTCTTTCAGATATCGGCCCAAATTAGAAAAATGGATTTTATAGGCCCACTGGGTGCCGTTTGTCACTTAAAAAGGAGCCCAAATCTCTTATGTCTCTTTAATTTGGTTAGCACTTTTATTAAGAATAAATTTAACAGAATTTGGATTTAATGCGAATCAATTAAATTCAGTTTAAATTCTAAATTTAATGATTCAACAAAATAGAAAATTTAAATATTTATGATTTTTTCATATATGAAATACCGAGAATATGTTATTCATATATTGGTTTAGCTCTTGCAACATAGAAGGTACTTTTATAACCGTGTAGTGCAATACTCCCTCCTGATAAAAAAGAGTGTCCACTTAACCTATTCTTCTTGTGTCAAAAAAAGTATCCACTTATCAAATTAAAAAAGAATTAACCTTATTTTTTCATATTTGCCTTTCTTCAGTGTTATGTGATCAAATCCCAATATTTATTTAATTAGGGGCAGTTTAGTCAAATTACTTATTTTTTTCTAGTAATTAGTATTTTCTTAAGGGGTGTGCAAATGACTATGTGGACACTCCTTTTTATCCGGGGGAGTATTTGATTTCGGAACGAATGATGAAAGACGTAGTTCTTTTGAAAGTAGTAAAACATTAAATGTGTTCAACTAGTTCTAAACTCTTCTTTAATTATAAATGAACGTCTGTGTTTTCTTGAGTTATGAGGAATATGAAAGCCTATCTTAGAAATGATGAAATAAGTACATTAAATACATTTTGGGCTTTTTATCATAAATAAACTATCAATTGAAAAACATAACACATCTATCTATCTAATATCATTATCAAAGTACGAAACTCCTATACAAAATGTTGTTGCCATAGGGCAAACTTGTTCGTGACTTGAGATAAACTTTCTAAGTTTTAGGCTATTTTTAAAGTTATGTAACAATAGACATTGTTAAAATTTGCGGTAACAGAAAATTCTTGTAATTTTCTACGTAATTTTCAATTCAAGTCTGTATTTCTCAACTTAAATTTTCTTTTTCGAGAGTTTGGAGCTTGTATTTTGTTACAATAAAATTGCTCTTCTTTAAATTTTAAGGTATTTCTTTTTCCTGTGAGTCATGTTGTGTGTTTGGATTGGTCATTATTTATTTGAATTTTATCAATAAGAGATAATATCATGTCAATTGATCACATCGTTCACCTTTTTTCTCTACCAATTTGTGATTAATTATGCTATCTCAATGTGCTTCAGCACTTAATCAAGCGGATGGTAAAGATTGATTCAGAATCTATGGGTTTTGTGTTAAAAGCATTACTTTTTTTCTACTGTATGATTTATATTAATGGTAAAATATTTACTTTTGTTATAAAATAATAAAGCAAAGAACAAGAATATTGTAGAGAAAGAGAGAAGAGGGTTCTTATTTCTTATAAGGGATGAAATACAATGAAGAGAACCCCTCTATTTATAGGAGAGAATTGACTTGGTGACAAAGTCACAAACCCTAAAATTCCTCCTAAAGATAGACATCACAATATTATAATAATATTTATAACACTCCCCCTTGATGTCTATTTCGATAGATAATATGCCTTGTTAAAACCTTACTAGAAAAACCTAATGCGAAAAAATCTAGTGAAGGAAAAAGAGTACACATTTCTAATAATACGCTATTTGGTTGCCTCATTAAAAACCGTACAAGGAAAAACCCAATGGGACAAAAACCTTGAAAGGGAAAAAGAGTACAACGCGTATTAACTCCCCCTGATGAGAACTTCAATCCAAAAACTTGAATCTTCACACTCCAATCTTGTGAACCATCTTCTCGAAAATTGTAGTTGATAGAGACTTGGCGAACAAATCAACCATATTATCACTTGAATGAATTTGTTGCATGTTGATATCACCATTCTTCTGAAGCTCGTGTGTGAAGAACAACTTTGGTGAAATAAGCTTTGTCATTTCATGAATCCACTCTTTAGTTGGGCTATGTATGTTGTTGCATCTTCAATCTTTGGATAGAGTTGCATCGGTATATAATATTGTTGAAATCACTCCAAGTGCATTTCTGACTTGCTTTATAATCAGATGTTATCTTTATATGATTTTCACTGTCATGTAGAACAACATCGTATGACCATAATCCCTTAGTCATAGCAAAATATATAAATGCATTAATTGCATAAAGATATGACACTTCAAGACCCAAAAATTCTGCAAGTTTCTCATTTCAACTTCTTTCAGTAGATAATCTATTTCTTTTGAAAACTCTTCAAGAATTTCAATAATTCTCAAGTCATCAACTTGCACTAACAATATGACAGATTTTGATTTCCACAAAAACGTAGGGATAAATAGACCCTTAATCATTAAACATTCATTAAGGTGATTAAATCACATTCACCTTGCTTGACTTAATTCATATAAGAATTATGAACAAATTTCTGCAACTTGTATATGCTTCAGGCATTTAAAATTCTTCAGGAATTTTCATATAATTTTGTCAAGTAATTCATATAGGATGTGATAACATCTATTTCTATTTAAATGGTATGACATCTTCTGGTGTCTAGACAGCAGGTCAAATAAGCTTTATGCTTACCAAGATGCGTCATTTCACTTGATAATAATTTCTACGTCAGCATGCTTTAATAGACGTAGAATTTAGATCCTCACAATCTTTTACAATATTGCGCTATATTGTACCAAAGATATCGTCGACGATATATTATCTTGTATCGGTTTGCCATAGGACATAACTGATTGAGATCTCATCACTTCCATTATTTTTAGGTACCTAAACCTCTCATGAGGTTTCATGAAGTATTATGTCGTAGGCTCTTCAAGAGCACATTGCCTCCTAATAATGATCATTGACCATTTGCTCCTCTTTCTTTTCAATAATTATTGTGTTTGGAACCGATTAGTCTACCACGCTTCATGCATGCTGTAGACTATGTCCTTCAGGGACATGAATTTAATAGGAGCATTTTTCAGCTGAAATTAGAAATTAATTTCGTGTCAGCAAATGCTTCTAGCATTTGAGTTGAATTATCTTTTGAGTGAAGATCATACTAATGATAATTCATAACATATTCCTCAGCTGCTTATTCTCTCCCCCTATGTTAGAAAAACTAACATATATCCCATCTTCTTTGGGGGAATCCATCTTTGTGCATCATGGTAGATTAATTAATCATATACCACACATAAAAACTATTAGATTGAAATATATGGTTCCTAACCCTGAACCAATTATGAGGAGAGAATTTATCATAATTCAGCACATGAAGCATTGTTCTCATAAGCAACGGTTTAGCTTTTTATCGGAGGCATTCAATGCCAAACCAACTTGGATATAAACTAGCATTCACAAGATGAATTATCTTGATTACATAATCTGAAAATTGCGCTCTCAACTCAATCATTTTTTAGCAAGTAACTTTGCATATGTCAAACTGCAGGTTGACAATAAACGCACATGTGACTGTCTTATCGATGCATCTATTTAAGACATCACATAACAGGTGAACGGACCCATATTCACCTTTTCTATATTTTCAGAATTTGGGAAATTCAATCCTAACATTAGCCAGTATAATCCACTTATCATGAGAACAAGCAACAAAAATAAATTCTTGAAGAATCTTTTGGTTCTTCAATATATGTTGAATATTCAATCTGCACATCATATTTGAATCGGCTAGCCAAATTGCTCATGCCAACTAATAAAATTATCTATACTAGTAAACTTCAGGTTTGCCATGCCATGTGCTATTTGTTTTAGTAAACTTCTGATTTACTATGACATGAATTCTTTTCCGCATCGATAAACTTCTGGTTTACCATGTGATTCATCATGCTTATATTTGTATAGTACAATTTGGAGAATAAAGAGGGTAACCATTCATATACATATTTCTTACCCACTATAATTTTCAAGATATTCAATCCTCCAATCGTTTATAGCTTCAATATGATAGCCATTTACTTTAGCAAACTTCGAGTTTACTACAACTTGTGTTTCGATCATAATGCTTTCGTATATTATAATCTAAAACGAATGACATAATACTATATAAGCTCTTCTGGAGCCTTTAATTTATTCTCCGTAATCGCATATATTGGACACTACTAGTGCCATGATCTTCTAGATAAATAGTCAGCTCTTCTGGAGACCTTGATCATTAATTTTGTACTACCAAATATTGCTTAGATACTTCTGGTATCATAAAAGAGTTTTAGTTAGATACTGCCGGTGTCATGAAATAGACAATAGTAGCAATTGGACATGTAAAGACAATAGTAGAGTTCAAAATTGGCTACTTTGGGAGCATATTTATGAGTTTGCTACTTCAGGAGCAGATTTCTGAGTTTACTACTTCGGGAGTAAATCATAGAATATTTAGAATATTTTTTTCTCAATCATTCTACCTCTTCTGGAGGTGACTCGTGATGACATCACAACCAATCACATGTCCGTATTTATAATCTTTACTAAATATCATTACAATGATGACTATTTTTCGTTCCATGCCCATGATCATTCATTTGACTATTTGTCTTATTTCAGACTTATTATGCTTTGCTACCACATTCACTTCAAGGAATGGAGCATATACAGTGGGATATGATTCAATATTTTTCATCAAAATCACATTATTTTGCCTTATTCATCATTATGGTGCATTAGGACTCAAAACCCAACGTCTTACCCATATAAAGACGTGTTACACCATAATACGATGAGACTTGAATCTACCGTCTTACCCTCAACCAATGACATAATAGGCCAATTGTAAATTATCAAATTATGATGATTAAGTAATTTTTTTAAAAAAAATAGAAATGTCTCTACCACGAGGAGTCCAGCAAGTCTGTACAAGATATGTTAGTAACACAGAACGAATATAAAAGAAAGCCAAAAGAGAATCAGACCTTGGAGTCTTGGTGAAAGATGTTCAAGTATCTCGTAGTCTTTTTGTGAGGTTATAATATAAGACAAGTAAGCAGTATACTAACAACTTGATGCGTATTATCCTCAAATAACATATATCTAGAATCATTACAAGGTATAAAATTTGTGGCATCTTTTAATATTCGCACGATAATTTCATGAGAAAATTACTCAAAATTGGACAATATTGAGTTTTCAGTTGCCTAATAATTTAAGCTTATGAACAAATACGCATGTTAACTTCACCAATCTGATTATGTATATTTACAGAATTGATAAAATCATTAAAAACCTTTATTAGGAAAATAAACATAATAATATCCAGTTCTCTTTCTTTCCTTTACTATGAAGGACGATCGCTAAAAGATCGTGTTTGCACTTATTGTTCCAAGAATATATGATAACAGATTGCAAATATAAAAAAAAAAAAAAAAAAAATCCCGCAGAAACCTTTTATAAGAAAAAAAAAAAAAAATACCTGCGCAATACATTTACTTAGAGTAAATAAATTTCCAGAAGTTCAAATGTTATGTAAAGCACCACTGTACAGGAAGAAAATCATATCCAGATGCTGTTACGAAGACATGTACATTTTGTACCAATATCAAAAACATATATGAGATCCCATATATTAAAGATTAATTATTACTTTTTCAATTTGCAAGTCTACCTAAAAGATAGAATTACTTTACCTGTGTGGGATATAAGGCTTGATTTATTTTCACAAACAATAGCACGTTGGCATTTATGATCTTTATTAAATATCATCACATTCACTTCAGAAAATGGATCCATATTTATAACATTTATCAAAAGTTCTTATTCTTAAGAATGAAACATAATCATCTAAACGTGCCTTAACAAAATAAAATTATGATCACTTAGAACCTCTTCTAAGATATTGCCACTTCAGGAGCAAATCAAGACATAATTATAGAGGATTTCTCTCTGACATATCTTCCTTTATAGTCACAATAAGCCAATGAAAATATTATCACTTCTGGTTGTACAATTATTTTGAACTCTGCTGGAGTTCACGCGAACCATAAAGTTAGTGCCATAACAACGGAAATAATTTATTTTCGGCAACTGACAACAAATGACTTGCTAATATCAATAAGACTCACATCGTTTTTATTAATGGCTTTCCAGTAAGTACTCTTTCAATAAGTACTAGATCATTATAAATAATCCTTCACATAATATATTGATATCATTATACCCAAAAGAAGATCATGTTCACGTAAGTAGGATAATCAGATATATACCTAGATGTATTTATTTATAGCAACACAAAGTAGCAAAAGATGGAATATAAAAACCTTAACCACGTCCAGATCTTGATTCTTTAGGATTGACCAAAACACTCGATGTATGTGATGATTTTATCTTCTTCACCGGAACAACAGTGCATCGACGGGGTTTCCACCTTGTAAGGAAGACAATCAAATTCCACTCGATAAATTAGAGACTCGTGCTGATAACGTGTTATAAAATAATAAAGTAAAGAACAAGAATATTGTAGAGAAAGAGAGAAGGGGGTTCTTATTTCTTATAAGGGATGAAATACAATGAAGAGAACCCCTCTATTTATAGGAGAGAATTGACTTGGTGCCAAAGTCACAAACCCTAAAATTCCTCCTAAAGATAGACATCATAATATTATAATAATATTTATAACAACTTTCTTTTTTAGTCTAAGAATATTTACTTCTTTTTAAGTTGATGATTTACAATAACTTCAGAAATCACCCAGTGTTTTTCCTCTATTTGGATTTAAACCTGAGACCTCATGATGCTCAATCCACTTCATTGATTACTAGGCCACACCTTGAGTGCTATTAATTGCAAAATATTTTCTTTTCTTTTATTTTAATATCTAGTATAAGAAAAATATCATATTCTCCTTATTTTATTCCCTTTAATTATCTAAATAGTGATATTATTCTTATATTGATTCAATGCAAGAAATAATGCAGAAATCAATACAAAGAGTTATCATTCATTCTCTCTTCAATTTTATCTCTAGTTTTTCGATTTCATAACAGTGGTATCAGAACCTCCATTGATCTTAATGAACTTGTGAGTTTGTTAGATCAAAAGAGCATTTTTCAACTCATTTTTAACCCGTGCTTATTTTTAACGCACAACCCCAATATCAATTTTCAACCTAGGATTACTTTTAAATCATGAAATGTCATTTGTAACTCGTGCTTATATTTAACGCATGAGCCTCAATATCAACTTTTAACCCATGCTTATTTTCGAGGCATGGGCGTTTTCAACCAATACGATTTTTTAACCATTAATTCATACCTGTTTTAAACAATGAATACATATATTGAAAATTTCACAAATCTTTATTGATGACAAACCATCAGAATTGGTCAGTCAAGAAGAAGCTAGAGAGCAATTTACAAGGCGTTGAAGAAGAAGAATTTAGTGTTCAAACTTTTTTTTTTTTTTGGTGAAATTGATTATACTGACACTAAACTACGTCAAAAAAGTACAGGGAGCTGAAGACAATAGGAGCACATCAGAGTTCAAGGTCTCCTTAGGAGTTACTGTTGGGTTTTAATTAAGTTGAATGGAAAATATTTCTGAAAAGATGCAACTAAACTGAAAAGGTGCAACTCAAAGGTTGCAACTTTTCACTAAACCAGAGCAATGACTATATAAATCTGTTCAGTCCTTCAAATATTCCTTACGAATTTTCTGAAATTTTCTGAAATTTTACTCTTCTTAAAAGTTTTTTTTTCTGTGCGATATACTGCCATTGAGTGGTTCGCTGCTACCAGAATTTGGAGTACTACTGTTCTGGTAAGATAATCGTTCTATCCTGGGAGGGGATATTCCATCAACCTCGAGTACTGTGAGGGGAATAATTTCCTTAAGGACACACTTTGAACTAAGTGGGCTCGATTATATTCTGAAAATATTTTTCTAACACTGTTTCTGTTCATTTTCCAGTTTCTGTAATTTCCTGATTTTAAAATTTTACAGATTGTGTAATCTGGTTTTCCTAAGTGTTTTATAGATTCCAAAACTTTATTTAAACTTATACAGATTATTTTGCCAACAGTTACCAGAGTGTGCAAGTCAGTAGAAGCATAAGGTGCTGGGAGCTAATCTAGAACTCCAAGAACTAGAACTATCAGAACTATTACAAAAAGCTTGTAGAGTTTGAGGGAAAATGCTAAAATTTGCTTTTCTTCTACTTTATTATCTACATTAATGGTAGAATATTTACTTTCTTTTTTAGTCTGGGATCTATATAAGGTAAATATCACATTCTTCTTATTCTATTCCTTTTAGTTCTCTAAAAACAATGACATAGTCTTCTATTTTAACTCAATGCAAGGATCAATACATAGAGTTATTGTTAATTCTCTCTTTGATTTGCTTTCTAGTTTTTCGATTTATAATTTTTTTTTCCAGTGTTTCAATTTATAACATCACTATAATCATTTTGCTTATCGCCATCTGAGTAAATTATTTATACGTATTAAGTGAATTTTTTAATATAAATCTGTCTTCGCCAAGACTATTAGATCATGCTGAATCAATAACTTCAACTGTAGATTCGCCCTAATCCACAGATACGATATGACTGCTTCAAAAATTTACAAAACTATACGGAGCAGAATTATATTTCATGGACTGCATATGTTTTATTTCTCAAATCAATATTTCATAAAAGTTCTATAGGAACAACAAAAGTTTAAATTATGCAAATTTGTTAAAGATGATATCAGCTGGTAAATTGCTTACCATCCTTTTCTTTGAACATCAAACCATCTAAATATCTAAAATTTGTCAAAAGATATTCGAAAATTGTGCCTCAAATTATAAATAAATCTCATCACTACTAACGCTTTGATGATTTGTTTGTTTCTGAAGCCAACCCCGTCAGAATGAAAATCTTGTTTTTGCTCCAAGAGGTCCTGTTTACAAGGGCCTAAACAATTTTTTAATTCATAAAACATACTAGTATTATATTAAAATATATTTATAGCTATTATTTTATAAGAAACATCTTCCGAGATAAATTAAATAAAAATGGCCAAAGAATATTACAGATGGACAAGAACTTAATATATAATAGTGATCACCTAGTTGATCATTCAAGGATGTTTTTTTTTTAGATTTCCTACTTACCGTATGTATAACTATATAAAAATTAAAGGATAGAAGATAAGAAACCAATATATTAGCGCTATTATAGATTCTCTGATTTATATATAGAGTTTAAAGGCGACTCAATTTTGTAATGACAATACAAGAGTCCTTCTGTAAACAAGGAGCAGTATATAATTGGGAAAAGAACACTGTGTGTCCATTCAGCCAAACTAATTTCATATTTAATCACTGTTTGGGCTTAATTTCACTAGGTGTCCGTTCGGTCCAAAATAATGCCAAAAAATGGCCGGTCGGCCCAAAATAATGCTAAGGCTGGCCGGCCCAACACCTAAGCTCTTTAAAAAAAAAAAAAAGGAAAAAAAAGACTTTTTGTGGCGACTAAGTCGCCACTAAAGGTCTGCTAAAGCATATATACATCTGTTGGAATTATGTATACACTTTATATATAATAATTATACATTTTATACACATATGCTGGAATTAATCATACATCTATTTTACATAAATTATACGATAATAATACATTTATTATACACATATTATGCAATAATGATATGATATTTTTTTTACATATATAATAGTGATACATATTATATACCACAATGACACGGTTTCTATTATACATTTTTTATATGTGTGGTACACCGATACAGTTTATATACACATGTTGGAATTATATATATACACATTATATACACAAATGATACATATTATATACAAAAATGATACATACCTTAGTGATTCATATTTTATACAGTTTCTATACATTACAAATAGGTACTGATACATATTTTATACATAAATGACACATATTATATATAAAAATCGCCTCAAATATTTTTGTGTTTGGGTTTTTATTTGAAAATTGTCTTATTTAAGTTTTGGCTAATGGATGAGATTAGTTTAGTGAGTATAATTTGGGTTTAAAAGAATTGTGGCCAGCGGGTGGAATTAGATTCACCCCACCGGCCAATTATGTCCTTTTCCCTATATAATTAGGAACACTTCCTCTTCAAACTTATTGCCTGTTTGGCCAAGCTTATTTTTTTCTCAAAAGTACTTATTTTTTCAATAAGTGTTTATTTTAAAAAAGTGAGGTGTTTGGCCAAGCTTTTGAGAGAAAATAAGTGTTTTAATTTGTGGAGTAGTGGAAACAGTTTTTCAGAAGCTAAAAAAATAGTTTTTGCCCAAAAACACTTTTTTGAAAAGTACTTTTGAGAAAAATACACTTGAAATCACTTTTTAAAAGCTTAGTCAAACACTAATTGCTGTCAAAAGTACTTTTTAAATTAATTAAATTGAAAAATACTTTTAAAAAACTATTTTTAAAAATAAGCTAATTTAAGAAGCTTGACCAAATAGGCTATTAATCTCACCACCATCAGAGTTTACACTGCCGAAATCAAACTGTATCTTTTCCGTGGCAATTGCAAGGACTGGCCGATAATAGATGGTAATCTAAGCTCTAGCTAAATAAGGTGTCCTTTTCTTTTCGGAAAATTTTACTATGTGTGAGGCATGCCAACTCATACTTGTGTGAGGCATTGTTTGATTGACAAATGGACTAGTACGGGTCCCACTTTCCAATCCATCAAAGACCCACTGTGTTTTTTTCACTGCCTACTTTCCTTCCTTCATTATCTTATTCCTTATGCCAATCACCCACCATTAAATTCTTTTTTTCATTCCTTTTAAACTGTCCTGTTTCTCTATTTTACTTAATAAAATACAGTAAGTGTTATTTATCATTTTTATAACACGATTTAGATTCTTTTATTTCAAGGGTTTAGTTTTGAGAATGGTTTTGGGGGATTTTGGTTAGTCGATCTAATTAGTTCTAGGTTTTTTTTTTTTTTTCTTTTTTTTCATGTAGTGAATTTTGGATTGACTATTGTGACCAATATATAAGATTGATAATTTTTGACAAATGGTTCAGCTATGGCAAATGAAAATAAATGTGCCCAGCCCAAGTAGATAACTAGAGGCTATTAGCATAAATAATCCTGAAGGGAAAGATGGTGGGATACTCCGGTGGTGTTTGTACGGAATTGCGCCGGTACTTCTATTATTTGAAAGGAAAAAAAATATTGAGGTGGCTGAAAAATATGAAATTTGAAGGAATTGAAAAACTTAAAAACTGGACAGTGAAATTGCAGCATATAAATTGGTCTGCATCTAATAAAATTGGTTTCAAAGTTGATGAAAAACAGAAAATAAGGAGAGGAAAAAAAAAGGGAAAGAGAATGGCGAGGAAAGAGAAACAAAATGGCAACGAAGAAGAGAAGTAAATGGGGGTAGAAAGAGGAATGCTGACATGTCATGATGGGTGGATCCCACATAATAATTCCAATTTAAAATATCCCCTCACACACCATGTAATATTTGTGTCTCACCCGTCCTAAAACTTCTCTTTGTTTTCCCTTGTTGGTTGATGATGGGATTTTCTTTCACACTCAATTTCTTTCCACCTTCATTTTAAAACGATTGATGTTAAAGCTGAAGCCTTGTCATGTTGACTCTACATGATCCTGCTGAGGTCAATAAGCTGTTCAAAATTTAGAGAGAGAGAGTTGCGTGAAAATTCTAGTAAATATTTTGTTATTCTTATGATTGCATGTTTAATGCTATCATTGTGAGCTCTTTATTAGAAGAAGATACTCCCTCCGTCCCATAATAAGTGTTATTTTAGCCAAATTTTTTTATCCCATAATAAGTGTCATTTTAGGAAACCAATGCATATATTGACTAGTTTTTTTCAACTTTACCCTTGGACAAAAGAAATAGTAGTACTCTAAATGATGATGATTGAATTCCCAATATCAAAAGATGGACTACTTGTGCATCCTCTAATCATCAAGAGGAAAAAATAATTTTTTTACATAAGGGTAATTTGATAAACTTTACACTTTATCATTGATTTCTTAATATGCGTGTTTTTGACTAAGGTGACACTTATTAATAGATCATTGAGGACTCAGTACTGAAAGACCTGGACAGAATTAATCAGAAAACATTGTTATAAGAATCAACATCATGAACTCCATTTACGATCCATTTTCACTTTTTTCAGCTTTATTCCACTATTTCTCTGACAGAAAATCACCTTCTTTCCCTCCTCCTCATCCTTATTCTTCTTCGACAGATATTGGCCAACTTTATTTTCATACGTGTGCCTCTTTTCTATTTTTTATTTTTGTTGACATGTTTTTTTTTAATTAGTCTTTTTGTCCACTTCAAAATTAAAAGAGAGTAGTGTTCAGGCACCTTGTCAAATTTGAAACTTTTAAATACGTGATTAATTAAAGACACACTTTATCTGAAGTTGAAGTGTTTAATAGGTAAAGGCTTTAATTGAAGTGTTAAGGAAAAATTGCATGTACGCGGGTGCATGTTAATTGATGCAACATGTATGAGAGTGGAAACGTACTCTTTGTTTCCACGACAACTTTCACTATTTTGTATGATGTTCCTTTCTTTCTATCCAATCTCTTATATATGGTGCTCTCTTCCTCTCCTATTTTTTATGCGTTTAATCGATGAAAATCAGTCATAATAATAGATAGGGGGTGCCAAATCGGAGGTTGAGCCGAATTTGGGTTAGTTAAATGAATTGAATTATAAACACACCGGTCATTAACGATCCAAATATCATTTCGGCTGAAACAAGTTAGGTTTTTTTTGGCTGAACTGAAGGTTGCATTAATTAAAAGCCCGAAAATAAAGGAGGTTAAGATGTGATTAACAATGGGACATAGTCCACCTCGTCCAATTCTAAGTTCTAACCAAAAATTAATTTTTTAATTACTTTTTTGATTATTTTTACTATGATCGAATTAAACGAGTTAGGTGAGTCATATTTTCATGAATATCCTAAGTCATATAAATTAATTACTGATCTTTGCATCAAAGCGGACACCCATAATTAAATTAGATTTCAACATCCCACTACCTGGATTTTAAATCACATAACAACGTCCCGGAAACAAGAAAAATGCCTTGGAAAGAGGAAAGTTAACCAGAGACGTTGCCAAATGACCATTTATTAATAGGGAAAAGGGTCAAATATACTCCTTTATTTTAATTTATTGGCTAACTTTATCCTTTGTTAGTCAAAGTAGTCAAATATATCCCTCGTTAGCCAAAATATATACTTTTGGTAATTTTAGTTAAATCGGTGAGAATTTCCATCCACTCTATACCCTTGAGTGGATAGAAATCCCCAAATCAGCCAAAATTACTCATTTAACTAAAATTACTCATGACCCATAAGTTAGACCCGACCCGACCCAAAAATTAATTTCACCCCACCCTAATATACCTAAAAATTGGACAAATAAAAGTGAAAATTTATTTTAGAAATTATAGATAAGTAAAAGCGAATGGAGGGAGTACAAACAACCTTACCGATCCTTATATATCATGCACCTGATGAAAGATCTAACATAAGAAGTCTCTGAATCAATAACAGAAAATGAAGATGACATCACAAGCAATTTGGAAAATTGAACTAAACCAGTAAATGAACCAATTCTCAACACTGGAACAATGAACAATTCTGGAAGATGGCCTCAAAATCAATTTGAAAATACAGCAATATGGTAATTACAACAATTCTCAAAACTGGACAGAACTAAACCAAAACTCTTTGCGAACAAAAAAAAACTGCACCAAAACTGAACTTGAGCTAAACTGAAAAACTGGACAGAACCTGTGGGGCATGGGTAAAATTAGGATGGGGTGAAATTATTTTGGGTCGGGTGGGGTCAAACTTATGGGGCACGGGTAATTTTAATAAAATGGGTAATTTTGGTTATTTGGGAATTTCCATCCACTCAAGAGTATATGTGTATACTTTGGCTAACGGAGGGATATATTTGACTACTTAGGCTAACGGAGGGCAAAATTAGCCAATAAACTAAAGTAGAGAGGTATATTTGGTCCTTTTCCCTTATTAATAATACAAGGTAAATATTGTTAAAGTATGTGATTATCTCATTTAAAAGTTTAAGTTGTTAGATAGAACTCTTATATTTACTAAATTATACTTCAGTGAATACAGATTTTGATACAGTTGTTTACCCCGAATTTGAGAAATCAATTGAATTTGTATGCAGGTATAGGATATGTGCTTGGATTTTGATATATGTTTGATAGTGGAAAATAAGCGTGTGAGTATTTAGTAATAAAACGGCTAATAACGATAATTTGCTCGATTTGCTATGGACATGAACATTTACAAGCTCCGTTCAATACTTAATGGAAGAAGCACAATATAAATGGAAATAAATGGCCTTGGCCGAATCAAATATTGAGGGAGAGAGATTGTGTATATGAGCTCTTTTATTATAAATGTTCTTGGAAAGTAAAGGAGCCAACCCCCAAAGGAGGGGGATGTGCTCTTATTTATAGTGGTGCCTCTATGGGCCTCTTCCCATACAAATGATTAGAATAATAATAAAAAGGACAGCTCTGAGCAGATTTTGTGGGATTAGGTTGGCCGTACGATCTGACACACGCATGGTTGGTGGTTGACCATGGCAGGACGCTACCGACGCGTGGCAACCGCGTAACGGATCTCCCGGATCAACGGCCATGACCAAAACGGACTAACGGCCAGGATTTCCCGGACTAACGGCCACGATTTCCCGGACCAACGGCCACGATCAATTCGGACCAACGGCTATGATCAAACGGACCAACGGCCACGATCAATTCGAACCAACGGCCACGATCAATACGGACCAACGACCACGATCAATTCGGCCATGGAGAAATCGGACCAGATGACGATCTTCCCTCTTTTCCTCCGATCTCTGGTCTTACCGGTTCTAACATATGTCCGATTTTTACCGTATACAGATAGCCCCCACACTTTCCGGACCGTAGTTTTATCGGAGTAACGGGAAGTGGACGAATCACGGCTTCATTTCTTTCTTCCTCCATTTTATTTTTCTCACTTCACTTTATTCTCTCTTCATTTCGTCACCTCTAATCATCTTCCATCTCAGGTTTGTTGCTGATTTAACCGTTTATCCCCTTTGGTTCATCGCTTGTATTATGAACGGTGGAAGTCTCGGAGGGTCACCCTTGAGCAAGCCAGGCATGGTTTCGCGGATCCTCTGACCCTGATACTTGAAGCTAAGAGGGTTGAGGAAGAAGCTAAGAGAGCCCTCGAGACTAACTCCTGCGACTCCGAGCGGACAATGTCCAAACACTCCGGATCCAGCCATACCGGATAGACCAGGGGTTGTACTTAACCTTTTATTTTTTGCTTTTGTAGGGGTTTCCAGTGTAAAGACCTTCGCATAAATGGAACACGCATTTTTCTTGATTTTCTTTATTCTTTTGCTTGAATATCTGTTATGACCTTCGCCCGAGTTGTCGGTCCGATTTAAGGGCAAGTAGACTCGGAGTCATTATTCCGCGCTGTGCCTGAATATTGGCTTTTCTCTTCATCTGGTATGTTTTGTCCGGAAATTTGATGGATTTTTTGCCCGTGGGACTTATCTTATGCTTTGTGAATTCAGACGTCTCCGAATCACGATAGGCATTTTTAGGGCCGATATTTTTCGGACACCTGAATCTCAGCCTTAACTAAATTTCGATGTAATAGTCCCCGTTTGTGGGGTTAACGATTTTGGCTCGATTCACTATGACCTTGTTGCCTTTGTCAAATTTCGACCGTAGTGCTCGGAATAGGGTATACGAATGAAGTAATGCCGAAATACGACAATAATCATCGGGGTAGAGTATTTTAACAAGAAGACATTCGAGATATCGTTATCCGAACTTTCGATGATTTTTGTATTGCAAGTATTTGTATAAGATACGAGAATTTTGTTTCCTTCTGTTTTTGCCGTAGCTAATACTGTTTGGACACGATTCATTCTGATCGTTTGGTCCTTTCATCGACACCGAATGCAGAAGGTCCGGTTTTGGTTTTGCCGTAGCAAATATTGGGGGGACACGATTCATTTTGATCGTTTGGTCCTTACACCGAAGGTTATGGCCGGTGGCCGAGCCTTGGATTTGCCGTAGCAAATGTGAAATGGGATACGATTCATTATGATCGTTTGGTCCTTACACCGAAGGCTATGGCCGGTGGCCGGGCCTTGGATTTGCCGTAGCAAATGTGAAATGGGACACGATTCATTATGATCGTTTGGTCCTTACACCGAAGGCTATGGCCGGTGGCCGGGCCTTAGTTTTGCCGTAGCAAATGTTGAGCTTCTCCGTTTGTTGTGATCGGTGTCATCTTTGGTGTGGCATAGTACTCCTCTAGCACTTATCCGAGCTGCAAGATCAGGCGAGCGCTATCAAGCCCCCACTCGTAGGCCGTGACCCCGAGTTCCCGGGCGTTTGTCCTTATCTTTGTTAAGTAACACGTTGTACTTGTTTCCTCATTAAAAACCTTGTCGAGAAACCCATTTTGGGACAAAACCGTACTAAGGAAAAGAGTGCAACACGCGTTTTCACACCTAGATCCTAACTTTATCCGGTACTCGACTTCCTGCAAAAAGAAAAAGGTTAAACATGAGGTGTCCATACCTTAGCAGTAATATCCCTTCAAATGAGCCACATTCCAGTTGTTGCCCAATCGCTGCCCGTCCACGGATTCCAGCTGATACGATCCTTTGCCCGTTACCCCGGTTATCTTGTACGGTCTTTCCCAGTTCGGACCCAATTTTCCTCCATTGGGATTCTTGGTGCTCAAGGTAACTTTCCGAAGCACCAAGTCCCCTACTTATAAATGTCGAAAATTGGCTCTCTGATTGTAGTACCTTTCCATTCTCTGCTTCTGGGCTGCAATACGGACCAACGCGTTTTCGCGAAGTTCATTCATGAGATCGAGTTTCACAGCCGTGGCCTCCTCGTTTGACTCCTCGATGGTATACCTAAATCGGGGACTCGGCCCGTTTATTACCCCTGCCCGAAGAAATGACTCGGGCCACCCCTTGATTTTTCCGACCTGAAGCTTGGTTCTCGAGAGTATGGCCGATACCTTTCCCTCGATGGTCCGGCCTCCGGTTCGTAATTCTTTCGTGATCTCTCCGAGCTTTTGTCCATTTTTACGGCCCCCGGGGGAAGCTCGAGTTGGTCATCCTCTATCCGAATTTTTGACTCGTATCGATTATGGACATCCGCCCAGGTCATGGCCTCGTATTCCAGCAAGCTTTCCTTTAATTTGAACGAAGCCGTCGAGCTCCGAACATTGAGCCCCTTTGTGAAAGCTTGTGCGGCCCATTCCTTCGGAACCGGGGGGAGCTCCATTCGTTCCCTTTGGAACCGGTTGACAAATTCACGCAATAACTCCTCGTCTCTTTGGGCTATACGGAAAATATCCGTCTTTCGAGCCTGCACCTTTTTGGCTCCGGCATGTGCTTTTATGAAGGCATCGGCGAGCATTTCGAAAGAAGTGATTGAATACTCGGGCAGATGATCGTACCAAGTCAATGCTCCTTTTGACAGAGTTTTCCCGAACTTTTTCAGCAACACGGATTCGATTTCATCCTCCTCCATATCATTGCCTTTTATAGCAAAGGTGTATGAGGTCACGTGTTCTTGAGGGTCCGTTGTGCTGTCATATTTTTGGATATCCGGCATTTTGAACCTCTTCGGGATCAATTTCGGAGCTGCACTCGGAGGAAAAGGCCTTTGGATGTACCTCTTTGAATCCGGCCCTTTCAAAATCGGCGGAGCCCCCGGGATTTGATCCACCCGAGAGTTGTATGTCTCCACCCTTTTTTCGGTCGAGTCTACCCGCTTCGCCCACGTTTCGAGCATTCTCAGAACCTCGGTGGATGAACCAGCTCCGGAGCCATTGCTTTCAACCCTCCGTGCCTCATCTCTTCTGGGTTCAGCAGCACCCTTCGCCTTTACCGGGGTCGTTTTATCTCCTCCGTTTTGCAACTGGGCTATTGCGATTCCCTGTTCGGCAATCGCCGCTCTCTGTTCCTACAACATTTCAAAAATTAAACGCAGGTCAATATTATCATTCGGGGTATCCGGTTCTTTCCGGACTTGTGTCCCGGACAAAGTAATAGAATTATTAGTATTTAAAGGGTCAGTGGGGTTTGGCAATCCTCGTGGCCCGCTGCCTTCATTTTCGGCCACAATCTCGTTGTTGTTGACGTGACCAGATTGCCCACTGTTAGCCATTTGGTCCGTTTTTTCAGAGACGAACAATAGATGTTTCTGATTTTGATGAGTGAGATAGAGATCAAGATCAAAGACCACTATTATCCTAACCCCACGGTGGGCGCCAAACTGTTTACCCCGAATTTGAGAAATCAATTGAATTTGTATGCAGGTATAGGATATGTGCTTGGATTTTGATATATGTTTGATAGTGGAAAATAAGCGTGTGAGTATTTAGTAATAAAACGGCTAATAACGATAATTTGCTCGATTTGCTATGGACATGAACATTTACAAGCTCCGTTCAATACTTAATGGAAGAAGCACAATATAAATGGAAATAAATGGCCTTGGCCGAATCAAATATTGAGGGAGAGAGATTGTGTATATGAGCTCTTTTATTATAAATGTTCTTGGAAAGTAAAGGAGCCAACCCCCAAAGGAGGGGGATGTGCTCTTATTTATAGTGGTGCCTCTATGGGCCTCTTCCCATACAAATGATTAGAATAATAATAAAAAGGACAGCTCTGAGCAGATTTTGTGGGATTAGGTTGGCCGTACGATCTGACACACGCATGGTTGGTGGTTGACCATGGCAGGACGCTACCGACGCGTGGCAACCGCGTAACGGATCTCCCGGATCAACGGCCATGACCAAAACGGACTAACGGCTAGGATTTCCCGGACTAACGGCCACGATTTCCCGGACCAACGGCCACGATCAATTCGGACCAACGGCTATGATCAAACGGACCAACAGCCACGATCAATACGGACCAACGGCCACGATCAATTCGGCCATGGAGAAATCGGACCAGATGACGATCTTCCCTCTTTTCCTTCGATCTCTGGTCTTACCGGTTCTAACACATGTCCGATTTTTACCGTATACAACAATGTTTTGGTATTTCTGCAATTGAAAAAAGTAATAACGGTTTTTAAAATTAATAGAAGTCTCGTCTGTGTAAATATAGTGGGAGTAAACTAACTACTTTAGATAGGACTTCCAATTATTGAGACTTCTCAATTGTAGCAATTTCCAGTCTTTGCCATTCGGTAACGTAAGTTGAAGCTCAAACGTAACGGGAAAAGAATATTTGTAATATTAAATGGCAAATCTAATTAATTACTAGGAGTATACCAGAAGGGAAAAGAATATTTGTACTAAACTAATTAATTATTAGGTCAATAAAGCACGTATTGGCCATCTCTCTCATCTATCTGTCTCTTATCGTTTCAAAAATGCCAATTGATTCTTGACAGCCTTAGCTCATTATTATTATTCCATAAAATCACCAACCAAAAAGATGATTACGACCTCTAGCTACCTAGGACATTATCTACCTATTTATATCAAACTAAATAATTTAATTAAAAGTTAAAAGAGAATATATATCATTTAATCACGATTAAGCGATAAATATTTAAGTAACACACCTCTGTTTTTTGTTGGTTTAATATAAACTCTAGGTGCAAATAATTAATTCTTACAATAATATATTAACAACATCCAAATGTATGATTCAGTGATCAATAAAGTGGATTGAGAACTATGTCTCAATTTCACTTTCCAGTGGATGAAAAAAGCAGTAAGTGATCTAATTTCTTCCCAATAGTGGCCCCTCCCTCCGGTATTAGGCGTTTCAGGCCACAGTCCATACGAACCTTCATTATCATGGCGGAACCAAATTTTTTAATAAGATGAGGAAAATATACAAAAAAAATATTATATGTCTAAGCTTGTCTTATGTAAGGTAAATTCAATAGTTTATATATATACAAAAAAATATTAGTTTTTTACTCCACTTACACAATTTATTTATTTTCAAATGAAAAGAATCAAATTGAACTCGTCCTTACAGTTAGTTGCCTATCATTATTAAATCCGCTTATAATTAGGTAAGGCTCTAAGCTTGTCTTATGTAAGGTAAATTCAATAGTTTATATATATACGAAAAAATATTAGTTTTTTACTCTACTTACACAATTTATTTTTTCAAATGAAAAGAATCAAATTGAACTAGTCCTTACAGTTAGTTGCCTATCATTATTAAATCCGCTTATAATTAGGTAAGGCTGTGTCAACCTTCGACAGTGAGACAATAATGAAGATTCTAATGTTCCTTGTTAGTATATGATAAAGTTTATAGCAAATTATGTCTTCATATTAATTTCTAGAACTTGAAATTATCTAGAGAGAGAGAGAGAGGGAGATAGGAAAAATGGGTTGTTTAGCAATTGTTAATCTTTTGTTAAGAGTTCTTTCATTTGTTTGCTTAGCAACTTCTGTCACCATCCTTACAACTTCCTCCTCTGATATGACTGTTGCCTCCGTATTTCACAGTGATGTTGAAGTCAAGTATCGGTTTTCTGATTTCTATGCTTATCGGTAAGTATATATATTTGATTTTTACCTTAACATATATAGTTGCATCTTTCATTTTAGGGGAATCTTGGAGCAATAGTAAATTTGTCTCTGACCTTTAGGTTATAGGTTCAAGCCGTGAAATCAATCACTAATACTTGCGTCAGGATAAGTTGCCTATGTTAACACCTCCTTGGGGGTGTGGTGCTTTCACAGACCCTGTGTGAATGCAGGATGCTTTGTACAATGAATTGCTCTTTTTATAGTTGCATATTTTATCTTTGGGAACCTCGGAGCAACAATAAAGCTGTGTTCATGTGACCTATAAGTTACATGTTCGATACATGAAATTAGTCACCGATGCTTGCAGAAGAGTAGGCTACTTATGTCATAACCCCTTGGGGTGCGACTCTTCCCGTCATCATGCATGAAGTACGTGGAATGATTCGTACACCAAACTTTCCTTTTTATAGTTGCATCCAGGGGCGGAGCTACAGCCTAATAAGGGTGGTCAGGCGAACACCCTTCGCCGGAAAATTACGCTTATATTACTACTTAATATAAACGTGGATAGCTGCTTTGGTCGTCCTCACAGGGGTCTTTCAGGAATTGTGTTTCTTTATTGTTTTATGGGTACAATTTCAAATCCTTGTATGCTTGCTTACACGTGGGTGCTATAATTTGGCTTTTCCATGCCTTGCCCTCATTCATTAATGAAGACCAGACCCTCATAGACCTTTTTAAATTGGGTCCCACGTCCATTCAACTTTTGCTGGTTATTTATTGCCCTTGCTTTCCATTTTATTACTTTAATTGTCTTGTATATTTTTGTAAATAAGTCCATCTTTACATGCCTTTCTATAAGGCTTAATTGATACTCCCTCTACTCCAGAAAAATTGTGTATTTTCCTTATTAATTTGTCCCAAAAAAATTTAGATCTTTCTATATTTAGAAATAATGTAACTTTATGAAATGATTTACAGGCATATAAATATCTAAGATTTATTTTGGACCACACATTCCATTTATTTCTTAAATTTCGTGTTAAATCACAATAGAATAATTTTTTTGGGACGGAGAAAATATATCTTCCGTGTAAGAGATGAAATTACCTTCTGATGTGGGGTTTTCTTTTAAGCCGCCTTTTAAAATGTTTGACAGTAGACAGTAGAGGCAATCCAGCGATCAGCAACCTTAAATTTCTATTTCTAAAGTATTTTTGATCTAATATATAGCATTTTCTTTATAATCAACCATTTTAGAATTACATTTAAAATTTTTAAAAATAATTCTAATCCTTCACCAATTTGCTGCAGCATTATTTTTCATCTACTCAAGTATAAGTTTACTTTGGAGTATGCGTTTAACTTTTATAGTTAGTACAAAATAAATTACTTTTAATATTCTTATTTAGATAAGTAAATTTTACATAACTAAGAACCCATATTAAATTAGTTCTATTTAATTAAGAATAATTTAGTAAAAACGCTTCTTACTTTTTTGGGGTGAGTAATTTCTTAAGGAGTGTGTTCAAGCTAAAAACATCTATAATAGGGACTGAAGAGTACCTTTTTACGTTATTTGTCCTTATACATTAATTTAGATAACTTTGGAGCAAACTTTTTTTTTTTTAACTGATGCATTATTATGTCTTACTTTACATTTAATATGTTCTATGTCGTATGCTTCTCTCCATATTTTACTCTCTATTTGTTTTAAACCTCCAAATTTTTGCTTCTTTAGCAAGCTCATATATATGTGCTTATAAATATAGAAAGGAAAATTATTACATGGTGTCGTAAAGTATTGAAAATGAAGGTAGCGTATCAATCAAGATCAGATTGTCTTTTAAATCTCTTGTTTGGTTAATCAAGAAAAAAAAATTTAAGCATAAAATATAAATAAGAGCTAAATTGATTCTTGAGGTTCGTTTTAATCAACTTAGGTCATTTCTTGAATTTCGTCTAAAACTAAAGTTAAAAACCACATTTAACTAGCATAAACACTTGACGCATAAAATAATGAGTGAAAAATAATAAATAATCAAAAGAAATTAGTTCTATCTATAAATAAAAATTAAATGCTCACAAATTCATTAAAATACAAAAATAATCTTTAATTTATAATATTCGTGACTTATAATTATCATATATACTTAATCATGTTAGTTTATGGAATACCTAATCACTTGCATCCCTTTGGTATTTGCTAATTTTTCTACTAAACGTGCTTCCTCATCAATATATTGTCTTTGAAAATTATCGAATTATACTACGAAGAGACTTTAATATTTATGAAAAATTATCAACAAGATATGTTTAACCTACAATTACATTAAATTATTTATCTGAAAGAAAAATATAACACAAAATACTTATTTAAGAAAAATTACATATTATATTTCTATCTTGAGTTTGGGCCCGGGCTTAGAACGGGCCTCCTGCAACTAGTATATATATATATATATAGGTAAAATGCCACTGTATATCACAATACATAATGTTTTGAACACCCTTCTCAGGAAAGTAATGCCCAGCTGGGCGCGAAGGTTGGAATCCCAGTAGCTGCAAGCGCGGCTGCTGTTTTATTTGCATCTTTAAAAGAGCACACTAATCCAAAGATAAATATTGATCCCTTAATATAAGGATAATTAATTACTTTCTATATCTATTTTCTATTACACGTAAGTAATTTTATGCTATAACAATTAATAAATCTGTTATTTTGTCTTTTGACACTTTTTCTGAAGAAAAATAAACGTATCAGTAGCCGTTGGATTCCCAACCAATTAGTCTTTGCTTTCTTTTTCTTTTCATTAACTTTTCTGAATAAAACTTAAAAGTATTTGTTTTATTGAAAGGTAATAAGCAAATGTTTAAAATTCTCTATAACTCTGCCAAAATAGAAAGCAAAAGGCTCCACAGAGAAATTAAAAATAAAAATACCTGATTCTGCTCTCTGTTCTTCGTGTCTTGCAGCTATCATTTTCGTTGTCAGAAGCCGGTGAAAGTTTGAAGCCTAAAAGTGGTTTCATTCTAGGCTGAATTCTCTTTTCTCTTTCTCTTATTTTTTTTGCTTTGTCCGTTCACTTCATACTAAATTAGATATGAACCCATTAAAGCTAAATATTGTGTTGTTTGATTTAAAATTTTTGGTGCATCCATTCATTAAAAAATCAATTACTAGTATTGTGTAGTTTGATTTTAATTTTTCCGTGCACCCATTTGTCAAAAAAAAAAAAAAATCAAAAAGAAATCTACTTATTCAATACTTTTTTTTTTTTTGAGAATTAAAGACTTTTATTAATTACCCGTGTGAGAAATACAAAACCAGGGGAGAGACACCAGCTCATACCCCTCTCAATGTTTAACAACTCAACAAACTAACGAAAATCCTATGTAACCTTACTAACAAACTACTTACTACAGTGAGCAGACAAAGTTAAACAACTGTCCATTGTTCCGGATTCTCGTGCACAGATCAGTCTTCATGGAGTGTAGTAGATTTCCTGCTGGGCGAGTCTGGCCCTGAAAGACACGTGCATTCCTCTCAATCCATATAGCATATATAGCAGCAGCAAAACTGGCTTTGAGTAGCTTGTGTCTAGCTTGCTTCCCTCCGGATTGCTTAACTACCCATTTCCACTCTAAATCCCAGCTAAGCACACTTCTGGACGATTCTTGGAGTAGGGACAGTCAAAATAGAGATGCTCAGCAGTTTCATCAGCATTTTGACATAGAACACATTTACTATCCACATCTATTCCCCATCTAGTCAATCTGTCCTTTGTCCTGAGCTTCTGATGCAGGCTTATCCATAGAATAAATACCTGTTTTGGGCATGCGACATTGTGACAGACTAAATTCTTCCATGATACATCCTCCACTTCACCTCTAAGACATTTATACGCACAAGCTATTTGGAATTTCCCTCCTTTGACAAGCTGATTGTTCGTGCACATGGTAGTTCAGTGTTTCCTAGCCTTTAAGATCTTTCTCACCATCCATGAGGATTGTTGAGGAATATCCATCAAGTGTATATTCTGGTATTTTATGTAATATGTATGAACCCAAGTAATCCATAACTTCTTTTTTCTTTAACTCAAAGCCCAGAACAACTTGCATATTGCTGCTTGATTCCACACCCTAAGGTTTAGGACATTCAACCCTCCAGCACTTCTAGGTAAACATACAGTATTCCAAGCTACAAGTGCTCGTTTAGAGATATCAGCTTCCCCTGTCCATAGGTATGTTCTACAGATAGCTTCAATGAGTTTCATCACCTTTTGGGGAAGCAGAAATAATTGAGCCCAATAAGCCTGCACTCCAAACAGGACCGTTCTAATGAGTTGGAGTCTTCCTGCATATGTCAATCCTTTCGCCATCCAAGATTGGATTCTTACTGTTATCTTTGCCATGAAAGGCTTACATTGCACTACTGTAAGTCTTTTAGTAGATAAGGGCACCCCGAGGTACTTAAAAGGTAGTTCTCCAACTTCATAACCAAGTGCTTGCAAAATGTTCTCCTTGGTAGTAGCATCAACCCCTCCAAAATAAACTTGACTCTTACTCAGATTTGCCTTTAGCCCAGATGCTTCAGAGAATTTCTCAAATTTGTTCTTCAGTAGCTGTACAGATTTGAGGTCACCCCTAGTGAACATAAGTAAGTCATCCGCAAAGCACAAGTGTGTAATGTTCAACTTTCGGCATCTAGGATGGTAATTATATTCAGGTTCCTTGTTCAGAGTGTTCAAACATCTGTTGAGGTATTCCATGATCAGAACAAAAATATATGGGGACATGGGGTCCCCCTGCCTCAACCCTCTCTTGGCTTGCATTGTTTCGGACAGGTTCCCATTGATCATGAATGTGTAGCTCACTGTTGAAATGCATAGCATAATCCAATCCACCATTTGCCTAGGGAAGCCTAGCTCTTGTAGAATCTGTTTGATGAAATGTCATTCAACTGAATCATATGCCTTCTGAAGGTCCACCTTAATCATACATCTAGGAGATAACTGCTTTCTAGTGTACCCCTTGACTAATTCATGACTGAGTATTATATTATCAGAGATTAATCTTCCTGGTATGAAGGCTGATTGACTGTGTCCCACTATATCATTCAGTACACCCTTAATTCTTCCAGATATAACCTTTGAAATGATCTTGTAAACTGTTGAGCAGCAGGCTATAGGCCTAAAATCTCTCACTGATTCAGGATGAGTCGATTTAGGTATTAATGTAACCACTGTGTTATTTGTGGCTCTTAACAGTTTAAACTCCATAAAGAATGCTTGCACAGCCTTGTAGACATCTTGCCCTATTATATTCCAAGTCTTCTTGAAAAAACAAGCATTGAATCCATCTATCCCTGGTGCCTTATTGTCATCTATGGAAAACAGTGCTTTTACTTCATCGAGCGTAATTTTCCTGCACATGTCCATTTGTTGTTGTCTGGTCAAACTTGGGCCCTTCCTGATGATGTTCAAGTCAATCCCTGGAGTACTTAAAGCAGCTGTTCCTAGCAGTGACTTATAAAACTGTAAGAATGCCCTCTGAATCACCTCATGCCTCTGAAGTGTATTACCTGCCTCATCCTTTAGCACCACAACACTATTAATGCTAGCCCTAGCCTTCATACAAGAGATAAAATACTTGTTGTTTCCATCCCCTTCGGTAATCCAATGAGCTTTGGATTTCTGTCTTAAAATTCTTTCCTGAATGCCAAGCCATCTGTGAAGGCCAGCCATTGCTAACTTCTCTCCCTCAATTAGATCAGCATCAATGTTATAAGACAATTCAGCTTGCACATCCAATAATCTTGTTTTGCATTCTTCCACTCTATTGTCCACACTTCCCATATCACTTTGCTTCAAGGTTTTCAAGGGGTTCTTGCATAGTTTGAGCTTGTGCCAAATCTGGAACATATAAGTGCCCTGGACCCTTTGATTCCATACTGATGCGACTGTGCTTAAGAATTTATCATTATCTCCCAGTACATTGATGAATCTAAACGGTTTTCTTCCATGAAAATTGCCTGTGGTGAGTTCCAGATGCATAGGAGCATGGTCTGAGAAGTAATTTTCTTTATAGTGAGCTGTCATTGCCCCATATTCCATAACCCAATCACTATTACATAGGGTCCTGTCTATTCTGCTCCACACATGTGAATTTGTCCATGTATACACTCTTCCTGTAGTTTTCATGTCCGTGAGGCTAAGGGAATCTATCATTAGCTGAAAATCTCTAGCTACTGGTTGACCTTATTCAATACTTGAACACCCTTTGTGAAATTACTGGCTCCTCCCCTGGTTGCATCTTTCATTTCGCATATACGATTATTGCTAATCTCTAGCCCTGTGAATATATTGATTTGGTGAGAGTTTTCTGTGTATAGACTATTTATAAGATCAGGTTAAGTTAATTTATAAGAACTTGTAACTCGTTATAACAAGTTTGATATGGTAGTATTAAAAATCGAGTAATAATAAGTTACGCTATTGCTAGTAAAATGGTATAAAAATAATTATACTTTTAGATTTTCATGTATATTATTTAAATCTTTAGAATATTTTTCAGAATTATATACTGATGCTATAAAATGATGGTTTACAGTTACATGCTTGCTTGTTCTGCTGCTGGATTTGTGTATTCCCTCCTACAAACTGCAATTGCAATAATCCAAGCGAAGACTGGAGATTGCATCTGTGATAAACTCAGTCAGTTTGATGTATATGCTGACAAGGTATGTTCATCTTCCTCACTTATTTAATACATCCCAAATCAATTTATGTGAATTACGAAGCTTGAACGGGGGAGTTTAAGAAAAATATTTTCTTTGAGTTGATGGTTTTAAATATGCTTATAATATTATGTGGTTATAAAACTTTATTAACTCGTAGTTTTAAACATAATATACTTCCTCCATTCCACTTTAATTTCTTTGGCACTATATCTTTGTTAGTTTATTCCAATAAGAATGGTAGTATATTTTTATATCTTCGTAATGATAAACTTTAATAGTCAAAGGTGTTATGGCATGTTTAATAGTCAAATGCTTTTCGTGCGTAGAGTCAAACTATGACAAACAAATTGAAATAGGAGCAACATTATGACCATAAAAAATTGTCATTATGAAATAAATGTGAAGTTCATATATTTCAAAATTTTGAAAAATAATCATTTAAACAGACCAATAAAAAAATAATGTCATTCTTTTAGGAAGAATAGAGGGACTAAGAAGTAAGAATAGAGAGCAATCTAACTCTTCCATTCATATTCACAAATTTTCATACATATATTACTTGACTTATGTGGAATCAGTCTCTAATTCTTAAACCCTGAGTGATATTTCCTTCTTCGAACCATATGTCATGAATAGGGAATACTTTGTGCATCGAGCTGTCGTCCTTTAAAATTACTTGACTAAGTGACTCATGTTTCATGATATATAAGTTACTACTAGAAATAGAGGTTTTCCCACCGGCACTCAATGGGAAATTTGTGCTACAAAACATAATTTTTCCACCTCATTCCCACAGAACCAACTCATTGAGAAAACGCATAGTGAGAAATATATTCCCATTGAAACGCTTGGAAACTTCCTAATTTTTCCGTATGAAAATACTATTATTTAGGTTTTTCCCACCGATATTCAGTGGGAAATAGCCACTAAACATTTTTCGGTTGGAAAACAGAGATTTTTTAGTAGTGGGTAATGAGTATAATATATCATTATTAATCTTTTTTTTTACGTGATGGTCATAATTAAGCAGATAATGTCGATGATTGTGGGTACGGGTGCAGCAGCAGGATTTGGTTTAACGGTGGATTTGAATCGATTGCCTAGTCGTGCCATGGTTACCGTTGATTTTCTCAACAAAGAAAATGCAGCAGCTAGCTTTTGTCTCGGTGGATTTGTATGCACAATGATTTCATCGTTTATCTCCTTTAAAATTTTTAAGGATGATTACATGTATGATTGCTAGCTACTATTATTTGTTTAATTTCTTTTGTTAAACATCTTCGTTGGAAGATTATCTTTATTTGCTTATTGTAAAGTTTTACATATGTTTTCATTCTTTTATTTTGCGAGTTAGTTGTATCCGCTTTGTAGGTTCGACTAATTTAAATTTATACCGCATAAAATCAATTAAAGGGGACAAGTATTTTTTACTAGAAATTTTTTCCTTTCCATTAAAGGATTAATCCTATATCCCTATCCATCCTGCTAGATCAATTAAAGGGAACAAGTATTTTTTGCTAGATATTTTTTCCTTTCCATTGAAGGATTAATCCTATATTCCTATCTATCGTACCACAACAGTTTAGTAGTAAGATTCATGGAACAAGTCGTACATTGAAACTAAACATGACAATAAGGGTGTGTTTCATAGGAAGGACAATGTGTGTTCCGGGGAAAATGTTTTTCCAAAAAATAAGTAAAACTATTTATTTTCTTTGGTATGTGGTAAAAAAGAAAAAAAATATTATCACAAGAATATTTATATATATACTTTAGGCAAACACTACGAGAATGAGAGGTGGACGAAATGGGGGACAAAATGGGGGTCGGGTGCTGGAGGGTTGGGAATTAAGTGGTTGTGGGGTCAAGTGTCGGGGGTGGCAGGGTACTGGTGGACGGTGTGGGTGGGTGGGGGGACACAATCTGCATAAACTAACACTTATGAAACTTATTTTCCCTACTTCTATTAAGAAAGTCATTTTCGTGATTTTTTTTAAGAGCTTATGTTTTTAGGGAAAATATCTTTCAAAATATTTTAACCAACCAAACATAAAAAAAATTGGTCCACACCAAACACACCTCCATATGAGATATGAAGCTATTCCTCTATTTGTTTTTTCAATTTCACCGGGGGTATAGTTCAATCTCTATATTCCTCTTTCTAGTCAAGATGATTTAGATGAATTCTTTTATATAACCAACGCATGGGCATTGGCATTGGCATTGGCAGATATTTTCATGACTCAAGGAATTAGAATCAAATTTTAAAAAAAGATCACTATTCTTAAGATAAATATTCAAAATTTTGCGCTAGAAGATATGTAATTCTATATTTAGGTCTGAATTTTAATAATTCATATCTCAATCGCTAAATATGTTTGTTCATATTTTAAATTACTTAATGGGTCTGAATAACACTATATCTATCACGACATTCCACCACTATCAACAACTACCCATTCTCAACCACATTCATCACTGCTATCAATCATCACAATCAGTTGTCACCATTTACAATCTTCACCATAAATTACCACAATCAGCTACGTTAATATTCTGCATTTCTATTAGTTATCACCATCGTCAGTCGTCCCACCAACTACTACTGTCAATCACTACTGTCAGCCCTTACTAGCTATTTTCCATAACATCCACCATTCTTGGTCTGAAATGAGCCCAATAGGTGAACTCCCCGTGTTTTACGAGCCCAATATATATGCTATCCTTCTGTAAACACCCTAAGCTCGATGGGGAATAATTTCTTGTCCATGGATTTCTTTTCTTTTCCACTATGATTTTGATCAATAAGAAAAATAAATTTTTCATTATTAATCAATTCTGCACCAATCATAATTTCACGATCAATAAGTTATTGATAAGATTAACTCCACCTTTTGTCATACAGACATACACAAGTTATTGTTTACTAGGCCCTTCTCTTCTCCTACTTCTTCAAGTTTATAATGTAGTTATCAATAGGGCTGGGCGTTCGGTATTCGGTTCGGTATTTTTAAAGTTCGGTTTCGGTAATTGAAAGTATATACCAAATACCGAACTTTCAAACCTCTGTTCGGTAATTCGGGAATCGGTAAATTAAATTTCGATTCGGTTCGGTATTCGGTAATACCATTTTTTTGCTAGCAGCTGCATTCATTCACCATTAAGCTTAGAGTTCACATCATAACTGCCAACTCCCAAAACTTAAAAAATAAAAGTCAGCACCACACAGTTCAGATATATAAGATCTTGACAAGGACATTCATAAGCATAAGAACACAAGAACTACAAACCATCATAAGATCACTCTCAGAATATTATTTTCACACAAGTGATGTAGACGGGACAATATATGAAACCGCCAATAACCAAAATTCTGCAGCACAATGTACAAAATTGGCTACTAAAACAAATTTAAGCAGACATTAGATAATGGTTGAAGGGAATGTTCTCTACAGCTCATTCCCATCATCATAAAATTATTTTACCTTATCATAAAGCAAATGTTCTCTAGAGCTCCTCTTGCTACAATAAATTGAAGATACAATTCACAACGTTGTAGGTACTTAAGAAAGGAAAGGATGCCAATGGCTCAAACCAAGATCACCCGAAAGTAGCAGCAAAGCGCATTAGCAGATTAGGGATTTTTTGTGTGTGGGTCGAAATTGAAGAACTGATGGGTATTGAAGAAAAAAAGACTTGGAAGTTGGAGCTGAGGTGAAGTAGAACTGATGGCCATGAAAGTGGTGAGACTGGTGGATGGTTGGAGATGGGGAGAATTAATAGAGAAGGAGACTGGTGGATGGTGAGTGGTTTTTAGGGATTTGATTTAGTGTGAAGTGATTTAGTGAACTGATGGCATGGGCTATGGGTAATGGGTATAGATAGATTTAGGACTTTTACTCCTATAGTCTATTGGGTTTGGGCTAGACCGGAAATTTATTTACAATGGGCCTTTAGTCCTTTACTCCTTTAGGCCTTATTGGTATTAATTTCGGTATTCGGTAAATACCGAATACCGAACGGTATAATTATAAATACCGAATACCGAAACCGAAATATTAAATTTTATATTTCAGTCCCGAATACCGAACCGAATACCGAATTACCGAATCTCGAAATACCGAAATAGCCGGTTCGGTTCGATAATTCGGTTTTCGGTATTTTATGCCCAGCCCTAGTTATCAAATACGTGCATCTGCACCTAAAAAAACTTATTGGCGCCGATACTTTCACTAAATAAGTAAATATTATACTTAGTGTTGAGAAAGTGGCTAGTTATGCAAAAGGCTGTTAAGTTAACTAATTGTAATTAGTAAGCTAAATGAAGTTAGTTACTATATTATTAGTTGGAGTCGGTTAGTGATAAGATAAATAGAGGCAGTTACCTCTCTTAGTTGTAGCTTTTGTAACAGAATCATTTTTCATCTTAGCTTGTGAATGGAGTCTTCTTCGTTTCCTTCTCTCTTCTCCATTATATTTCCATTACTGTTGAACTCCATTGTTGAGCTTTCATCATGGTATCAGAGCAAGGTTAGGATCGCAAGCTCAGCTAGTTCATGATGAATACATGTGTGTATTGAGTCGAGGTGAATTTCAATCAGAAAAGTTTTTTTTCTTCTTCTTCGCAAAGTTAGGGTTTGCAATTGAAGAATTTGTGAAAATCTGATTGATACTCGATCAATTGCTTGTAAATTCATTCATCTTTTGTTAAATTGAACTTCGCAATGACGAATCCAACAAATGGAGAAAATTCATCAATATGCAGTGCAAACAATTACAAATTCAAAGGACTTAGTTCATCACAATTATCAACTATACATTCATCCTTCAGATACACAAGGTGTGGTTCTGATCTCTATTCAGCTTGTAGGTTCTGAAAATTACTCAATCTGGAGTAAATCTATGCAATACGAAGAAAGAACAAATTAGGTTTTGTGTTAGGAACTTGTCGCAAGAAAATGTATGATCCTAGCATACATGAAACATGGGATAGATGCAATGCTATTGTCCTAGCATGGATAATGAACACTGTTTCTAAGAGTCTAATTAGCAGTGTTATTCATACATCTAATGCACATGATATTTGGGAGGATTTGAAGGAGAGATTTGACAAAATAGATGCGTATAGGGCTTATTATCTTCACAAGGAAATTGCTACTCTTAGAAAAGGAGTAGCTTCAGTATCTGGATAATTCTCTAGACTTAAGGAACTTTGGGATGAATTTGCTGCTATAGCACCTCACCTTTCCTGTGCTTATCCTGAATCCAAAAAATATTCTAATCATTTCCTGAACCAAAGGTTGTGGCAATTCCTCATGGGATTAAACGAGTCATTTGAACAGACTAGGAGCCAAATCTTACTGATGAGCCCTACTCCTAGCATAAACCAAGCTTTGCTATGATTACCAATGTTGAAAGTCAGAGATTGAATGTGAATAACTTTGGAGGTCAAGTTGATGCTAGAGATCACATTGCTCTAATGGGAAATAGAGCACAAGGTGGTAATTTCATAACTACAAATAATCATGGAGAAAGTTATGCTAGTAGCAGTGGTAATTCAGGAAGTGGAAGTCACTCTGGTGGTTATTCAGGAGGTGGTAGTTACTTTGGCAGTAGTGGTTACTCTGGTGGAGGAAGCAGCTCAGGGGGGGGGGGGGGGGGGAGGACATTACAATCCAAATAGTGGATGATATCTTAGAAAAGCACATCTGGTGTGTGACTGTTTTCACTACAAAGGGCATACCAGAGATAACTGCTACAAATTACATGGTTACCCTGCTGATTTCAAACATAAGAAGAAAGGTAAAGAAGGAAGAAATCTTTCAAACTATGCAAATAATGTTATCACAGGATCTGAATGCACTGAAGATTCTCAAGCATACACGCATTCTTCCTCTGGACCAGCATCAGTGCCAACAACTCCATTCTTCACTCCAGAGCAGTATAATCAAATCATATCAATGTTGAAGGATAAGTAACCAGAGTCAGTAGCCAATGTAGCTTCAGTAGGAACTGCCGGTACTGTGAATGCTTTATTATCTAATCTAGTTAAGAATAACTGAATAATGGACATTGGTGTATCTAATCATATGGTGCGCAATCTCAATTTGCTAGACACATATATAACACTGACAGAACTTCACAAAAATAGAGTTAATCTACCAACTAGAGGACAAGGCCCTATCACTCACATTGGTAAAGCATCAATATTCAAGAATAAAACAGTTGAAAATGTTTTATACATACCAGAGTTCAAATATAACCTCCTCTCAGTCTCTTAGATCACTAAGGAACTAGATTGTATGGCAACTTTCTTCCCTGACTTTTGTGTGCTTCAGGAAATCTCAAGTGGGAAGGTGATAACGTCCAAATACACTCCTCAAAGAGAAAGTATACACGGTCGTATGCAATATATTTACCCAACTATGAGTCGGGGTCGATCCCACAGGGAACAATATGCTAGGCGATTAAGAAAGTAAGGAACTTTCACCAACTACGCTAAAGCCAAACGATGGATAATATTTTGGGTTTTTGAGAAAGATTATGACTAATGCGGAAATGTAAACTAACCTAGAAAGCGAGTAAAATGATCAATGGCCACAAGCATGGATAATAGGAGATTACACTCAAGTAACGATCCAATGTATTTTATAATTTTACAACTAAGAGCGGGTTTGGTGTTGATAGATAATGATTTCTAAAATCTCATTGAAAGTCTTCCAACCAAATCAATGAATTTCACTCTAAGCTTTTCCAAGCCTTAGAGTGTGATATTAGGCACAATCAATTTAACCTCAAGTAACTATCCTCTTCCGAGCTCAAGTTATTAGATGGGTTTAATGATCCAAATTCTTGTTAATTAATCTTTCCCAACCTAGATTTCCTCTTCCGAGCTCAATCTAAGTAAATGGGTGAGTCCTAGGGTTAGCTAATCCCTTTGGAAACATTCAAGAACGAGATTAATTAAATCAACAATAACCCAATTCATTAGGAATAAAAATCATTCAATACTTAAGCAAAACAAGAGTTTCAATCCAAACTTTAACAATGTATACTTCCATAAACAAGGTTCAAGTATAGAAATAAAATACTACACACTAAAATATTCAATACAAAACAAGGAATTGAAGAAAGGTTTAAGAATTATCTCATTAAAGTGCTTCAATCTTCTCCTCCAATGGTGTAGGTGAAACCCTAGCCTCCAAAACTTGCAAAATGACCAAATATGATAATGTTTTCCCCCAAGCTCTCTTTTTGTAGCTCCTCTAATTCTTCCAAGTTCAAAAGAATGACAAAATATGCCCCAACTTTCAGTTTTTGCAGTTCTGCCCGTTTTTTGCAGTTCTGTCCCGTTTTTGCAAAACTGTCCACTTTTGACAGTTTTGCAAATCTGTCCCGTTTTTGCAAAACTGTCCAATTTTGACAGTTTTGCAAAAAATGTCCAGTTTGGCCTCTTTTTGACTTTCTTTTCACTTGGTTTCTTCCGATCACTCATTTCAGCTACTTGGCTTGTTTTGCTCTATTTTGTTCCATTTTGGTCCATTTTGATCCATTTTGCTCTTTTATGCTCTCCGGGCATCTTTTCCTACAAAACAACATAACAACACAAAAAGTAACAACAAAAGTGCTTAAAGAGTCGCAAAAACTTAAAGAATTAGCATCGAATATCGCGTAATTTCACGACTCACCAGAAGGTGCTGGGGATTGGTAGAGAGAATGAAGGGATGTATATTCTGAAGTTTGAAGGAGCTTTGGTGAAGAAGAATGTCAACAATAATTCATGTTTGTCTACTATTTCCAGTATCACAAATAAAACTGTCTAGTATTACAAATAAGACCCTGGTTAACGAAAGTTGCAATGTAACTGCTTGTAAAACTGATCTTGTTGTTGATAGTGATATGTGGAATATGAGGTTGGGTTACGCACCCTTGAGAGTGTTACAGAATATTTATGGGTTGCATATTTCTGATTCCAAAATAAAAGATCATCGTTGCACTGTATGTCCTATTGCAAAGCACTGTATACTTACATTGCTAACTCTTTTGATCTTGTGCATACTCATGTTTGGGGGCCTTATAAAGTCCCAACTCATAATTGTAAGAGATACTTCATGACACTAGTGGATGGTCATTCCAGATTCACCTGGATCTTCTTAATAAATTCTAAAGCTGAATCAGTGGTAGTATTAAGAAACTTTATTTTAATGGTCAGAAATCAGTTCAATACTGTAATCAAATGTCTTAGAAGTGACAATGGCATTGAATTCTATAATGCTGAGGTTAATGCCTTGTTGACAGAATTTAGAATAACACATCAAAGTTCTTGTGTATATACCCCTCAGTAAAATGGGATTGCTGAAAGAAGACATAGATACATACTTGACATGGCTAGAGCCTTGAGGTTTCAAGCTTTTATTCCTTTAAAATTTTGGGGTGAGTGTGTGAGCACAGTTGTATATCTCTTGAATAGAATTCCCACTGCATTGCTAGGTGGTAAATCACCCTTTGAAATGTTGTTTCATAAAACACCAAATATGCAACATCTTAGAGTGTTTGGTAGTCTATGTTACACTACTAATATGAGAAAACATGATAAGTTCTGTCCTAGAGCATTTCCAGCTGTGCACTTAGGTTATTCCTCTTCTCAAAAGAGCTATATTTTGCATGAGTTACATTAATTCTAAACAATTTCTAGTTAGCAGAGATGTTGTGTTTTAAGGAGAATATTTTTTATTTCAAGACCATGTCCACAAGCTCTTCTCCCTCATTTCCAGTGTTAGAATTATCAACCACCGATAAAATTACACCTACTCACTCTACCATAACGCTTTCTATCATTCAGTCTGATGAACCTACTTCACCTGTATCTGTAGGGACTCATAATCTTTTACCCTCAGTTACTTCAACTTCTTCTTCTAATCCTACCTCTATTCCTTCTCCTACTTCTACCTCTAACACTGACTCTCCACTTAGTGTTCCTCTTGATCCAAGAAGATCCTCTAGAAGTGTCAAACCTCCTATTTGGATGAATGACTATATTGTACAGTCAAAAATAACTTCTTGCCCTTATCTAGTGTCCTTTTATGTGTGTTATAATAAGTTGTCCCCTTCATACAGGGCTTCTCTTACTGCTTATTTAACTATGCATGAACCATGCTCTTATGCAGAAGTTTGCAATGACCCTCACTGCGTTGGGGCTATGCAAGCTGATATTTCTGCTCTTCAGGGCAACAAAACTTGGTCCATTGTAGATCTTCCTCATGGTAAAGTTCCCATAGGATGCAAATGGGTGTTCAAGGTGAAATACAAGTCTACTGGAGAGGTTGAGAGATATAAAGCCAGGTTAGTAGCCAAGGGATATAATCAACAAGAGGGCCTTGACTATAAAGAAACATTTTTCCTGTAGCCAAGATGGTTACTGTCAGGTCAGTGGCGGCTGTAGCTGCTAGTTCAGGGTGGTTGGTTCCAAATGGATATCCACAATGCCTTTCTTCAAGATGATTTGGTGGAAGATATGTATATGCAAGTTGAAGATGGATTTCCAAGCCCGGGGGAGTGTAAGAAAGTTTGTAAGCTGCATAAGTCCCTATATGGACTCAAGCAAGCTCCCAAACAATAAAAGTTAAAGCTTACAAAAGCACTTGTAGACATGGGATTTCAACAGTCTCATTTTGATTACTCCTTGTTCACTCAGAGATTTGGCAGTGCTATGGTAGTTATTCTCATTTATGTTGATGATCTTTTGATCACTGGGAGCAGCTTGAAGTATATTGAACAAGTAAGGCATGATCTTCAAGAAGGTTCAAAATGAAGGATCTATGGGAAATGAAATATTTTCTGGGAATTGAATTCCTAAGTCTGATAAGGGGATTCTTGTGGGTCAAAGGAAAGATACACTTGAGCTTGTTTCAGAAATGGGCTTGTCTGGTAGCAAACTAATGTCTACACCCTTGGAGTTTAACTAAAAGCTTACATCTGTGGAGTATGATGCATTTGTGAATGAGGGTGTAGCATCAGAGGACAAAGAACTTGAAGATTGAAGAAGTTATCAAAGGCTAGTTGGCAGACTCGTGTATTTAACCATGACAAGACCTGATAATGCCTTTGTTGTTCAGGTCTTGAGTCAGCATATGTATGCTCTAAAACAATCACATTGGGAAGTTGATTTGAGAGTTGTCAAATATTTGAAAGGGACAACAGGATTAGGATTGTTTTTGCCTGTTGTTAAGACTCAGCAACTGGTGGCATACTGTTACTCTGATTAGGCAACTTGCATGGAGACAAGAAAATCAGTTACATGTTATGTTGCAAAGTTTGGTGATGCTCTTGTGTCTTGGAAGTCAAAAAAGTAGGGAATTGTATCAAGAAGCTCTGCTAAAGCTGAATTCAAGAGCATGGAAGCTACAGTAGCTGAAGTAACTTGGCTAACAGGGCTCTTCAAGGAACTGGGGTGAATGTTGCACAACCAATTGCTTTATACTGTGATAGCAAAGCTGCTATAGAAATTGCAGCTCATCCCATCTTTCAGGAGAGAACTAAACAGTTTGACATTGACTGTCATTTTGTTAGAGAGAAAATTCAAGAAGGAAAGATACAAACACATCACATTAGAACAAATGAACAACCAGCAAACCTACTCACTCAGGGACTGTGTAAACCACATCATAATCATCTGCTGAGCAAGCTGGGAATAAAGGACGTGTTTCATCCCTCAGCTTGAGGGGGAATGTTGAGAAAGTGGCTAATTATGCAAAAGGCTATTAAGTTAACTAATTGTAATTAGTAAGCTAAATGTAGTTAATTACCAGATGATTAGTTGGAGTCGGTTAGTGATAGGATAAATAGAGGCAGTTCTCTCTCTTCGCTGTAGCTTTTGTAACAGAATCATTTTTTCATTTTAGCTTGTGAATGAAGTCTTCTTCGTTTCCTTCTCTCTTCTCCATTTCCATTACTGTTGAACTCCATTATTGAGCTTTCATCACTTAGACGTGTTTTATATGTTTATTTAACGGTGAAAATTATATAAATAAAGTATGTTTTTATACATTTATTTAAACAATTAATATGGATTGGTATATCAAAATAAAATTAAAATGAAGAACAAATATCCAAAGAAAACATAATTGAAAAATATGATTATACGATCGTTGTAAATGAAAGGAGACCAAACTAATTGAGTTTGACTTTTTTTTTTTCTTTATCCACCGATTCAAAATTCACAGACTATTTACGATGTATCAAGTTTTCTTTTTTTGAAAAAAGATGCTCATTACGATTTATTTTATTTTTTTACTAATAAGGCTCGAATTTAAAATTTTAGTTAACGGACGGAGGTCGGAGGATTTCATCAATCTCATGCCACTTTCCTTGGTGGTGAGTTTGAATCTTCAAGTAAGTCTTGTTTGCATGTCCTATAGTATTTGAATAGTAAACATAGGAAGGTGATTGGCTTTAAGGTCCTCATCTTTTATTCACATAACTCATTAATTAATTTGATACTCCATTTTTACTTAGCAAAGAATACTTGGTATTCGTGGCCAGCCTAACTCATCAAAAGTCAATGAAATACCAGCTAAACTTAGAAGAAGTCCACCTTTATTAGTAACTTAAAACCGGTTCTTTAAGGTCAGTATTGACCATAGAATGATGAACTGTTTCTAGGAAAAATAAATACAACTTGCTAGATTCATCAAGGTATAGTAATTGCAAGATGGGGGCGCACTAAGAATTGGGGCATACAAATGTATTTTTTCTTATATTTTTTTCGCATTAGTTCTCCCATAAATAAATTAGATTATTTATGGAGTGTTTGATACGAGGAAATTTTTTATTTTTTTATTTTTATTACATCGGGTAGGGGAAGGGAAAATGGGAGAGGGGATTACACAATGTGGGGATTTTTTCGCATTAGTTCTCCCATAAATAAATTAGATTATTTATGGAGTGTTTGATACGAGGAAAATTTTTATTTTTTTATTTTTATTACATCGGGTAGGGAAAGGGAAAATGGGAGAGGGGATTACACAACGTGGGGATTCGAACCCTCACCAACAAGGTGAAAGTTCAGGTAGCCAACCAACTGAGCTACTAGATCCCCACGATACGAGGAAAATTACTATAAGATCGACTAATCTTTTAGTGTTTGATTGTCTCAAAATATTTTTCAGGAAAAGCATTACCAAAAGCGGTAAACTATACTTCCATTCCAATTAATAAGTCATATATACTTCCATTCCAATAAGTAAGTCATATTTCGAAAAAATACTGAAAACTAACCGTCGTACCAAACGCACCTTTACGAGCTAAGTTTTTCAGTATATTAAGATGAACCTATATATATATGCATTATTTAAGTGTCGGGTTCCAGACACTTCCAGTCCACAAAATATCATTCATTTTTAAATATATACTTCCTCCTCTTCTACTATTCACAGCTCAACCTCATCCCAGAGATTTAAGATAGAATGTTTAAAAAAATATATATGACATGTTGGCAAGTCGGTCCAAATTGAGTGATGTTCATTAATTCCTCAAGTCAACTTCTTATTTTCCATGTCAATTCCTAATTGTGTAATCGACAGAATCGCAATTGTTGATTCAACGAATATCATAGAAAATGACAAAAAGTACCAAGTGCATAACTAGGAAATTTCCATTCCTTGATAATTGTGAATGTATTTACTATAAAATCCTCCTAAATGTGAAGGTACTTGTTAAGTCATTATATAGAAAATCTTCCGATGAATGCGTGATTATATCGTTATTTTCATTATTGGATCAATATTCGTGAATTGATAGTTGATTATCTATAATGAAATCAATTAACGAACTCCATGAGTACATGCATGTGGGTGTTAATTAATTAGCTCGTAACCTCGGTGTGACTGCCTAACTTAAGAAGAATTAATATCCTTATGACAAAATAATGATCAACAAATGTTAAGTGCAACTATGCCTATTATATTGACCTCAATATGTCTGGAAATACTTCCTCTTTTGTTTTTTGTTTGTGTGTTTTTCATCCAATGTTTGATATCCGCTTTGGGTCCGACTAATTTATTTGAAGGCATAAATTCTCAATTTTGAGGTAAAACATTTTCTACCAAAGGCTACGAACATTATAAATTAATGAACATAAGAATTATTTTGTTTTTTTGTTTATATATCTTAATTCATCTAGTTCTTGTAATAAATTTTTGCATGTGGAACTAATAAAATTAGTCCCCCCAACCCCCACCCCCACCCCCACTCCCGCGGATTTTGTGTTTTCTTTCTTGCATTTTTTTTTTTTTGCAAGTCCCATTGTTTTTAATACCGCTATGTCCGAGACAACTTACTTGCATGTCGTTTAATTTTACAGAGTCACCTGCTACTATTTCCAACAAAGCACGGATACTTTATTTAACTTACACATCATTTAGGGTAAATCTAAAGCAAGCAAAAGGAATATATGACCCCCAAAAAAATTCAAAGTAAACTCTCTTGCATGTGGAAGCCGAAATATGAACTGAGTATCAAAAACCCAATGGAACTTCTGACCAAGACAAAGTCAACCTTTTCTATGCATTATTCTTTTCTATATAACACCAGTATGCAACGCATATCAAAGTATATCACTACAAGAAAACCTTTTGTTATCACTGAAGATTAATAATTACTTCTTGTACTATTGTTATTTTGAGAAGAATTTTATAGTTCATCGGAAAGTGAAATGGCACCACCACCATCCACCACTATCCCACCGTTCGTTGGCCTCATCGTGAGGATTCTTACGTTGATTTGCTTGTTGATTTCACTCATTGTGATTGCCACCAACACTCAAACTACTAGTACTGATTTTGTTGATATCAAAATCAAGTCTACGGACTTTTATGCTTACAGGTAAAAAAAAAAAAAAAAAAAAACTAATTTTCGATGAAATTTCTTCAGAGATTTCTCGTCAATATGATGGAATCCGCACTAATTTTTTTAGTAATGAGTTTACTCTAATTCATTTAATTTATTTTTTGAGTGATATATAATGGTACAATTAATAAAATGACATGACTAATTTTAATGATAACATACAGATACTTGATTTCAACTGTGGTCATTGGAATAGCATATACTCTTCTTCAAACTGCCTTCACAATTTTTTTTGTGAGCACTGGAAATCGCCTTGGTGGTGAGGGTCTCTGTCTATTTGACTTCTATGGTGACAAGGTAAATTTTCCTTCTATATCCCTTTTTGTTCCTAGATGGTAAAACTAGAAAAATATATTGAGAACATCAAAAAGAAGAGAGAAAACAAGGGAACAAATTAGTTACATAAAGAAAGTAACTTAAAGATTTCAGTCTCTATAGATATTGATAGTCTACGGAGAATTCAAGATTTGGATTTTATGATTAGAATTCGAAATTCTATAGCAGCCAGTTTAATTTACTGGGTTTGAAATATATCATGGTATGTACTTAATTAATGAGTTTTTAATGGATTTTTACACTGCACAACAGTCAAATAGAACGAACAAATACATAATAATATTTACGTATGTCTCTGCCAACAACTTAAAGATTTTATTTAATTTTATTTAATTTTATTTACCTGCTAAGAGTACGTAAATATTATTATACTTTTGCCTACTTATGTTTTTCTCCCTGTCTGTGCATATGTTCGGGTAAATGATTTTTTCTTAAAAATGGTTTTGTGCAGTTTATTTCCTACTTCCTTGCTACTGGAGCAGCTGCAAGTTTTGGGATGACACAAGATTTGAGGAGACTTGTAGGCAATGATGAAGGCAGTAAATTTATCAACACTGCAAATGCTGCTGCCAGCCTTTGCCTTATAGGATTCTTTTTTTCGGCTGCTTCATCAATTTTCTCATCTTTTGCTCTTCCAAAAAAAGCTTGATTTAAAAAAAAAAAAAAAAAAAAAACTCTAATTAGTTTGATCCAATGTTTTGAGAGATTATGTTTTTCTTTTTGACACGTACGTTTGGTCAGTCATGTAGTACTGTTGAGTTGCAATTTGTGTTTAAAATGTATGTACTTGATTATGTAAGGTTGTGAAGTTGTGTGAGTTTTAGGGTGGTTACGTTTAGTATTATTTCTAAATTTGTTTTGAGAATTGTAATCGTCAATTTGGGTATTTTCTTGTGTATCCCTTTAGAAATTGTATTTTCCAAAGTCAATATAATTAGTCATCTGTGAATTGCAGACATTTCTATTATTTAGTATCCATAATGCCTCGAAACGCCGTTAACAGTCGAGGAGAGAAAAATATAATAGTGTAAATAATATGTATATATACACTTGAAGGTGCAAATGTTTACACGATTGGGTAATTTATAAGATAAAATATAGGTACATCTCTTGATAAACATAAATTGATAATTAAATAATAGGTTATCACATGTTAAAATTCACTGACATTATCGGTGCATGTAACTTAGATGATGCAGTTGTGTCCCACGTCTTCTTCGCGTTGGGTTGGTCATTACTAATTACTCGAATTTTCGGATCCGGTAAATGCAAATGGGCATGTGAAGTAAAACTATTCAACGATCTTTATACGATTATGGGAGAGAGAAAGAGATGAGGATGTGTAGACTTTTGGGTAATATTTTAGTGGTAAGTAAGACAATTCTTTGAAACTAAAATCACTCGCTAATTAACACAGATCTATCGCTCTCTATAACCCCTTGAGCTAACTTGTTATAATCCCAAGTAAAAGAAGAATTGCTCTTCTTTCTGATTTAGTATATAAAATTTCTTACGTGCCATAGTTTTTTTTAGCAAATAATATGTACCAGAAGATTGACCTTTTGGATTTTAATTCTGAGGTAGGTAAGACCAGGTAATATTCGAAATTTAATGTTATTGGCAACATCTCATTTGTCCTTTTCATATCCATATTTTTTGATAGTTATAAATGAGGAGGACGAGCAAGCACGAAATCTCATCTATGTTAGGTGAAACAAAGACTCAGACAAGTCATGCAAAACAAAAGTTTAAGTTTTCAACGGCTACTCGCTGAAATTGGTGGTCTAGAATAAAAATTTGTATATGATTTTATCTGAATTTTCTTATAAAGATGATGACATGATGTTCTAATCATCTTGCATGCACATGTATCGACCATGAAGGCACGACATCTCTGGTATATAAGTAAACAAAGACTCAAACTTGTGGATCATGCGGAGCAAAAGTTAGGTTTAATTTTCAATGGCTCAGTGAAATTACTGGTCTAAAGCCAAAATTTATATTTGATTTTATCTGAATTTATTATAACTCTATTATTCCAACCGTCTTGCATGTATATCGACCTTGAAGGAACAAGTCAAAAATATCTCTTGTATAGTGGTATATCAGGAAAACAAAGACCCAGACCTTGTCATGCAGTAGTGGGTTTTTGACACACTTAAGGAAAATTGTTTACCCCAAGGGATCAAAGCTTCCAAAAAGTTTTAGCTCGGATTCACTTACTTTAGGGAGGAAAAAGGATTTCTTTTTCCCCTCTAATTAGAAGTTGCAGGTTTATGTGTGAAAAGTTTTTTTTACTTTTTCAAAATTGGGGGTAGGGGAAGGGGAAATGGGAGAGGGGATTACAAGTCGGGAATCGAACCCTCACCAATAAGGTGAAAGTTCAGGTAGCCAACCAACTAATCAGCTATCAAAAAATTAAAAATGATCTCTTCCATGTCTTTCGGAGTTCTTTGAAATTTATGTTGTAAACTTTCAATAAAACTTAAGCTTAGTTTGATGATTTGTTCAGAGGTTCTGAATGATTATCTGGTCATATGTACACTGCAGAGATATGTGTTTTGATTACTTTGCTATTAGGGAAAAACTAATATTGAAAAGATGACAATGAAAGAAAGAAAAAGAAAATTACTTAAAATAGTGTTTTATACTAAACCAGTAGTGGCTTTAGCTCGGGCCCAAAACTAAGATTGAAAGTTAAATTTGTAATTATTTTTTATTTTTTGTCCTTTTTTTGTGACATTAAGTTACTATAAGATTAGTTCGATATATTCTGCAAACTCTAGCACGGGCCCAAAACCAAGATTAAAAGTTAAATTTGTACGTTTTTTTTAATTTTTTCCCTCTCTTTGTCACATTAACTTATATAAAGATTAGTTCGATATTTTCTGCAAACTCTTAAAAATTAAAGGCTTCTCATATATTTAAACTGCATAAAAATATTTGAAAATTGAAAAAAAATCTTTTTTTCCCCTTACTTTAGACCCTTTTTTTTTTTTTTACGTTCAAACAAATACATGACATAAAGTCTCTTAATTTTTTAACAACATCCAATATGAACTATAACATTTTCTTCCAAAACAAAGAAAAATAGTTTGGTTCTAGAGACATCAAATAGATATGCTATATTTATTCTTTTGTTGAGATTTTAATGAGGTTACATATAAACAAAGATAACTTTCAAATAAATAAACATAAAATTTCATACTTTGCAAATGTTTGTAGATGTTAATTCAATTATACAAAGTATATTGAAAATATGAAGAAAATTAATTACTTTTCTTAATATAATTAGACTTTCCTTTTACTTTCTAAAAATTTACGTGATGAGAAAATGACATTTTTTTTTCCTTTTGTTAGTTTAAATGGTACATTATTTTATAAAATATACATTTTAATTATTTTCTCAAACGGAAATGAAGATTCAATGCCTCATGATTCGTTTAATCATGTTTCCCTATGCTAACAAACACCGCCTAACAGATTTTTTACCCGCATAAAAAAATGATACTCAAAAAACATAGAAAGTTTACTCCCTTTTGTCACAAGATGTTTGACATTACCACGACCGTAAAACTATAAATTGTTTCATTAACTACATATTTGGGAAAATACATAAAAAAAAACCCCCAACGTATAGCCAGATTAATTATGACGCACCCAACCTTTGCGGGCGACCTATTACCCCCCTGGCCTTATTTTTTCTGTGTTTTTGTACTCTTTTTCGGCTGACATGGCACAAAAAAATTTAATACCAGTTGCACAGGGGAGAGTGTTGCACACTCTCCGCCACATCAGCGCCACGTCAGTGCCACCTCGACGCCACGTCACTAAACCCTTCTTCTTCTTCTTCTTCTTCTTCTTCTTCATTCCACCCACCATTAATTTAATCCTCTTCACCACTAACCCCCAACTTTAATTCACAGAGCAATTGTTATTTTCCAGACACATCATAAACCACAACATAGTACTGCCTAAAAGCGTCAATTTCATCAAATTCACAGCAGCTTTCCCATCAGATTTTACTTGCAAACCAATTTTTACTAACAAATCATCAACATACAAAAACTTCAGATTCAAAATTGGTAACCCAACCCCAACCCATTTCTTGGTTAAATACCTGGTTGATTCTCTCAGATTCTCCGAAAAAGAAGCAATGTTGGCATCTTCCAAGGTAACTTCATGTAAAACCTCAAAGAATCCTGATTTAGTCATCGATTTCTTAAAACAAACTGGTTTAGACAAGACCCAGATGAAAAAAATGATTTCTACTGTACCCAAATTGCTATTCTCTGATGTTTCCAAGACCTTAAAACTCAAATTCCAATGCCTTATGGATATCGGGCTATCTGGGTCGGACCTGGTGAATGTAATTGCTAAAGATTCACAAATTATAGAAAGAGGTTTAGATACTCAATGAGACCTACCATTGATTTGCTTAGGAGAACTTTGGGTAGTGATGATAATATAGTTAAGGCTATAAATAGATTTCCTTGGTTGCTTACTTTTGGTGGTCAGCATATTATGGAGACTAATCTATTGTTATTGAAAAACTCTGGTGTTCCTGATGTGAGAATAAAAAAACTATTGCTTAGAATTCCTAGATGTATTGCACAAAAGCCTCAGTGGTTTAAGGGTTTGTTGCTTAAGGTAGAGAACGAATTTCGAGGATAAAATTAATGGTGGGTGGAATGATGAAGAAGAAGAAGAAGAAGAAGGAGGAGGAGGAAGAGGGGGGTTTAGTGACGTGGCGCTGAGGTGGCACTGATGTGGCGCCGATGTGACGGAGAGTGTGCAACACTCTCCCCTGTGCAACTGGGTATTAAATTTTTTTGTGCCATGTCAGCCGAAAAAAAGTACAAAAATACAGAAAAAATAAGGCCAGGGGGTAATAGGTCGCCCGCAAAGGTTGGGTGCGTCATAATTAATCTAGCTATACGTTGGGGGGGAGGGGTTATGTATTTTCCCCTACATATTTTCAAAGATGTTCTCAAACATTTAAGCTACTCCATCAAATTCATATTATAATTTCTTTTTATGTAATTTTCAAGTGTAAATAGAATATATATGAAAAAATATATTTATGAATTCATACCAAAAATTGAACTGACTGACCGCGTAATACGCCTTGCATTTTTTTTAGATGAATATAAACTACAACTTACATTGTTCGTTATGCATAGAAATATAATTAAGTATCAAATTTAAAAAATAAAAATCATATGATTTTTTTGCTAAAAACACAAGTACGATTTTGAAAAAAAAATCCTTTCTGATTTGCTTTAGCTTTTCCAGCATTCACCGCCCCTTCAATAACCTTTTGCACGGATCCTGCACCTGACATATAAAATAAGGTAGATACTATCCCCAGATGTGTGACGAATGAAAGAGGTATCATAGGCACTGCCACAGAATCCCTTTAGAGCACAATATAGTGCTGAAACAAGTAGGAAAAGCTCTGGGAGCTTGCTTCAGTCCATAAAGAGCTTTGTGAAGTCGGCAGACATATCCTGACTAAGCTATATCTAGAAAACTAGGAGGTTGAGACATACAGACCTTCTTAGGATTTTTTTCGCTTCTTGATCAAGCTTTCGAGCAGCTCTTTCAACTGCCACCTAATCCCCTAACATGCTCAAGAACTGAGAGCCGAGCAGCTCCCGCTGAAGCAACTGTAGCAGCTCTTGCACCTATTGATTTTGCACCTTCTAACATTTCGAGTTTCGAATTCTCCTCACACTTTTTTCATCATCATCATGATTTTCTCTTTGAGAACACTCGCCCCATCGATAGCGCTCGGCAAAGGAATGATTTTTTCCCAAAGCCTACTTCCTTTATCGAGCGGCTTTCTCTGTTGACGATAAAAGCGATGGTCCGGGTTGGGCTGTCTGAAATAAGCAGTCATTTTTTTCGGTCCTAATCCTAATAAATACCACGTGAAGCGCATGATCACCTACACCAAATAATATTCAAAAAATAAAGTTCATTTCTTAAGCATGAACGATATGGGTAATCAACGTACAAACAAACAAAACATGCCGTTGAAAAGATTCAAATTTCAATATTTATAACAAATGATTAGATAAAAATAAATATTTTAGGTAACAATATCTAATCCAAATAAAGACCAATTTTATCTATTAAATTTTCAAAGTTTCACACTGAACAATTAAAGAACTGTTAATTAGAGAAATTTCAATTTTTGTGTGCAATACATGTTTTAGTTAAGTTAACAACAAATATGGTGTATTCTCTCATTAAAATTATGCATAGTGACGTGTTTTTTTTAATTGACATCGTCACAATTCACAATTTCTTAAGCGTTTTAAGAGAACCTTAAAATTTTCTAAATTTCCCAAAATTGGTGTGGCACCTTAAGTAATAAAAAAATAAAGTAGGAGTAAAAATAAGGCATATGAAGAAGTTATAGTACATGTCACAAACTTCAAACAAGTTAGTCAAAGGGATTTTCTATAATAAAAAAAGGCTTGCAAGTGCCTTAATATTTCTAAAACATCACATAGTAGAGGAAACAATAAAAACAAATATAGGGGTAAATTTGGAAGAAGAAACCTTTAGTTGGCAACCCTTAGTTGTAATGTAACTAAGAACTCTAACTAAGTACTACAAAAAAGTTAGATTGACCCTTATTATATATAGTAAAGTAATATTGGTTTAGTACCGAGTATAATTTATACTTTAAAAGTGATAAATTGAGGTGATTATATATGTATATATATAGTCTACAGCAAACATCATAGCTTATAATCTAATAATATCATTGAGAGTTTGTGTGCGCTCATCATTTCTCTTCGACACTATTCATTCTCCAGTTTTATACCAAATGGCATTAGTTTACCAATGTATAACTGATAAATTGAGATGATTATATGTACTTGTTTACCTCACCAATTATCCGACTGATTCGATCGGTTTTTTATACGACTAACCTTTTTTGGCTCACTATATTCGATCGGTTTTTTGGTTGGTAATTCCTTAAAATCGGCTTTTCGCTTATTAAATAACCTTGCATGTTTTTAATAGTCTCCTATGTGAAAAACAACGGAGTATATATATATGAGGGCACCCAGCTAACTTCCAAATTCCCAAAGACATCAAGGACAAAATTAACTGTCATATGGAAACTCAATTATTGGAATGTCTCAAGTACAAGTACAAGTACAATTAATTTGGTTTTTTTTTTTTTTTTTTGGTAACTAAGCTTTGTATTAATCACCAAAGTAGGATTTTACATATCAAGGCATAGCTATACACAGCTTGGCATTCCAAATGAAACAAAAGGAGGCTACATAATCAGGCTAAAATTGGAAACTAGCAACTATATCACTAATCCTGTTAGGGGCCCGTACACAAACAACGTATGCAATCTCTCGTGCCACACTACTCCAGTCGCGACATTTCTTCGCAAATATTCTATTGTTTCTCTCCATCCAGATACCGTATATAGTTTCTGAGTATATCAGTTTGAACACTTGGGCTTGTTTTGTGTTTCCTCGTGAATAACTCAAAAGCCGGGTCATGTGTTGCTCCCATGTGGTAGCTGTGTATTGTGGAATTCCCATCCAGTGTTGCAGCTTTGTTCAGGTTTGCTTTGCATAAGCACATCGCACAAATAAATGTTCTCTAGATTCAGCCTGTTGATGGCATAAAGAGCACTCGGGATCCACTTGTAATCTCCACCTTATCAATCTATCAGTTGTTGATAACCTCCCTAGCATGAGCAGCCAAGTGATAAATCGTGCTTTAGGTCTTGCTGCATTATAATACATCATTCCCTTCCATGGAACTCTAGGCAAAGGCGTCAATAGTTGGTAATAAATTTGTCTTATAATACCTTTGTCACCTCTGATATGCTGCAGTTGTTGGAATATTTTTACACTCAAATATTTTCCTATTCTTACACTCAAATATTTTCCTAATCAGCCAGCAAGTTTATTTCGGCACCTATATCTCTTCCATCATTTGGTTCTTTATATAGTACACATGAAGCCATTTTATCCACAGCCTGTCTTGCTTGTGAGCTATGTCCCAAAACGTTTTGATTAGAGCTGCTTTGTTCCACAAGAAGACATTAATGAGATTAAGTCCTCCAACATATTTCGGGGTGCACACTGATTCCCATGCAACTAATGCTTTTTTTGTTATTGTGCCACTGTTTGACCATAGATAGCTTCGACAGTGAGCATCAATAAGGTATAAAATCTTAGCTGGGATGGTGAAGAGCTGGGCCCAGTATGCTAGGATACCAAAAATGACCGACTGAATAAGTTGTGCCCTCCCTGCGTAGGACAAGTTCTTGGCAGTCCATGACGAGATTCGGGATGTGATCTTGTCTACCAAAGGCTGCCATTGGATGAGGGAAATTTTCTTAGTTGCCAATGGAACTCCGAGGTATTTAAAAGGAAGCTCACCATAACAGTAGCCTAATTGTTGCAAGATTTGATTCTGTTCACTCACTGGTACGCCATCAAAATACACAGCACTCTTGCCAAGGTTTGCTTGAAGGACTAAACATAAGGAAAATTCAGTAAAGGCTTTATGTAAGGCAGTGACTGAAGCTAAGTCACCTCTGGAAAATAGTAATAGATCGTCAGCAAAACAGAGGTGGCTAATATGGAGTTTGGCACATCTTGGATGAAACTTAAATGACTTAACATCTGCCAATCCATAAAGCAGTCTACTAAGATTTTCCATTCCGATAGCAAATAGGAATAGTGACATGGGATCACCTTGCCGTAAACCTCTAGCTGCCTCAAAAGGTTGTGTAGGTTCACCATTAACAAGGACACTATAACTCACCGTTTGCATACACTCCATGGTCCATTGAATGAATTTATCAGGAAATCCAATTTCATGCATAACTTGTTTCAAGTAAATCCATTCTAGTGAATCATATGCTTTCTGTAAATCAATCTTAATCATACACCTTGGAGATATAGCCTTTCTTTTATATCCTTTGATTAACTCATGCGCAAGGATAATATTATCTCTTATCTTTCGACCCGGTATAAAACCTGCCTGCGCCTCACATATAATGCTAGGCATGATCTTTTGTAACTTGTTTGCAATTATTTTACCAATCAGCTTGTACAGTACTGAGCAACAGGCAATTGTCCTATATTCCTTGATTGTGGCAGGTTTTGAATTTTTTGGGATAAGGGTGACCAGTGCACAGTTGATAGGTTTATACATCTTTCCTGTTGCAAAAAATTCCTTGACTGCCTCTGTGACTTCTGTTTTGATGATGGGCCAAGATTTTTTAAAAAACACTGCATTATACCCATCCACTCCAGGTGCTTTATCATCCCCAATAGCATTGAGACTATCCAGGATTTCTTTATCAGTGACCTCAGTAATCAGCCCAAGTCGTTGGATCTGATTGAGTCGCGGTCCTCTCTTCATGACTTGTTTATTTATGGCTGGTAAAGATGGTGCTGAAGTACCCATAAGATTCTTATAGAAACCAGTAATTTCATTTTTGATAGTCTCTTGATCTACTAATCGCACACCAGTAGTAGAAATAATTTCAGAGATTTGTTTCCTTTGTGTCCTTTCTTTTAGTATTGCTGAGAAATACTTGGTGTTAGCGTCTCCCAACTTGATCCATCTTGCCCGAGATTTTTGTCGCATTATACTCTCCTCTATCAAGGACCATTTCTCTAGTGTTTGCAATGTTGATTTCTCCTGATTCTTGAGGCTGTCTGTGTACCCTATCTGAATTTGTCTTTGGATGTTGATCAGATCAAACCTTGCCTTATCCAGTCGCTGCGTAATATTTCGGTACTCCTCATTATTCAGCTGCTTCAATTTTAGCTTTAAATCTTTTAATTTTGCCCAGACGTTCCGCATTTTGTACGCAGTAGTTTTCTTGCACCAGGTATCTTCGACAATGGCAAGAAATTAGTTGTGTTCAGCCCACACGTTGAAGAACCTGAAGGAATCTTACTAATGCTCTGAGTAGCTTGTATATCCATGACCATAGGTGAGTGATTAGAAATATTGGGCAGCTCATATTCGACCATGACATGTCCCCATTTCATCATCCATTCAAGATTGCCAAATGCCCTATCCAGTCTACCACAAATTCTGTCCCTACCTTGTTGTTTATTAGACCATGTATAGTAGTCTCCTCTCCAGTGCAATTCATTTACCCAATAACCTGTCCTGTGCATATAGTAGCGCATTGAAGTCACCGGCTATCATCCGGGGTGTTGAGATCCCCTGTGCAATATCCCTAAGTGATTGCCATAATTGTTTTCTAAGTTCCCCTGTGTTAAATCCATAAATAATAGTAACCAAGCATTCAAAATCCTCTTGTATCCCCTTCACCTGACAGTTTATTAGCTGGTCCTCCTCTCTAAGTTTATGGATTTGGTATATATTAGTATCCCACATTATCCATATTCTCCCATTAGTAGCAGATTGGTAGTTGTCTAGATGACCCCAACCAGGTGCAATATTTGCTAAGATCCCTTTAGCCCGATGGTGCTTTACTCTAGTCTCTATCAACCCAACAAAATTAATCCTCTTTATTTGAAGCATCTTTTTGAGTTCTTTTTGTTTGTGCTTCTTATTCACTCCTCGGATGTTCCACATCATCCACTTCATTTGGAGACGATTACTCTCCCTCTGTCAGGAGGGTTAGCATGCTTCCCATGAATTCCACTCTGAAATCTAGCCACTGTGGTTTTAACAACACTAGTACTCAACAAAGGAAAGTTATCTAATGTGTAGCCAGTAGTTGAGTCCTGAGTTCTTGTATTTGTAATTGTTTGTATCTCCTCACTCGCCTTCTCAGGTGTAGCATTTGTTTCCATTACAACATTAGGCAGCGACTCTGCTATCCGAGTCGCAGGGGCTTCCATATCACCACCCTGTTCCTGAGGTACCTTATGCTCAATTTGTTCCACTACAGGCTTCATAACAGGTGTAGGATCAGCAACAATTCTTGGATCAGGTCCCTTTGACACCCACGTTGGTACCAACCTCTTGGCAACTATTTCCCGCTTGCCTTTGCCTCGTCTTCTCCTTTGTTCATTCCTTTGCTCATGATCACATATATGCCCCAGAGTTTGACACTTCCCACAATACATCGGCTTCCAATCATATTCCACGGCCTGAGAGAAAATCCTACCAGTTGGATCCATCACGTTAACTTTATCAGAGAGTTTTTTAGTGACATTCACCTCGATGAGCATCCTAGCATAAGAAATCCTTGTTTGCTTGTTCGTGCATTCATCCGCATACATAGGAGTTCCAATTGAGCTTGCTATCCTACTCAAGGAATTGCTACCCCAACAGTTCATAGGAAGTCTAGGGAATTTCACCCAAAAAGGCAATTCAGTGGGGAATTCTTCAGAGAAATCAAAAGTTGCAGTCCAAGGTTTTAAAATTATGGGTTTATAATTGAGTGTATAGGGCCCCGAATATAATACCTCTTGCATATCATCCATGGACTGACATTTAACAATAAAATACCCTTCTTCGTGCAGATATATATCAGGCTCAGCAATGTGGCTCCAATTCTGGGTCACAAAACGATGCATTGCATTATACCCAGGTTTTTCTCCTATAACGTACACGATAAGGGCACTTTTCCACTTTAGTGTCTCTCTATCAACCTCTTCTTTCTCGAGTTAGACCACAATTTCACCGTCAATGATTTGCGGCGGAATATAATTCAGTGCTAACCCATTCTCCACTGCTCTGTTACGCTGAAATAGATTATCCCAGGTAGTCTTCACTGCTTGTTCTTTGTTTTTTGAAGCTAGGACACCTGGATCTGGGCTTCCGATTCCTCTAGGATTGCTCTGCTCAGTTCCCTTGCAGCTGCTCACTTCACTTTGTTTTCCCGGTCTCGATGGCAGCTGCAATTGTTTGGTTACCCCATTATGTGAACTAGATCCCAGATCTAATGGAATCCAGTCGTAATCGCAGGTGGTGTTTTAATTTCTTCCGTTTCGACGCAGTGTTCCACATCAACACGGGCTCCAACTGAACTCCCAAATGTCGCTATTGGTACTTTCCGTGGTCTACCTCGACCCCGTTGTTGGTCGTTAGGCGGTGCTTTGGCTGGTGGTTTCTTTCTCGCCATGGATCTCACTGGAGCACGTGGACTGACGTGCACCGTCACGGCATCGAGAGAAATTTTTTCAAGTTTTATTATTATTGGGTGGGTTTTTTTGTTTATATACCTTAATACATCTGGTTCTTGTAATAAATTTTTGCATGTGGAACCAGAGGCGGATACAGGATTTTAAGACGGTGAGGGCACCATTATCTTAACATACATAGTAACAAAAATTTTAATGTCGACTGAGGGATAATACCGTGTCGGATCGGTCACTAATAGCGTAGCAGTGTCGAAAATACAAGTATATAGGTGGAAAAAAATTGTGTTGGAGCCGAGATTTGATCTCAGGTGATGACCAATAAGCACTTAGGGGCACTCCTACCAACTGAACTACTTTTGCAATTATATTTGAGGGGTCTTTTAAAAATATATCATAGTTTTTCAAGGTATATATATATATATATGGGGTATTTTTCGAAGTTAGGGGGGGCACGTGTCCCCCACCCAACACATTGGAGAAAAGGTCATAAATAGTCCCTTATCTATGGGAGTAGGTCTATAATGGTCCCTTTACTATACACTTACCAGTTTTAGTCCTTTAGCTATTCAAAAACTTATCAAATTTGATCTCCATCTATTTTTCATACAAACAGCGTACAAACCCATAAACCTTTGTGAGATTAATGTTCCATTCTTCAAACCTGTCTCTCTCTCTCCCCCCGCTTCTTTTTCGTCAAGTTCCTCTTGTTAAAAAAAAAACAGAGCATCCTAGCGCTGGTGTCGCTCTCGAGGCTCTGAAATTCAAAAAGACAAACTCAGGCACACAATTTCTGTAACCATTCTTCTCAAATACTACTAAAAACTGGGAAAAACCGACGTACTGCGTCGGTTAATTTTTAAAATTATTTTCTAAAATAAACCGATGGAGTCCGTTGGGTTTTTTTTTATATAAAAAAATCGTCAGACTCCGTCGGTTTTTAGAGTGAAAAAACAGTATAAATTAAATCAATGTAAGTATATGAACAAAGAATATCAATGGTCTAGTGGTAAATCCCTTTAATGCCAAGGAACATAGCCGGGTTCTATTCCAAGTTCCTACATTTCATTCTTTAATTTTCAAAAAAAAAAAAAAAAAAAAACTCGTCAGTTTTTTAAATTTTTTTTTTTTACAAAACCGATGGACTCCGTCGGTTACGAAAAGCGACAGAGAACTTGAGGAAAAAAATTGAGGTTAAAGAATGAACTTGAGGGAAAAGAAGTGAGGAGAGAGAGAGAGAGAGAGAGAGAGAGAGAGAGAGAGAGAGAGAAGTTTGAGGAAGGGTTTAACATTAATCTCACAGAGGTTTATGTGTTTGTACGCTGTTTGTATAAAAAAATAGACTGGGACCAAATTTGATAAGTTTTTAAATAGTTAAAGGACTAAAACCGGTAAATGTATAGTTAAAGGACCATTTTAAATTTACTCTCATAGATAAAGGACTATTTATGGCCTTTTCTCCAACACGTTGGGTCCGCCCCTGTGTGGAACTAATAAAGTTAGTTCACAAACAAGTTATCAAGTCCAATTCCCCTCCCCCCACCCCCACCCCCCTGTTGCCCGTGGGGGCTTTTTAGTTTTTTTGCAAGTTGTTTACAGAGTTACCTGCTACTATTTCCCACAAAGCACGAATACTTTTTAAACTTACGCATCATTTAGGGTAAATCTAAAGCAAGAAAAAAATAATATATGAACCCCAAAAAAACTCAAAGTAAACTCTCTTGCATGTGGAAGCCGGAATATCAACTGAGTATCAAAAACCCAATGGACTTGAGTTGTACATTGACTTCTGACTATTAAGACAAAAGTCAACGTTTTCTATGCATTATCCTTTTCTATATAACACAAGTATGCAACGTATATCAAAGTATATCACTACAAGAAAACCTTTTGTTATCAATAAAGTTTAATAATTACTTCTTGTAATATTTTCATTTCAAGAATAATTTTATAGTTCATCGGAAAGTGAAATGGCACCACCACCATCCACCACTATTCCGCCATTCGTCGGCCTCATCGTGAGGATTCTGACGTTGATTTGCTTGTTGATTTCACTCATTGTGATTGCCACCAACACTTATACTACTAGTACTGATTATGTTGATATCAAAGTCAAATCTACGGACTTTTATGCTTACAGGTAAAATTTATTCTCAGCCACAACTAAATAAATACAAATTCCCGACGGAATCTCCCATGATTTTTTATTTTTTTTTATGAAATTTGTAGGAGATGTTCTCAAACATGGTCATGAAAATTTTTCACTTTTTCCGGAAAACGTTTTCACTGTTTGGTCATGGAAATTCCAAATACAACTTAAAACACCAAAAAAAAAAAATCACTTTTTTAACTTTCAATACATTCAACAATCAAATATTCTTAGCAAAACTATAACCAAACACAACTCCATCTTCAACTCCAACTCCAAAATACCAAATAAAGTGAAAAATATTTGATTTTCATGGCCAAACGCCTACTTAGTTCCCCATCACTACTTAAAAAACATGAATTTTCGATGAAATTTCTTTGGACATTTGCTTGTCGGGAATATTTTCGACGGATTCTCCGTTTGAAATGTGAAGGAATTCGTGTTTTTTTAGTAATTAGTTTACTCTAATTCATTCAAAAAAAAAAAAAAGTTGAGTGATATATATAGTGGTACAAATAATGAAATGACATGACTAATTTTAATGATCATATGCAGATACTTGATTTCTACTGTGGTCATTGGAATAGCATATACTCTTCTCCAAACTGCCTTCACAATTTTCTTTGTGAGCACTGGAAATCGCCTTGGTGGTGAAGGTCTTTGTCTATTTGACTTCTATGGTGACAAGGTAAAAAAAATTCCTATCCCTTTTTGTTCCTATAGCTATAAGGTAAACGTAGAAAAAAAAAAATACTCCTATTGAACAAAAGGGAGAGGAAGAGAGAAAACAAGATATTTGATTAAATTAAGTTCTACCACAACTTTTTTTGATTTATTGGGTTTGAAATCTATTACAAGTATGTACTCTTATTTAGTGAAATTTTAGGAGATTTTTACACAACACACAACAGCCGAACAGCCCCTACAACAAAAAAGAATCTTAATCTTTTATTTTTTTTAACAAATTTTAACCAGCATAAATCGTTGTATAATCAGTGTATACATTGATTATATACTTGTTATATACTACTGAGTATACACCAACAACTGCTGCAATCTGTTATGGCTAAGCGGGTGAAATATTATTTAGCAGGTTGGCTAAAATGTTAAAATCTCATTTTTCTTAACACGTGTATAGGTTATGAGCTAAAGATAGCTGGTTCTGATCATGAACCCATATCTTCTACCCTACCTTAGTCTATGTTGATTGTGTAAAATTTTCTTAACAGAATTAGTGTAGCTTAACCTATGGTAGTAGTATGTTCGAATACTACCATTTTTATCAAACTACAAATTACACCTTATACTTATGAACGCGTAGATATATTTTACATTGTCATTACATATGTTTGGGTAAATGATTCTTTATTTTAATGGTTTTGTGCAGTTTATTTCCAACTTCCTTGCTACTGGAGCAGCTGCAAGTTTTGGGATGATGCAAGATTATAGGAGACTTATAGGCAATGATGAAGGCAGTAAATTTATCAACACTGCAAATGCTGCTGCCAGCCTTTGCCTTATAGGATTCTTTTTTTCTGCTGCTTCATCAATTTTATCATCCTTTGCTCTTCCAAAAAAAGCTTGATCTAAAAAAAATAAAAAATCTTTGATTAGTTTGATCCAATGTTTTGAGAGATTATGTTTTTCTTTTTCACACGTTTGGTCAGTCATGAAGTACTGTTGAGTTGCAATTTGTATCTAAAATGTATGTAATTTATTAAGTAAGGTTGTGAAGTTGTGTGAGTTTTAGGGTGGTTTTTTATTATTTCTAACTTTGTTTTGAGAATTGTACTCGTCAATTTGAGTATTTTCTTGTGTATCCCTTTAGAAATTGTATTTTCCAAAGTCAATAAAATTAGTCATCTGTGAATTGCAGACATTTCTATTATTTAGTATCCATAATGCCTCGAAACCCCGTTAATAGTAGAGGAGAGAAAAATATGACAGTGTAAATAATATGTATATATATATATATATATATATATATATTGACGGTGCAAATGTTTACACGATTGGGTAATTTATAAGATAAAATATAGGTACATATCTTGATAAACATAAATTGATAATTAATTACTACTTTATATAAGACTATTACATGTTAAAATTCATGTGAGGCTACATTTTGTGAGAGAAAAAAATGAATCTAAAACTTGTGGACACATAAGTGTAATATGTGGGTCTAGTTTTTTCTCTCAACAAAGGGAGACTCACACAACTAATGTCAGTTATGTGAGGCACATAATAAAAAAATTCATTGCTTTCCTATTTCTACCCTTTCCCTTCATTCTCCTTTTACGTCCATTCCTACACGCTACATGGCCCTATGTAATGTAATTGGTACATTATAATATATATTTATGAATTTTTTTCTTGCCCCTTAGTCTATTCCATTCATTTTATATGATATTTTTAGCTTTTATATTTAGTTCGAAAAAATAATTTTTTTATATAATCAAGACGGTTTTAATAGTTTTTTGTTTCAACTTTATTCATATTTTTAGTTAAATGAATTTTTACATAACCAATAATCCATATTAAATTGTTATTATTTAATTAAGGGTAATTTAGTAAAACTACTTTTTACTTTTTAGGGGTAAGTGATTTTTTAAGGAGTGTGCCCGACTAAAAACATTATATAATATGGGCCGGAGGATGTATTAGATTATCCTTTTCATCATTTGTCATCATACATTTTGGTAAAGTTTAGACAACTTTTGAGCCACATATTCGTTTTCAACTTGAGCATTTAGTAGAACTTATTAATATAATTATTCTCCCTCCTTTCCAACTTATGTGACTATTCATTTTTCGAGAGTACATTTGACTAAACTTGAAACTGAATCGAATTAGATCAACTTGCAATTTTAATTGAAAATTAATATTTTTAAGCATAAACTATGTATGAAGAACTAAACTAATTTTTGAAGTTCATTATGTTTTTATTCCTTAATTTCGTCTAAAACTAAGCTCAGATCACCGCATTTAACTAGCATAAACTCTTCACACATGAAATATCATGAGTGAAATTAAAACTTAATAAGTGTCAAAATAATCTATTTTTATCTAATACATAAATTATATTCTCCCAAATTCAGAAAAATGCCAATATTTTTTCAATTTGTGATTCTCATTGTGTTGCAATTATTTTTACATAATTTAAATCACGATACTTTACATAATCTCTAGTCGTTTGTATCCTTTTGATATTTGATAATTCTCTTGCCAAACTTTCTTCCTCATAAATAATTTTTTGTTTAAAAATTATCTAATTAGGTGATCAAGAAGGCATTTGACGATGGACTCTAGATATTTTTCACTTTATTTGGAATTTATGGAATTGGAGTTGGAGTTGAAGATGAAGTTGTGTTTGGCTATAACTTTTGCAAAGAATATTTGAAATAATGTTCATGCTTGAATGTAGTTAAATACAACTTCAAAAATGAAAAGTGAATTAGAAAACAGGTTATAAGTTGTTCAGAATTTGAAATACAAAAGTTGGATTTGGAATTTTCATGACCAAACACTTTTTTTCCTCAAATTTTTTTTATTACATAGGTGGTGGGGAAGGGGATTACAACGTGGGGATTCGAAACTCTCACCAACAAAGTGAAAGTTCAGGTAACCAACCAATTGAGCTACTAGATCCCTGCCAAGACCAAACACTATTTTCAAATAAAGTGAATATTTTTTTGGCCAAACGGGTCCTAAGAAATTTTTATGATTATGAAGACATTTCAGCATACATGTTGCAGTAATAAATACAAATAAAACTTCTTTAATTAAAATAATATTACTTTATATCTAGAGTTTGGACCCGGACTTAGCACGCGCCTCGTGTAATTAGTTAAATAATATATTATCACATGTTAAAATTCACTAACATTATAGGTGCATGTAACTTAGATGATGCAGTTGTGTCCCACGTCGTCTTCACCTTGCGTTGTTCATTACTTATTACTCGAATTTTTGGATCCGGAAATGCAAATGGGCATGTGACGTAAAAATTATGCCAGAGAGAAAGACATGAGGATGTGTAGACTTTTGGGGACTATTTTTAGTGGTAAGTAAAGTAAGACAATTCTTTGAAACTCAAATCACACGCTGATTAACAAATCTATCGCTCTCGATATCCCTTGAGCTAACTTGTTATAATCCCAAGTAAAAGAAGAATATGCGTCCATTTTTATAGGCGTGAGTTAAGCTTAGGGTAGAGTAGCCTCTAAGAAACTCTAACAGATATTGGGCTCATCTTGTAGAGTCCCACAAAATTTCCATAGCTACAATGATAAATATGTGTAGGGATCTAGTAGCTCAGTTGGTTGACTACCTGAACTCTCACTTTATTGGTGAGGGTTCGAATCCACATTGTAATCCCCTCCCCTATATACCCTACCCCTCCCCCGCTATGTAATAAAAAATAATTTTATAGGGATCTAGTAGCTCAGTTGGTTCGCTACCTGAACTCTCACCTTATTGGTGAGGGTTCGAATCCCCACATTGTAATCCCCTTCCCCAACCCCCTATGTAATAAAAACAATTTTAAAAAAATATATATATGCAAAGTGAAAGGTAGGTTTTGATCCATTAAGGAAAATGCTTTATCCCTAGGGATCAAATCTCTTTCAAAAAGTTTTAGCTCGGAGTCACTTACTCTTGGAGGTAGGAAAAGAGATAATTTTTTCCTCTAATTAGAAGTTGCAGGTTTATATGTGAAAAAGATAAATGATCTCTTCAAAGGTTGTAAACTATCAATAAAATTTAAGCTTAGTTTAATTTGATGATTTCTTCAAAGGTTCAGAGTGATTATCTGGCTCATATTTACACTGCATTGATCTATATAATTTGATCACTTTGCTATTAGAAAAAAAGAAGCTAATCTTGGAAAGAACACAATGAAAACAAGTTACTTACATCTAGTGTTTTATACTAAACAATATTAATTTACCATAATCTATAAGTTATATATATATTTCTACTATATAGAAGACTGGTGAGTGAGAAGACCAAGGGTAAAGTGATCATTTCAAACGAAAATTTAAGAATCGATCGCATATCTCTAGGTACATTCAGCATATTATGTATGTACAGTTTGACTGATTTGACATAAAAACCAACTATCTTTCAAAGAATTTCAATTCATTCTCATACCACCTCTTTCTAGCTGACACATGTTCTTAGTGGGCCCATCGATCTCTTTATGATTGCGACCGACAACTTTTTGTAGTAACTTATTCAACTTTAGTCCAATAAAAATTTTAAGTTGTTAACTTCTTTTAAGATATCTTTTTCCCAGCTACCAAAACATTTTACAAAGAAAAACTATTAACCCATTTTGTAAACGTTTTGTGATTAATAAAAGTAATTGTTGTAAAAGCTGATCTTTACATAGTTGTATCAAATATATGACAAGTTGATCATCAACATTGGAGTTCTCATTTCCTCACTCCATTATTAGGGCCAATTTTGGAAACACCCCCCCCCCCCCCCACCCTAACTAAATATATCCCAAATAAAAAATATTATATTTCTATCGTTTCAATTTATATGATGGTATTTGACTAGACATAAAAATAAAGAAAGAAATATTTTTTAAAAAACTTGTGTTTTAAAATAAAAGATAGATATTTGTGTCACTAAGAATTATCTCATTATAGAAAAATATAATTTTTTCTTCGAGCTGACTAAAAAAAATGCCTCTTAGATTAGGACGAACGAAGTAGTATGTAATTTTATAATATTTAATTCGAACCCACTTCATAACTTTTGAAAGTTTGTAATTTCTCTATTTACTTGAATTAATATGAATATATGACATGACAAATAATGTTAATTTGACAAGAGAACTAAATTCAACATATATTAAACAATTTTTAAAACTTTATCACTGTTACATGCATAGTTGGAAATAAAAGATGTGACTTAGATTTCACCTAATAACTAGAATAATGAATTTTTAACTTAAATATACTCCAATAATACACAAAACACTCGATGTACTTGATATATTTAGGCTTTTTTATAGTTAATCCAAAGAAGATTAGCACATAAAGTATCATGAATTTCTTTGATATTATTATATTGTAGAATTTAAGTGAGGAACTTTTAATAAAATATACAAAGGTAAGTAAAATGTACATTCTCTTCACATATTTTAAGAAAATATATGAAAATTTGTACTTTAAATTGAGAAGAAAAATTTTATAAATATTCATTTTTATTTCTTTTCTACAGATGATTAATTTATCTTTAGGTGTCTTTACTCTCTCTCTCTTTTTTTTTTTTTTAACTTCTACAGACAATATAATATAATAATAAAGAGGGTAACATATACCCCAACAAACAAACAAAACTATTTTGAAAATCTAACGATAAATTTCTTTGATATTATTATATTGTAGAATTTAAGTGAGGAACTTTTAATAAAACATACAATGGTAAGTAAACCGTACATTCTCTTCACATATTTTCAGAAAATATATGAAAATTTGTACTTTAAAATGATAATGGAAATTTTATAAATATTCATTTTTATTTCTTTTCTACGGATGATTAATTTATCTTTAGGTGCCTTTACTCTTCGTCTTTTTTAACTTCTACGAACAATATCTATCTATATATAATAGGAGAGGCAAAATGCTCTGAGAATGCCAAGTGTAATCACGTTATGATGCCAAGTGTTAACATTTTTTTTAAAAAATGTAATTAAAACAAAATAAAAACTCAAAATTAAAAACTGCCAATGTGTGATTACAACAAAAAATGAAATTAAAAAAAATAAAAACTGTCAGTGTAATCAGCATTAAAAACGTAATTAAAAAGTAAAAACTGCAAATTTGACAATCACCATTCACCATATTAAAAAGCCACATGATTTTCGTTTCTAAAAGGAAAAATAAAAAAGAAAAGGATTAAAAAAGACCAAAGAAAAATTAACTAACCCAAAGCCCTTGCCACGTATGTTAACTTCCCCTGGCAGTTTTTAAGAAATAAATTACGTATGGATCTGTTCATTTTTCTTGATCTTTTTTTGCACCCGATTAAGTGAGAATCTTCTTCACTGTTCTTAATATCTTTTTTTATGCTTACTAGTGCTTTCCAACCTGGGCAAACATGCCTGAGGGATCCTCTCAAGCAGATATTTATTGGGGAAGACTTCGCACAGGTTAGATCTGAAGCTATTTGTTATGTCATTATCTATTCATTTTTTTTTCTGGTAATAAACAAATTAAATACCCAAACATACATTTAAAGGGGTAAAGGAAAACGAGAAAAAAAATAGAGAGACATATAATATGACATTATATGAAAAATCATATTTGATAAATTTAAATAACAGAGAGAGTACGTTAACTTAAATAAAATAAACAATAATAATAAAAAATATAATTGATAAATTAAATCAATGAAATAATTTCGAGCAATAGAGTAAAAGCCGATAAGAAAAGTCATACTAGGTTAATAAGATCACGGAAAAATTATTAGATAAAGCTAAAATTGGGACGTAAAGAGTAAGAGATAAACCTAAAATACAAATAAATAGAAATTGAACAATGAAAGAATTCTACATAACAAGTTAAAATATAAAATTGAAACTCTCATGTACGTAAATTTAATAATTAAAATTAAGAATCAAAATTACACGTTAATACTAAAGAAAATAAAAATGTAATTGCTTATTACACGTAATGCTAAATTATCAATTATTTGGCTATGTAGAAGGATTAACACTTATTCCAATCAACAATGAAAATTGGTTGATTGTTTTAGAATTAGGGTGACAAAAGTCATACAATGAATAATATCATGTAACTAAGATCTTAATAGATAATGAAATATTTCTAAACAATAGAGTAAAATTTAACATATAATATAAAATCAAAATAAAAATTATTTAGAATATTAGTAAATTAACAAATTAATAAAAAGACCCCTCTTCTGGGAGGAATTAAAAATCACTTTTAGTATTAAATACATTATATTGTAACATATATTAAATACTAAATGAGAAAAGCTATTGAAAATGTCACAGTAGAAAAAGGTACCTGGGGGGGGGGGGGGGGGTAAGGGAACTAAGATAATTTAAGATATTTAAAATTAGAAAAATAAAACATAAGGATAGACTTATTTAAATTTAAGATGTAAAACGTTTTTGACTTATAATGATAAAGGTCATATTATGAATAATATCTAGAGAAAAATATAAGAAAAATTTAACAATGACAAACTTCCAGCAACATATGTTGGTATTAAAGTATAAAATATAAAATATTTTATAATATTATGATGGGGCATGTAGATAATCAGTTCCTATTCATTATCAAATATACTTTCTTGACTCACCGCGCATCGTGCAGGTACTAGTAATATAATAATAAAGAGGGTAACATATACCCCAACAAACAAAAACTATTTTGAAAATCTAACGGTTAGTTAATTGTACAAGTTTTTTTTTTTTTGAACTAATTAAATAAAAATTCAAGATGAATAATTAAAGAACTTAGAAAAATTAATCTTTTTTGTTCTTCGAGATATATGAAATCACTAACTATAGATTAACTTTTAATTGTTTAATACATATTATGTTAATCACCTTTGATTATACAACAAATAGAATAATTGATAAAAACTTTTTACATAGACCAAACAAAAATACAATAATGTAAAGATTATTAACCAACTTATTTTTATATATAATATTTTTACTTGATGAGAACTTTCTTATAGTGTGTTAATTGAGTATATATTACTAGAAATTTGCCTATGCTAAAAGAACACAAAAAGAAAAGGAAAGGAAAAAGCAATATCTATCTGTTAAATGAGCAAAAGGTGCAGTAATATAGTAATTTTTTTTTTTAAACCAGAAATCATACGTATTCAGTCACCTTTATTAATAAAGGAAAATTTTACCCTCCAAAATGAGACTTTCTAACATAAATTCGAATTAGTATGATTTTAAAGCAAATATCAAACATCAAGTGAAAAAATAAATATTTTGACTATCAAAATCATTGGGCCCGTGCCATGCACCGGCAAACCTTATATATATATATCCGCAATATTTTTGTCGGCAATAATATCATCAAAGCTTATAATCTAATAATATCAATGAGAGTTATAGTGCGAGCACTGTTCTCATCGATCGTGACTACTCGTTCTCCTGTTTTATACCAAATGACGTTACCATAATTTATAAGTGATAAATTGAGATGATTTATAAATTAGATTGAGAGATATGTGTCGTGTATTCCACTCCATGTTCGAGCAAATGTTTTTTCATGAAGGGAGGCTACTTAAACCAAAAAGAGAAAAATATCGGCTAGATTTTTAATATCGGCTGGATTTTTGTTTTCACTTTCTAGATTAATATAGAATCAAGTATTTTCCCTTAATTATGGTTATATCTGACATTGTTTAGAATTCTTTTTTGTCGGCAGCAACCACCAAAGGTCATAACTTAATATATAACATCAACATATATTTATGCCTGAGTTCAATTCTTATGGTCATTATTCGTTTTTTTCCCAGAAAAAACTACTACGGAGTAAAAGAAAGAAAAAGAGTTCGTGAGGTGTTACTGGTAGTTTGGTTAAATAGGTCATTGATGTAACTCTTGACAGCGGATGATGTTGGTTACACTCTCCTGGTTTTGTATTTTCTTATTGGTGATTAATACTCCCTCCGGGTCAAAAAAAAGAGTCTACTTAGTCATTTACACACCCCTTAATTAAATATTAATTCCTAGACAACAATAAGTAATTTGACTAAACTATCCCTAATTAAATAGGCATTAGGATTTGATTAGATAACACTTAATAAGGGCAAATATGAAAAAACAAGATTAATTCTTTCTTGATTTGCTAAGTGAACTCTTTTTTTTATCCAAGAAAAAAAGGCTAGGTGTACTTTTTTTTATCAGGAGGGAGTACAATATTTCAATTGCCAAAAACAAATATATGTCGGTGGTCTTAGTTAACCTTACAATTCACGATAACTTATGGACTTACATTTTATTAGGGCACCTAGCTTCCAAATTCCAAAAGCCATCAAGGACAAAATTGACTGTCATATTCCAAACCAATTAACGAAATGTCTCTTTCTAATGGAATATTTAATTGGTCCAATAAAACCTCTTCCAAGGTTATAAATGATCCAATCTTACATTATACTCGTATCTTAAAACAATCGATGGGATTTCTTAAAATCAAGTGGAACATTCCTCAATACATACTTGATTTGCAGCCACACATTGAGCTTGACACAAGCCGTAAAGGATGAATTTAAGATATTTGGCATATTCATATAAGACACACGGACATTCACCAATAGGAAAATCATTCCAAAAATGTTCCTTTCAATGTATTCTTTCCACACATGTAAACATTAGAACTGTGGTTTACTAGTGGTTTGAAGTGATATTGTTGCAAAATACGTAATAGTAGAGTTTGTAGATAATTGGAGGAAGATGAAATTGGGGTGTTTGGTTAATGAGAGAAAATGAAAGAACACTTAACACTTCACGCCCCTTTTGTCCATAAATCTTGTTTAAAAATTTGAGATATTATTTGGGATTATTTGAAATAAGTGTTTCTTTATTAAATTGACCTAATATTTTAACTTTAAACTTGAAATATAGAACTTGAAGTTTGAAAAATAGGTTATATGAGTTTATCAAGTTTTCACCCACAAAACTTCTATGGTATTTTCATGTATCAAAACACAACTTAATTTTCAAATATTCTTTTTCAACTTAACTTCAAATACTACAATTTTCAAATATTAACCAATTCTTGTTCAAATGCCTACTTCATTTATGAAAAGATATATATAGAGAGAGAGATAAAAGTGAACCGTCCAAACAGATCTATATCCCCCTTTAAAATGCTAAGTAGGCGTTTGGCCATTCGATATGAAATCATGATTTCATATTTTGATTTCAAATCAGCGTTTGTTTATGCGATTTGCACAAAATTTCAACTTTAACTTCATATCGTGATTTCAAATCCCAAATCCTCTTAAAAGTTGTGATTTGGGATTCCAAATTAAATCATGATTTGAAATGTTTTTTAAATGTAAAACTTGACCCATAAGTTTATATTTTGTAAAAAAAAGATCCATAAGTTGGTAGATATATTTACCAACCATTTAGATCAAATATTAAAAGATCCGCAAGTTGGTAGTATATTAAGATATTGTCCATAACATGTGGGAGGGAATTAAAGAATAGTTACACCACAACTGATGTTTATTTTTTATTTTTTTATTGAACTAAAGTTCGATCAATTGATGTTGTATTTTCTAGAAAGGCATTCCAATAGATAGCGCATTAATTTTGTTATGAACTATGATTTGCTCATTTGGTAAGATTGTATAAAAATTGAGAAAAATTTGATGGTTTTCACAACTTGTGAGGTTATTATGTCTATGAGAAAAAATACAGCTTAAGAAATCCAAATTGCATGTCCAAATAAAACTTCAACTTCAAATTATCATGATTTCAATTCATGTCCAAAAGGCTCCTAAGTCGTCAAACTACTCGGTAAATCAAATACACTTACTTATAGTTTGGAGGAAGAAAAAAAAATACAGAAAAAGGAGCTCCATCTGTCCCAATTTTATTAGTTGAAGGAATTTTGGGTATGATGGTCAAAATTCAAAACATTTAACATCTAATTTTTAATTTGAACGATAGATTTTTCAAGTTTTTAAGAAAGAAATTTATATATTTAAAATTAGGGAAAATACATAACTCCCCCCTCCCCCCCCCCCCCCCCCCCCTCAACGTATACTCGGATTAATTATGACGCACCCAACCTTTGCGAGCGACCTATTACCTCCCTGGACTTATTTTTTTTGTATTTTTGTACTTTTTTCGGCTGACATGGCACAATCAAAATTTGATGCCCAGTTGCACAGTGGAGAGTGTTGCACACTCTCTGCCACATTGGCGCCACGTCACTGCCACTTTTCCTTTCTTTTTTTTCATTTGATTTTTCTTTTATTAATTATATTTACACTAATTAACATCTAATTAACCATTAAACCCTCCACTAATTTTTTCTTCTTCATCATTAAACCCTTCTTCTTCTTCTTCATTTCAAGAAATCCATCAACCCATTTTCTTCCTCCATTAACACACACACATTCAACCCATTTTCTTCCTCCATTAACACACACACACACATTCAACTCATTTTCTTCCTCCATTAACACACACACACACATTCAACTCATTTTCTTCCTCCATTAACACACACATTCAATTTCTTTCATCAATCATAAATATCTTTTCAAGAAATCAATCAACCCATATTCTTCCTCCATTAACACACACACATTCAACCCATTTTCTTCCTCCATTAACACACACACATTCCACCCATTTTCTTTAAAATAAACAATGAAGAAATAGCACGAACTGCCCTTCAAATGGACTGGTTGCTCAAAAATATTTATTGCACGAATTGCCCTTCATTGTTTACAAAATAAACAATGAAGAAATTGCACGAACTGCCCTTCAAATGGACTGACTGCCCTTCATTGTTTACACGAATTGCCCTTCAAATAGACTGGTTGCACGAATTGCTGATAACGTCCAAATACACTCCTCAAAGAGAAAGTGTACACGGTCGTATGCAATATATTTACCCAACTATGAGTCGGGGTCGATCCCACAGGGAACAATATGCTAGGCGATTAAGAAAGTAAGGAACTTTCACCAACTAAGCTAAAGCCAAACGATAAATGATATTTTGGGTTTTTGGAGAAAGATTATAACTAATGCGGAAATGTAAACTAACCTAGAAAGCAAGTAAAATGATCAATGGCCACAAGCATGGATAATAGGAGATTACACTCAAGTAACGATCCAATGTATTTTATGATATTAAAACTAAGAACGAGGTTATGTTAATAGATAATGATTTCTAAAATCTCATTGAAAGTCTTCCAACCAAATCAATGAATTTCACTCTAAGCTTTTCCAAGCCTTAGAGTGTGATATTAGGCACAATCAATTTAACCTCAAGTAACTATCCTCTTCCGAGCTCAAGTTATTAGATGGGTTTAATGACCCAAATTCTTGTTAATTAATCTTTCCCAACCTAGATTTCCTCTTCCAAGCTCAATCTAAGTAAATGGGTGAGTCCTAGGGTTAGCTAATCCCTTTGGAAACATTCAAGAACGAGATTAATTAAAGAAACAATAACCCACTTCATTAGGAATAAAAATCATTCAATACATAAGCATAACAAGAGTTTCAAACCAAACTTTAATCAAGAATATTTTCATAAACAAGATTCAAGTAATGAATAAATACTACACACTAAAATATTCAATACAAAACAAGGAATTGAAGAAAGGTTTAAGAATTATCTCATTAAAGTGCTCCAATCTTCTCTTCCAATGGTGTAGGTTTCCCTAGCCTCCAAAACTTGCAAAATGACCAAAGATAAAAATGTTTTGTTGCCCTAAGCCTCTCTTTTATGCCCAGATTTTTCCAAGTCCAAACAATGACAAAATAAACCCCAAAGTTTCAGTTTTGCAAATCTGTCCCGTTTTTGCAAAACTGTCCAGTTTTGACAGTTTTGCAAAAATGTCCAGTTTGGCCTCTTTTTGACTTTCTTTTCACTTGGTTTCTTCCGATCACTTCTAAATCACATAAAACTGGATAGAGCACCAATATCTCATAAATCAGCCGAGGTGCAGCATCTGCGACACAGGATGCGACTCGCGGGTTCCACATGCGAATCGCATGTGGTGTTGCATCATTGTCTTATTTTATTTGGCCATTCTCTGTCAACAGATGTTGCACCACCTGCGACTCGCATGCAGTACCTGCGATTCGCAGGTGGTGCTCTGGTTCACTTCAGCTATCTTGGCTTGTTTTGCTCTATTTTGTTCCATTTTGCTCTTTTATGCTCTCCGGGCATCTTTTCCTACAAAACAACATAAAAACACAAAAAGTAACAACAAAAGTGCTTAAAGAGTCACAAAAACTTAAGGAATTAGCATCGAATATCGCGTAATTTCACGACTCATCAACACCCCCAACTTAAATTCTTTGCTTGTCCTCAAGCAAATCAAAACAAAAATCTCAATGAGGATCCACTTTAAGCACAAAAACATGACTTTGGTTGGTACCAACAATTAGGCTACAAGCATGTGAAGCTTCAACCAAATAACTCCCTCATTACAAAATACAATTTCAAGAATGCAATAGAGATTTAAAACGATCAAGCAACAACACTCAAGTCTCAATAAGTGACTCAAAACCACTAGTTTACTAGATATGCTCAATTGACTCAACTTGGAATTTTTTAATGTCACCACTCTATCGTAATCCATATGCCCTCACAAGAAAGAAAGTCCCAAAATCACTATATTCACAACAACGACGCGAGGGACAAATACACAAAAGTCACTCACACTCAACAAAGAAGTTATTGTGCTAACAAATATCACACTATAAGCTTGCCCTTATTTTCGTTCATCACTAACTCAAGAACATTCGGTTGGAGATCACATAGGCACTTTTTAAGCTTGTAATGTAGGCTTAGGGAAGGGTAGGATAAGTATTTGGGATACAAGTGACTACGCCCTCCTTGAACACTACACATACTTTATGTCCACTTTCCTCTTCATTTCAAAATATCACTCCTTCCTTTGCATACCAGTTTCCCCAATTATTTACACTTTTTTTTTTAATTTTTTTTTTTTTGCACAAAAAGTTTGCAACCTTTTTGTATTTTTCAAATTTTCTTCCTTTCTTTTGACTTTTCCACAACACCAACCTTCACGACTCTCAACCAACACTAACACCCCTAACTTAGGCTTTTGGCCTCAAATTCACAATTTCATGTTCAAGGAGGGAAAGGTTCAAAAGAGAGACTTTTCATCAAAAAGGGTAAAGGCTTGTAATGTGGCAATAAAAGAAAAGGTCGTATGCTCAAATGGGGTTACTAGTGATATTATTTATGCAATGGTAGGCTAGAAAGGCTAAAGAGGCTTTGAATTTCAAAAATCACAAAGATAGCCCAAGGTCATCTCTCCAACCAACATAATCAAAATTAGCATTGAACGACTAACCGGGCAAGTTCTAGATGATAAAAGTAAACACAAGAATTATTCAACAAACACTCACACACATGGCATATGAACTACTCAAGATGGATCGATTTCACTTCCCAAGCAAGAACAACTAGTGCAATATCTCATAATCCAAAGTAAACGCAACTAGTAGGTAAAGAGTCACCAAATGAGCCAAAAAGTTGTCACAAAGATCATTCTTTCCTATGCACCTTGCTTTTTAACTTTCACAAAATAATTTGGAGGGGTATTCGCATTTCAATTTCACATGCAAGAGACTAACTCTATTCTAACTCTATTAGTACCAAACAAGCCAAGAGTTTCCACATTTTTCCTCAAAGAAAATAAAATAATAAGAGTGATTAATCCACAACATGTCAAAAGAACAAAATTTTGAGCAAGTTTCAAAATATAATGTGTTACCACGTACCACCCCCAACTGTAAACATGGCAGCATCCTCGCAGCACATAATCAAAACAAAACATAAAAATAGAAAGGAATTTTTTTTTTGTCTCTGGCACGACCTGCGACCCGACCTGCGATTCGCAGGTAATGTCACCCGAGATTTTTTTTTTTTTTTTTGCTCTCTGTCACCATGTGCGACGCTACATGCGATTCGCAGGTGTAACATGCGAATCGCATGTTATGACACCAGAAAACATTTTTGCGCAGCTTTTACTGGTTTTGGGGGCTGTCCGGATATCCGATATGCTCAAAACAACTCCAAAAATTCTGAAACTTTGCAGATTAGTCACAAACCATAAACTAAACTATTCTACAAAAAATAAAATTTCAAAAACGATTTAAAATTTTTAAAACGATGGGTTGCCTCCCACCAAGTGCTTAAGTTAATGTCGCGGCACGACGGTTACCTTTACCACTTTTCCTTCCATTTGGAAGATATGAATTTGCGCCCCAACTTTGAATCAAGCTTATGATGACGCTCCTGGGGCGGTGGTAGTAAAGCAAAGAGGCTAACTCTCAGGTGTCGCATTTTGCACTTCTTGGTCCGTAAGTGAGGCATGCCATTTTGTCTTCTTGGCATAGCAAACTTCAAAATGAAAACGCTTTGATCTTCATCTCCAAAATTCTCCATAGGCTCGGTTAGTTCAACTTCCATTTCACTAACCAAGCATAATGTTGAAAAATGGTTGGAATGAGGTCCAACGCGCTCAAATTCCAAATTTGCATGAATTTTGACATCCTCACCCAAAAATGAACTAGGATCTTCAAAAACCATTTCATGAACTTTTTTTATGCAACTCTAGTATCATTTCTTCAATCTTGGCATCTTGCATTATTTTTGGATTGGTCGGTTGGCAATTCACCATTAGCTCATCAAAATCAATCTTGACCTCTTCTTCATTGGAAACCAACTCAAAACTACAATCCATGGCCCTTTGATATTGAGCATCACATGCCTCAATCTTTGCATTCAATTCGGCCTCCAATTTTTGGATAGTAATTTCAAGTAGCTCCACTTCTTGACTTTGCTCAACATGTATTTTTAGAAATTCTTCCATCATCCATGAAATGCCTTCACGGTGATTTCCATAGGCCTCAAGTTGTTAAGCTTGATTCATTAGCCAATCTTGGCTCAAAATTTCCATTTTGTCAAGATTTTCTTCATTGTGAGAGTCGTCCAACTCTTGTAAAAGTCCATCCATGGTGAGATATACCTTTTGGATAGTTTCATCATCTCCATGTTGAATTTCTTCCCACAATTTGGTCAAGACTTGCCCATATTGTTCATTCCTCCCCATTATGCCTTTCAAAATTTCCTCAACTTCTTCTTTTTGAGAATAGGAGATTTCTTCTTCAAGATTATGCTTTTCTTCTTCAAGTTGAACCATTTCTTCATTTTCACAACTTTCGTTGTGGACACAAGGATTTTCGGGCTCATCTTTCAAATTTGAAATCTCTTCTTCAACCAATTCATTTTGAGGAGTAGACACTTCCATGACAATTGAGGAATTGGCATCCTCAAATGAATCATTCATTCTTGTCATAGCTTCTCCATTTTCTAAAATAGATAGTTGGACGAGCTTTCGCTCTTCCTCCATTTTAGCTTCCCGATCTAAGTATGTTTGGAGCATTGCCATGATGCCTTCATATCCGACACTTTGTCCTTCATTTGCCATGTCATTGTCCCTGTCAAGCTCAAAAGCACAACTAGCATTTTCGTTAGAACAACTTGGGGGAGGGGAAGCGAAATAATTGGGACAATCACCCCAATGTCCACCTTGACCACCACATATATTACAAATACTCTCATCATAGGATTGAGACGGTGCACACATCTCTCTCCCGGGAGCATATTCACAGTCTTGCCAAAAGTGGGGTCCTTCACAATATAGACATGGGTCATCAAAATATGGATTGCAACCATCAAACCCATTTTCATTCCAAGATGCCATGTTTTTTTTAGATAAAATAAAGCAATGAAAGTTTGAACCAAAGCAAGTTAGCTTAAATCCCAAACTAACTCAAATACACCAAATTGTTCCCCGGCAACGGCGCCATTTTTGATAACGTCCAAATACACTCCTCAAAGAGAAAGTGTACACGGTCGTATGCAATATATTTACCCAACTATGAGTCGGGGTCGATCCCACAGGGAACAATATGCTAGGCGATTAAGAAAGTAAGGAACTTTCACCAACTAAGCTAAAGCCAAACGATAAATGATATTTTGGGTTTTTGGAGAAAGATTATAACTAATGCGGAAATGTAAACTAACCTAGAAAGCAAGTAAAATGATCAATGGCCACAAGCATGGATAATAGGAGATTACACTCAAGTAACGATCCAATGTATTTTATGATATTAAAACTAAGAACGAGGTTATGTTAATAGATAATGATTTCTAAAATCTCATTGAAAGTCTTCCAACCAAATCAATGAATTTCACTCTAAGCTTTTCCAAGCCTTAGAGTGTGATATTAGGCACAATCAATTTAACCTCAAGTAACTATCCTCTTCCGAGCTCAAGTTATTAGATGGGTTTAATGACCCAAATTCTTGTTAATTAATCTTTCCCAACCTAGATTTCCTCTTCCAAGCTCAATCTAAGTAAATGGGTGAGTCCTAGGGTTAGCTAATCCCTTTGGAAACATTCAAGAACGAGATTAATTAAAGAAACAATAACTCACTTCATTAGGAATAAAAATCATTCAATACATAAGCATAACAAGAGTTTCAAACCAAACTTTAATCAAGAATATTTTCATAAACAAGATTCAAGTAATGGAATAAATACTACACACTAAAATATTCAATACAAAACAAGGAATTGAAGAAAGGTTTAAGAATTATCTCATTAAAGTGCTCCAATCTTCTCTTCCAATGGTGTAGGTTTCCCTAGCCTCCAAAACTTGCAAAATGACCAAAGATAAAAATGTTTTGTTGCCCTAAGCCTCTCTTTTATGCCCAGATTTTTCCAAGTCCAAACAATGACAAAATAAACCCCAAAGTTTCAGTTTTGCAAATCTGTCCCGTTTTTGCAAAACTGTCCAGTTTTGACAGTTTTGCAAAAATGTCCAGTTTGGCCTCTTTTTGACTTTCTTTTCACTTGGTTTCTTCCGATCACTTCTAAATCACATAAAACTGGATAGAGCACCAATATCTCATAAATCAGCCGAGGTGCAGCATCTGCGACACAGGATGCGACTCGCGGGTTCCACATGCGAATCGCATGTGGTGTTGCATCATTGTCTTATTTTATTTGGCCATTCTCTGTCAACAGATGTTGCACCACCTGCGACTCGCATGCAGTACCTGCGATTCGCAGGTGGTGCTCTGGTTCACTTCAGCTATCTTGGCTTGTTTTGCTCTATTTTGTTCCATTTTGCTCTTTTATGCTCTCCGGGCATCTTTTCCTACAAAACAACATAAAAACACAAAAAGTAACAACAAAAGTGCTTAAAGAGTCACAAAAACTTAAGGAATTAGCATCGAATATCGCGTAATTTCACGACTCATCAATTGCCCTTCATTGTTTACAAAATAAACAATGAAGAAATTGCACGAACTGCCCTTCAAATGGACTGGTTTCCTTTCAATGTGTGTGTGTTAATGGAGGAAGAAAATGGGTTGAATGTATGTGTGTTAATGGAGGAAGAAAATGGGTTGAATGTATGTGTGTTAATGGAGGAAGAAAATGGGTTGGTTGATTTCTTGAAAAGATATGTATGATTGATGATGAAATTGAATGTGTGTGTGTTAATGGATGGAGAAAATGGGTTGAATGTGTGTGTGTTAATGGAGGAAGAAAATGGGTTGAATGTGTGTGTGTTAATGGAGGAAGAATATGGGTAGGTTGATTTGTTGAAAATAAGTTTTTTATAATTGATGATGAAATTGAATATGTGTATGTTAATGGAGGAAAATTGGTTGATTGATTTCTTGAAATGATGAAGAAGAAGAAGAAGAAGAAGAAGAAGAAGACGACGACGATGTAGCAGTGACGTGGCACTGACGTGGCGCCAATGTGGCGGAGAGTGTGCAATACTCTCCACTGTGCAACTGGGCATCAAATTTTGATTGTGCCATATCAGCCAAAAAAAGTACAAAAATACAGAAAAAAAATAAGGCCAGGGGGGTAATAGGTCGCCGGCAAAGGTTGGGTGCGTCATAATTAATCCGAGTATACGTTGGGGGGGGGGGGGGGGGTTTATGTATTTTCCCTTTAAAATTATATGAAATGTAATATGGACCAACATAGTAAATAATTAAATATCTTAAGAAGTTTGAAAAAAATATAGTCACATATAAATTATCTGACTTCCCGAATAGTCTAACATAAAATGAAATCAAAAAAATATCTAAATACAAAATCGTGCGCCGAAGCACTAATACGAAATGATAATGTTTTGGGCTAAGTGCGCTCACGAGTTGTGTTGGGATCATACTTTGAACACATAAAAGTGATTGGGAAAAGGACACTGTGTGTCCAACCGGCCCAAACTAATCCCACATTTGGCCAATGTTTGGGCTTAATATCACCAGAAGTTCACTCGGCCCAAACTAATTCCACCCCGTAGCCCAGCGGTTGAAAGCCCACGCCTAACGTCTTTATTTCCATTAAGCTAAGGGAAAAGGGTAGAATTGGGGTTTCCATCATCGACGTCTTCTCTTTTCAACATAACTGAAAGGGGTTTCGTCATTATCTCCTATTTTTAAGCTCGATTATGTTCGAAATTGACACGTTCTCTTCGGATAATAATGCCTATTTCCATTAAGTTGTATCTATTTTGTGTATATACACATTGTATTGTATATATTTTGTATATTGTTTGTATAGTGAACTTTGTTGTATGTATAAAACTTGAAACTAGTTTGATGTGCTCATGTATTGTGCGGCTGAGAATCTGAATCGGAGGCTATTCCTTTTTCTGACACACACAAAAGATGTGTATATAAGTTGTATATTTTTTGTGTATATATACACAATTTTGTATATATATGTATATTTTGAACCTACTCTATACAGGGCACTGTATTGATACATATTTTATACAAAAATGATACATATTATATACAAAAATGATACAATTTTCTATTCTATACAGGACACTGTGCTGATACATATTATATACACAAATGATACATATTATATACAAAAATGATACGATTTTCTATTCCATACAGGGAACTGTGCTGATACATAGTATATACACAAATGATATATATTATATACAGAAATGATACATACCTCAGTGATTCATATTTTATACAGTTTCTATACATTACAAATAGGTACTGATACATATTTTATACACAAATAATACATATTATAAACAAAAATGATTTTTACGGCTATTGTTTAGGTGTTATATAGGTTGAAGTTTCCATGTTTAAAAGTGATTGAAGGAGGAAATCGCCTTAGAGTTTTTTGCGTTTGGGTTTTTATTTGAAAATTGCCTTATTTAAGTTTTGGCTAACGGATGAGATTTGTTTAAGGAATTTTTACTTGGTGTAGCTTTTTCTAAGAGGTAATTATTGATAATAACGACCTTTTAATTTATTTATATTTAGTAGCTACAATGATTTTCTAAATTATCATTCGTAGCTATATCAAAATACATCAAGTTGGAGTGGTTTAACCCAGGTTCGAACCCAACCAACAACATTACTTTTCTTATATATTTTTTCTAGCTTCTTCTCCTTATATTTAAGTGTATTTAACTGTTTTTCGTCATATATATAATCAAGTTGGACTGGATGAAGTGGTTATTGGGCGTTGCTCTACCTCTTCCCACCCAGGTTCGAACCCAGCCAACAACATTACTTTTCTTACATATTTTTCCTATCTTCTTCTCTATGTATTTGGCCAAGTCAAATACATTAGCTACGAATTATAATTTGGCAAATGGTAGCTACGTATAGTAAGAACCTCATATAAGGTAATTATATTTGTAAGTTTGCCTCCGTTTAATGGCTACATTTTGGGTTTGGGGAAACTTGGGCCAGCGGGTGGGTTTAATTTAGGCCGAACGGCCAATTGTGTCCTTTTCCCAAAGTGATTTAGAAATGAAATTGCACGAATCGACCTTCTAATGGGCTGGTCTAGTCTTTAATTTTTGTCCCTTAGTACTTGGCATAAGTTTTTTGAGGGAAAAAATTATGCGGAACATAATTTGTGGATATTATAATACGAAAATATAAACTTATGCCGCGACTATCACAAAACAGGGGCAAAAGTGCGACCCGTTTAAACAATCAACTTGCGCAGAAAACGTGATGGACAGCTCCAACAATGACTTGGTGAGAATATCAGCCAATTAATTGCATATTTGCAGTGCTAGAAAAATTGTACCTTAATCATAATGACCCATCTCCTTATCTGGTGGGGGATGAAATAACAATTAATTTCAATCTGCTCACTGTGTTCATAAAGAAATTGAATTATACATAATATTTAACGCAACTTAATTATCAAAAATTTCATAAATTTTTTGAATTACACACAGTATTTAAAGCAGCCTAATTATCACAAAAGAGCATTAGCTTGAACATATAGTCACGATTTCAGTCCCCGCTGAAGCAATTGTGTCCAGTCTCCATTCATAAATAAGAATTGGTGCAGAAAATAGGCTGGCTTTTTAGACAAAATAAAAAGAATAAAATTGGATGTGTACTCTAATACCTTTAATCAAATCTTAGGTAAAGATCAATTTGAAGTAGAATATCCTGATTTTGCTAGCCATAACGAAATCGACACATGAGCGATCTATCAGACCGGGAAGAAGAGAAAGAAAGGTCAATCTCCGAAAGGCCTTCGCAAAGCTGAGCTTTGATCCTCCCATCCCTTTCAAAAGCCGTTTTAACTAAATGAATTTGATCCAAAATAAGTGTTACTTTAGAAACCAATAAAACGTTAACTATTTTAATCCAAATCTGTTTTTCTCTAATATCTAATAGATAATCTGTATAATTTTCTTAAAAGTCTCTTATTTACTCATTTTAGAAAGATAAAAAGTAATTTATTTTATTTTTAAAAGAGAACAATTTCCTTAACGTAGTAACTTTTCATAATTATTACTGTAAATAATTTTCTCAATCACAATGTCAAAACTTTAAAGGAAAATTATGTGACATGGCAAACATTTAGATTGTATTTACGAAACCTAACTACTGTATTTATGACACGTAGCTATCAACGTTGTGCTAATAGGTTTTAGCTGATGTAGCTGATACTGCATAATACAACCCATACCCACCTAATACAACTGAGTTGACACCCATTTGATACAGTTGATACCTGACTAACACAACTCTTTTGTGTAGTACAATAATTGTAAATACCTTTTGTATATATGCTAAGGGATTGTTTGGTAACTTGTTAGGAGTAAGTTATTCATGTATTAAATATCCTGCTAAAGTAATATAGTGTTTGGTAGCTAGTTATGATGTGAGTTATCCATATATAAAATTAGTACGGTGTTTGATTTGTAATTTAGAAACCCGCATTAACTAATATATGTATAAATTACGAGAGAATAAATATATTATTTTATATAGAGCAAAATGTGAAATAGCTAATACATAAATAATTAAACCCTGCATAAATTCCCTCATAACTAATTTATATATTACTAATTCCTGCATAACTCTAACAACCTAGGTCTCACTATATTTATCTCTCTCCTACCTTCAATTTTTTAACTTGAATACTTTGATAGATAAAAGCAAAAAAATGAATAGAAAATTTGGGGGAGGGAAGAAACCAACAGGAACTCCATCAATGGGTTGGTCAACTGTGGTTGTGGTTGTTTCTCTGCTTGCTGGTGCCTCCCTTGTCCACAATTTTGTCAAACCTGATTTGGTAACTCCCCTTATCCCACTTTCACTTTTATTTTGAAACCCCTAATTAGCAGAATGAGATTTGGGTGTTTTATTTTAAGGGGTCATTTGGTACCTGGTTAGCGATATGCAGATACTAATAATACATGGATTTATTTTATGTAGGTGTTAGTTATTCATGTATTTGTTATTTCACCTTTTGCCATGTATAAATAATAATAGGTTCCCTCATAACTTATATATGTATTAGTTAATGCGGGTTTTTAAATTGCAAAGCAAACACTGTACTAATTTTATACATGAATTACTCACCTCATAACTAGCTACCAAATACAGTGTTTCTTATGCAAGATTAATACATGAATAAATTATTCCTAACCAGCTACCAAACAACCCCTAAGTGTTTACCTAGCAAGGGCGGATAGCGTGATTATATGTTTGATAAAATGCCCCTTCAAATTTGCGGCTATCTAATGGTGGTGCCAGTTTAAAGACATTTGTGCTATCTCTTAACTATGCTTAGTTATAAAATGGAACTTTTATGCAGTACATTATGTATGAGTACACAAGTTCCCCTATGCTGAACTGTGATTCGAATTTAACTGAATGATGCAAAAATGAGATCGACAGTGCAGTCTACAATAAAAAAAATTCTAGTTTACATGAAATTTAGGTGTGCTAATAGGCATGCTTTCTAGCAATTGAGAGGAGTTTGTGTCTTTTCTCCTATGTCTTTTACCTGTCTGATATAATGCCCTTTGAATTTGTGGCTGAAACAAACTGGATAAAATTTATCTGTTAAATAGAACAGATAGGATATATTGATTCAATGAACGAAATTACAATAACTGGAATAAAAATAGCAATAGAACAGTAATAACCCAAGTACATATCGCAAGTGAACAAGGCGATCCTACTGAGTTAGGCTATACATCAGGATATCGTCGAATACGACTAACACAAAGCGCAGGAGGTATGGCTTGAATACCTCGTTCGTTGTACCCTGGAACGTCGGCAGGGCATTAATACCTGTCATATATGCAAAATGCTATTTTTGCGACATCTGCTGGCCTAGCCCTGATCTTATGGTATCCAGATGGTAAATCAAGCGTTGAAAAATAGATGGCTCCATATAATTTTTTGAATAACTCATCGATGGTTGGAATTGAAAATTTGCCTCACAGTGATGGCATTGAGAGCCCTATAGTCAACACAGAACCTTTAAGTACCATCCTTCTTCTGGACTAGTAACACTGGAGAGGAGAATGGGCTCGTGCTAGCCATGATGTCAGCGACCAGCTGCTCCATGACTTGTTTCTGGAAGTGGAGGTATTGATAAGGCTCGACATTGACCGGTTCTGCTCCTGGGTTATAATGAATTGCATGATCCTGTGGCCTGGATGGAGGTAACCCTGTGGCTTTTGAAACACATTGGCAAATCTTCTAGGATAGCAAGCAAGTCTAGATCACGGCTCAGTAGGAGTCGGATCTGCTTGAACTATCTGTAGGCAATAATATGAAGACATAACATCAGTAGCTGAATTTTGCCGAAAGCTATGCAATTGGACTGGTTATAGTTGGAATGTCCCCTTTCCAACTTATGGTCGTCCGTTGCAAATTGAACTCAAGTAGGCGATCTGCATAGTCAGTCACTGTCTTTCCCAACGTAGAGAGCCATGAAGCCCCTAGGATCACAGGTCCGCCATGCGTAGGGAGAACATACAGGTCAATGATAAGACTACACCCAGGAATGGTGAGAGCAATTTAGTGTTCAATCCCTTCGCATCTGATACCTTGAACGATGTCCACCATAACTGGAAAACTCGAAATGGAATCAATAGACAGCTGAAGAAACTTAGCCACCCTACTCTGGACAAAGTTATGGTCAGTACCTCTATCCACCAAGATTTGGACTGGAGAGCCATTCACATGACTGAGAAACCGAAGTGTAGAAGATGAAATTCCTCCCGCCAAAGCATAATACGGATAGCAGATTGCTCTTGGACTTCCAGATACTGCAAATCTTCTGCTAAGAGGTCGTCGGAGACAAATGGCTCTGGCAAGGCAGGGTCAATATCAGAGCCACAATGAGAAAAAGTAGTTGAGGCGGGAACTTACATTTATGATCGGCAGTGTAGTTCTCCTCACTATAGTAACATAACCCGCTCTCACGCTGGCTTTGGATCTCAGCATGAGTGAGTTGTTTAAGGGGTGGTCGATTTGGTGCTTGAGGTGAGTCTGTGGTAGCGGTGAACGAGGCGGAGGGATTTTGAAATGGGGATTGACTTGGGGTCCGGTAAAGGGGAGCCCCTTTATTAGCAAAAACGGGTCAGACCGGACCCTTTTCTGCCTGGATCCAGCGCTCATGGATATTTGCCAACTTAAATGCTTCTTTGGACGTAGTGATCCATGACCGAGAACTAAGTTTCTAATATCCTCTCTCAGTCCAGAAATAAAGTGTCTTACTATAAGTGCATCGGATTTATTATTCGTTTTGTTGGTGATGACTTCATATCTGCTCTGTAGCTCCGGGACAGTGGTTACCTGGAACTTCGCCAATTGGCCTTCAGCAGACTTGAGCCCCTTTGGCTGATAACGGATGTTCACCTTCTCATCAAAGTGTTCCCCAGCTGTTTGTTCAAAAACAGCCACCGCCCACCGATACCATTCTACAGCTTCTCCATCGAAGTAGAACTAAGCGAGAGATAACTTGTGGGTTTCTGCAATTTCGTAGAATTCGAAATAGCGCTCGACTTGGGATATCCATGCTTTCAGGGTTCTCATCACGGAATCTTCCCAGTTCCACAGGCGCTAGTTTTTGACGGAGAATTGGCGTCGCGGGCATATGGTCGTCACTTCTTTCCATTGGCGATGGCGGTCTACCTCCATTGTTGGATCTCAATGGTGAGGGGTTGTCAGCACCTTTTTGCCAACCACCTCCCATGACATACATTGAGTATCAGCAATATCCTTGGAATATGAATCCTGAACCTTAACTGATATACTGTTGAGAGCCTCCACTAAAGACCTCTGGATGAAAGCACCAATGAATCAGCTGGATAACAAAACTCTCTTAAATAGAACGGATTGGATACATTAGTTCAATGAACAAAGTTACAATAATTGGAATGGAAGATAGCAATAGAACAGTAAGAAATCACTGAGAAGAAGAAAGGGGATGAGGAGAATTACAGAGATAAGATGAGTAGGTAGAAACTTAATGCAACAATACCCTGAATCTGTTATGCACACTCATAGCTGTTTATAACAAACTCCACATCCTTCACACCCTGCACACAACACACGCTTCCCTTCACGTTTTGGTTACCCTGTCTTTACAATAAAATCAGCTCATCTTTTAGATGGATATTCTTATCCGCCGTGTCTGCCATATTGTCCTCCGTGTCACCACTTGGATTCATGACAGTGGCTATCTAATGAATAGTCCCAATTGAGAAATTTTAACTACTAATAATAGTGTTTCATCTCTAAATGCACACAACTTGACCTCTTTCGTAAGGCAACAAAAAGTTGAGTAATTTTTTGGGTATATGATGTCTGAGGAAAAAAGGTTTTTTCTACATTGGAATGTCACTAGCTTGGGATTTAAGGATGAAAAATTGATATTGACACTTTAGTCTGCACTATAAAGATATCTAACCTTATTGAATCTAGGTGATGAGTTACAAGAAAAATATCCGCTTATACAAGTGGTATGCTTGTTTCGGTGACATTACTACAACTTGAAATATCACTTATTCTATCTTTTGTCGCGAATTGCAGAACCAGAATGAGAGCATATCTTAATGATAATGCAGTTTACATGATTGTATGAGATAACTTTGTGTCTTTTCCAAAATGATATTTGGAACAATGTGAGTTGATCTTACTCTTTGTAAGAACTTACTTATTTCCTAGAGTTTTACGGCCCACAAAAAAAACAAAAAAAGATCAAAAGAACCATGTAGATTTTCAAGTATGTAGGCATTAGCATCTGAACAGTCATCTTTAAACTTATGTTTTTATCGATAACTAGTCAAATATTCCAATTACAATCATGGGAGCTTAGACATAAAATATGGTGTCTTGTGTTGTAAATATGCATTGATCTTAAAAATGCCCATTAGCAGGGTTCTCCATCATATCTGACTATTCTTTTAAAGTTCATAATCAGACACTAGAAGTACTTAACGGATATCATGTTTGCTAACATAATTTGATTCTTAAAACAGATCCATTATGTGATTAGACTTTTGAAACAGGAGGAGGTTGTTCAATACATTAAAAAATGGTTTGCAAATTTTAAGTTGAAACAAGCTTAAAATGTGTTCTGAAGATTCCTTCAAGAACATAAAGATACTTGACAAAACCTTAAGCTTTTACAGCCTATAACTGTTACATTTTAATCATACACGGACTTATGAAAGAAAATTTATCATAACGACTCATTTCTTCATCCCCTATTTCGTCCCAACAATGTGGTGAAAGGATGAGTCTTTAGGTATTGAGTCCAAAAATCTAAAAGAAGTGAAAATATCTTACTCTGTTGCCTGTCCTATACAAATGTTTAGAAGAATTCATCGTTTGTAACGGACTAAAAGCCAAAAGGTTACCGTAGGCAAATAGTAACAAAAGGTTATTTCGTACTTCTATATCTATATTTAGTCATCCAAGGATTAGCGTGCATTATATTGCTATTTTTGTATTTCTGATGTTTATGAGTATCCTTCTAAGAGGAGGAGAAGATTTGAATTGGGTATTGGGTTGGGGTCCGTCTGGCAAATATGAGAAGATAAGTTACACGGAGAATGAATGCAGAAATTCATAAACATGAGATATACACGGTAGTTATTTCCCTTCTTTATTGACCTTGTATTATTTTGTTTTAAATTTCTTTTTAACTGCTATTTGGATTGTGAGTTTTCGTTTAAACAAAAGTAGAGAAAAATATATTACTAGATGTATTGAGACTTGGTTAAATGGCTAGTCACTTTACTGAAAGCAGAAAAAATAAGGTGGCCTCTTCTGGATGTTAAATTCACAAAAGATTCATTTCAATAAATGAAGCTGAAACTCTAGCAACGACCAAAGACTAAGGGACTAGTTCATGGATAATTGGCGAAAGCCTCCCTTATATTGGGCAAGAGTTTAGTCGATATGATGGCTAAAAACAATATCCCAGTGCTACGAGTTTCAAAAAAAAATAAAAAATCCTAAGTATATCTTGTTAGTTGAAATTCTTTTTAAGACTGTTTATTGTTGTAAGGCTTTGACAGGCACATAACATTTTGGTGTAAGCCGGGTTGAGGTTATTATGTGAAATATCTTGGTATCAGTTACTTGTGATCTTCTAGGAATGATTTATCTTGTATTTACTCGATTGACCCTCTTTTGTAGAAGCTCATAATTTCTCTCTTTACTTCCTCCTAGTAGCTCCTTTTCCTATTGGTTTCAGACTCTTTTCTTATCTTGTAACATTTGATCTATTGTTGAAATTGCAGACTCTACCCCCTGTAGACAGCATAGATGGAATCAAGCAGAAAGATGCGGAGAAGCAATAATCTTTTATTTCTATTCATTTAAGTTTGATGAAAATCATGAAATGGAGTAGCTATTAACAATAGCGCGCGCACACCCCTCTCTTTCTCGCAGGACTGAGTTTTAGCACTTGAAGCTAAATGATGTTGCACATGTGAGATGATTTGAGTTCGGATTCACTGATTATTATGTTTTCTTGGACAGTCCAGTTCTTAGTTGTTCTTTCCCTTGTATTTCACAGTTGTTCCTAGTAGCGGATAAACCAAGTTTAGTGTTTCGTGTTTTACTAGGTTGTGCTTTGTGCATGTACGACTTCGTTGTCTGTCAATTGACCAAGAGACTGTAGCTCATTTGAAATGAAGTTCTCTTACCCAAAAGAACAAGAAGAAAATTATCCATGATTATGGTTCTGATGGCTTTTGAATATTGATGTTGCTGAGACTCTCTTAGATCTAAATATACATCTTCTAATGAAGTGCCAAAGCTAACTGAGTCCAAATGGTTCATCCATCCAAAGGGCCCCAGCCATCTGCTGAACTTACGGGGTCATTGTCACTTATGCGTTTGTACTGGTCTTTAATTTTTGGCCCTCGTAGTAATAACTTTTTTGCAGATTCATTAACTGACTATACTTGCGAAACATACGAAGGTTGTTTAAAACATTAAACAATGGTTTGAAAGTTTATAGTTAAAACAAGCTTAAGTTAGTCAGTCATATTATGCTAAAGAAAATGTGTCCTGGAGATTCCTGCAATAACATAAAGATATACAGACTTGTGGGTTTTCTATTTATGAGCGTACCATGGAACCTTGTGGTCTGGCCCTTTTCCGGACTCCGCGCGCACCGACTCTATCGTAATGACTATTTTTTCATCCCCTATTTCCTCCCAGCCACATGGTGAAAGGATGAGTTTTTGGTATAATATGGTGTGAATTTATGGAGTCCGATAAACCAAAAGAATTGAAAATATCGAACTGTGTTGCCTGTCTTATTTAAGATGTTAAAGGAACTCACATTTTTTTTTTTGATGAAAGGTAAGAAGAACCTCATCATTCGTAACATAAACTAAAAAGCTACCTTAAGCAAATTGGTAATAAGAAGTTATTTTTTTCCTTCTATATCTATATTTAATCATTCAGGGATTAGAAGTTATGTTCCCAGTTTTGTTTTTATGATATTTAGAAGTATACTTCTAAGAGGAAGAAGAAGATTTGATATGTTTGGTTTGAGATCTGGCGAATATGAGAAGTTACAGGAAAGATAAAAATATGAGAAGTTACGGGAAAGATCAATGCACAAAGCTATAAAGATGAAATGCAAATACCTATTTCCCTTCTTTATTGACATAGTATCTTTTTGCTTTAAATTTCTTTTTGACTTGAGTAAATGCCTGATCATGAACTGAAAGTCTGAAAGCAGAATGGATATGGTGGCCTCTTAAAAATTTTAGATCACAAAAGATATTATTTCAATAAATGAAGCTACATAACATATTTCCTGACACATCCTATAGCAACGACCAGATACTGAGGGACTACATCCTTAGTTAATTGGCAAAACCTCCCTTATACTAAGCGAGAGTTTAGTTGATATTATGGCCAAAAACAATATCCTAAGTATATCTTGCTAGTTGAAATTCTTTTTAAGACTGTTTATGGTTCTGGGGTCTATTATACAAGAAATGGGGATATTGATGATGACGTCACACATCGTATTGGTTCAGGGTAGATGAAATGGAGGATCGCTTCAGGAGTGCTGTCCACCGGAACTTAAAGGCAAGTTCCACAAAGTGATGGTGAGACCGTCTTTGATGTATGGAACGGAGAGTTGGCCAGTCAAGAACTCTCACGTTCAGAAGATGAAAGTTGCGGAAATGAAAATGTTGCGATGGATGTGTGGGCACACAAGAAGGGATAAAATTAGGAATGAAGATATTCGGGATAAGGTGGGGGTGACATCAGTGGAGGACAAGATGCGAGAAGCGATACTGAGATGGTTTGGGCATGTGAAGAGGAGGGACATAGATGCCCCAGTGCGGAGGTGTCAGAGGTTGGCTATGGACGGTTTCAGAAGAGGTAGGCCGAAGAAGTATTGGGGAGAGGTGATTAGACAGGACTTGGCGCAGTTCTGCTTACCGAGGACATGACCTTGGATAGGAGGTTATGGAGGACTCAGATTAAATTAGAAGGCTAGTAGGTAGTCCCGCTTATCTTTTCGTACAAGTAGTCGCAGCTTTTTTTATAGTTTATTGTCCTTTGATTCCTACTACTATCTGTTGTTTCTTGTACTTTGATTATCTTATTTATCTGTGATAGATACTGTCTTCTTTTTAGACTGCTTGATCATGACTTTTTTCGCTTTCGTTAGTTTCATTTTCATACTGCTTTGATCAGGTTATCCTTATCTAACCTTTTTTCGTTATGTTTTCTCTTGAGCCGAGCGTCTTTCAGAAATAGCCTCCCCAGACCCCACATTGTGGGATTTAACTAGGATGTTGTTGTTGTCGTTGTGTAAGGCTTTGACAGGTACATAACATTTTGGTGTAAGACGGGTTTGAGGGTATTATATGAAATATCTTGGTATCAGTTACTTGTGATCTTCTAGGAATGATTTATCTTGTATTTACTCGATTGACCCTCTTTTGTAGAAGCTCATAATTTCTCTCGTTACTTCCTCGTAGTAGCTCCTTTTCCTCTTGGTTTCAGACTCTTTTTGTATGCTTGTAACATTTGATCTATTGTTACAATCGCAGACTCTGCCCCCACTAGAAAGCGCAGATGGAATCAAGCAGAAAGATGCAGAGAAGCAACAATCTTTCATTTCTATTCATTTAAGTTTGATGAAAATCACTGTTACCATTCTAAAAAAAAAAGTTTGATGAAAATCATGAAATGGAGTAGCTATTACTAACAAATAGGAACCCCACCGGGCCATCCTTTGTGTTGGATAGAGTTTTAGCAGTTGAAGCTAAATGATGTTGCACATGTGACATGATTTGAGTTCGGATTCACTGATTATTATGCTTTCTTGGACAGACCATTTCTTAGTTGTTCTTTCCTTTGTATTTTGCAGTTGTTCCTAGTAGCACATAAACCAAGTTTAGTGTTTCGTGTTTTACTAGGTTGTGCTTTGTGCGTGTACGTCTTCTGCTTTCTGTCCATTGACCGAAGTGACTGTAGCTCCTTTGAAATGATGTCTCTTACCCATAAAAAGAAGAAGAAAATTACCCATGATTATGGTTCTGATGGATTTTGAATTTTGATGTTCATTGGATTCTATCATTGCGGAAAGGATCAAAATAACCCATCTACAAAACGAAATATTTTAGTTCTATTATTCATTATGCTTTTGGGGTCATTAAATTATCGTTAGCAAATCATCTCGTACTTGCTTTTTTATCCTAACGTAGCTCCAACATGAAATGTAATTAAAGGTAAATTTTTTAATCTCAGTTAATCATATAGGACCGTGTGAAATGCACATATTCCAAGTTGATGCTTGTTAAAATCAAGGATAACTACACGATTTGCTAATGGAAAAGAGATAAAATTAAGAAAATTTTGTATAGTGAAAAAGTAAATTTAAGCCTTCTACCTTTGATCATTTTATGACCACTGATCATGCTTTGTATTATCAAATTCAATAGACTCCCTATTCTTATTTCATAGTAATGCAATTTTAGTCTTTATATTCAATTTGTAGTTGGATGTCTTACGATATTGTGTTAGAAATAAGGATAACTACATGACATAGCTAACTCTACTACATATTTCTATTTAGTAGCTATAGTTTAAAATAATTACATCTCATAACAATAATAATATGTTAAATACAACTTATAGCTATATATATACACACAAAGTAGAATACCCTATCATCACATTATTCACTTCCAACTCAACCCTCCCATCTCTCTCTCTTTCATCTTCTCCCATTACTCTGCCGCCGGCCACCACGAAACTGCCGGAGCTCCGGCGAAACAGATCTAAACCAGATTTCGGCGTCTTCTCCGCACAGTCACGCCGGAAGTTGCTTCTTCTCCCTTTCCCCTCTTCGATGTCATCTTCTCCGGCACAACGGAGCAACCTTCTTCTCATTTTCCCTTCTCCGGCGTCTTCTTCACCTTTGATCGGAAAATACATTATTTCTTCAAATTTTTCATATCTGATTGAAATTTTTCAGATCTGAAGGTGACGGTGATGATAATGGAGAAAAGAAGGAGAAGGAGAAGAAGGTGTACACAGATCTGATCGAAATTTTTGATCGGAATTTTTTTTCCAGATCTGTATATACATATTTTTCGGAAGTTCTTTTTCCAAATCTGTGTATACATACACTGTATACAATATTTTTCGTGTTTTTCGAAGAAATATTTTTGTATACAAATGAATAGAGTGAATTTACGCCTGTATACAAATGAATACAATCAATTTTATTTTTTTTATTCAATATTTGAGTGTATTCGTTATTTTTTTGGTGTACATATGTTGTATACAGTGTTTTTCGCCTGTTTTTGTTAATTTTTTTGGTGTATCTATATTGTGTACGCCTGTATTTGTTGTATACATACCAAAAAATATGGTGTTTGTTAATTTTTTGTGTATATACGTTTTTATGTCTTCATTTTTTACTCGCTGTATTTATGAATACAGTAAGCCAATTTATGAATACATATAGTCATTTTCATGAATACAGTGAAAAAATAGGATTTTTTTTGTTGTATTCATGAATACAACGAAAATAAAAAACGAATACAGTGAAAAGAACGTATACAACCGTTGGCAGCTGGGTTGTTGCTACAAAATGTAAATATTGAAACATTTCCTATGTGGCTTGATTAAAACCCAAATGTTTGTCATTTATGTAGTTTGCCCAAGAAATAATAAGGAATAACTACATGGCATAACTAACTCTACTACATATTTATATTTAGTAGCAATAGTTTAAAATAACTATATTCCATAGCTAATAATAATATGTTAAATACAACTTATAGCTATATATATACAAAGTAGAATACCCCATTATCACATTATTCACTTCCAACCCAATCCTCCTACCTCTCTCTCTCCCATCTTCCCCCGCTGCTCCGCCGCCGGCCACCACGAAACTACCGGAGCTCCGGCAAAATGGAAAGCAATTAAAAAAAAAAAAAAGTGATGCTGCCATGGCAGCATAGCCAGAAAGGAAAGCAAGAAGTGACGCGAGAAGACTGACGCCGCCATGGCTGCATAGCCAGAAAGGAAAGCAAGTAATCATCACCACCTATTTACAACACATCTGTATCAGCACAAAGAGAGGACGCCGGAAAAGAAAAAAAACTTAGATCTACGCTGGAAAAGAAAAAAAAAACTCAGGTCTAAGCCAGAAAAGAAAAAAAAGCTCAGATCTAACGGAAGTACTTCCTTTTTGTTGTATACATATAGTGTATACAGTGTCATATCTGGATTTTGAAATGTATACAAATGAATACAGTGAACTTTTTGAAGTGTATACAAATGTCAGACGTTGTTGTATTCGCCGGAATTTTTTTCCGATCAGACTGGGAAACGTCCAAATTTTCGTTGTATTTGTTGTATATTTACCGTGTATACAATGTTTTTCGCTTGTATTGTTGTATACATATAGGAAAATATGGCGTATTTGTTAATTTTTTGGTGTATCTATGATGTATACAGTGTTTTTTTCTTGTATTTGTTGTATTCATATCGAAAAATATGGTGAATACAATATAAAAGTAGCTACAATGAATACAGTTGAGTTGAATACATTTAAAGTGAATACAAAATTCAACAAATTTTAATGATTGTATTCATGAATACAACGACATGAATATAATAAGCAATTGATGTAAATAGGTAAAATGTAGCTAAAAAGCAAAAATAAGGCTTCCAAGTTAGTCATTTATAAAATTTCCCAAATAATAACCCTTGTGGGCTCTTATAGTTCATATAGCAGTCTTTAATGTATGTTTTAAGGATTCGAAATTGTATTTGGTAACCGGAGAAAATGGGAGTATCCCACTTCTAGAGTTTGGGCACATAATTTTTTGGAAATTAAATTATTTTCTATTTGTTTCGATCATATTCGGACAATAAAGTTGTAATACCCCGTACCTTTAACCTAAGCTTTGACCATGATCCTAGACTTAGAAAACCAGATAAAGAATGTGGGAATTTGAAATTTCCTCTTCAGTTGTAAGATGGGGGTTTACGCCCATGAACAGTGACCATATTTCAGTATACGCCCCGTATTTCAAGCCGTAAACTGGTACCAAAGATTTCTGAGCATTCTGGAATTTGGCATTTGGAGGTTACATTGTTAAATACAGACCGTATTTTGAAATACGGCCCGTATTTCAAAATTTATTTGGAATTTGGGAAAACTTCGTTGATGAAAGTTGTCAAGCTTTGAATTACCTTTCCAACGGTATACTATGAGGGGTCAAACGGACATCTGTGCAAAGAGTTATGGCCATTTTACTGAAGAGTGGCAGTGCAGTCCACACAGAATACGGACCGTATTTCAAAATACGGCCAGTATTTTACTGGGAGTAAAATTTAATTTTCCAGAATAGTATATATTCGTCCATATCAGTTCAAATCATTTTTTTTTTCATTCCTTCAAGCCCTAGAACGACCTCCTACCCTCTCTCATCATCAAGAACACCAATGTAAGCCTATTCTAATCATTCCAAGTCAATTCTAATATATATCCTTGTAATCTAAACAAGAAATCATCATTCCTAATATAGGGTTTTCAAGAAAACTCATCTCAAGGTTCAAGATTCAAGATTTTGGAAATCTTCTTCAAAGTTCAAGTCTTTAATTCAAGTTTTGGAGCATTACCAGGTGTGTAGAGTTGCTATCTACGTGTGGGAACATCATTGTTCTTCTCCACGCCTCTTCTTCTATAAAAGTATGAAGCTTTACAAAAAAACTAGGATTTTTAACCATGTTCATGATAACCCTAGGTCCATGTCCCATGATTATATTATGTATTGAATTATTATTAATTCTTCATTGAGTTCTTGATATTTCATTATGATTATTGAGAATCCGTCCGAAATCCATGAAAACCCATACTTTGCATCCCATGGGTTCCTACATGCAAGTTATGAATCATTATGTTATTTTCAAGAAAACACTCTAAATGATTTACACGTTTTCATGCAAGTATATTATGTAACTATATTGTTCAAACCCATGTTTTACAAGCTATTTGATATGAAACCGTGTTTATGTTATATCACTTCAGAACATGTTTACAAGTTATTTCATGACACAATGTTACAAGTCATTTCATGAAACCATGTTACAAGTTAATTGTTACACTCCGTATTTTCAGAACATGAGCATGACGTGTACATCACCATAGTAATGGAGTGTCGGAGACGTCTCATGCCGTTTGGGGAGGTACAAGTCATGGGAAATATGTAACAACGAAGAAAAAGGGTGAATTACGATCTCGTAAGTCGTAATCGGGAAAGAGTATTTTGAAACACGAGAACATGGTCATTATTAGTATAATAAGTGATAAATATCATGTATGGAGGGTTTCGGATTATTTCGAGATCGAGCAAATTGAAGAAAATAAGTTCGACGAAAAATTGAGAAATGCTGGGCGGATTTTTAGTCAAATTTGGAGGCGCATATCTCCTAGTATATATGGAGTTTTAAGGTGTTTCAAAATTCTAAAATGAAGTTCGTCGAGTCTAGTTTGTAATGCAACAAACCGCTCGTCGATAAGACGTCGGAGTAGAGAATTATAGACGTTACAAACTGAACTGCCGACGCAGAAACAGCACTGCTACAGTACCGCAACAGTACCGCAACAGTGACGCCGACTTTTGGCCACTTATAAAAGGGATTAAAATCCCATTTTTCATCCAAAAACCTTCCAAAATTTTCCAGAAAATTCAGCCCACAAAGGGGCCTCTTACATCACTTAAAAGAGAGGATTTTGAGCAAATTTCAAATCACGAAATACTAATCGAGTTCCGGGCAACGCGTAGACGCGATTATATTTGCGTTTTGCATTGAAGTGAGTTTGAAAATAAGTGGATGATGAAGATTTGGCTACCTTTATAAAAATAAGGTATGAATCATTAAATCTCTCTCTTTATCAACCTTGATTAAGGAATATTTGCAAGAATAAAGTTATAGTTGTTATGTTGATGTTGTAAATTTATGGATTGGAATTTTGAAGGGAATTTTGAATGAAAATATATATATATATTAATCTTGTTGGATGTTGAGGAGGTTGTTATTGATGTTGTGGTATTAATTTCGGCTTCTTTATGAAAAATAAATTTATTAAATGGTCGTATCATAAGTTGGTTGGTTGAGAAACTATTGGAGGAATGAATGTGATCCTAATATGGTTTCTTGTGATTATAAGAATAAATTTGTTAACGTAGATTACTAGTGTAGTTTATGAATTTGAGAGAAATGAAATGTGATGTAATTATTCTTGTTGGATTTGAAAGAATTCGGGTAGTGTATGTGTTGGTTGGGCCGTTTGAAATGTTGTGTGGATGTTGAAGTATTCTTGAATATTGTTGAATGGTTTTGGAGTAGTATTTGAATATGTAAACAATTATGAATTAAATACAAATGAAATGTTGTTGAATTATGTAAAAGGAGTTACTAAGGTTGGGATGTATTTTGAAATAATTGTTGAAGTTAGAGATATGATTGTTGGTATCGTTGTTGATAATTTGGCCGAGTTGCATTCTCGGGTTTGTTGTTGTTAAAATTGGCCGAGTTGAATTCTCGGGGATGGCGCATTTACAGGGGAAATGCTGCCGAAATTTTCGTAGACAAGTGTTACTTTAAGATTTAACTTCTAAAGGCTTCTAATTAATGTATGATAAATGTGACCATTTGTAGATTTTGGAGAGTTTGGGACTTGAATTTGGAGAAGCTTAAGAAGCGGAAAAGGTATGTAAGGCTTCACCTTTCCTTCTTTTGGCATGTCGTAGACATATTAGGTTTGGATACGAGCCTCGGGGGCAATTCTATTCCTAGAAATCCGAGTTTGAATTTGACCCTTTTTCATTCAATAGAATTGAATCAAATTCTTCATGCCTTGTTGGAATAAGTGTTGAAATATCTATAACTTGCCCAAATGGAACCGAATGACACTAAGACCTTCATAAGTGACTCCATGAAGCTTAATGTATGAAATCTGTGTATGCCATCTCGACCTGACCCGAGGTGGGCCCGTAATCCCCGAGACCTATTTGTGTTGTCCTATTTGATTCATTTCCGTACCATAATTAAGGAAAACTTTTGGCTATTGCTCCGAGCTTGTTGTGATTCGTATGCATCCTCTAAAATAAGCATCTAGAAACTTCGATATAAGTATTCTGATTTGACTATTCCGATATAAATAGTCCGATACAAGTAATTGGATATGAGTGTTCCCAATTCTAAGATGAGTATCCTGATATGAACATTTTGATACAAGTAATTCGATATGAATATTCTGGTATAAGTATCTTGGTATAAGTGCTCTAATACGAATATTCTGATATGGACATGTAATTTGATATAAATAATCCGTTATGAGTATTTGATACAAAAAAATTCTAACATAAGTATTACGATACAAGTATTTGGATACCAGTATTTGATAAACGTATTCTGATACACGTATTCTGATACAAATATTCTGATAAACGTATCCTGATATGAACATTTTGATACAAGTAATTCGATATGAATATTTGGATATAAGCATTCGGATATGAATATTTTGATATACGCATTTTGATATCAGTCTTCTGGCATAAGCATTATGATAAGGGCATTCAGACAAATGTATTATGATATAAGTATTCTGACATAAGTACTCTGATATAAGTATTTGATATAAATATTCAGTTATGAGTAATCTGTAACAAATATTCTGATGGTACGTTCGATTATTTCATCGAGTCTTGATTTATGTGCCTTTGGTTTCTCACTACTCTGCTCGTGCATATGTTATGTTTTCCTTCGACGAGTCCCAGGCCGGTATGTATCGTGCGAATGGTTCGCCGAGTCCTTGTTCGAGGGCCGAGTTCCATATATGAATTCCGAAGTATGATGTGTCCGGTTCCGGGGTACTGTGGTATCCGTCCGTCCCCGGTTACCGTGTATACGGAGTATGATGTATCCGGTTCCGGAGTACTGTGGTATATGTCCTTCTCCGGTTACCGTGTGACCGGTCCTCGGGTTCTCGTGGTATCTGTCCGGTTCCCGGGGTACCGTGTATATGTATATGGAGTATGATGTGACCGATCCCCGGGTTCTCGTGGTATCTGTCCGGTTCTCGGGGTACCGTGTATCCGGTTCCCGGGTTCTCGTGGTATCTGTCCGGTTCCTGGGATACCGTGTATATGTTTTGATGTGTGACGGAGATGCTCGGAGATATGAAATCTTCTGGAGTATGACGTATTATGGCGCCAGAGACGGGAGTGGCGACCATGTTCCTGTGCCCTATGCATGACTTTGATATGCATCATTTGTGATTGAAAAGTAAGTATTCTGATATTCTACATAAGCTACTTACCTTCTGTATTTCTTCTGATATATGACGTTGACATACATGATTCTATTCACCGAGACCCTCACTCGAGGGCCGGGACACGTTATTTGCACATATTATATGTATATATGGATTGGGCCGTACGTTCCACGGCAGTATATGATATGTGTATATATATGGATTGGCTATATGAATATGTATATGGAGACATATGATGCCAGCACGTAAGGTCTGTATTTGGAAAGTAAGTGTTTTGGTACTCTGAACGATTTTTCTTAATTTCTGCACTTCTTCTGGCGTACAACATCAGTTTACATGATTTGCACTCTGAGAGATAAACACCCCGGTATTTTGACTAGTGTACACTCTCTTCGTACTGTGATTCCGATTGTGATTCTGTCTGTTATACTTTTGTACTTCTGATTCTGACTATGACTCTATTTACTGTATTCTGTCTTGCATACTCAGTACATATTCCGTACTGACCCCCTTTCTTCGGGGGCTGCGTTTCATGCCGCGCAGGTACTCCCAGATGAGTTGAAGACATTATAGAAGATGTTCCAGCGAAGATGGCAAACTCCATTTGCTCCTGGAGGACTGCCGAGTCAGAGGTATATGTGATATGGTTTCTGGTTAATGTTAGAGACTTTGCAGACAGAGTCGTGGGTATAATATGTCAGTTCTGTAAGCGGCTCCATCAGCCGATGTGTCAGCTTGTATTATAATGTGAATTCTATATAATTACAAATTTTGTTGAATTTGATAAGCAAAGAAAAAGAAAAAAAAAATCTGAGAGCCTTAATATGTATTTCATGCTTATTTGATTTAACAAGTTCGGAAAGATCATGTATGAAATAAGAGTCTGTGGGTTCACTCGGCTTCGGATGTGGGGTCGGGTGCCCATCACACCCTAGCGGAATTAGGGTGTGACAAAGTGGTATCAGAGCAGGTCTGTTCTAGGGGTTGTCTACAAAGTCGTGTCCGGTAGAGTCCTGTTTATGGTGTGAAGCGCGCCACATTCATAAACATGAGGCTACGGGGCACCTAGGGATTGTTAACCTTCCTTCTGTCATAGATCGTGCGATAGAGCCAAGCCATAGGGAAAATGAAACTCTTTCTGTGAGCCTTACATACGATGGAAAGAGGTAAGTGACGATATGGAAAGGTCACAAGGGCAAGTCTGGATATATTTGTTCTGTGACCTGAGACAGAAAGTTCTGGGTGGCCAGAATGTGATATATAGCCGTATGCTCTGTAAGATATTGTTGGTATTTGCTGCGTATAGATTACGGATGATAAGAATTTGTAAAGGTGACTATTGAAGATCAGAAAGGGTAAAATGGTAATTGTAAAAGAAAGGACGTATTACGAACGTGCCTCGGAATCTGTAAGACCTCGACTAGCCCCAAATCATGTAATAAGGACCATATGAGAAAGCGGGCATGATTATATCGGCATTAAGGCACCGCATTTCACCGAAGTTTCGAGGTTAAGCGTGCTAAGGTGGGAGGATGGGTGACCCCCCTGGGAAGTATGCAAGAATTTTATATATATTCTGGTATAAGAGATGAACGGAAAGCTAGAATAACCTGAGTGAAATTAGAATATACGAGGTGGTTGGAGACCATAAAAGGCCACATAGCACGCAACCGGTGCTATAATGTGGAAGGCACCAATTGAATAAGGGTACCGAACTCCAAGTAACAATAGCAAAGGTAAATGGTGCAAATGTTATAAGGTAGGCTGCTGTTATTTTCTCTATCTGTTAAGATTGGAAAGTTCCAGTACAATGATACTTGGAAAGGAAAGAGTGTAAGTAAATGAAAAGCAAAAAGGCCAAACATTGGAAGGAAGCGAAAGGTAAGAAACATGACCGAGCAAAACCTCCAGAAAAGGAATGATGGGTAAAGCACGGGACTATTTGGATAAAAAAACTGCAGGCATGGACACGTGAAAAAGGATAAAGTGTGGTTATATGAAACGAGGGAAAAGTGTGTAAGGTTCGAAAACTGACTTAAGCAAGCGGGGCCAAAAGAATAGTGACCACGACAAGAAATATGAAGTAAGAAAAGGAATGATAAAGCTTTGTGACAATGTTAGGAGATTTAAACTCCCGAAAGGTATATAAGGAAATAGATGGCATGGTTAAGAAGAATCATGAGTAAGTGAGCCAAATAAGTGAAAAGGCTAATAGTGGGTGAAAAGGTGTAGGAATATTGACAAGAATGATGGTGTAGGCAAAACTTATGGTAAGAAGTTTCGATATGTTATGCATAGAGTTGGGAAGATAGACGAGGAATGAAATATAATCGAAAACGAGGATACTCGAAGATTGTGACATATAAGGAACCCCTTATAAAGGGGGGGAGAGAACGTATTATGTTAGACTTAAACATGTCGGCGCATTAAAAGGATAATGGAGAGAATGATAAGACTCAAAGGATATTTCAGAAAACAACGACTATTGTAATAAAAATACCAACGCTTGGTAGTTTGGAAATTTTTGAAAGAAATAAAGGACGTGGTGCCTATGAATGAAATAAAAGAGTTCGTTAGATACTAGAAAATAGTTCGTGGACCATTAATTATATGAAACATGAGAAGAAACGCTATGAAATTATGTGAACCATCGATGTGAAGTGATGTTCGATCATGGTTGTAAAGAATCCATATCGGAGAGTCAGCAAAGAATAACGATGAACGAAATGAGCGCCAATACAAGAATGTAAACAACGAAAGATGAGGAGGCAATGAGAACGATAAAGTATAAAGAGTTAGTGGACAAACGAATAATAAGAAAAAAGGATGACCTTGAGTACAGGCGTAAATCTTGGCTACAAAAGAAGAAGAATAGATTGCATAGTTTGGATAAGTTCAGTTTTAACGAGTAAGTAAGACTGCAAGTAAGCAAAGTAAATACCGACAGATACGGGTAAAAATACTGACATCTATTTCGGAGCGAACTCTACCTCAACATTCGAGGACGAATGTTTTTAAAGGGGGGGGGGGGAGGATGTTACACCTCGTATTTTCAGAACATGAGCATGACGTGTACATGACCATAGTAATGGAGTGTCGGAGACGTCTCATGCCGTTTGGGGAGGTACAAGTCATGGGAAATATGTAACAACGAAGAAAAATGGTGAATTACGATCTCGTAAGTCGTAATCGGGAAAGAGTATTTTGAAACACGAGAACATGGTCATTATTAGTATAATAAGTGATAAATATCATGTATGGAGGGTTTCGGAATATTTCGAGATCGAGCAAATTGAAGAAAATAAGTTCGACGAAAAATTGAGAAATGCTGGGCGGATTTTTAGTCAAATTTGGAGGCGCATATCTCCTAGTATATATGGAGTTTTAAGGTGTTTCAAAATTCTAAAATGAAGTTCGTCGAGTCTAGTTTGTAATGCAACAAACCGCTCGTCGATAGGACGTTGGAGTAGAGAATTATAGACGTTACAAACTGAACTGCCGACGCAGAAACAACACTGCTACAGTACCGCAACAGTACCGCAACAATACTGTAGCTACAGTGACGCCGACTTTTGGCCACTTATAAAAGGGATTAAAATCCCATTTTTCATCCAAAAACCTTCCAAAACTTTCCAGAAAATTCAGCCCACAAAGGGGCCTCTTACATCACTTAAAAGAGAGGATTTTGAGCAAATTTCAAATCACGAAATACTAATCGAGTTCCGGGCAACGCGTAGACGCGATTATATTTGCGTTTTGCATTGAAGTGAGTTTGAAAATAAGTGGATGATGAAGATTTGGCTACCTTTATAAAAATAAGATATGCATCATTAAATCTCTCTCTTTATCAACCTTGATTAAGGAATATTTGCAAGAATAAAGTTATAGTTGTTATGTTAATGTTGTAAAATTATGGATTGGAATTTTGAAGGGAATTTTGAATGAAAATATATATATTAATCTTGTTGGATGTTGAGGAGGTTGTTATTGATGTTGTGGTATTAATTTCGGCTTCTTTATGAAAAATAAATTTATTAAATGGTCGTATCATAAGTTGGTTGGTTGAGAAACTATTGGAGGAATGAATGTGATCCTAATATGGTTTCTTGTGATTATAAGAATAAATTTGTTAACGTAGATTACGAGTGTAGTTTATGAATTTGAGAGAAATGAAATGTGATGTAATTATTCTTGTTGGATTTGAAAGAATTTGGGTAGTGTATGTGTTGGTTGGGCCGTTTGAAATGTTGTGTGGGATGTTGAAGTATTCTTGAATATTGTTGAATGGTTTTGGAGTAGTATTTGAATATGTGAACAATTATGAATTAAATACAAATGAAATGTTGTTGAATTATGTAAAAGGAGTTACTAAGGTTGGGATGTATTTTGAAATAATTGTTGAAGTTAGAGATATGATTGTTGGTATCGTTGTTGATAATTTGGCCGAGTTGCATTCTAGGGTTTGTTGTTGTTAAAATTGGCCGAGTTGAATTCTCGGGGATGGCGCATTTACAGGGGAAATGCTGCCGAAATTTTCGTAGACAAGTGTTACTTTAAGATTTAACTTCTAAAGGCTTCTAATTAATGTATGGTAAATGTGACCATTTGTAGATTTTGGAGAGTTTGGGACTTGAATTTGGAGAAGCTTAAGAAGCGGAAAAGGTATGTAAGGCTTCACCTTTCCTTCTTTTGGCATGTCGTAGACATATTAGGTTTGGATACGAGCCTCGGGGGCAATTCTTTTCCTAGAAATCCGAGTTTGAATTTGACCCTTTTTCATTCAATAGAATTGAATCAAATTCTTCATGCCTTGTTGGAATAAGTGTTGAAATATCTATAACTTGCCCAAATGGAACCGAATGACACTAAGACCTTCATAAGTGACTCCATGAAGCTTAATGTATGAAATCTGTGTATGCCATCTCGACCTGACCCGAGGTGGGCCCGTAATCCCCGAGACCTATTTGTGTTGTCCTATTTGATTCATTTCCGTACCATAATTAAGGAAAACTTTTGGCTATTGCTCCGAGCTTGTTGTGATTCGTATGCATCCTCTAAAATAAGCATCTAGAAACTTCGATATAAGTATTCTGATTTGACTATTCCGATATAAATAGTCCGATACAAGTAATTGGATATGAGTGTTCCCAATTCTAAGATGAGTATCCTGATATGAACATTTTGATACAAGTAATTCGATATGAATATTCTGGTATAAGTATCTTGGTATAAGTGCTCTAATACGAATATTCTGATATGGACATGTAATTTGATATAAATAATCCGTTATGAGTATTTGATAAAAAAAATTCTAACATAAGTATTACGATACAAGTATTTGGATACCAGTATTTGATAAACGTATTCTGATACACGTATTCTGATACAAATATTCTGATAAACGTATCCTGATATGAACATTTTGATACAAGTAATTCGATATGAATATTTGGATATAAGCATTCGGATATGAATATTTTGATATACGCATTTTGATATCAGTCTTCTGGCATAAGCATTATGATAAGGGCATTCAGACAAATGTATTATGATATAAGTATTCTGACATAAGTACTCTGATATAAGTATTTGATATAAATATTCAGTTATGAGTAATCTGTAACAAATATTCTGATGGTACGTTCGATTATTCCATCGAGTCTTGATTTATGTGCATTTGGTTTCTCACTACTCTGCTCGTGCATATGTTATGTTTTCCTTCGCCGAGTCCCGGGCCGGTATGTATCGTGCGGATGGTTCGCCGAGTCCTTGTTCGAGGGCCGAGTTCCATATATGAATTCCGAAGTATGATGTGTCCGGTTCCGGGTTACTGTGGTATCCATCCGTCCCCGGTTACCGTGTATACGGAGTATGATGTATTCGGTTCCGGAGTACTGTGGTATATGTCCGTCTCCGGTTACCGTGTGACCGGTCCTCGGGTTCTTGTGGTATCTGTCCGGTTCTCGGGGTACCGTGTATCCGGTTCCCGGGTTCTCGTGGTATCTGTCCGGTTCTCGGGGTACCGTGTATCCGGTTCCCGGGTTCTCGTGGTATCTGTCCGGTTCTCGGGGTACCGTGTATCCGGTTCCCGGGTTCTCGTGGTATCTGTCCGGTTCCTGGGATACCGTGTATATGTTTTGATGTGTGACGGAGATGTTCGGAGATATGAAATCTTCTGGAGTATGACGTATTATGGCGCCAGAGACGGGAGTGGCGACCATGTTCCTGTGCCCTATGCATGACTTTGATATGCATCATTTGTGATTGAAAAGTAAGTATTCTGATATTCTGCATAAGCTACTTACCTTCTGTATTTCTTCTGATATATGACGTTGACATACATGATTCTATTCACCGAGACCCTCACTCGAGGGCCGGGACACGTTATTTGCACATATGATATGTATATATGGATCGGGTCGTACGTTCCACGACAGTATATGATATGTGTATATATATGGATTGGCTATATGAATATGTATATGGAGACATATGATGCCAGCACGTAAGGTCTGTATTTGGAAAGTAAGTGTTTTGGTACTCTGAACGATTTTTCTTAATTTCTGCACTTCTTCTGGCGTACAACATCAGTTTACATGATTTGCACTCTGAGAGATAAACACCCCGGTATTTTGGCTAGTGTACACTCTCTTCGTACTGTGATTCCGATTGTGATTCTGTCTGTTATACTTCTGTACTTCTGATTCTGACTATGACTCTATTTACTGTATTCTGCCTTGCATACTCAGTACATATTTCGTACTGACCCCCTTTCTTCGGGGGCTGCGTTTCATGCCGCGCAGGTACTCCCAGATGAGTTGAAGACATTATAGAAGATGTTCCAGCGAAGATGGCAAACTCCATTTGCTCCTGGAGGACTGCCGAGTCAGAGGTATATGTGATATGGTTTCTGGTTGTTAGAGACTTTGCAGACAGAGTCGTGGGTATAGTATGTCAGTTCTGTAAGCGGCTCCATCAGCCGATGTGTCAGCTTGTATTATAATGTGAATTCTATATAATTACAAATTTTGTTGAATTTGATAAGCAAAGAAAAAGAAAAAAAATTCTGAGAGCCTTAATATGTATTTCATGCTTATTTGATTTAACAAGTTCGGAAAGATCATGTATGAAATAAGAGTCTGTGGGTTCGCTCGGCTTCGGATGTGGGGTCGGGTGCCCATCACACCCTAGCGGAATTAGGGTGTGACATTAATTTCGTGAAATCACGATTACAAGCTATTTCACGAAAATCATCGGCTTCTTAGCCAACTATATCATGTTCATATTTTTGGGAGTTTCTTAGTTAACCGAGAAGGCTAAGTAAAGCCTGAAACTACGTAGCCACCGTAGGATAACGGTTGTCAGCAAGGAGGCAACACCTTCATTATGCAGTTTGGATCCTTACATGCTTATTATTATTTAAATCTCATATCCCTGGCAAGGTGTGAGTGTTCTGTTGGTAGGACGCAAGTACCAGATCATGTTGTCGGTTATATTATAGCACTCCCCACATTACAAGCAGTTATATATACATGTATTTCCATTGATTTACTGTTTTCAGACTTTACTCACGCTTCATGCTCATGTTCAGGTTATATTCAGTTTCAGTTCATGTCCTATACCAATATTATATATGTATATGTAATTATGTCTATGTTAGATACTCATGTTCATGACCAGGTTTCAATTTCACTTTCAGCCCTTATCATGTTATTTCATGTACCATGTTTATTTCATCCAGTTGTTTTACATACCAGTACATTCAATGTGCTGACGTCCACTTTCTATTGCCCGGGGGCCTGCATTTCACGATGCAGGTATGGATTTATAGGACGACGCATCTGCTCTATAGGATCATCCACGTATCAGCTTTTGGTGAGCCCAATCTCCTTCGGGGTTTAGTCATTATTTACTTTTATGTCAGTTATGCATTTAAGGTATGCTGGGGGCCTTGTCCCAGCAGTTATGATTAGTAGTTCAGACTAATGTTAGAGGTTTCATAGACTAGACAAGTCAGTTGTGTTATGTCAGACTTTCAGAGTCGATTAGCCATTTTGGCTCATTTATGATATTATCCGCATTCATGATTTAAACAGGTATTTTTATTTAATATTATGACTTACTATGTTTTACAAAGGCTCACTTTGGATTCATGTCTTATTCCGCTTATGATACGTCTCATAACGATTCAGCAAGCCATGTGGTTCGCTCGGTCACATGTAATAAGGCACCGAGTGCCGTCTTTTGCCCAGGCCATGGTTCGGGGCTTGACAAAAGTATAATAAATAAAGAGATGAATTTTATTTAGCTAGCGTTTGGCCATAGACTTTGGATCAAATTTTGAAAATTTGTCTTCAAATTTTTTGGGTCATTCGCACAAATGTCCTTACTCGAGTGGTCTTTAATTCTTGCCCCTTATATTGCTGGTCTTTAATTTTGCCTTCGGCACTTTAAGTGACCGAAAATACCCTTGAGATTTTGGGTTCGAACCCTAGCAAAGTATAAAAAAAATTCGTAGGGCAAAATTTCATAGCAAATTAGGTCTACTAGGACAAAAGAAGGCCTACTTCTGTAGAATCCAACATAGTAAAAAAAAAAAAAAAACCCCTTGCAAACTTTTACTTAAGGCATTTCTAAACTCTGCCTTATACGGCAGAATTTGCCTAAGGCATAACTAAGTTCTGTCTTATAAAGCAAATTTACTTATGCTAAAACAGAATTTTTGCGAAGTCTTTCCTTCCTAAATTATTTTTTGTTTTTACTGAGCGGGGTTCGAACCAGAACCTCGAGATATTTTTGGCCATTTTTTTAACCGAACGATAAAAATTAAAGACCAGCAATTTGAGGGGCAAAAATTAAAGACCAACGCCTTTGAAGGGCAATCCGTGTAATAAAATGAATTTTTTTAAAGTTCCAAAAACCGGTCCAGTCCAGTTTTTGGGTTTTTTCCAAGTAAAATGCAATTCATGTCCAATCACAACTTCAAACTCCAAAAGCCACAAAAAAACTCAAATTTTCAAGTTTCAAATTTCAAACTTCGAAATCGCCAAACGAGTTGTATAATTTGTGATTCCCAAGATTTGATTTAACATTATTGGTTGACAAAATATTGAAAGAAAGTAAAATAATAAATGAAAAATGAGGGCAAATACAAACACTGAATTTTATTTTAATCTGTGATTCTTAAAATTAATTTAATATACTAATGGTTAGCAAAATAAAAAAATAAAAATAAAAAATGAGGGAAAAAGCGATAAAATAGGGAGGTGTGAGTATATTGACAACCACTAATGGAGTAATGAAGTAATGATAGCCTCCCACGACGTGTCATCCTGACTGTCACCCAACAGATCCAACGGCTCACATTTCTTCTCCAATCTTCCTATATAAACTCTCATTCTTTTCTCATTTTCTTCTTAGAGGATTAGAATAGAAAGAAAGAAAGAGAGTTGTACCACATTTTTGCATTTCTGTCTCTTTCTCTCTCTAAATCTCTCTTTCTCTCTCTACAATATTCTCTTCCATTTTCACTTCCTAAAAAAAGGTGTAATTTCATCTACATTTGCATTTTCAATTTTTTAAATAATTTATTGATTTTTGTAATAATTCACCTGCATTTACGATTTCAATCGCTTTTTCTCGTTTTTTTTTTATAATTATATTTGATATTGAGGCGTAATTTATTGATTTTTTTTTTGTAGTAATTAAGTTTTCGATTTATAGATCCGTTCGTTAGAATATTCTGTTGTTAATCGTTAATTGTTGATATGTAAAAAAATAATATTAAAATTGAATGAGCTACATCACATTTACTGTTAATTCATCTGCATTTACAATTTCAATCACTTTTTTTTATATATATAAAATTGTATTTGATTTTAGGTATAATTGATTGATTTGTTGTAGTAATTAAGTTTTCGATCCATAGAACCGTTTTGTTAACCGTTAGTTGCCTAATAATATAAAAATTAGTATAAAAAATTGTAACTCATGAGCATAGAAATATTTGTTTTTTTTTTTTTCAGTAAGGTTTGATTAGGATTTTTATTGGATAATTAGTATCAAAATTGAATGAGCTACAGGATATTTGTAGATTCTGTAGATATAACTCGGATATGGTTATCGATGAATACAGAATTGTTTGTTATTCTTTTTGTAAGGTTTTGATCAGGATTTTGTTGGATCTGCTGAATACTTTTTGACAATGAATGTGATACTAGTAACAGTAAAATAAAAATAAAAAATAAAAAAAATAAGAGGTCTGTTAGTTTTAAGGGCAAAAGTGAACCAGAAAGGTGAGCGGAGGGGTATTTCTAGCAAAATCGGTGGATGAAGGGTATATTTAGACCTGTTTAGATAATCCAGGGGCATTTTTGGTTATCGATGAACACAGAATTGTTTGATTAGGATTTTATTGGATCTGCTGAATACTTTTTGACAATGAATGTGATAATAGTATTCAATTAATGTGATAGATCCGTGCACGTTAACTGATAATGTCCAGAACAGCAGAAACAACTATAATAGTGCTACTAGTATTTGTTTTGATTGTTGTGAGGATCATAGTATAGTGCAATATTTATCATAGTGCAATAGAATACTGTGGATGCCTTTCGTGATGATCTGGTAAATCTAATGATTGTAATGCACTAGATTTGGGAAAAGATGTGGAATGGAATCTGAATTATATGGTTTATTGGAGTCTTATTGTAACTTTCTGTGTGAAATAGAAGCTATCGAGTTTTATGCGTAAAAGTATATGAAATTTCAGGTGTATTATGTGTTATTTAATGTGTATATTATAAGGTTTGATAAAGTTGTATCTCATCAACCTAGAGCCTGTTTGGATGGGCTTAAAAAAAGCAGCTTATAAGCTGTTTCAGCTTATAAGCTGTTTCAGCTTATAAGCTGCTTTAGATAAGCTAAGCCAAATAGACCCAATTATTTTTTTGGGCTTATTTTAAGCACAAAATGGCTTTAAGCTGGCCAGCCAAACACTCAAAAAAACTGAAAACAGCTTATAAGCAACTTATAAGCCAATCCAAACGGGCTCCTAATAAATGTAAAATCCACCCAAAAAACTTGTGATGATTATATATCATTTATTCCTTATCCATCGCAAACCAATATTACATTTTCTGTATCCTCGACTCACAAATTTTATTGTAGCTTTCTCTGACCAACTTTGTTAGTGTATTTTGTGAGCTGGTTCAATATGTCCGTAGAATTTCAATGCTGTGAAGCGTATTCTACTTATTTGTTGATGCACTGGTTTGTCATTAGCTATATTAATTTTTTATTTTTTTATTTTATCAAGATCATTAGCTATAGTAATATCTTTAATTCTTCAACAATTTATTATTCAATTTGTGTGCGAGCCTCAATTTATAATCCCTGCAAAGAGAGAATAAATTTCTTGAAAAACGGAAAAAACAGAGGTTTAAAATATTAGTATCCTTTTGAACAAAGGAATAGTAAGAACATCTCTTTCCCATAAGGTGTGTGCTTTTGCATGGGACTTTATGTGTTCAGCATATTTAAAAAGTTATTCGTTATTTAGAAATAACGAAAGCTAGTATAAGGAACAAACTAACAGAATCAGATAGTAACTATTTGGACCTATACATCTTTTACTGAAGCTTCATTTTGCAATGCAGGAAATAGCGTAAGATGGCAGACGGAGAGGATATTCAGCCCCTTGTCTGTGACAATGGAACAGGAATGGTCAAGGTAAGCTGAAGTTTTTTGGTACTACAACAGAGTTTACGTGCCATTTTGTTTTTTTAGTGATGCTTGTTACCTTGTGCTCCATTATGTTTACGTAATAAAGGGATCCTTACATTGGTTTATTATCTAGGCTGGGTTTGCTGGAGATGATGCTCCACGAGCTGTGTTTCCTAGTATTGTTGGACGCCCGCGCCATACTGGTGTTATGGTGGGTATGGGTCAAAAAGATGCCTACGTGGGAGATGAAGCTCAATCAAAGAGAGGTATTTTAACTCTTAAATACCCAATTGAGCATGGAATTGTCAGCAATTGGGATGATATGGAGAAGATATGGCATCATACTTTCTACAATGAGCTTCGTGTTGCTCCTGAGGAGCATCCCGTCCTCCTAACTGAAGCCCCTCTTAACCCAAAGGCTAATCGTGAAAAGATGACCCAGATTATGTTTGAGACTTTTAATACCCCAGCTATGTATGTTGCTATCCAAGCTGTGCTCTCACTGTATGCCAGTGGTCGCACCACCGGTAAGAAAATTTTCCTTCTTTATTAGCATATTTAGTTTTTTGATGCTTCTACCATGAAAAGATGTTGCATTTATGTGATGCTTAGTGGATATGATTACTTATAACCTTGTAATTTTTGACATGGTTGTTATTGGTCGTGTTATTGCTGCTAATTTTTTTTGTTCTCCACAGGTATTGTGTTGGACTCTGGTGATGGTGTCAGCCACACTGTCCCAATTTATGAAGGTTATGCCCTTCCACATGCCATTCTCCGTCTTGACTTGGCAGGTCGTGACCTCACTGATAGTCTGATGAAGATCCTCACCGAGCGTGGTTACTCGTTCACCACCTCAGCTGAGCGGGAAATTGTCAGGGACGTGAAAGAAAAGCTTGCTTACATAGCTCTTGACTATGAACAGGAACTCGAGACTTCAAAGACCAGCTCTTCTGTAGAGAAGAGCTATGAGCTCCCTGATGGGCAGGTGATCACCATTGGTGCTGAGCGTTTCCGGTGTCCTGAGGTCCTTTTCCAACCTTCAATGATTGGAATGGAAGCTGCAGGAATCCACGAGACTACATACAACTCTATCATGAAGTGTGATGTTGATATTAGAAAGGACCTTTATGGAAACATCGTGCTCAGTGGTGGATCTACCATGTTCCCGGGTATTGCTGATAGAATGAGCAAAGAAATTACTGCATTGGCACCTAGCAGCATGAAGATTAAGGTGGTAGCTCCACCAGAGAGGAAATACAGTGTCTGGATTGGAGGCTCTATCTTGGCTTCCCTCAGCACCTTCCAGCAGGTCTGCTTCCTCTTCTCTCCTAATATTAGAATATATACTCCCTTCGTCCCAATTTATGTGAAGGTGTGTGACTAGGCATGGAGTTTAAGGGAAAAAAGAAGAAAACTTGCGGTTTAAAATAAGTTATAGAAATTTCTGGCCGATAAATCATTTCATTATGGGCAAAATGAGAAGCTTGAAGTTAAACTGTTATTCAATATGGAAAGATGTCATTTTTTTTAGGATTGACTAAAAAGGAAAGAGTTGCGTATAAATTGGGATGGGGGAAGTAATAAGCTTTGCTTTTTTCATTGTCTTTTATAACTAGAAGTTTGATGGTGTTTTCTGATGGTGTTTTCTGCTTCTCTTCTGTTTCTGTAGATGTGGATCGCAAAGGCAGAGTATGACGAATCTGGTCCTTCTATTGTCCACAGAAAGTGCTTCTAATTTTCCAAGATTTACAATGTTGGTGAAAGGAAAATACTTCTTATTTCCTACCGGATCAGAAATGCGGTTGCAGTGTTATATTCTAGCTTTATTTTCTGTATTTTTGTTCACATTTTGGGTTGAAGATATTGAGAGGGCAAGGAGTTGATTGTTGGGTTTATCCTAATTCTTTTATTTCTATTGAATTAGAAGTTTCAACTTTTCCATTATTCTTCTCTTTTATGTGTGCTCCTCTTCCCTACCTTCCCTCGTCTACTTAAGATGACTGAAGATGGCTTGACTAGGCAATAATCTAATTAATGGTGTCTTTTCGTGACATATACATAACTTTACTTCTACTGGCGAGTACTTATAGACACCGACATAAACCGTTTCACCATGTGTACATTATGATGTTCAATCTTGGTCCAATTAGCTAGGTCGTCTCACCATATGGTGACTGTCGATTATATGCTAAACTGTTTCACCATGGTGGTCGATCTTGGTCCAATTAACTAAGTCGTCTCACCATATGGTGACTGTTGATCAAGGCGTTTGTTAATTAACGGTGCCAAGTCACATCATTACCTTGTAAAGCTGCTTAATAAACAAACTTGGTGGAAGATCACGGAACAGACTTAATTAAGGAGGAAACAGTCACAGATCTGTATATTATCTGTCTTATCATGTTATTTGAAATCACTTGGTTCTTAATGATCATAAATCCTTGAACTGGTGAAATGGGGCTGAAGTGTATCATTATGAAGGAATTTGTTCAAAGCGAATCCTTGCAATAAAAGGGAGTAATGGTCATTATAGTTTATAGTTTGATCATGACAATAAAATACACGCAAAGGAATTATGATAGATAGTGTTTTTCCTTATCCAGTATAATTCTTATTATTATGTGAGCTTGAGGAATCAAAGCCCGTCTAGCTCAGTTGGTAGAGCGCAAGGCTCTTAACCTTGTGGTCGTGGGTTCGAGCCCCACGGTGGGCGTTTTTTCTTTCTATGTTTTCTTTTTTGTCTAATGGATAATTTCTAAATGGACCTTTTGTCCAAATTAGGCCTATCAATAAGTTTTCAAGGAGTTAGCTGCACGGTCCACAATTATCTTCAGAACCCAAGATTGATAGCTTTTGGATCGGATCGTTGGCACTTATGTCCCTATTTTGTGCTGGTCTTTAATTTTAGTCCCTCATATATAAATTAGCTTTTTTGCAGGTAAGTTAAGATTTTCGCATCAGAATATCCCACAAATTATGTTTCGGATTAGGCACAAGTTCGATTGCTAAAATGCAAACATTAAACACCAGTCCATTTGAAGGGAAAAATTAAAGACCAATCCATTTGAAGGCCAATTCATGCAAGTTCTTCTTTTGGATCACAAGAATTTGTGTAGATTGTCCCTACTTGGACATGGCATTTAATATTCGTCCCCATTTTATAAACTTTTGTGAGTCGTTATAATTGGCATTGCAAGGTAAATTTGACATCCATGAACTGATTACTATAAGAAATGTAGAATGGTTTATGTATCGACAATGGTCTAGTTATTGTTGATTCCCTTTAATGGTCGGTAGCAACATCATTAATGATAAACACACACAAAAAAAAAAAAAAGTGACCCGTAATGCTTCATGCTTGGCTGCAGCCTGCCAGCAAAATTGTCAACTGCTAAGTGTGGCAAAAATCATGAGTTATTAAATAAATCGGATTAATTGCCTCCCTGTGATAGATTGTCAAGTCTCTAGCATGAGAGCGGAGAAAATTAAAAGCGATCAAAATTGGAATTGCATATTTAAAGGAATATCTTGTTGAACAATATCATACCAAATATATTAATCCGACATGACTCAAGCACAACAACATATCCAATGTAATTTCACAAGTGAGGTATGAAGAAGGTAAAGTGTACGCAGATCTTACTCCTGCCTTGGAAGATAAAAGAGGATATTTCTGAAAGACCTTTAGCTCAAAGAAAAGTAAATTAAAGCAGTCAGAAAAAGAAATAATCAGAAGTAAAGAAGCCATGATAAAATACTATATAAAGCATAACAAAGCAGTCTGAAAAAAGGAATAATAACGTAGCTACAACAAAATCATACGACAATCAAAGTACAATAAACAACATATTATAACATAAATCAAAGAACAAGAAAATTTTGGCATGATATATATATATATATATAAAAGATATGTAGAAAGATGATAGTAATATGTCATACTAATTTGGTATGATAAAAGAATAGCACAAAGTCATGTCAATTGGGCATGGCTTGTGAACAATTAAACAGAATAAGTAGAATGAAAATAGTACTAATTATTATACCAATTTGATATGACTTGTGAACAATTCAACCATAAGCCTATAAAGAAATGAGGACAAAGTCATTACCAATTCCGCATGTCTTGTGAAATATTGTAAAAAAAAAAAGTAGAATGAAGATAATATCAAGTCATTACCAATCCGGCGGGACTTGTGAGTAAATACATGAAATAAAGACAGTATCAAGTCATATCAATATAACATAATTTATAACGAGACATGTAGATTGAAAATAGTACCAAGTCATACCAATACGCCATAGTAAACTACATCAGTATAGAACAAAATACCCCAAGAGTTTTCAGTACCTTTGTCTCGACCTTATCATTTGGTTGATGAATTCAGTTTCTTTTTCGTTGTTTGTAACAAAATCTTTGAAAATATGACTTATATGTAAACTGAAGTACTCGGCTTCAGAAGAGGTAGAGGTAGGCCGAAGAAGTATTGGGGGGAAGTGATTAGACAGGACATGGCGCATTTCCTGCTTACGGAGGACATGACCCTAGATAGGAGGGTTTGGAGGACTCATATTAGGGTAGAAGGATAGTAGGTAGTTGCGTTTATCATCCCTTGAGAGTTGTTATATTGTTGTATAGTTTCTTGTCTCTTGATTTCTGCGAGTATCTGCTGGTTAATAATGGCTTATTTACCTTCATTGTTTTCATTTTCATAGTTATTTATAGCAGTTAATTCTCCTTTTACCATGACTTTCTTGTTTTGTTATTCCTTGCTTTCATATTGTTTTCAATACGCTTGATCATATCTAACTTTTTGTCTTGTCTTGTCTTTCTTTCTCTCCTCTCTTGAGCCGAGGGTCTTTCGGAAACAACCGCCCTACCTTTCAAGGTGGGGGTTAGGTCTGCGTACACTCTATCCTCCCCAGACCCCACATAGTGGGATTATACTGGGTTTGTTGTTGTTGTTGTATGTAAACTGAAGTACTATATTCAGGTTATTCTCTTAATGCAATTTATAATATTACTATACTAGTACTTTACGTTCCGATTATCCGGAGTCATGTTTTCTTGATGTTTAGTCATGTAATTCATACTATCACCACAAGATTGGAGAGGAGAGGGCATTTGAATTAGTTTAAAAGCTGATCAAACTAAGCGTAAAATCCTTTTTTGGCTTCATGGCTTGTCTGTTGTTTACCTGAAAAAAGTGAAAAGAATAAAATTAAGTGGAAAATGACATGTCGACATGACACGTGCAATACACTATTCACCTCAAGAATAATGCATTTTCAGTAGGATAATGAGCTCACTTTGAAAAAAGTAGAGACTTGTAATAATTCCAAACAATAGAAAGGGAAAAGCTTTCAAACTTGTGGATCCAATCTGATTGTGTCCAGTGTCCACACACTTTTTGTGATGCCTAGTATTTCTGTGTGCTGTGACACCAGTAAAAACTATGAGCTACTTTCGCACAAGGAACATAAAAGTTCAGCTGCTTTCTGAAGTGACCAAAATATCCTCCCAAGTATATGCTCTTCGAATATACACCTTGAATAATTTCGTTTAAAATATTAATAAAGAAGGTTGCCTTTTTAAAAAAAAAATATTGTGCTTAAAATGTTTTTCAGAAAACACGAAATGGAGGGACCAAAATGCAAATTTTTAAATGGAAGTGTCCAAATAAGCAGTTATTCAGTAGCAGAGACATAACTTTTACTAAAATGTTAAAACATAAAAATAATATGAAAAAACCAACAAAATTCAAATAGAGTAATCTACCTATTTAAATAATATTTTCTAACAAAGGGTTATCAACACGGCTCCAGGATTTTCATTCAGGCTGTTCGGAAAATATACACTGTAATTTTTTGTCGAAGGTGTTCAAAAGTTAATATATGCACATAACCACAGAAAATTTACCCTATATATACACTGTAATTTTTTTGCCGTGGATGTTCAAGTGAACACCCTGGACTACTCGTAGATCCGCCCCTGATCAACACCCTAGTCAAATTGACACCCTTTAGACAAAGGTGGTTCCGCCGCAACAGTCATCTTTTGGATAGTTGATTGTCCATCGTATCGTACAATATCATCCTCTCATAGCCAAAAAACAATTCTTGTATCCAATTTTTACACGAAACAAATAAATATACTTCATATTTACTAAAAAAAAATGAGTGCATAATATACACATTGATCAAATTAACTTATACACATTGATCAAATTAACTTTAAGCCTTTTATGTTACTCTCGAAATAAATATTTATAGTGACATCAATATTTATATTAAAAAAATTCTTTCATCCTTTTTTGGTGTATCAGAACAGGGGTAGTTTAGTCATTACAATTACACTCCCGTGAGTGACAACATCGAGGCTATCAAATCCGCATAGTATATAAATACAGTCTCACTCATCATCTCATTACCACAATCACACAAACAACTTGTAGATCTCATTTCTTGCCGTGCAATTATCAAATCAAAAAAAATGGGCAGAACTTTCTTCGTTGGTGGTAACTGGAAATGCGTAAGCTTTTAAAATCTAACTTTTCTTCAATTTTAATAATCGATCATTCAATTTTAAAATCTGAATCGCTAGTACTACAATTTTTTTTGGCCTACGATCTGATGAAAATTGTTATATTAGCGATTTGGATCTCGATCTTATGTTGTTATGTGTATTTTGACTGAAAATAAGTTTAATCTTTTTATTATTTTGGATCTGAATCATTTTTTGCTATGTAATTGTCTTTTACTGTTTAGTGGAGTAGTTAATTGATCTATATGAAATTGGATCCGATTATTTAAAAGTATCCGATTTGTGAAGCTAAATTATAATTAGATTAATATTTTAAGATAACAATGGATATATTTAATAACTTACAACTTTTTGTGTGTGTTCTTATTGATAAACTATTATTGATAAGAACACACACAACAAAAAAAAAAAAAAAAAATTGAAAGGGCACCACGAGTGTCAAAGTCAGATTTTTCGCTAAGGTTGTTTAAGATTTAATATATAAGTATATAAAAAGTAATATATGACCTGCAAGGGTGGCTCAGTTGGTTGAGCACGGGGCTTTCATAATGGAGGTCTCAAGTTTGCCTTCTGGGTCGTGCTCGCACGGGGCTTGCCTAGTGCGGGTTATCTCTCCTGTGTGGTTTGCGAGCTATTGCACAGGAGCTGGGTTTACCGTGTGCGCACGCGAAGGGTAGGGGCTGCGGGTTCCAATGTCATAAAAAAAAAAGTAATATATGCCTATATATGTAGTATAATTTTCTGGTCACAGGTTAGAAGATTAGTTGTTTAGTTTTTACTGATTCATATATGTGTTATGTACTACTCAAACTTAGAAATGGATCTAAAATTTATTAATTTAAAATATACTCCATATCTTATGAAAACTTTTTCAACTATTTTATGGTTCACGAGGCCAGATCCACCTGTAATCGAGCTTTGCTTGATAGAAGCCTCTATAATATTTTGTAATTGATAGATGATTTAGCTCTAATAACAAAAATACAATGCAGAATGGAACCAGTGAAGAGGTCAAGAAGATAGTATCAACACTCAATGCCGCTCAAGTTCCATCACAAGATGTTGTTGGTAAGTATTTTTCGGTGTAATTAATTTTTAAGTGTTGATCGAAATATTTGGAGTATCATTTTAAGATGCCCGTATCTACTCCACTAAGCCCATAAGACAAACAAATGTAATATATTTGTATTTTTGGTTGTAACTTACCAAGACGTTTTATGTAAATGATATCTACATAAAAGCTAGTATAAAATTTGAAGGTATCCGATATTCTAGACATCATATATATCAGACAGACAACTTGATTAGCAACAACATACCCAGTGTAATCCCACAAGTAGGGGAGACAACTTGATCAGCATCAACTCTAAAGATATATTTAGTCATCTCTTCTGATTAGTTAATCGAATGAAGGAACAAAGTATCATGTTTTACTTATCCCATCTTTTATGGGAATAGTTGGTGGAGCATATTGCATAAAGCTTTTTAAATGTTGTCTCCTAAAATGAAGTCTCAATCACTATTTATTTGATGGAAAAAAATTCTGTCTTTCTGGATTATATAATCATTTGCCAGTATATTGTTGCTCTCACGTTCGCATAAACTGGACTTGGACAGAATTAGGAATATGTTTAAACAGTCGAGTGATAACAATGTAGTTGAATTGTCCTTCAAGTTCTTCACTTGCTTTTATTTGGGCTATAAATGTGTTTGGATAAGGTCTTAGTGTTGCTTAACACATTTAGCAACTCTCTCCTTTTGCAGAGGTGGTTGTGAGCCCTCCATTTGTATTTCTTCCTCTGGTCAAGAATGAGCTTCGACCTGACTTTCATGTTGCTGCCCAAAATTGTTGGGTTAAGAAAGGGGGTGCTTTCACCGGTGAAGTTAGGTATGTTACTATTCTTTTTGTGTACCATGTTGTACTTATGGAAAGACGTTATATCTAGCTGCTTAGTGTTTGAGGCCTGCACTTTGAGGAAAGAGGTGAGAGTTAGGAAATTATTGTGGTCTAGTTTCATGTATTGTTTCTTCAAGCTGCAAGTCTTGGCTTTATATTTTGACCATGGATGTTTTACGCTATCCTTGTGCAGTCTCGTGCATAGTTGAGAGGGTCTAGTCTGTAGAATTTGAGGACCGTAATTTATTCTAAGCTGTTTGCTATTCTCTGTGCAGTGCTGAGATGCTTGTAAATCTGAGCATTCCTTGGGTCATTTTGGGTCACTCTGAAAGGAGAGCCATTCTAGGTGAATCAAATGAGGTAAGCTATTTCATATAAAGCTGCTGATTTCTGTTATATCCTCAATGTAGTTATTAATCACTGAGCTGAAAGAGGATTATATTTATTATTTCTGTAACTTGTTAACCATTGATTGCAGTTTGTTGGAGACAAAGTAGCATATGCTATTTCTCAAGGTTTAAAGGTAATTGCATGTGTTGGGGAGACTCTTGAGCAAAGAGAATCAGGATCTACCATAGATGTTGTTGCAGCACAAACAAAGGCTATTGCAGGTAGAGCTATCAAATGGATTATTGTTTTCTAGCTAGAATGTGACTCGAGATATTATGTTGATGAGTGCTCCATCCACTAGCTTTTGCTTAAGACCCTATATATATATATATATATATATATATATATATATATATACAACAACAACAACAGCCCAGTGAAATCCCACATCTTGGGGTCTGGGGAGGGTATAATGTACGCAGACCTTACTCCTACCAAGGTAGGATGGCTGTTTCCGAGAGACCCTCGGCTCAATAGAAGCATAATATATATATATATATATAGATATCCATTAAATATTTATAAGTATTTGATTGTGGACCTAGTTATTATTGTATATTAACTTTAGGTCGTTATAGGAACTCAGAAACTTAAAATTCGTGCTCCGCCTCTGATGAGTCCAGTTAACATCTTGAACACTGTGCCACTTGAATGCTGTCACATAAAATGAAACAGTGAGAGTTATTATTTGGAAGAGGAACTAGCAGTAGATTTTTTATTCCTTCGTAACTGTTTTCACCTCATTTCACTGCAGACAAAGTGACAGATTGGTCAAAGGTGGTCATAGCTTATGAGCCTGTTTGGGCTATTGGGACTGGAAAGGTTGCAAGCCCCGCACAAGCCCAGGAAGTAAGTTGATTTGACCAGCTTGTTTAATTTACCCAGTAGTTCCTTTTGGTCTGTAATGAAAAAAAAGAAAAGAAAAACTAGATTTGGACGTTAGTATCAATGTTTGTATATTGATCTCATCAGTTGATATTTCCCATGTTCTTTCTTTTTCCAATTGTTTTTAACACTAGATTACAAAGATCTCACTTTCATGTTCTTTCTAGGCTTTGTCCTGGGATCTTTTGCTGGTGGGAAATGGATGGGGGAGTCATTCTGTTAAACAACTATCTAAATGTTCTTTACTTCTATGTCAAGTTGTCAACCTATTGAGTAATACTTTCGAGATAGATTGCTAGTTTCTCCTAGTGTCTTTGCAGTTCATAAATTATGTTGGTTGTGGTTTCATGATATAACCACATTGATGTAGATAATGAATGCACCCCGGAACATTAATTTGGTACGACTTTTAGCAATTTTGTTTTAAGGCTGTTTTCTGCATTCCAGGTACATGCTGAATTGAGGAAATGGCTTCAAGCAAATGTTAGTGCTGAAGTGGCTGCCTCAACCAGGATCATCTATGGAGGTAATGTTCCTATGAGTGCTATCCATTTTATTCTAATCATTTGCTGCTTCTCTCTGTTCATTTGTCACCCATGCATCAGCAATAATATCTTGAGAATTTCTTCCTGAGATTCCACACATTTGTGGAAGATAAGATTAAATCCATTTTCAGTTTAAAAAAATAAAAAATAAGATTAACTCCATATATTGCTGGACACATTATACTGGCTTCTCAAGGAAATAATTCTTGTACATGTTTGACAGTAATGATTGCAAGCTTATAGTCAGAATTTTATAATGATAGTCTACTATTGGACATAATCTTAATGAAGCAGACATAAGCTATTTGGTGCATCGTCAAATACGTGATTTTGTTACCATAACTTGGCTGCAAAATGGCTAAATAGTCATCTAGTCACCTGCAAAACTCGTCCTGCATGTTTCAGTGTGTCCTTTATTTCCTCCTTATTCCACTTTATAAACAGGATTGTTGTTTTCCCATTTGCTCCTACTAACTGAATGCTCATTATGCTCTTGCAGGATCTGTAAACGGTGCAAACTGCAAGGAGTTGGCTGGACAACCAGATATTGACGGTTTTCTTGTAGGTGGAGCTTCTTTGAAGGTATGTGAAAACTCTGGAGTTGCTTTCTTCTGCCTATTCTTGGCTTAATAATCACTGAATAATGGTTGATAAAAGAGCTGTTTTAGAGAATACAACAATATGATGCAACTTATTATTAACGTTTTCCTTTTTCTGTATTTTATAGCCGGAATTCATTGACATCATCAAGGCTGCTGAGGTGAAGAAAAGTGCCTGAGGTCTTTGTACGCGATTGGAATTTTGCAGTTTTTGATCTAGGACTTCCAATGCAGTAGACTTGTATCAAGTCAACGTCTTGTGTACTCTTTGTTGCAGTTTGAAATTTACATTACATGTACAATAAAAATGACGTACATTGCACTGCCCTACCTTTTTTGGCTGCAACAAAATTGTTTAATAAAATTAATAGTGTGTGCATCTCATCAGGATGGTTTTTTGAAATACAGCTCGCTTTGTCCGGTAACGTTGCAGACTTTTTAACGTTGAGGCCTTAGCCTATGATTAGTATTTTCTTTTGGTGGATATTTTGTGATTGGTGATCTATTTGTTGAGAGTTCTTTTGGCTTCTTAATCTTATTAAGCTATTATTTTTTGGAAGTTAATAATTAGGAGTAGTTTAATTTTGGTGTATTTGGTGCGACCAAATCATTTTCTGGTGTTTGGTTATCAGGAAAAAGTGCGAGAAAAACAACTTCATTAAAGGGGGGGGGGGGGGGGGGTGGTCTTTCAATTACTAGATGGCAGCACGGGCTCAACACTTCGAATTATAGTATATATCTATGTATATGTAGTTGTGTTTAGATAATGATTATATATATATATATTATGTTCAAAATACGATTAATATAACATTGTAGTTTGTGTTCCGTATCTAGAATTTTATTTTATTCGTATTTGCTACGAAAATTTATTAATATTTTTTAAAAGAGAAGACTTGTTTAAAAAGAAATAATTTTCCTCTCTTTGAGATAAAACAATAGCAATATTTAAGCATCAGTTGATACTTTCAATTTTAATTCGATTAATTTAACGGTGTAAAATACTTATTATTTTTTATCAAATTTTGATTTAGGTAATTCTAATTCAAATTATTAAATTAATTTTACATGTTTAAAACGAAACAAAGTAGAAATTGATTTTTTTCTTATTCTAAAGAGTCCATCATTATTGATTTAATTGTTTAATTTTCTAAGCATTTGTTTTTTAACATTGTTTGTTTTATTAATATGGGATTCACATTTTTTTTTAATATTGCTTGATTCTGTTAATATGGGGTTCACTTTTTTTTCCAGTGAGTTTGGATGTGATCAGTTCCACTTTTTTTTCTTCCTTTTTTTTTAAAGGGACAAAGGACGATGAAGCACGGGTCTAAATTCATGCTTTATATAGTTTTTTTTTTATTTTTTTTATTTTTTATATTGCTTGGTGTCGTTTAGTATGGGGCTCACCCTTTTGGACATTATTAGTTTGCATTATTTTTATGTATATATATATATATATATATATATATATATATACTATGTTCAAAACACGATTGATATAACATTGTAATTTGTGCTCCGTATCTAAAACATTATTATATTAGTGTTTGCTAATAATACAAAGTCTGCACTTTTTTTTTTGACATTGTTTATTTTTTTAATATGGGATTCACTTTTTTTTATTTTTTTATATATATTGCTTGATTTTGTCAATATGGGATACTATGTTCAAAACACGATTAATATAACATTGTAGTTTGTGCTCCATATTTAAAACTTTATTATATTAGTGTTTGCTACAAATACGCATGGTGTTTAATATGGGGCCCATAATTATTTTCACATTTATTAGAGTAAGGAAAAAATGAAAAAGTAATTAAATTCTATCTTATTTTAATATATAAGTATTTTAAGTATGTTACTTTACAATAATTTCATTTGCTCCCACTAATGGATTGATACGCACGCGGTAATGAATCCATCATTATTGACTTAATGAGATACTTTGGAAATTACATGAATATTGTTTGATTTTTTAATATGGGGTACACTTTTTTTTTTACATTATTAATTTGCATTATTTTTATGCATATATATATATATATACTATGTTCAAAACACGATTAATATAACATTATAGTTTGTACTCCTTATCTAAAACTTTATTATATTAGTGTTTACTATGAATACATAGTCTTTTTTGACATTATTTTTTTTGAATATGGGGTTCATTTTTTTTTTGATATTGCTTGATTTTTTTAATATGGGGTCCACTTTTTTTACCGTGAGTTTGGAGATGGTGGGTTTCACTTTTTTTTTATATATATTGCTTGATGTTGTTTAATATGGGGTCAATATATATGGGGCCCACAATTTTTTTTTTTACAATTTTGTTTTTTTTTATGGGCCTGTTTAATATGAGGCCCAATTTTTATTTTTTTTATATATATACTATGTTCAAAACATGATTGATATAACATTGTAATTTGTGCTCCGTATCTAAAACTTTATTATATTAGTGTTTGCTAAGAATACAAAGTCTGCACTTTTTTTTTGACATTGTTTATTTTTTTAATATGGGATTCATTTTTTTTTATATATTGCTTGATTTTGTCAATATGGGATACTATGTTCAAAACACGATTACAATAACATTGTAGTTTGTGCTTCGTATTTAAAACTTTATTATATTAGTGTTTGCTATGAATACGCATCGTGTTTAATATGGGGCCCACATTTTTTTTAACATTGTTTGTTTTTTAAATATGAGATTCACTTTTTTTTTTCAATATTGCTTGATTTTGTTAATATGGGGTCCACTTTTTTTTCCCGTGAGTTTGGATGTGGTGGGTTCCACTTTTTTTTTTAATACTGGATGTTGTTTAATATGGGGCCCATAATTTATTTTAGGGCCTGTTTAATATGGGGCCCAAAATATGGGATTCACTTTTTTTTTTTAATATTGCTTAATTTTGTTAATATGGGGTCCATTTTTTTCCCGTGAGTTTGGATGTGGTGGGTTCCACTTTTTTTTTAATACTGGATGTTGTTTAATATGGGGCCCACAATTTTTTTTTACAATTTTTTTTAATACTGGATGTTGTTGAATATGTGCTCACAATTTTTTTTAGGACCTGTTTAAAATATGGGGTCCAAATTTTTTTTTTTAATGTTGGTGGGGGGGGGGGGTTCCACACACGGACGACGAAAGAAGCACCAACCGGTGCTTCTAATATAGTAGAAATGTTTATCTTCTTACTTAACATTATTTGCTCTTTGATTCAACTAATGTTCAGACATTGTTTAGTAGGGCTGTTCACGGTTTTGGTTAAAACCAAAACCAAACCGAAAATTTAACCCAACTGAATAAAAAAATCGACATTTGATTTGGTTTGGTTTGGTTTGGTTTTAAATTTTAAAAACCGATAATATTTGGTTTGGTTATGGTTATATTAAAAAATAACCGAATAAATAACCGAACCGAACCGATAAATTATATACATAAATTTTATAATTATTTATATGTATAATATTAGTTTTTCATAAATAATTATAAATATTTTATACCTTTTAATCATCAATTTGATTTCTGGTCTACTTATTTTACATGATTGTTTAAGGCCCGTGTTTTTAAGAATATGTTCAAGCCCATGTCTTTAAGTCTTTTAACTCTTTAAGTGTTAAGTGTAAACCTACTAACAGAAGCTCACGTTAGAGTCTAATGTCTTTAACTTAAATTTTTAGCCTTTCTTTGTTAGCCATTTGATTTTAGGTTGTTTCTTCTTCTTTTTTCGAATTTATACCTTTCTTTTTTTCTTGTCTGAATGGGTCCTAAAGTTCTAATATTTTTCATATGAAAAAGATAGAGGTTGTAGATTTGGAGGTTCCTATAGAAGATACTTCGGTAACATCAACATTTGCTGCAACTCAAGCACATGGTAATGTCCTCATATTTCTTTCGTGAATAATCCTCCTAAAAAGCAGAAAAGAACAATTCCTTGTAGTCGAGACCCTAGCCTTGGGGATAATGATAGAAAAACATCTGAAGTTTGGGATCATTACAGAAAGTTTTTTTTAATTAAATGGGAGAATTGAGGGCAAAATGCAAGTACTGCCCCAAAGTTTGGGATCATTACACAAAGTTTTTTTATTTCATATATTTTCATTTTAATTTTAGGTAGTTTTTATGTTTATTAATATGTATGTTTGTAACAACAACTAAAAGCTCCTATGCTCTACTTTATTTCCAGGTATGTATATTAAGATGACAAAAATGGTGTAGCCACTACTTAGTTAGTTTTAGCTTTATATGTAATAGTTTAGGAACTTTGGGTAACTTGAGTACGACACTATCAGTAATAGTGAAAATGTTTCTACGATGTATGTTCCACCTTAAACTATAAATAAAAGATATCGTTTGAACAAAAAAAAAGACATGTCTTTTTCAACTTTTTAATGTTTACTGATAAGTCTCATGGCTGCTAGTCATAAACCGAAAAATCCAACCAAACCGAACCAAACCGACAATAACCAAACCGGTGGTTATTATTTTATTTGATTTGGTTATGGTTTTAGACATTTAAAAACCGACTAAATTGATTTGGTTATGATTTTAATCAATAACCGATCCAAACCGAATCATGAACACCCCTATTGTTTAGTACACAAAAGTTTCATAAAAACACACTTATATTTGTTAATGTTGTTAATAATATTTAATGTATATCTTTTGAAAAATATTTTCCTCTACTGAACATATTTTAGGATCCGACGATCTTGACCAAAACATTTTCCTACAGGGTCTTGGTTTTGCTTCTAGAAATCTGGTTTCATACTTTAAATTTGTGACGGTCTAACTAGTTACTCTAAATTTATGAGTAAATCTTTTAATCTTTGCATGTTAAACTATAGTTTATGGACGCGGAAACTTTAGTTGAACGTGACGATAGGCCTTTTTCTCGTCTGCTTTTTAGTGTAGAAATTGGAGAATGAAATTCATCAATCTTGGTAAACACGTGATGGCACTTCTTGTGCAAATTGTCTACTGATACAAATATACAACCCAACATTAATATGTTCTGTCAATAGATATAAGCCAACATTAATATGTTCAATGGGTAAATTGAATGTACTGGTTTTTTTAAATTTGTGATTTGAGTCTAAGCAACTAAGCAATCACTAGTTAATTCATTTTATCCTTGTTTCGAAAACTAGAGTTTATGGACGCGAAGACTTTAGTTGTATGTGAAGATAGGTCTTTTTCCCCTCTTGTTTGGACGCAAAGACTTTAGTTGTATGTGAAGATAGGTATAAGCCAACATTAATATGTCTATTGATACAAATATACAACCCAACATTAATATGTTCTGTCAATAGATATAAGCCAATATTAATATGTTCAATGGGTAAATTGAATGTACTGTTTTTTTAAAATTTGTGATTTGAGTCTAAGCAACTAAGCAATCACTAGTTAATTCATTTTATCCTTGTTTCGAAAACTAGAGTTTATGGACGCGAAGACTTTAGTTGTATGTGAAGATAGGTCTTTTTCCCCTCTTGTTTGGACGCAAAGACTTTAGTTGTATGTGAAGATAGGTCTTTTTCCCCTCTTGTTTTATTGGAGAAGCTGGAGAATGGGATTCAATCTTCGTAAACACGTGATGGCTATTGTGCAAATTGTCTATATATTGATAGAACATAGATATCCAACCCAAATTATATGTTCAATGAATGAATTGAATGCTAGTCTGAAAGTGAAGATTTCCAATATCTTGGGAAGTTGATTGATTGATTCCTCAAAAACAAGGAACGTGAGACTACTTCCAAGTCATTTGACACTGATATTTAATAATGTTGCATTTTGTTGTACGACAAAGGTGTTGTAATTTCACATGTTAGTTGACTTCATTTTCCTTCACAAGCATGTCATCCTCTCAAATGGTTACTAGAACGACAAGAATTAAGTGAAAATATATGATACTATTTTTTTATTTGTCAATTTTAAAAAGATAATAACATCTTTCTATACTTGAATATAATTTAATTTTCAATATATCATTTTAGCCTAAATAGCATGAACCTCTAGGCAAAGGGATTCCATGACATTGTTTATGACGGTTACGATTTACATTGATTGAGGGAATGTGTTTTCTCCTTATATGTATAGTTTTGAAAAATTCTTTCTTTACGAAGTAGCTTTTGGGGTTGATTAGACCAAGGTCCATTTTTCACATGGTACTGGAGCAACAACTCATCGATCACTGATGAGTTGTGTTTCTCAATGTTGGGTTCAGTATTGTGTTAGTCACGCTCTAGTTGTCCAGAACGTGTGCGGGAGTAAAGTCCAGGTCCCGTATTGAGTGAGGAAATGTGTTATGGTCTCCTTATATGATCTTGGACAATTATTCTCGTGCTCTAATTTTTTGAGATTGAATTAGAGTACTTAAAATCCATTTCTTTACAAAAACCAGAAGTTCCAAAGATTTTGCTTTCTTTCAATACTGGTAGTTGAATTCTCATTTGGCAAATTATTTTAACATACTTCTTGTAAAATTCGTCATGATGATGCTACAGTACTTAGAGTGATATCTCCATCAGTTTCTCCAAACCACGAATTAATGAATTCTATTATGTTTGAAAAATATTTAATTTAGATATTGAATTGCAGCTAGCTTTTAATCTGGTATTTAATATTCTACCATTAATTAAAAAACAAAAGTAGAATTAGATTATGGTTGAAGAACATTCTGGTATGCTGCAAATTGCAATGTGGACGCTTACAATTCTTTTCCTCATATTAAGTTGCTTTTGGAGCTGCTATAATAAATTATTTCTAGAGGCTTAAATTAGTTCTTCCAATAAAATAGAGTATAATTACAACAAACAGACAAAAAGAAAATGTCATCTCCAGGCTGCCAATAGGATAGAGTCAAGAAATCATTTTTCTAGATTGAAAACCGAATAAAATAAGAATATTTTTAAATATATATAGTTTGATTGGAGTGTAGATTGTTCACATGACGAATCTAATTGTTCATTGGCCTGTGAATGACATAAAGAGATTGCTAGGGTCAACTCATATATTGTGAACGGGGGCGGAGCCACATTGGCTCCGGGGGTGGTTCATTCAAACTCTCTTGGTGAAAAATTGCAGTGTATTTTTAAAGTTAAAATTATTTTATTATGTATATATAGTAGATGTTGAACCCTCTGACTTCTTCGTGTATTTACCTTTTATAATTTTTGAACCCCTAGATGAAAATCCTAACTCCGCCACTGATTGTGAAGAAGTACTAACCATATATGGAACTTGTTACATCAATTTACAAGGGGTTCGTTTTTTGGTAGGATAGGATTCTAATTTCAAAATTTCAATATAAACTTAAGATTTAGAATTTTTCATTTCGAGATTAGTAATTTAGGGTTGTTTATATTATAATTGTGATATTATTTTTATACCATACTCCAAGTGAAATTAACTCCGGGTTAAAATAATAAAATGATGCAATTGCCCTTTTCCAAGCTTTTCTCCTGAAGTCTTTAAAGAAACCAAGGTTAAAATTTAATATAAAAATCCATCCAAGTTCATCTAGTTTAAATTAAACACATATTTACTTCTTTATGTTTAATTTTTAGTCAAATGAATCAAATCATCTACCAATAAGACTAGATAATTTCGTTATTATTTTAATTGTATCTACTAAATAATTTCGTTATTATTTAATTCTCGTATTACAATTCTTAATGGGGTTTTGGGGGGAGGGGGGGAGATGGAAGCTCGATTATTGGTTCGACCATAATCAGTAAGTTTTGTTCAAACAGTTTATGTATAAACTAAATATGTACACAGTAAATTCAGAATTCAATTATTAAACACTTGAAGTTATTGTTGTAAAATTCAAAATTCATAAAGTTAAAATTCTAACTTCCTCTCTAATTTATTTTTATTGTAATTTCGAGATTACTTGATTGCAAACCAAAAAGACCCTCCAAGCTTAGAAAATATATTATGTTTGTTTGGAGACTTTGTAAGTCCCATGAGTTAATTATTTGAACTTCCGTTGTCTTTAGTTTGGCACATTGGGAGTGAATTTTCCAATTTCTTTCTTGCCAGTTCAGTTTGGTTATGTCGTTTGACTGGTTGTACGATTTCACATTGGCCTTTCCAAAAATTCATGCACATGGACACTTATAGAAGTAGTAGAATATAAAGAGACAAGAGTAAGAAAGAAAAGAAACAGTATGAAGGTACCATTGATTACGGAGGCATATCTAAAATTTAAAAATTATAAGTAGTTTTTATATCAATTTCAATATAATATTATGATATAACTATGTTCACTATCAAACATTTACAGGTATTTTATAAATTTCTTAATAAGTTATATGCAAAAATTACTGAGTTCACGTGAACTGTAACCAAACTTTTAGATCTGCCCCTAATTGACTGATGTTTTACATCTATGATGAGGAAAATCTTCTTAGGTTGTCATTTAGACCTTTTTTTTTTTTTTTTTTGATTTTTTAGTATATGATATTCAGTTCTCTGTTTGATTAATTCGAAATCCCATAAAAAAGTTTTACTTTGTGAAATAAAAGGCTCCTTATTTATTTGCTTAGTTATACATGTAACCATACTTGCTCTTAGATTCACGGCGCTAATTAAAAATGCCAAAAAAGGGAGTAAAAAATTTGCGTTTCTACGTGGATGATACATATGTCATTATCAACTTGCGAATGTGTGTATGATCATATTTCCTTAAAAAATCATTATGTAAGGGTGCGTTTGGTATGAAGGAAAAAAATACTCTTTGTAAAATATTTTTTATTTTTGATTGATTAAGACTTTTGAAAGATGTGTTTTTAAGAAAACACATTCCTTAAAAATGACGAAGTTATGGGAGAACAAATTATCTTCTTCCATCCTATTCTCGCTCAACCCCAGAACCACGCCCACCCCCACCACATCACCATCATACTTCGTGCCCCTCTCATAATATTTTAACAGATTACTTGCGAATGTGTGTATGATCATATTTCCTTAAAAAATCATTATGTAAGGTGCTTTTGGTACGAAGGAAATACTCTTTGTAAAATATTTTTTATTTTTGATTGATTGAGACTTTTGAAAGGTGTTTTTCTAAAAAAACACATTCCTTAAAAATGATGAAGATAACTTCCTAGTAAAGTAGGGAGAACAAATTATTTTCTTCCATCCTATTCTCGCTCAACCCCACCACCCCCACCCCCACCACATCACCATCGTACTTCGTGCCCCACTCTCATAATATTTTAACAGATTATGTACAAATATTTTTGAAAATATTATCTGCTTACTAACTAAACAATAAAAAATAAATAAGAAAATTTCTTATTTTTTCAGAAAATATTTTTCATTGTACCAAACACACTTAAGTATTTATTTTAGTACATTACCCTTTATTACCTATATTTTAGAGATCTAATTAATAAGATTGAAACTGATTACTTAATGAAAAATAAAATTATAAAATGTAATTAATTTTCTTGATTTGTTGAAATGCATGAGGAATTTGTTTTTATTAGTATACTTGAAAATAAAAGAATGAGGTGGTTGGGTTGTTGGAAAGGCCAAAGGGTGCTGAGAATAAATTTTAACTTATATTATTTAAGAGGAAAGATATCATTTAATCCCTGAACTTGACATGAAAATTCACTTTAGCAGCTAAATTTAAGTTGTATTTATATACCTTCCTTAACAACTTTCATTTCAATTATTTTCCACCTTAAAAAGATAATACCACTCTCATAATGTGAGGTGTATTACACTCGTGCCACTTCATTGCCACATCAATGCCACATCATTACCACATCGTTGTCATGTCAAAATTACCAACACTTCATTTTTTTATTTTTTTTTAATTATTTTTTCTCTTTCTCTTTCTCTTTCTTCTTCTTCTTCTTCTTCTTCTTCTTCTTCTTCTCCCTTTTCTCTTTCTTCTTCTTTCTCCTCATCCTCACTCTACTTTTAGCAACCACTACGCCGCTGCTACCGCCACAACCGCCACCGCCGCAAAAAAATCATTATTATTATCAGTTCAAATTGGATGAACTGTCCTTCAAAAAAAAAAATCATCACCTTCATCTTTAATCCACACCCACCACCACCACCATCATCTCCCCACCAAATTTCATCCAATTCCTTCTCAAATTAGTTCCACTTATACTCAAATTCATCCAAATTGATTGTTTTGGTTGTTATTGTTGGCCATTATTAGTTTGGACGAACTGCCCTTAAAAGAAAAAAAAAGTCACCACCACCATCTTTAACCCACACCCACAACCACCACCATCATCTCCCCCAACAAATTCCATCCAACTCCTTCTCAAATTAGTCCCATTTACACTTAAATTCATCCAAATTGGTTGTTTTGGTTGTTATTGTTGGCCATTATTAGTATTATTATTAGCAAACTCATTTCTTCCATGACCATTATTCCATAACTTTATTTTTGAAAGAAAATCAAAATCAAAATCAAGAAACCAAAAAATGGTGAAAATGAAAAGAAAAGAATGATGAGAATACAAACAGAAAGAAAGATTTGTGAAGAAGAAGAAGGAGGAAGATGGTGGGGGCGGGGCTGCGGGGTGAAGAAGAAGAAGGTGGTGAGGGCGAGGCTGTGGGGTGAAGAAGAAGAAGGTGGGGGCGGGGTTGTGGCGTGTGGGGGGAGGGGGGTTGTGAAAAATATGGTGGGTGGGGCTGTAGAGTGGGAAGAAGATGGTGGGTGGGGCTGTGGAGTGAGAGGGGGATTGTGAAGAAGATGGTTTTTTATTTTTATTTTATTTTTAATTGTAATAATTTTTATCTTATTTTTTAATTTATAATATATATATATATATATATATATATATATAATATGAGCGGGTCCACTTTTTTTGCCACATTAGCATTTGGGGTTGTATTTAATTAAGATGAAAGTTGTTAAGGAGGGATATATAAATACAACTTAAATTTAATTATTGAAGTGAATTTTCGTGCCAAGTTCAGAGGTTAGATGATGACTTTTCTCATTATTTAACGTCATTTATTACGACGCCCTTATGTCAAGTCTTAAGTATGTTAAAAAAATATGCGGTGTCTGCTCCTCCTTTCTTTATGAACAGGCAACACACAACCCCAACCACCACATGTAAACATGGAGTGAAATACTATAATTAATGGTGCTACCTTTCTTGCAACCAATTGACTTTAAGCAGCTTACACACATCCTGCATAATTTTTTACATAAATGTAATATCTAATTCTCCCTCCATTTCAATTTATATAAATCTATTTGACTGGGCACGACAGTTAAGAAAAGAGTAGACTTTTAAAATTTGTGGTTCACAATAAGTTTTGAAAATTTGTGTGGCTGTAAATCATTCATAAAGTGAATTTATTTCCAAATTAGGAAAGAGGTCATTCATTTTGGCACGGACTAAAAAAGAAATAAGTTCAAACAAATTAAAACAAAGGGAGTATGATATAGCTAAATAATTCAGCTCCCATTGCATTTAATTCAGAGTTTTGAATTTGAGCTCTGAAAATAAAGAACGTCTCAGTAAATACTCTCTCTGTTCCAAAAAGATTATCCTCCTTTCTTTTTTAGTATGTCCCAAAAAGATTGTCCCCTTTTTATATTTAGAAACAATTTAACTTTATGGATAATTTACAGCCACACAAATATTTAAAACTTTTTTTGAATTACACATTTCAAAAATATCTCTTTATTTTTAAAATTTTATATCGAGTCAAAAAAAGATAATTTTTTTAAGTCGGAGTAACATGTTATCTCTTGTAAAGTTTATCGAGCACAACACTGATTATCAACCAGTAAATTTTAGATGCCAAACTTCCGTATTGATGTGAGTTATTAGAGAAGATCAGGATGTCATTTCGATAGTACTCCACTTTTATTCATTGAGACAAAATCCTTTTATCATTACCATTAAATCACTAAAACCGACTTTTCATTCTTACTCGACAAGTGTTTTCTTGAAGTCAAACTCCCTTCTGCCTTTACACTCGAGGTCTAATCTTTGTCCGACCCAAAAAACTCTTCTCAAGACGAAAAACCAATTGATAATAACACTTTTCTCTTTGTAAGTTTATCCACCGCAACAATGATTATTAGCGAGTGAAGTTTAGTCTTTGAATGCCTAAATGAGCAAAAAATAATAATTAAACCTTAGTTACGAATTTAAGTGAGTCGATTAATATGAACTCACAGAAATAGATTATCCTGTTTAAATTCATCTCAAACTAATATTATACTTAAAAAGAATGAAAAATGCTTAATCGAATGAAATTATGGAGCCGTTTGTCCACATTTATTTTTCATTTTTTCAATTTTAAAAATACTATTTATTTATAAATTGATTGATTTTTTTGAATGTTTCGTTACTATATACTGTTTTTTTGTTATTTGCTTAGCGTATTGTTTCTTCTCCTTTTTTGACTTTATTTTTGCTTTATCTTGAGACGATGGTCTATCAAAAACAATTTCTCTACCTCCTAAAAGTAGTGGTAAGGTATGCGTATACTTTATCCTCCTCAAACCCCAATTATGGAATTATAGTGAGTATATTGTTGTTGTTGATGATGATTTTTTGAATTTCTAAGTCCTTAAGTTTGGAAAATTAATTTTAACTGATTTTCAAGTGAAACTCCTTCCACTCATAAACTTTTTTTTTTTTTCCAAACTAAATGTATATACTCTTTCTAACTTAACTTCAGATGCTAAGTCAAACAAGAGGAGAAAAAAAAAAAAAAACTTCAGATGCTATTTTCGACCCAACTTTTACGCCTCAAATGGCCACGTATAAACATTTCTAGAAACTGTTTTTATCATCAGATTAATTTGAAAGTTGTTGATGTTGATCCAAAGGAGGAAATTGGGTGCAGTAAATGCACACGTTTGTCTTCTTCTGCAAGTTGGCCACAGCCAACCAGCAGCCAAAAAATAAAGAAGGCTCCACGCTGAAAAAGATAGGCTTTAGCATCTAAACCTCTAGATAAAAAGCTAAGCTGGTCCCCACACCCCATTAACAATTTAATTAATTGTGACGCATTTTTTTTTTAATTTGTTAGAAAGAATGTTACATTTTTATAATTGAAAAAAAATCAACTTAACATCAAAATCTTACACAAAATATTTGAGATTTATTTTAGATCATAATTTTAAAAAGTATTTTTTTCTTAAATTTTATACCAAGTCAAGTAGTATAAGCATAAATTGGGACGGAGGAAATATTACATTACCTTTTCTCTCTTTTCTTGTATGTATTTACGAGAGAAAATAGCAAAAATGGTCCTTCATAATTAGAAATAATTTTAAAATAGTCTTTGAATATATTTTTGAGTAGTTTTGAGCTTTTAAGTTTTTCAAAAATAGGCATTTTAGCATAAATTAAATATTTAATAAACATAAACCGTGAAAAAATGAAATTGGTGTGAACTCATATTTAGAGATGCAATTTTTGCTATTTATTCTATTTATAGAGTTTGGTGTAGTTTTTTGAGGTGTAGTGTTATTACCTTTGTCTATTTTAGATGTCTGGTGTAAATGTTATTATGAGATTTTTGATACTTGACATAAATTTCTTGTTGCTTGTAGTTATTCCCTGTGCTCCAATTTATGTGACACTTTTGCTTTTCGAGATTCGAACTATGTGAACTTTGATCATATTTTAAAATATTTTTTGTTATCATAGTGACTTGAGAAGAATTGCAATTTGTAGTACTTTACCTATAGATTTTGAATACGTGAACTTTATTTTTTAAAATATTGAGTTGATCTAATCCAATTTAGTTTTGAAAATTACTTAATTTGACTCTCGATAACAAAAATTATCATATAAATTGAGATAAATAGAGTAAATCTTGTTTTTTCTTACAACAACAACAATATCCAGTATAATCCCACAAAGTGCGGTTTGGGGAGAATAGAGTGTACGCAAACTTCACTTTGGCAGGTAAAGAAACTATTTCTGGTAGACTCTCGACACAAGGACAATGAATTCAAAGCTGGTAGAGTTCGGTAAATATAGATCCAAAACTGATCAACAATATACTTAGGGGTCGTTTGGTTTAAGGTATAAGTTGGGTTATGCCAGCACTAATTTTTATACCATGTTTGGTATAAGGTATAAATTTATACCTTATACCAAACATGGTATAAAAATTAGTGCTGACATAACCCAACTTATACCTTCTTAACTCACTTATACTGGGATTATTTTATACCATCTTTTAGATGGTATAAAATAATCCCAATAGACGGGATAAATTAGTCCCGGAATTATAATCCCGGGACTAATGAGTCCTTAAACCAAACGACCCCTTAAGGCACTATAGTTTTACATATCTCAAACTATAAGGGACAATATTTGTTATGAAAAAACAATTTTCAAGGAAAAAAAAAAAATTGACTCAGACAAGAAGAAAGGTCAAAGTACCCTTTTGTAGGTTTTGGCCTTTGCAAGTGTAGAAAGAGAATCTCGTGAAACCCACCCAACAAAGTACACCAATATTTTTTCAACACATATAAACTACATTTCTTTTTGTTCACACTTAGCTCTATTTTAGCTTTCTTAAAGTTTCCCTTTTGAGTTTATATATGTAAACTCAACAATCAAATCAATTGCTGTTCATTTATTTTGTTGAGTCACCCTTTTAGTTTCTTTCCAAGAGGAAAAAAGATTGAAGCTTTTGTGTTCTCTAATTTAATGGGTTCTTGTATCAGTGTTAGAATTAAAGCTGAGAGTCCTCTTCATGCAGGTAAATTAATTTTTCCTTTTCTGGTAAATTAATGTTTGTCAATCAAGTTATTTTTATAAGCTAAGACATGCTAGCAGACTTAATGAAACTAGAAAAGGTACAATTTTGTGTGTGTACTACTATTTATGGAATATTATGGGTTCTCTTTTAAAGTTATCTAGCTGTAAATCAACTTGGATATTCTTTCCTTTTAGATTAAAAGGTAATCATGGTCTCTAGTTTTTATAGGATCAATTGGAAGAAATTTGTGTAAAGCTTATTGTAACATTTTCTTGTTTTATCCAGTTCTTCTGTTCTATCCAGTACATTTAATTAGCTGAAATATGTTCACAAAGTCAATGAAACTGAAAAAGGTAGATTTTTTGTCTGTACTATTAATGGAAAATTTTATGGTTTCTGTTTTAAAGTTATCTAGCTATAAATCAACTTGGATTTCTTTCCATTTTTCTGATTAAAAAGAAAAACATTGTCTCTATTTTTTATAGGATCAATTTGAAGAAATTAGTGTAAAATTTACTGGATTTTGTTGATCTTTATGGAGGCAATTTTAATGTACTAAAAAAATATTTCTCCAAATTGTAATGAGAATACTAAAACAATTATCATAACAAGTTTTTTCTATTAGCTGAGATTTGTTAGCTGACATAATGAAGCTAAAAAGGTAGGTTTTCTGTGTGTACTATTTATGGAAAATTTTGGGTTCTGTTTTAAAGTTATCTAGCTATAATTCAACTTGGATTTTCTTTCCATTTTTTGATTAAAAAGAAAAAAAGAAACCATGGTCTCTAGTTTTTATAGGATCAATTTGAAGAAATTAGTATAAAATTTATGGGAACTATTTTGGGTTATATCTGGATTTTGCTGATCTGTACGGAGGTAATTTTTATGTACTAAAAAATATTTCTCCAAATTGTTATGAGAATAGTAAAACAATTTTCTTAGGCTGCTATCATAATTCAATGTTTTGGAAACTATACTTATGTGTGTTCGGCAAAATTCAGTAGCTTTGGCCTATTTGTGTTAAAAATCTACTTAATTTGTAAAAATAATTTATCCTCCAGTAAGCTGCCTTTTCTACAATCCAGAACCGATAAACTTAAAATTGTAGGTCTGCCTCTATGTTCAAGACCCTGAACCTCAGTGCAAAGAAAGTTGAAAATGATGGAGAACTTCTAAGTTTTATTTAATTTCATTAATGCCGTGATATTATTGGAGGTAAGTAACCATTTGTTTCCACAGGAGCAAATGACGGAACAGAGTTGAGTAGTAGGCGGCTTTCGTATTCATCAGCTCCGTTAACTCCTCGAAGTCAGAGTGAAATCCTGGAATCGTCGAATCTGAAAAGCTTTAGTTTCAATGAACTCCGAGTAGCCACGAGGAACTTCCGACCTGATAGTGTGTTGGGAGAAGGCGGGTTTGGTTGCGTTTTTAAGGGTTGGATAGACGAGCATACGTTTAAAGCTGCAAGGCCAGGAACTGGATTGGTCATAGCTGTAAAGAGATTGAACCAAGAGGGATTTCAAGGTCACAAAGAATGGCTGGTATATAAACTCTTCCCTTTAAAGATTTGAGATAATTACAGTCCAATGCCTTTCGATGATCTAATTTGCAAAATAGCTGGAAAATGGATAAGTTATGTATATTTATGCATACAATCAGTGTATTCATACTCAATATACATAATCAGTATATACAGTTTGTATATTTTGCCTAGCGCCTGTAATTAATTTAGGCCGACGGGCGAAAATGAAGCAAGCCCTTAAGATTTTCAATGATCATTGTATGAAAGACATGTCGGAATTGTTGAAGATAGATCATTTAGCCGTAATGTGATTAGCAGATCATGTTTCCTGTAATTCTTGATCTTGATTAGTTGATTAATTGTTTTCTCGGTCAACTTCAACTACAGGCGGAAATCACTTACTTGGGTCAGCTATCTCATCCTAATCTCGTGAAGTTGATCGGATATTGCTTAGAAGATGAACACAGGCTTCTGGTGTATGAGTTCATGGCTAGAGGAAGTTTGGAAAATCATTTATTCAGAAGTGAGTACAGCTTGCCTAAAACCATAATTCCGTATTTATGTGGATTCACGGGAACCCAATAGATTTCTTCTACACCTTATATATGTATTAAGAAATTTACTAAATATCTATAATTTTTACTGTGGGCTCGGTTATTATTGTATACAAACTTGAAATTGTTATAGGAATCCATAAACTTCAAATCTTGAATCTGCATATGATTTGAGGATCCAATATCTCATTCATATAATGTCATGACTTAACCTTTGGTACAACATCTTGAACAGGGAGTACTTATTTCCAGCCGCTATCATGGAATCTCCGAATGAAGGTTGCTCTTGAGGCAGCCAAGGGACTGGCTTATCTCCACAGCCCGGAAGCTAAAGTTATATATCGGGATTTCAAGTCATCTAACATTTTGCTTGATGCTGTAAGTAAAACAACTATGAAATTTAGTCTGCTAGAAGTTTAATAATGTTTATTTTATCGTCTTACGATCTGTCCATGCCATGAATTGGCAGAATTACAATGCAAAGCTTTCTGATTTTGGATTGGCAAAGGATGGGCCAATAGACGGTCAAAGCCATGTATCTACTAGAGTAATGGGTACCTATGGTTATGCTGCTCCTGAATATATGGCCACAGGTAATACATCCTCTCGTTAATTTAGCTTATTACTATTAATATTCTCCCCAGCTTGTTACTATTAATTTAGGTTATCTAACTCATTAGCCTTTTCCCGTGCAATGTTGTGGTTTAGAAGTGGTCTGTTCCTGTGACAGTAAAAAATTTCTTCATTTTCTGATTGTCATCTCACCTGTGTAGGCCATCTAACTGCCCGAAGTGACATATACAGTTTTGGGGTTGTTCTTCTAGAAATGCTGACAGGCCGTCGAGTGGTGGACAAAAACCGTCCGCATGGGGAACATAATCTAATTGAATGGGCTAAGCCTTTCCTGGCTAGTAAACGAAAAGTCCTCCGTGTTATGGATCATCGTATAGAAGGTCAGTACCCAGTGGAAGGAGCACTGAAAGCAGCACTTCTTGCAGTCAAATGCCTGGCATTAGAACCCAAATTCAGGCCCAAAATACCCGAAGTCGTAAAGGCATTGGAGCAACTTCAGAACTTAAACGAATCAGGAAGTCTCAAACGCGAAACGACGCAAAGGAAGCATCCTCGAAGAAAAACTTCTTCTCCGAGGCCAACTGCTTCTCCCCAGCTTGTTACTTGAATCGAGAAATGAACGACAACAGCTTTAACCAATATACTACCTGAAATGAGAGAAAATGACGAGACATCTTGCTAGGTAGACTGAATCTCGGTAACTACGAAATATGTTGTAAATTTGTACCAATCATCTTAGCAGTCTACAGTTCTTATTTTGATCTAGCTAGAAATTTACCATTGATGTTGTCTTCATACATCTATGCTAAATAGCCTTTTGTTGTATATAGCCTTTTGAGCTTTTGAGAGCCAAAGAAGTGAAAAAAGGGACTTTTAACATATTTGTACTACTTTTTTTGAGAATTTTATACATGCCTGAGATAGAATTTAAATGGAGAAACATGATTATGTTCACGTCATGTAAATAGGATATTTCTCTCTATATTCTGGCCCTCGTTTTGCAGGATCAAAACCAATGAAATGAAGAAGGTTAAAAGCTTTTTCGCGTCCGGTGTTTACGTCAAACACATAAGTGGTCATGTTTGATTGATAAATTGAGGTGAAAGTGTACATTGTAAACCATAGTTTAGTGATAAAATGTATGTGAAGAAGCATGTTACACATTCAGCAATTAGCGGAAACACCGGATGTATGTAAGTTCTCAATAAGTTCCTCCATAAGCTATCAGCTATGGATGGCCATGGTTTTAGAGTGGTTTCGTCTACTACAAACTTACTCCATCCAGTATTTACACTAACCCAATGAATACAAGATATGTGTGTCAATATACATTCTTATCACTAAAATCATAATTTATTAATACACATTCTTATCTTAATTTATGACTTAACAATGATAAATTAGCAAGTTTTTATGATTGTGCACACTTTTGAGGGAAAATCCTAGGATCTTACTGGTAAGAGAATTTGAATATTGTTAAGCTAAATACACTGAATATGCCAACATTTGGTAATATCACATTACTAAAACTTTCCTTTGGAATATTAGCAGAATATGTCTGTTACATTAGTTGTCATAATTTTGTTTGGCAGCATCTTTTCATGCTACGAGTTTACCAAGTTTTAGAATCCAAAACCGTCCAGTATAGTTCAATATATTTCAACAACTGACCTATATAATATACAAGTCAAACAAATATTTTAAGTCAATGTGTAATCATATTGTATCACATACAAATGGTGATAAGAATCCAAGTATTAAGAAGAGACCTATGCAAAAACCAAATGCAAGATAACGTGGATCCTGTCCATTTTAAGCCGTTTTTATTTTCCTTTGGAGAACAAAGTTTTAACAATGTACGTGGAAGGCGCAGGTCATCGATTCTAACCTTACATCACTATGTTAGAAGAGTGGGTTTGGTGTCAACCACCCACTCTTCTAATATAATTAATTAAAATAGGGTCTATTGAAGAATTAAGAGATAATTGTTTTAAAAAAAAGTTAAGTGGGGTCCACGTGAATAAGTAGGAGATAATTGCAAAAAAAAAAAGGACATTTAAATAATGATAATAAATTCAGAAAATGGTAAGGGTACGCTTAGAGAAAATTTAAAGAAGAGAAATTCAGGAAAAAAGAAATAACAATTTAAATTGAATACAAAACCGCTAAAGAAGTCATAAAACCAAAAGATTTAAAACTTATACCTCTGGGTAAGGATAAAAATGCACTAATTTTAGACACATACGTCTTGCACAAATAATGAGGAATAACATCAAGAAGATGAAATAAAATGATGAAGTTGGTCTATACTTAAAAATTTAAAACTACAACAGATGCTAACACATGAAAGCGTTTTGCAGTGTTGTTGAGTAAAAAGAGATGATGACATGAAACTCGATAGGAGAAGGTGTATTTCAAATCTTTCAATTGGAGAACCAACTAGGAAAGTCATATATGGGAGAAACGGACTAAGTAAAATAATTTATTAATATTTTTAATTAATTGAATTATAATACTTTCTATAATAAAAATTCCATAATTATATTACTAAAAGGTACTCTCTCTGTCCTAATTTATGTAATATACTTTGACTAGGCACAAAGCTTAAAAAAGAAAGGAAAGATCTTTAAAACTTGTGGTATAAAATAAGTCATAGATATTTATGTGGATTTAAATCATTTCATTAAAGGTAAAAAGAAAAGTTTCAAGTTATATGATTTCTAAACATAAAAATATATATCATTCTTTTTTAGATAGACTAAAAAAATTATGATACTATTTTTTGTGTGACCCGTGCTAGCACGGGCTTTCATCGTCTAGTTATAGATAAATATTTCTGGAGTTGGCTCCACTCCCGTCAAGATCCCTCCGTACTACCCCTTACAGCCTTGACATGTGTTCTCCTAATGATCCAATAGATCAGATTTATTCAATTAATTAAAAGTAAAGGTGGTAACCGGTTTGGCCTTACCGGTTTTAACCGGTAACCGGACCGGTTAAATCAGAAACGGAACCGGTAGAACCGGTTAACCGGTTCCGGTTAACCGTTTAATGGTTTACCGGTCCGGTTTCAATATTTTGGAAACCGAAACCGGTTAAATCGGTAAAATCGGAACCGGACCGGTTAAACCGGTAAAAAATTAAAAAAAAAAAAAAAAACTAAAGTATATAAGTAAGTATATATAGTATATAGTACATATATATAAGTATATATAGTATATATAGTATATATATTAAGTTATACACATATATAAGTATATATAGTATATAAGTATATATAGTATATAAATATATATAGTATATATATTAAGTATATATAGTATATAGTACATATATATAAGTATATATAGTATATATAGTATATATATATAAGTATATAGAGTATATAGTACATATATATAGTATATATATTAAGTTATACATATATTTAGTATATATATTAAGTTATACATATATATAGTATATATAATAAGTTATACATATATATATAAGTATATATAGTATATAGTACATATATATAAGTATGCATAGTATATATATTAAGTTATACATATATATAAGTATATAGAGTATATAGTACATATATATAAGTATATATATTAAGTTATACATATATTTAGTATATATATATATTAAGTTATACATATATATAAATATATGTAAGTTATACATATATATGTATACGAAAAGCACTATTCTGTATTACTGACTTGCTGTTAGGCTGTTAGTCAGTAAATATTTAAACTTTAATTATAAAGTTGTATAACATATGAAAATATAGCTACAATATACAAATAAATACTATAATATATATATATATATAATACAAAAAACAAAAACAAAAAAAGATTTTAACCACTCCAAACCGGACCGGTTTCGGTTTGAGGTTTAAAACCGGTAAACCGAAACCGGTTAAACCGGAACCGGCCGGTTCCTTAACCGGTTCCGGTTCCAACCGGTTGCCACCTTTAATTAAAAGAATTTAATCATGATAAACAACTCTCTCTCTCTCTCTCCTCACGTGGCTGCTCTAAAAGATTTCTTCTCTCTCAAATCTTACAGAAAACATAAACAAATTCGAATTTTGTTAGTTCAATTTTATAGCACCCGTAGCTTGTTTCTTGTGATGATTCAAATTTTCAATTTTTGCTTTCATATTTTTTCTCTCAGAAATTTTGTTTTACATTTCCTATGTGGGTTATTTGTTTCAAAGAAATTCTTTCTCCATTTCATCTTCTTGTTTAAGAGTTCAAGATCTGTAAATTAAAACATTTTCCTTTCAGGTTTAATGCAATCAAGGAGATGAAAGGTGTTTTGCCGTGAAGAAAAAGAAAAAACAGCAGTTAATAATTTAAAGAAATTGATGACTATATGGAAGACAAAGTTGAAGGAGAAGATTTTATTTACTGCTGATAAAGATTTGAAGTTGGGGGATGATGATTTTTCTTTAAAGATTTAGGATAAAAAGAAGGAATTAATCTTACAACAGGAGGAAAGAGAGAGTTGTTTATCATGCTTAAATTCTTTTGATTAATTGAATAAATCTAATTCATTAGGAGGACACATGACAAGATTGTAAGGGAATACTTGAGGAAATGGAGGGATACACTTATTATTCACCAAATTTTGAACTGTGCGTCACTATTCTCAGAAAGCTCAAGTTAAATATATATAAGTAGGAGTGTCAATAGTACGATTTGGGCGGTTATTTTATAAAATCTATATCATATTAATTTTTCGGTTATTTTGTTTTGTATAACCAAAATTGGACTTTTCAAAAACGTCCCATCATTTCGGTTTTTCTTCAGTATCGGTACGGTTCAGTTAATTTTTTGGTATTTTATAAAAAAACGTCATATAGAATTCACAAGTAGAAGTTGTACACGATACCATGCATACTTGTATAAGACTTTAGCAAGAACTCTCTAGACATTTTATTGTTTAAAAGGTAAAGAATTAAGAAAATATGAATCACGACAAGAATAGAGATCCATCCCACTATTTTATAATAGTGTACAATAATATTAAATAAAGACAAAAAATTTAGATCACACAAATGGGAATTAATCAATCAAGATGAGACACAAGAACTGAGTCTAATAAGATTCGGTATTCAATAAAAGAATTTAAATCATAAGAGAGGAAAAATATCTAATACCTTGTAGCTTGCTACTAAAGATTGGAATATCTTATAATTAGTTACTACTTGAGGTGCATGCTAGAACTAATTAGTTTAAATAGGGGTAACATAACAGGTTTCGTAGTTTGATTAGAGTTAATTACTTGTTGCCGACTTGTAATCATTTTCATCATCCAAGGCACAAGGTGAAATATTTAATGGTTTATTAATTTTAAACTTAATATATAAAATATATATTACACATATAAATGTATTCGGTACGGTTCGATATTTTTTCGGTTTACTTTTATAAAATAAAAGATCTACCCAATTTTTCGGTACGGTTATAAATTTATATAAAAATCATCGGTTTTATTAAAAACCTCTAATAAACGGTTCAGTACTGTTCGGTTAGATCGATTAAGTCGGTTTTTACAAAATCATTAACCCCCTTAATATAAATACAATAATTTTCCCTGTGGTGTCGAACAACACCAAATCTTAGAAATAAAGTCTATTGTCCATTTTACTGCTATGTTTCTTGGAAAGTAGTTATTGTCGTGGAATTGTAAATCCACAAATGAAACTTCAGGACATTCAAATTTCACAAATTAAACTCTATCAGATGAAACTCCATCTCATATGTGAAATTGAAAACTCCGTAACCATGATTATTTTGAATAATAGAGGCAAAGATAGTTGGATTATTAATATCTACTGTTGACCATATTTTCTACTTTTTGAGCTTATTTTATATAATATATTAGTTGTTTCTTTGTATGTACTTTCAAATTTTTTCACCAAACTTAATAAAAACTAAATTGTCAATAATAACAGTTATTTTCCGTCCTTATAAGTGGTAACAAACTTTAATACTGGTTTATATTATACAAAATCATTTATATTTTGCTTTTTTGTTTTTAGATAATTACACTCAATATCAATTGGGGTACCAATGCTACCAAATTTAGCCCATATTTGAGTTTCTTGCCCACAGTAGCCCATCTTCAGTTTAAACAAAAATTACTTGTCAAAAAATGACCCAGCCTTCTCTCTCTTCTCCCCTCTCTCTACCTCCGATGCTGCCACCCACCACTGCACATCGCCGTCGGCGCCGGCACCGAAGAAGTCCTTCTCTCTTGCTCTCTCTCCTCCCCAAACCCTAGATCTAGCACACGGCGGTGGCTACTACACATCGCAGCCGCCGCCATGGAAATCCTTCTCTCTCGCTCTCTCTCCTCCCCAAAACCTTAGATCTAGTTCGCGGCGGTGGTCAAAAATGCCGACGAAACCCTAGATCTAGTTCGCCTCTCTCTCCCTCGCCTTCTACTGCTACCGAAACCCTAGATCTATTCCGCCGACGTTGTGTTTGTCGAGGTTGTTTGGCTGGAGATGGAGGAGCGGCAGCGGCGTTGTGGTTGTTGTATATGGATGTATAATATTGTATATGGGCGTACAATATTGTATATGGGCGTATAATATTGTATAATATTATGGGTGTATAATATTGTATAATATTGTGTAGGATTGTATATGGGTGTATATAGATATATGTTATAATATTGTATATGGGTGTATATGGATATATGTTATAGTATTATATATGGGTGTATATGGATATATGTTATAGAGCCCGTTTGGATTGGCTTATAAGTTGCCTATAAGCTGTTATCAGCTTTTTTGAGTGTTTGACTGGCCAGCTTAAAGCCGTTTTGTGCTTAAAATAAGCCCAAAAAATTAATTGGGCCAGTTTGGCTTAGCTCATCTAAAGCAACTTATAAGCTGAAAACAGCTTATAAGCTGCTTTTTTTAAGCCCATCCAAACAGGCTCATAATATTGTATATGGGTGTATATACGTGTATATGTATATAGGTGTGGGTTAAAGCTTTGCAATGTGAGTTTTGGGCTATTTTTCTGCAATGTAAGTGAGCAAATTGTATATTTATGAAATTTTCCCTTTTTTTTTTGTTTAAGAAAATAGTACTGGAAAATAAATATTACTTCTCTGTTTGACTTGGCACACCCTTAAATAATAATTAATAAATTAATAATTTTACTATGTCATTCTTTGAATAATAAATTTAATATTTTGGGAAATGCATTCGAAAATGATTATAGTTAATCATAAGAGTAAATTAGGAACTAAGGGGTCGTTTGGTTGGAAATAAGTTATCCCACGTTAACTTATCCCGTGATTAGTTATTTTATCCTCCTACAAGGATAAAATAACACTACAATCCTGGGATAACTAATCTGGGATTTATATCGCGATTGGCCCAATCAAACGTGAGATAAACTGATCTCAAATATAATCCCTGGATTATTTATCCTTATCCGTCATACCCAACGAGTCCTAAGTGATACATTCTGTTTGGTTTTTTCAAACTGAACAAGTAAAAGTCAACATCTATTTTTAAGGGAGTACTTTGACATAATTCTTATAGAATTGATTAAGGTTCTGTTCATTGTTTATAAGTAATACTCCCCTGACTCAATTTGTTTGAAGGTTGACCAGTTTGGGAAGTCAAACAGTTCTTTCTTTGAGTACATTTTTCTCCTACTCTTTCCATATATTGTGAATTACTAATTATGAAGACTTATTATAGTACTTTTTATGTAATTTTCAAATATGTAAATTTTATTAGAAAATACTAGAAGCTACGTTTAAAGCTTTTTGACTCCCAAACTATTCAATCTTCAAGCAAATTGGGATGGAGGAAGTCGCATATTCGGCTAAGCTTCTAAAATTAGGTTATTTTGAAAAACATTTTTCTCAAAAGTGCTTTTTTAAAAAGCATTTTTCGCAAAAAATAGTTAGTGTTTGGCCAATTATTTAAAAAAAACACTTTTAAGCAGCAGTTAGTGTTTGATATCAAGCTTCAAAAAAGTGTTTTAAGTATATTTTTCTCAAAAGTGCTTTTGGATAAAAACTATTTTTTTTTAGCTTTTGAAAAACTGTTCCTGCTACTCCCCAAAAACATTTATTTTCTCCCAGAACGTTAGTCAAAACCTCTTTTTTTTTTTTTTTTTTTTTTAAATAATCATTTATTGAAGGGGAAAAAAAAACACATTTAGAAAAAGAAAAAAAAAACCTTGGTCAAATAGGCAATTAGGGATATAAGTGTAAAATCACAAGCATACGACGTCGTTTAACTTTGGGGTTTAAGAGAGGTTTTTTTGAAGCCTAAGAAACTCACAAAAGCAAAATGTTGGGTCGAAGATTTATCTCTTTCTTGCGTCGCAATCCATCAACGTAAGATTATTTTCTTCTTTTAATACCATTTTCGCAATCATAGTATGCTAATTATTGTAAATGAATATAACAAGGTATTAGGAATATGGGAGAAAAACTGGAGTTGGGGTTAATATGCTGTCCCAAATGTGTCACCTTTCGGATTTCGAGATCTAAACAAGTCTTTCTTTGACTGTAATTTTTTCGTATATATTTTGCATTGTGCTTATAAGTTGTTTTCAGCTTATAGGCATAAGCCCATCCAACAGGCACTTAATAAAGAGAAATGGGTGTAGAGGATTTATATATCTATCGCAGCTAATTTGGAGTTGAGGTGCTAGTTGATTGTAGAAGCGGATCCAGGATTTGAACTTTATGAGTTCGGGATTGGGTTTGAAATTTAATATTTGTACATAGTTACTAATAGATTTCTTAACAATATATACAAGAGTCTAAACCAAAGCTACTATGTTTGGTTGAATCTATAGCTTATGTTGTGCATCTGCACCTTGTTGATTGATTGATTGACATGGTGTTGTAGTTCGGAAAAAGTGGTGGCGGAGGAAGGGAAGGCAAAGACATGGGGACGAAGAATAGTGTCGGGGACCTTAGTTTGCTTAACAGGAGGCGTTGCTCTAAGTGCTCTTGATGATCTCTCCATATATCATAGCTGTAGCAGGTTTGCTTTTTTGCTTCTTCTTATCCGTTAGATTTTGATTATATGGGAGGAATACCTTTCTCTGTGTCTGTTATAGGAAAGCTCCTGATTTTATCCTTCAGATTAGTAGTGTTAATTTTAAATGGCCGGGTTTGGTCGAATTTGTGCGGGTTGAAGGTAGGGTTAAAAAAACGGGTTGGTTTGTAACCCGCCCATATTAATATGGGCAAAAAACGGGTTGGACAAAACATGGGTGGGGTAAAAATAGGTCCTGACCCATTTTTATCTCCTAAAGCCGAAAACTTGCTGAATATTTACTTTAATTGTAGAAGGGTAGAGGGACGACCCATTATCCACCGAGTTTCAACTCGCTCAAATCCGACCCAACCTGCTCATTTTCCACCACTAATCTGGAGAACGCCAGATGAATATTTGAACTTGTTTTAGATGTTGGGGTTCTTATTTTCTTTGTTGTTTATGAGACTTTTGTAGTATGATTATGTGCTTCGAGGCTTGTCAGGTTGGGTTTTATTTTCTCAGGTATGTTTTATCTGCTCGGACACTGCTCCTATTGACAAGACAGTTGTAAAATTATAATTTTTAAGAGAACTTAGGAATTCCCTAGAAGTGTTAACAAAGGAAGAGTTCTGATATTAAGGATTGCTTTGACCCTGTGCTTATATTCAGAATAGATCTTGCCCCAAGGATTTAGTTTAAATAGCAAAGGCTGTACATAGCGAGATGAGTGGTAGGCGCACGTCGGCACTTTGAATCCCACCCTGTGAACCAACTTAGGTATTTAACTGTAGAAGGCTAGAGGGACGACCCATATCCACCGAGTGTCAAAGCTGAAAAGAGGGAAATTAAAGGTTATTGTTCTGAAATGAAAAAAAATACCCTGGAATTTCTCTCTTTCAGCTTTGAAACTCGGTGGATAACGGGTCGCCCCTCTACCGTCTCCAATTATATACTAGACTTGATCTTGTTACAAATTATATTCCATAGAAATCTTATATCTCACAATTTTAGATCGTGCAGAGACCTTGACTCCGGTGAGTTGAGCTCTTTTATGACATAGTCTAACTGCTAGCTAGTGTGATGGTAAAAATCCAAGTACTTTTGAGATGCTCTGAGCGCTCTGCCCAAATCATCTTAAGCTCTTGTTCAGTACTCCCTCCGGATCAAAAAGAGTGTCCACGTAGCCATTTGCACACCCCTTAAGAAAATACTAACTCCTAGACAAAAATAGGTAATTTGACTAAATTACCCCTAATTAAATAGGCGTTGGGAGTTGGTCACTTGACACTTAATAAGGGCAAATCCGAAAAAATAGGGTTAATTCTTTCTTGATTTGGTAAGTGCACACTCTTTTTGAACCAAAAAATAAAGGCTAAGTGGACACTCTTTTTGATCCGGAGGGAGTATTTCAGAGACAAGCTATTCCAACTCAATAACGAAGCAAGTCCATATCCAGACTTTGCATTTTACTCCCTCCGTCCCAATTTATGTGGCACCATTTGAGCGGGCACGAAGTTTAAGAAATAAGGGAAGACTTTGTTATGTTTACCAAGTCGTCCTTACTTTAGTGCCTACTTTTGTTGACTTTTCTTCACATTAAGTACATCTTTTAATGTTAAGTGGGACCCAACAAGGGTAAAATAGAGATGGTGCCATTAAATAGTTGCCAAATAAGGAAAGATGACATTCATTTTGAGACGGACTAAAAAGGAAATGGTGCCACATAAATTGGGATGGAGGGAGTATGTTTGTTGTTTGATGCATTACAAAAGAAAATCATACAACAAATTTCATGATCTTAACATTCGAGAAATGTATATCTTGACCACTTTGGTGTTATTTGTGGTATTTGTAAGGGTGGAATGCAAACTTTAGGATAGGATTTCACCTTGGTCTCAGTTACTAAGTGATATCAATGGCGAACCGTTGGTAGTTAACTGAGAGCTTGAGAAGTAATGATACCTTACTTTTTATTTGAGAGAATTGAATTATGACCATAAATGGATCTTTCTTTTAAAAGGGCTACTTGGGTTCTCCATTGATGTTGCAATCCTTCCCTACATGAGATTTTTAAGTTTGGGGAGGGATCTGGACAAAATGGATAGCCGGAACAAAGCGTGGCTTGGGGGGATGAACATAAAAGACTTTTGTTTGTGTAGATGGGTGCCTTGGAGGGATGAACATAAAAGACATTTGAAGGAGATAGGTTGTTGTCTCCTTTTTATGGTCTTAGCTAATTCTCACCTCATGAGTTAGCGTTTGCTGTTGCATTAGACTCAAGGTCCATTGCTTAACATGGTATGAAAGCTAGACCTTTTCTTTTTGTTGATTCCAGTTTTCTGCTCATTCAAAGCTGGAAGAATGATAACTCTATATGCATGTTTATATAGAGATTTATATATTTATACCTTTATATATTTCTCTTTTTGATAGAAAATTATGGTGTTAGGAAAAAAAAAAAAAAGGGATTAAGGCTCAAAGAAGGGTTCTAAGAGGTAAAATATGTATATTTAGATAGAAATAAAGATGCTAGAATTGTGGATCAAAGACAGTTACCAGTTTCAAAAAAAAAAAAAAAAAGAATTGTGTATCAAAGAAGGCCTATTTCCTTTTCAAAAATCGGCGTCATCCATTATTTTGCTTCGAAAAACATTTAGAGCAAGTTCTAGCCAAATTTACATCAAATTAGTTCTTGATCCCACTAACAAAACAACAGAAAAAGTCATAGTTAGGTGATAAAAGTATTGACTTACCTAATCATCTACCCAAATTCTGCAAAAAACTAAAGTATAAAGTAGTACATAAACAAAATACTCCCTCCGTTTCAATTTATATGAACCCATTTGACTGGGCACGACATTTAAGAAAGAGGGAAGACTTTTGAAACTTGTGATTCAAAATAAGCCTTGAAAATTTGTGTGGCTGTAAATCATTCATAAAGTGAATTTGTTTCCAATTTAGGAAAGAGGTCATTCATTTTGGCACGGACTAAAAAGGAAATAGGTTCAAACAAATTGAAACAGAGAGAGTATATTTTAACAAAGTTGATTCAAACCCCTCCCCATACTTGAACAAAAGCACGTCCCCAGACAAGACTAATCCTTCGCACGATCTCCATAACCTACACCATCTCCAACCAAGCTGAGTGATAATCACATCCATCCAATCCGTCTCACAGGGCACATTTTGTAGCATAAAAATCTGTTTTCCTTTCCCCTCGACCTCCCTTGACCCGTTGGTGCCTCTTGCTCTAGGATGAAACAAAGGGGTGTACCCCTCAAAGATGTTACTCAAATTCGGGAGACTTGAAAATATGTTGCTACTAGTTTCAGAGACAATAGGGAGTAGGGACCGTCATAGTCAGTGGTGGTGGTGTGTTTTCAGTTTGTGGAGGCTGATGTTCCATGTTGAAAACTTCATCTTAAATAACAAATCAGGGAATAGGACAAATTTATGGAAATTCATATGGTTCCTTGCATCCCCAGTATGCACTCATTCCTTTCACAAAGTTAGCAAGTCCCCAAATCATGGTAGTATTGTAGATTCCTTCCCGCCTTTTAATGTGAGCAATTCTATTCAATTTTTGCATCAGCCTACCCTCTATCCCCTTAATTTTTTCATTCATTTAGGCTTTAACATTTTCAATTCTTGTATTCAAAAGTTCCATAGTATACTTCATTGTTCCTAGAGGCACAAATGTTTGTCCTCTGTTCCTGTATAGTGGATATTCTTCTCCCATCTCCTTCTTGGACCACCAGTTTCCACCAGTTTCTTCGAAAGAGTTCTGTTTATTACTCCCTCCGTCCCAATTTATATGACACTCTTTCATTTTTAGTCAGTCCTAAACAAAATGACATCTTTCTATATTTAGTAATAATTCAACTTTAAGTTTACCTTTTTACCGTTAATGAAATGATTTCTAGCCACTCAAATTTCTATGGTTTGTTTTAGACCACAAGTTTCAAAAGTCTTCCTTTATTTCTTAAACTACGTGCCAAGTCAAACACCTTCACTTAAAATGGGAATATCTTTTTTGACATTGTCGGCTCATCATTGGCTCCGGTAGACTTCCAACATTCAAAATCGACCTTGTTATGTTGTTGGAACCCACATTTTCTTCTTATTTTTTGGCTTAAAACGGCAACCCCTGATATTCACATTTTCTTGATACCCACATTAAGTTCCTTTGAGTAGATGACATGAACCAAGATGTTGTTAGTAAAGATTCTAGGAATATTGGTATTTGGGACCAATCTACTACTAACAAATTTAAAATTGGTCCAGCCTTGTAGCGTATATCCGTACCTTTGATGCTACCTTTTAGCTCTGTCTGATTATTGTTTCCATGTTCCTTTGCTTGTTCTAGGAACACTCTTAGGTTCCTTTCCTGCCAAACATAGTATAAGGTACAGCTAATGCCATTCTATAAACTTCTAGACCTGCACTTATACCCTTGCACTGTGTTCTTGCCCCCCTTGCCTATCAAATGCTTGCCTTTGTATTCCTTGCCACTGGAGGAAGATTTTGTTCCAGATGGAAGCAGATATCTCACACTTAAAGAATAGGTGAGAGATACTTCCATTATCTGCACTACACCGAAGACATTACAAATTATCCACCATATCCCAAACAGCTAGCCTCTAATATATAACTTGCCATAGCTGCCAGCCTAAAGATGAATATCCACTTTGGAGAGCCATGGTTGGTAACATACTAATCTTCTCCAAGGCACTTGTAGGAAATCCCTCTCAGCTTTAGATACATCTTTTTATAGAGAAATTGCTTCTGCAATAGATCACCTTCCAAGTAACCAACATCTTCAAAGTATTTCCTGGCCTTTATAATTTTTTGCACCATCCAGGAAGCCTACTTAGTACTCCATCCCAATTTATGTGGCACCGTTTGACTAGGCACACAGTTTAAGAATAAAGAAAGACTTTTGAAATTTGTAGTCTAAAACAAACCTTAGACATTTGTGTGGTTATAAATAATTTCATTAAGGGTAAAAAAGGAATATTAATGTTAATTTAAGTTGTTTCTAATTATAGGAAGGTGACATTCTTTTTGGGATAGACTAAAAAGGAAAGTGTGCCACATAAATTGGGACAGAGGGAGTATTAATTTCCCATGCGATCCTACCCTTCCCATATTATATATGAACCCGCTGAATTGCACAATAATTTGCATATTGCATCTCTGTACCAAGTAAGGATGTCAAGAATATTTAAGCTACCAGCTGATTTTGCACAACAGATTTTGTCCCAAGCTAACAAAGCCTTGTGTAGTACTGCAGTATATCCTGTTCATAGGAACCTCCTAGATACTGCGTCAATTTGTTGAAAAATCTTAGGTAAAATAAAGAATTGAGACCCAAGGGTGTGGCCTATTGGTCACCGAATTGGGGGAAGAACCATGAGGTCTCAGGTTCAAATTCCAGCGGAGACAAAAACACTTGGTGATCTCTTCCCATTTGTCTAAGCCTTGGTGGTTAAAGTTAACTGGTACCTGTTGGTGGTGGGAGGTAGTAGGCATCCCGTGGAATTAATCGAGGTGCGCGCAAGCTGGCCCGGACATCAAGGTTTTCGAGAACAAAACACTCTTGATTAGTTGTACTCTGTCTCCCTTAGATGAGAACTTTGCTGTCCATGTTGTATTTGACCCACTCATGTCTCTGAAATATTGGAGCTAATTATAGCTGTCCTTTTACTGGTTTCTGGAATCCTATATGTGATGCCAGTAACCACGATCTTTTTAATTTCCTTCTCAAGGCAGATGCAAATAATTCAGTTGAGGAAACTAGTGATGCTTTACAAAACACTGATTTTGTTTTCACATTTCACATATTTCTGTAGGAGTAAGCTTTAGTTATGTAAATTATACATAAATGCATTGATTCTGTATTTCTTGGGTGGCATGGCAATGAGGATAGGGGTCGCGAGGGTTTTGGGTAGGGGTTTATTGTGGCTATAGCGATTCCAGTTTTCTTATTTCATCCTTTATTGTTCGCTTGCAGCAAGGCCTTGGAGAAAGCCAGTAAAAATAAGACGATTATAGATGCTATTGGGGAGCCTGTTGTTAGAGGCCCTTGGTATAATGCATCACTAGCAGTAGCTCACCAAAGGCAATCTGTATCATGCACATTTCCTGTCTCTGGACCACAAGGCAGTGGAATTTTTCAGTTGAAGGCAGTTCGTAATGGAGGTTGGTGCTTGGACTAGCCATTCTCTATCTTGTTTTTCATTCGCAGATACGAGTTCTGAAAAGTAGACATTCTCTGTTCTAGTTTATAATCCCAGATATGTTTTGTGGAATATTGAAGCCATAGTTGTTGAGTCATGTTGGTGATAAGGTCAAAATGTCCTGCAAATTTCCAAATCTATGCCATTAGCAATGGGGATATCTAATGAACAAAACAGTGTTTTTTTTTTTTGCTTAGCTTTCATTAAGAAACGAGTAACCTGGAATATAACTAGCTATTCCTTAATAATGAGGGTGTTTCCACCACAAGGGGTCCGAGTTGGTTGAGCAGGTGATCTCCCAAATGAGAGGTCTCAGGATGCTTTCTCGTATGGGGCTTGCGTAGTGCGGTTTACCTCTCCTGTGTAGTTTTGCGGGCTATTACACTGGAGCGGTTACCTTGTGCACATCTGAAGTGCAGCGGCGGCAAGTTCCCTTGTCAATAGAAAAAAATAATAAAAAAGAATAGGCATAATACATAAACAGACCCTCAAAATTGGCTTAACTGGCAAGTATGTCCTCCAACTTTGGGTAGGCACTTCAACAATTTGTATAAAGTTGAACACGTAAACACACATGCTGGCGTGACACATAAATTTTTGAGGTATCTAGATGATCATTTTGTGAGTTGGGAGTGTTCAACTGAAAAAGTGGAGACAAATTGAGGTGCCTACTTGTGGACACTCAAAGTTGGAGGGCATACTTGCCAGTTGAGACTAAGTTTGAGGGCCTGTTTATCTATTATGCCAAAACAATAACGAGGATGTTTCCAGAAGTGGGGTTTGTTCGTTGAATGAATTGTTGTTTAACTTCATTCAAAAATGAAACTTGGAACTTTTATAGAATCCAATTCGAAAATCATTTTTATTTTTGATCATTTCTTAGATTCCGTAGAATTGTATAGACTCCTTTTTCAATTTTAAGTGAATAATTACCTTAACTCATTAGCTCAACTTTACTGTAGAGAAAATATTATAATAGAAAGATGGTTTATAGTTGCATATACATGTTCATAATTGTCTCAAGGTACTTGTTCTACATATCTAACTAGTACTGCTGTTCTTTAATACCTTGGGGCAGAGGATAAATGGTCATCATTTTTACGGCCAAGCGACTGGGAGATACTCATTATGGAAGCTCTCGTCCATGTCCCCGGGAATGAAGAGAAGCAGCAAACATTTCGGATCAAGGTTTCAGATGACCTGCTTCCACCAGCTAGTAACGCATGCACGGATTGCACATCTCAGGAATCATCCTCTAGTGTGGAGAAGAAATAACGAAGGTTTATTCTGCCATGCCTAGAGTTTTTTTTTTTTCTTTTCATACAAATCATTCACATGATAACAAGTTTGTATTTAGGGCTCTTTGAAAATTTCCAGTTCCAAGGCACCAAATCTATGCTTGCATGAAAGAGGGGTCTTATTGAGGCAATTACCAGATTATACTTATTTATTAAATCGCGTAGTCGGGGATTCTCTTAATTTTCGAAGCTCTATGGAGGACAGTCATTGTTTGTATTTGATTTACCGGTATGAAAATGAATAAGTTCATCATCAAAATGTTGATTTTGGCAAGGAAAACCTTTTTGTGGATTTTTACCTATACTATAAATGGTTTCAATGTTGTTCACTTGGAGATGAGATAAGTTCATTTGCATTTTTACTGTTTGGCTTTAAGTTCACATTTTGAGCTGAATAATCAGGACTCTATATACCTATGTTGCTCAGACTCTTCAAAAATATTGCCGAATGTGTGTTGGATCCTCCAAAAATTGTACAGTTTTTGAGAATCCGGTATGGGTATAACATCATTTTTGGAGGGTCCAAACAACCTAGAATATATCCATTATTTTGAAATTGCTTAATTGTAGTAGTAAATAAAAACATTGATTTCCATAAACATATCCATATATAATTTTTTGTTGTCCCCTCGTTACGTCAAATTAAATTGACCCTCATCAACTAGGCTATGGTGGTTGGAAAAGTCAATAAACAAAGCTAATTAGGTGTGAGCTCTGTTTCTTTGACCAAATTCAATTTAATTTAAATCCAACATTGAAACGTATGAAGTTTCCTGAAGGTGACAAGATATTTTGTTTACAAGCCAATCGATTTCTTGACAACCAGGTTTATAGAATAGTAAACGTTTCATTTAAAAGAAATAAATCATTGAATCATGTTTATTTCCTATTGTTTTTGGCTTCCAACTTGGTGTTCAGCTCCCTCATTTGGAGCTCTGATTAATCCGATCTATTGCGTAAAATTCATTTAAAGAGAAGCCACTCTTTAACAAGATTTTTTTTTTATTCTCAAAATTCGAACTTGAGGCTCTAATTAATAGTGGAGAGATCCTATTATCACGTCACAACCCTTGTTGGTCACATAGTTATTATTTTCCTTTGTCAACTGTCTTATTCACTTGTTAATGGTCAAGTTGATTGTCTACACGATCAGACCAAAATATGTAATTTTAAGTCTGAACTCCAATATTGAATTATTAAATTGTTAATTAATAAATTTATATGTATGAAAGTTATCTAAGAAAATATTTTTAATGTCAAAACTTTAATGTTAAAGTACTTGAAAAATATCATAGGCATATAAACTTGTTAAACATTCTCCTTTTATACACTTTTACAACTTTCAACAGTTTAATTTCGTAAAACCATTTTAACTTCAACGTATTTATTTTCTTTTTCAACAGCTAGTTTAATGTTATATTATACTATGAATTACATTGACGTCTTAAATTCTTTATCCATTCAAACACCTATCACGTAAATTTCATGACAAAAGAAAAAAAGTTAACAAGCGAGCAGCTTAAAAGTGTGAGATTCCCTTCAAAAAAGAATAAATTCCTAATGCAAGAAACATCACACAATTACAAAGAGTACAAGCTGGAGTCCGTTGATGTGTGATTTGACAAGCTGTCACTTAAGTGATTTTTTTTGTTTAATAAATAGGTAATATTAAATTTATCGGGATATTTCATTTAGTCATTTGAACTAAGTCTTATTTCAATTCAACACCTCAATTCTTAATCCGGCTTAAATTTTAGAAATCTTTTTGTGTGTGTTTTCATTCATCTATTAGATAGTTAAATTAACTACATAAAATAAAACATCCATCTATTAGGTAGTTAAATTAACTACATAAAATAAAATATCCATCTATTAGGTAGTTAAATTAACTACATAAAATATGTTATCTTTTTTAATTATATGCATTCACCTCACTACGCTGTAAAACACCAAACATTTTTTATTTGAGATTGATGCGTACAATTAAAGGAGATAACATATTTTATGTGATTAACTTAACTACATAATGGACAAATAAAAACAAATGTAATTTTATTTTCCAAAATTTGAACAGAAAATATGTAACTGAAACACTTAATTAGAAATTGAGATGTTCAGTCTAAATGAAATATGTTGATAAGTTTAAGAGATTGATTATGTGTTAAGCCTTTTTTTCATAGGTTATTGTACTCGTTTGAGATTCTTAAAATTCAAATTTGAGAACTCTAATTAATCGTGAATAAATTTTATTTGTCTTGTGACAACCCCCGATAATTATAAAGAATTAAAAGAGGATTCCCCACGGCCCACACCATCTGTCTACTCACTGTCTTAAAAGACTAGTCTCTTTGAATTCTTCCACTTATATACACCATATTTGAATGCTAATTTCATTGTTTCATCATCCAATAAATATCTCAAAAGGTACTGAACTATAAAGAATTATGTAGCATAGTTATTTAACTTTATTTTGTATTAATAAAATCACTAACTTATGAGTTTTCTCTTCTAAAATTACTCAATCAAATTTGTCCCACAAAAAATATGACATGGCAAATAAATTAATTTTTTATGCCATGTAGACATGAATCCTACAAATAAAACAGAATTAAAGAAAACCCATATCTCATTAATCTTTGTATCTGATTAAAACAAAATTAAAAGTATAAATGTTGTTATATTTTGATATGTGTAATCATCATTAGGTCAAAGAGAATAGTAACGCTTTGCGTTAATAATCATGTAGTGATGATTTAGACGCTGATTTTAATCATATAATAAAATGAATTCAAAAACACTTCTAAGAAATCAGAGTAAATATAAACGCTGCTATATTGTATGTGTTGAAATACCTCAACTAATAGGAATTGGTTAAATCAGTCGCTTAACCAGTAGCCCAACCTAATTACTCCAGTACTATATAAATTCTAACATATCCTTTGTTTTCTTCATCTTTCAATATCTTTTCTTTTAATGTTGAAGAAATTTTGGGAGCTGTTCTAACTTTTTTTTTTTTTTTTTGGTTGTAACTTATACAAAAAAAAAAAAAAACAGTTTTACCAAGTAAAGACAAAAAAATAAATTAATCAGCCCTGTCATAATTTTGTTTTAATCAGACAAAAAAATCAATAAGATAAGGGTCTTCTTTAATTTTATTTTATTTGTTGGGTCCGTGTCTACATGACATAAAAGATTAATTTATTTTTTCATGTCATATTTTTTTCATGACAAATTTGATAAAGTGATTTTATAAGAGAATCCATAAGGTAAGTGCTTTTATGATACAAAACAAAGTTAAATGATTTTGCTAGATAATTTCTCATAATTAAGTGATCTTTTGAGATATTTACTCTTTCATCAGCCGCCATTCACACAAACAGAGCTTATAAATTTGTTTGAACCAAATTCTCCTATATTTGATTTTATTTTTGGGTACAAAATACTCCTATATTTGATTCTTTGTTGGTGCAAAATTCTCCTATATTTGATAAAGTGAGAGAGATGACGACTATCTTTGGAATAATGAAGGTGAATCTTGTCAACGCTAAAGGTCTAAAAAACAACGAATTATGGGGTATTTAGTAGGCGTTTGGCCATAAAAATTATTCACTTTTTTCCGGATTTTTTTTTTACTTTTAGCGTTTGGCCATAAAAATTATTCACTTTTTTCCGAAGTTGTATCCTGGAATATTAAAAACAAGAAAGACTTGTTTTTAAAAAAAAATCAACTTTTTTCACCTTTTTACACTACATTTCACCAAAAACTACAATTTCAAAAATTATGGCCAAACACAACTCCAACTCCAACTCCAACTTCAAAAATTCCAAAAAAAGTGAAAAAGTTTTTTGTATTTATGGCCAAACGGGTTCAATTCTATCAACATTAATTCTCGACTCTTTTCTTCTTTTTCTTTTAATTTAATTTGTTGTTTAGCTTTTGTACATAGGTAGATTCAAGATTTTATGTTCATGAATTCTGGATCACAATTTTTTTTCTTTGTTTAGTAGGTACTTGAATAGATTATTATGTATCTTAAAAGAATTTTTTAACACAAAAATAAACTTTGGACCTAGCTCTGCCCTGACATTCTAGCGTTTGGCCAAGATTATGTGAATTTTGAAAAAAAAAAAAAAAATTGTGTCGAGAAATAGTTTTTGGTCATGCATTTTACTTGAAAAAAATTGAAGTTTCGGGAGTGAAAGATGAAACTTGAAAATTTTTCTTCCAATTTTTTAAAAAACTGATCAAATTCCCTGTACAAACAAATATTTTCAATTTTTTTTAGAAAAAGAAAAACTTCCGAAATCAATGGCCACTATAAATCCTCCTAAATGGGGTGGGAAAAAAAAAAAAAAAAAACGAGAGCTTTGTATAACGTAGTGGTGTTGCAACTTTTAGCTTCAGCTTAATTCACCTGTTTTACCTTTTGGTATTCAGGTGAACAGGGAGATCAATTTTGGGGTCCATTCATTGTAAATGTGTTTTTTTGCTATATAGTCCTTTTTATATGCGATCGGTAAAATATAATACAAAGAAATATCTATCAACTTATGGGTCTTTTTTTACAAAATATAAATTTATAGGTCAAGTTTTATATTTAAAATTTTTGAAACCATGGTTTGAAACCACGAGATGAAATGCATGTCCAAACGCTGATTTCATCTCATGGTTTCAAATCGCATGTCCAAACGCCTACTTAGACATTTGTGTGTTATAAATAATTTCATTAAGGGTAAAAAGGGAATTTAAAAGTTATTTTTTTTTCTAATTATAGGAAGTTGATATTCTTTTCGGATAGACTAAAAAGGAAAGTGTGTCATATAAATTGGGACGAAGGGAATTTCCCATGCGATCCTACCCTTCCCATATTGTAGGTGAACCCACTGAAATCATAACTTGTCCTTCTTCTTACACAGGTTGCACAATAATTTGCATATTGCATCTCTGTACCTAATTTGCATATTGCATCTCTGTACCAAGTAAGGATGTCAAGAATATTTAAGCCACCAGCTGATTTTGGACAACAGATTTTGTCCCAAGCTAACAAAGCCTTGTGTGATACTGCAGTACGTCCTGTCCATAGGAACCTCCTAGATACTGCTTCAATTTGTTGAACAATCTTAGGTAAAATAAAGATCTGAGACCCAAGGGTTTGGCTCAGTGATCACTGAAGTGGGGGGAGAACCATGCAAGTTTAAATTCCATCGGAGACAAAAACACCAGGTGATTTCTTTCCATTTGTCTAAGCCTTGGTGGTTAGAGTTATCTGGTACCTGTTGCTGGTGAGAGGTAGCAAGCATCCCGTGGGATTAGTCGAGGTGCGTGCAAGCTGGTCTGGACACCAAGGTTATCGAGAAAAAAGAAGAACAAAACACTCTTGATTAGTTGTACTCCGTCTCCATTAGACTAGAACTTTGCTGTCCATGTTGTATTCGACCCACTCATGTCTCTGAAATATTAGAGCTAATTATAGCTTGTCCTTTTAATCGTTTCTGGAATCCTATATGTGATGCCAGTAACCACGATCTTACTAATGTCCTTCCTACTTGAGGCAGATGGAAATATTTCAGTTGAGGAAACTGGCGATGCTTTAAAAAACACTGATTTTGTTTTCACATTTTACATATTTCTTGGTTATGTAAAGTATACATAAATACATTGATTTTGTATTTCTTGGGTGGCATGGCAATGAGGATAGGGGTCGCGAGGGTTTTGGGTAGGGTTTTATTGTGGCTAGAGAGATTCCAGTTTTCTTATTTCATCCTTTATCGTTCACTTGCAGCAAGGCCTTGGAGAAAGCCAGTAAAAATAAGATGATTATAGATGCTATCGGGGAGCCCGTTATTAGAGGTCCTTGGTATAATGCATCACTAGCAGTAGCTCATCAAAGGCAATCTGTATCATGCACATTTCCTGTCTCTGGACCACAAGGCACTGGAATTTTTCAGTTGAAGGCAGTTCGTAATGGAGGTTGGTGCTCGGAGTAGACATTCTCTATCTTGTTTTTCATTCACAGATACGTGTTCTGAAAAACGGACATTCTCTATTCTAGTTTATCAATCCCAGATATGTTTTGCGGATTATTTAAGCCATAGTTGTTGAGTCATGGTGGTGATAAGGTCAAAATGTCCTGCAAAATTCCAAATCTATGCCATTATAAACGAGGAAATCTAATGGATAAAACAGTTATTCTTTGCTTAGCTTTCATTAAGAAACGTGGAACCTGGAATATAACTAGTTATTCCTTAATAATGAGGATGTTTCCAGAAGCGGGGTTTGTTTTTGAATGAATTGTTGTCTAACTTCACTCAAAAATGAAACCTGAAGTTATTATAGAATCCAATTCGAAAATCATTCTTATTTTGATCATTTCTTAGATTCTTTAGAATTGTATAGAATCCATTTTGCAACTTTAAAGCGAACAATTACCTTAACTCATTAGCTCAACTTTACATGTTCATAATTGTCTCAAGATACTTGTTCTACATGTCTAACAAGTACTCTGCTGTTGTTTAATACTTGGAGCATAGGACAAATGGTCTCGCGACTGGGAGATACTCATTATGGAAGCTCTCGTCCATGTCCCCGGGAATGAAGAGAAGCAGCAAACATTTCGGATCAAGGTTTCAGATTACCTACTTCCACCAGCTAGTAACGCATGCAGGGGTTGCACATCTCAGGAATCGTCCTGTAGTGTGGAGAAGAAATAACGAATGTTTATTCTGCCATGCCTCAGTGATTTTTTTTTTATTTTTCCTTTTCATACAAATCATTCACATGATAACAAGTTTGTATTTAGGGCTCTTTGAAAATTTCCAGTTCCAAGGCACCAAATCTATGCTTGCATGAAAGAGGGATCTTATTGAGGCAATTACCAGATTATACTTATTTATTAAATTGCGTAGTCGGGGATTCTCTTATATTTCGAAGCTCTGTGGACAGTATCATTGTTTGTATTTGATTTACTGGTATGAGAATGAATAAGTTCATCATCAAACTGTTGATTTTGGCAAGGAAAACCTTTTTGTGGATTTTTACCTGTACTATAAATGGTTTCAATGTAGTTCTCTTGGAGATGAGAAAAGTTCATTTGCATTTTTACTGTCTGGTTTTAAGTTCAATTCTTGAGCTGAATAATCAGGACTCAAATAGCTGATTAAGACAAATATATCCCAAGTTGCTCAGACTCTTCAAAAACATTGCCGAGTGTGTGTTGGATCTTCCAAAAGTTGTGCAATTTTTGAGAATCCGACATGGGTATAACAATTTTTGTGGAGGTCCAGACAACATAGAATATATCCATTGTTTTGAAATTGCTTAATTGTAGTAGTAATTAAAAATATTGATTTCCATAAACATATCCATGTTTAAGTTTTTGTTGTCCCTTTGTTACGTCAATTTAAATTGCCCCTCATCAACTAGGCTATGGTGGTTGGAAAAGTCATTAAACAAAGCCAATTAGGTGTGAACTCTGTTTCTTTGACCAAATTCAATTCAATTTACATCCAACATTGAAACGTATGAAGTTTCCTGAAACTGACAAGATATTTTGTTTACAAGCCAATCGATTTCTTGATAACCAGGTTTATAGAATAGTAAACGTTTCATTTAAAGGAAATAAATCATTGAACCAATGTTTATTTCCTATTTTTTTGGCTCCCAACCTGGTGTTCAGCTCCCTCATTTGGAGCTTTGATAAATCCGAATTCCATTGCGTAAAATTCATTTAAAGAAAAAACACTCCTTAACAGGATATTTTTTTCATTCTCAGAATTCAAACTTGAGACTCTAATTAATAGTCGTGAGATCCTATCATCACAACCCTTACATTGTTAATGGTCAAGGTGATTGTCTACACGATCATACCAACATTGAATTATTAAATTGTTAATAAATAAATTTATATGTATGAAAGTTATATAAGAAAATATATTTAATGTCAAAATTTTAATGTTAAAATACTTGAAAAATATCATAGGCATATAAACTTGTCCTTTTATACACTTTTACAACTTTCAAGAGTTTAATTTCGTAAAACCATTTTAACCTCAACGTGTTTATTTTCTATTTCAACAGCTAGTTTAATGTTATATTATTTTCCGTCTATCACTAAATGCTTATAGTATAAATTACATTGACGTCTTAAATTCGTCATCCATTCAAACACCTATCACATAAAACGAACACTTTCACGTAATTTCATGACAAAAGAAAAAAAGTTAACTAGCGAGCAGCTTAAAAGTGTGAGATTCTCTTAAAAAAAAAACAAATTCCTAATGTAACAAACATCACATAATTACAAACAGTACAAGCTGGAATCCGTTGAAGTGTGATTTGACAAGCTGTCACTTATAGTGATTTTTTTTTTTTTTTTTGGTTTAAGACATAGCTTACCGTAAACTTCGGAGGATATCTTATTTAGTCATTCGAATTAATTTTTATTGCAATTCAACAAGTCAATTCTTAATAAAGTGTTTTGATTTAAATTTTAGAAATTTTCTTGTTTGTGTTTTCATCTATCTATTAGGTAGTTAAATTAACTATATAAAATATGTCATCTTTTTTAATTATACGCATTCACCTTATTAAGTCGTAAAACACCAAATATTTTCTATTTAACGTTGATACGTACAATTAAAGGAGATGACATATCTCCATATTTTATCGATTAACTTAACTACATACTAGATGAATAAAAACACATATATATATATATATTTTTTTTTTAATTTGAACTGAAAATATGTAACTGAACTGCTCTATTAAGAGTTGAGGTGTTCAGTCTAAATGAAATATGTTGATAAGTTTAAGAGACTAGTTTGTGTTAAGCCTTTTTTTCATCCATTATTGTACTCGTTTTAGAATCTTAATTAATTCAAATTTATATTCTTAAAATTTGAATTTGAGATCTCTAATTAACCGTGATTAAATCTTATCCATCTCGTAACAATACTCGTTAATTACAAAGAATTAAAAGAGGACTCCGCACGGCACACACCATCTGTCAACACACTGTCTTAAAAAGACTAGAATCCCCGTTGGATTCTTCCACCCATAAACACCATATTTGAATGCTAATTTCATTGTTTCATCAGCAGCCATTCACACAAACAGAGCTTATAAATTTGTTTGAACCAAATTCTCCTATATTTGATTTTATTTTTTGGGTACAAAGTCTCCTATATCTGATTCTTTGTTGGTACATAATTCTCCTATATTTGATAAAGTGAGAGAGATGACGACTATCTTTGGAACAATGGAGGTGAATCTTGTCAACGCTAAAGGTCTAAAAAACAACGAACTTTGGGGTATTTATTCTATCAACATTAGTTCTCTACTCTTCTCTTTCCGTTCCTTTTAATTTAATTTCTTGTTTAGCTTTTGTACATAGGTAGATTCAAGATTTGTTGTTCATGAATTCTGGATCACAATCTTTTTTTGTGTTTAGCAGGTTCTGAATAGATTATTATTATTATGTACTTCATCCGTCCCAATTCATGTGATATAATTTGACTAGGAATGAAGTTTAAGAAAGAAAAAGAATACTTTTGAAACTTGTGATTCGAAATAAGTCATAGATATTTGTGTGGCTGTAAATTATTTCACTGTAAAGCGAAGTTTTAAGTTAAATTATTTCTAAATATAGAAATATATAACTTTTTTGGGACAAAACTAAAAGGAAAGTGTATCACATAAATTGGGACAGAGAGTATGTTAAAAGAAATTTTTAACACGAAAATAAACTTTGGACCTGGCTCTGCCCTTGACATTCTGGAATTTGGCCATAGATTTTGTGAAATTTGAAAAGAAAAGAGTTTTTGAAGTTGCGTTGAAAAATAGTTTGGAACCTGAAATTTTATATGGACATGCATTTTACTTGAGAAAAAATTGAGATTTTGTGAGTAGAAGAAAAAATTATCAGTTTTTAAAACTTGAATATTTTTCTTTTAAAAAACTGATTAAATTCCATGGACAAACAATATTTTCATTTTAAAAAAAAAAAGCTTCCGAGATCTATGACCAAACTGGAGCTTCGTGGTGTGGTGACTTTTAGCTTCAGCTTAATACTCCTGTTTTACCTTTTGGTATTCAGGTGAACAGGGAGATCAATTTTGGGGTCCATTCATTGTAAATGTGTTTTTAGCTATATAGTCCTTTTTATATGCGATCGGTAAAATATAATACAAGAAATAGATAAATAAGAATAAATAATTTTTTTCTATTCAAATTATAATTGATCATTAAACATCATGTCCCCCCATATTAAACTCATTATGTGCAGCACTATTATTGTCCTTATTGTTCAATTACTTTAATAATACTTATGCACATATTTTAGGGGTTTTAATGTGGTGTTGTTGTATATTGTGTAGGTGGTGGAATAGATCCATATGTTTTGCTTCAATATAGAGGTCAAGAACGTAAAAGCACTACTGCTCGAGGTATTCATCAATTATATATCTGCATTCTCTTTTATGTTTTTTCCTTCTTTAAAAGTATAACAGAGGATAAACTTTTAAGCTATAACATGTATCATCGCATTTATCTTCGATTCCAATTCTATATGCATATAATTAAAAAAAAAAAGTTTCAATACACATATATACTTGTACTAAGCTAGCATTCATTGTAACAAAGATATACTAGGTACATGTTACTAGGGCTTTTAATATATTTGGCAGTTTGACGGAAAATATTTACAGTCGTTAGCCAAACATACAAAAAATATGCGTTAATTATGTATAAATATGTAATTATATGTATATTATACATGAATATACAAAAGATATACATTTGTCGGCTATTGTTTTGGTGGACAGCTATTTATGGCTACTTCCCTTGTTATATCATGCACTCATTAACATAAAATCACTGACCTGTCTCTATGAGAAACTAGGATGGCTTGCAATAAATTGTTTGGCCCCACACTAATAGCCTGTTCGGCCAAGTTTTTGGGAAGCTAAAAATACTTATTTTCTTTTAAAAGTGTTTATTTTAGAGCGTTGAAGGGTTTGGCCAAGTTTTTAAATTTCAATGACATAATTAATTTTTGGGAGTAATTCTGAAAAAATGATGTTATTGGTTCTTCACTCATAAAAGCAGGCCAAGGCAGTAAACCAGAATGGAATGAGAAGTTCAATTTCAAGATAGAATATCCCTCAACAGATGGACAGTACAAGCTTATACTTAAGCTCATGGATCATGATACCTTTTCTTCAGATGACTATCTTGGCGAAGCCACGTAAGTAATATTTGTACTTTTGTTGTTGAAACTTGAATTTCGATTTTGACGTTGTAAAATTCTGTCACAAAATACACGTAGCAACATAGCGGGAGCTTAAATTTTAAGGACATAGATTACTTTATCAAAACAGGTCTTTTCTTGTCTCCAAAATTCTATTTACTGGTGCATATTTTTAGGCTTGTTACCAAGTAATTATATGTGTAAAATCTGAACTTTTTTATTCAATCAATTTGTACATGTAGTATCTACTTGAAGGAATTTATTGAGCTGGGATTGGAGAATGGAATAGCTGAAATTCATCCTCGCAAATATAGTGTGGTGGGCAGTGATCAATGTTACTGTGGTGAAATTCAAGTTGGCATCACTTTCACTCCAAGGGTATATATTCTAAATTTGAACCTTTATCCGCTATTTAGAATTTACTGGCCCAACCTATCCTAAGTCGGTAGAATAGTGCCACTGGTTACTTTCCAGGCTTGTCTTGAAAAATAGTCACGGTTATAAAGTTTCAAATTTCATAGGTGAAATTTCATGATAATGTCTGGAGTTCACCAATGCAATTTGAAATTTCATGTTGTGGCTATTTTCCAATCAAAAGGTTGAAAAGTGGCTATTTGTGAACTTTACCCTCCTAATCCGCGCTGTGTAGGGCCCATCCAGAGACGGGTGTAGCATGAAAGTTACGGTTTCACGTGAACCCAACAACTTTTATGTATACCCTGTTGTATATGTATTAAAAAATTCACCAAATATCTGCATATATTTTATTATGAACTCAGTTATTAAATTGTATAGTATTAATTTTAAGTCGTAGGAACCCCTAAACTTGAAATCCTGGATCAACGCCTTTAGGTCAATTAAAGGCTGGCACTTTGTACCAGGGTTTCTCCATTCCGAATACTCGGATCCAAAATCTTTGGTTAAGGGTGAAAGGATCTCATTCATCGACGGCACCTTTTGGTGGTAGCTACCTGTATTTGTTTCACATAGGAAAAAAAAAAAAAACTGCTACCATGACTTTGCAAATCTTGGTCAATTTTCCTGAAAGCTTTAATTTTAAAGGATAAAAGGAAAGTTGGGATCCGAACAAAATCAACAAAATATAAGAAATCTGAGTGAATAGAAAGAACAAAATAAAGGACAAATTTCATTTGGAATGCTAATATATTTGGTTGATGCTATGTTAAATAATTTGACAGGAGGCAATTGAGGAAGAAGAAGAAGAATATGGTGGATGGAAGGATACTACTGATGATTACTGAGTAGTTAGCTTGTTAAATATCTGCCTGATCTTGTACTTATCAATTATGTGAGTAGAGTAAAGATGAAGATCGTCAGAGCTTTGTTCTTATATTAATTATGCTATGTTAAAGAAATTGTTAATGAATATTGAAGGAATTGAAGTATAAACCCTCATTGGAGCCTGACTAAATTTGGATTCACGCCGCGTAAGACCCATTCGAAGGAAGCACTCTCTACCAAGGATTTTTCTATACTCAGGGCTCGAACCCGAGACCTCTGAAGGAGCAAAAACAAAGGTTGAAAAGATTGAAAACATGTGTTAATAATATAGGAACAAGTAGAAATTAACGCAGTTAACTTGCTATGAGAACTCCTCTATTTCTTAGCTTATTTTCTTGACATGGATACCGTTGAAGTTACAAGCTCATCTAATACTACTAATTCAAATTAACATTATATTTTCATGATATCAATCCGCACACTAATTAAGAAATAAAATTAGAGATAACTAGTAATTCTTGGATTATTCATTCTGGGGGTTTAGTTTCGTCCAGGACTTGGTCAAATAAATTAATTAACTCTACGCATGGTCATTTTGATCATTTTCTCTTACAAGCTCATCACACACAACTGCTTCAAATATTATATTTTCTTGATATCAGATAATGAAGAAGTTGAGAATATTAGGAGAATAACTCAAAATTTTTGGATTAATGATTCTGGGGGATCAGGTCCCCCAGGACTTAACCAAAATCATCCAACCTCTATACGCGAACAACTGTTTTGATCATTTTCTCTTACAAGCTAGCTCATCATATACAATTACTTCAAATTATTGTGATATTTTCATCATAACGATCTGCACACTAATCAATAAATAAGATTATAGGACAACTCAAAATTCTTGGATTATTAATTCTGGGGGATCTGGTCCTCCTGGAGTCAATCAAAATCATCCAACCTCTATACATGAACAAATGTTTTAATCATTTTCTATTATAAGCTCATCAAATACAGTTACTTCAAATTGTTGTCATATTTTCATGATAACGATCTGCGCACTAATCAATAAATAACATTATAGGGCAACTCAAAATTCTTGGATTATTGATTCTGGGGATCAGGTCCTCCAGGACATAACCAAACACATCCAACCTCTATAAATGAACGAATGTTTGATCATTTTCTATTACATGCTCATCAAATACAACTATTTCAAATATATTCTCATGACATCGAACCGAGCACTAACAAGAAATAAGATTAGGGAGTATGTCAAAATTCTTGAATTAGTGGTGTTGAGGGTCAGGCCCTCCAGGACTATACCACCTTGTCTCGTTAACATTATCTCCATAATCAACTCCAATAATTGCTTTCTTTCTCTCAGAAAGGACTTGAAAATCTTCAATTAAACTTCTTTTCTTCTCTTCTATAGTCGGAGCTTCTGCGTATCGTACCATAATCAGCACAATAATTAGACAAAGAAAGATTTTTGCAAGAGACATTTCTTCTTGATTAGGATTCTCTACCTCAACAAAGTGTCGATGATAAGAACGTATGGTCTTAGTATATATAGATGATTTTGTATGCACATAGGACATTTGTCCTTTATCTCGTGGGGTTCATGAGCAAGCTAGTGGTAAGGCCACCAAAATTTGTGCTTTAGCTCCAAAAAGCTTTCTTACTTTTTGTCACGCCCCAAAACCCGCCCTAGACGTGACCGGCATCCGTCGTCATGAACAACCTTATAAATCAATAACGTCAAGCTCTTTTTCGATAATCTTTCATTATTTAACTAAACAATTGATAAATAACTAAATAAAATTTAAGATCACAATTATGAAACAAAATCAGCGGAAGTATAAAATAAACTAATAGTTGTGAACGTGGCAAACGCCTCAAAAAGTCATAGGAGACTTCAACATCTACCCATAGTATGAAACTTGTCTATGGAGCTTCTAAGAAAAATAAACTAACCCAGGACACAGCTCGAAACTGTTAAGGAGTAATAATTGACTCAATGAAAACACACGAACAAATGTTTGGGCTCACCAACAATCTGGAAAATAGCAATCACTCCTAATCCGCGAGATCTGTCTGTACCTGCTTTTCTTCATTACCTAACATACCATAAAAAACAACAATGGTATGCCTGAGTATTGGATACTCAGTGAGTGTCTCAGGGACAATAAGTAATATAACAAAATATGTATTTCTATAAGATCAGTGATACAATTTTAATGAAAAACAGTTGGAAATCTAGAGATAAAAATAAACCAACAACTTCACAACCATCAATAGAGAAACCATAAATCGGTATATAATTCAATTCCAACTCATTATGTCATTAAGTACAATTTCAGTCTTTCCAGTTCGAGTTCAACATTCTCAACAAGCCACTCACAGGAAAACGAGTTTATTATTTTCAATAAGCCACTCACAGGCAAATAAGTTCATTATTATCAATAAGTCAGGCGAACAAGTTCATTATTATGAATAAGCCACTCACAGGCAACAAGATACAAAACAAGTCACTCACAGGCTAATCAAAGTATAACACATGCCAATACAGGCCCAAACAAGTGAAATGAAGGGATGACCACTTAAGATTCCCTAAACCAGCATAGAAGCACCACATCGGGGTTGTCATCCTCGAAGGCTATCCTTCCTTCCGAATAGCTAGGCAAAACCACATGGGGGCATGTAACCCTAGATGACCACTCTTCCTCCCGAATGGCTAGGCAAAATCACATCAAAGTTATGAACTCTCGATGACCACTCTTCCTCCCGAATGGCTAGGCAATTACCACACCAGGGCGTGCAACCCACGATGACCACTCTTCCTCCCGAATGGCTAGGCAAACCCCACTAGAATCCATAGTGACTACCCTTCCTCCTGAGTAGCTAGGCCAAACACAAACAATAGAGAATCATAGCAAAACAGCCAATTCATAATCATAACATAGAAGCCGAATCTCAAATCATGGCATGGAAGACGAATCACAAATCATATCATGATAGTCAAATTATTCATTAAGGATGATGTTCATTATCTCATTATAGGGGTACATCAAGCCATTCAATTTTAGAAACCGAATTCACTTCTTTAAACAAGTTTCAAGTTCAACACAATCTATTATAGAACATTCCCATGAGATAGTCAAGCTTTTCACTTATCAAGTTTAAACATCCCTTATGGGTAATTCGAATTCAAACACCAGACTTTATATCTTAATTTTCAATCATCCTTTAGAGAGGAAAACAATCATGAATACGTATATATAATATAGTAAAAACAAGGTTAAATGTGGGTTTGTCCCTCACGCACACAAACCACAACCAAAGTCACACAAATCGTTTCAAAAGAGTATGTTCAAAAAGAGACATATAAATCACCTTCATAGTCAAAAAGGAATTCTAAAAGAGACATACCTCAAATCCCGCTAAAATGCTACCAAAAGGAATTTCCAAGATTCAACAATCACACTACAATGACTTTAGATAAGAAAGATTAGAACTTTAACCAATTCTAGGGATTTCTACCCTTATTCGAAAAACTAGGGCTTTTCTAGCCTTAAAAATGTTTTCTTGGACCTCATGTGAATCATTAGAGAATTCTAATCTAAACCTTATTAATAAACTCAGAAAATCAGAAGTATTACCTCTTAGACGAATTCCACATGCCCCTTTCCGATTCTTCTTGAATTTTCAAGAACCTAGGGTTTGGAGAGATGAACTAGTGTCAAGAAGAGGTGAATTTAGTGTAGAATCGATATAGATGGAGTAGGAACTCACCTTAAAGATTTGGGGAGGCCTTAGGGTTAATTTTTCGTGATTAGGAATATTTAGGACCTAACCTCATGCTTAAATAGGAATAAACACGAAAATCCGACTTTTGACCTGCAAATTCGTTGTTCCAGCGTTGGGCCCGCTATGCATGGCCAATGCCTGAACGTTCCTGGTCAGAGAGGTGTTTTCCCATGATGGCCCGCGACGCGGGGCACACGCATGCTCCCTCAAGCGTGACGTGAAGCCAACGCGGGTAGTCCGTATCGAATTCTGCGCAGTGTTTTTGTAACGCTTATAACTTGTAAATAACTCTGTTCGGCCTCCACAATAAATCGTTGGAAAGGTATTGCAAAGATCTACAACTTTTATTCTTTAAGTTTTCTCAAATTCCCAACGCAAATACCCTAAAACAGGCCATAAGTGCAGACTGTCTCAGATTTAGACCAATTTAGAAGCCCTTAAGAACTCCACTTTTTTTGTTTGACTTCAAAACGATAGTTTATCATCATAACTCATCCCTAATGGATTCATATAGCTAAAATATCATGTTCATACTAGTTTTTACACATTCACACCTAACTCAGATTTACAGGGTTTTACACTTTTATTATAAAAATATGTAATATTATATAATTTTTCATTATTGAAATTTTATTCACAAATCAAGTATACATCTCATTAATTAGTATATCTATCAATCTTTTTTATTCTAGTTTTCCTTCTATCGATTCTCACATCAACAATGGAACCAAGTAGAAAGGGTTCAACTGAATTCCTTTCGTCGGAAAATTATACTATGCAAATTAAGTAAAGATAATTCTTTTCTGGTAAATAGAGATTCTCTTTATTATATATAAGCTGATGAATTTATCCGCTTGACATCGAGTCTAGCAATAAAGGGGGTTCAAAAGTTGCTTTAAGTCATAAATTCATGTTTCAACTGTGACATCCTAAAAAAATTAGTATAAATTTCTGGCTCCGCCACTACTTCACGTATATATTTAATTTAACTCAATTTTTCATAATCAACTACTCCCTTTGTCCCAATTTATGTGGTACTACACTTTGCAATTTGGTTTGTCCCAAAAAAAATGATACATTTTCTTATTTGACAATATTTTAACTTTAAACTTTACCTTTTAAGCTTAAGAAGATGTCTATAGCCACACAAATATCTTTGGCTTATTTTAGATCACAAGATTCAAAAGTCTTCTTTGATTTCTTAAATTTGTCATTAAGAGCAACAACACACCAGTGTAGGGTAGAGTGTATGCTGTACGCAGACCTTACCTCTACCTTAGGAGGTATAGATGTTGTTTCCAAAAAACTCTCGGCTCAAGAGAAAAGGCATGACAAAAAAGGTCAGATAAGGATTGAAGAAAATAAAGAAGCCATGGCAAAATGCATTACGAAGATAAACTTCAAAAATAAAAATATATATGAATTTTATTAAAAATTTAAAAAAGTAAACTTCAAATAAAAATATATATGAACTTTATAAAAAAGTTTATCTCATTAAATTTTAACTTTGCGGTTCATTGAGCCGCCTTTGAGTGGTATCTAATCAATTCACACGAGTATGTAGTGTTTATTTTTAGGGTAAAGGGTCAAATATACCCCTCTACTTTAGTTTATTGACTAACTATGCCCTCTGTTAGTCAAAGTAATCAAATATACTCATCTGTTAGCCAATATATACAGATATACCCCCTAAATGAATGGAAAATCCCCAATCAGCCAAAATTACCCATTTAACTAAAATTACCCATGCCCCATCACTTAGACCCGACCCACAAAATTATTTCCCCCACCCTAATATACCCCTCTACGCGACCTAAACTACTCAGTACCTCAGCAATTTCCAATTCTTTACAATGCCCATCTGAGATATCAGTTAGAACTAACTTCCAATTTACAATTTTCATTCATTGCAGATAGAAAATTAGTTTGACTACTAGTTTGAGCAGTGAAACCCAAGTGGGGTATTTTCTTGGAAGAGGAACAGAGAGTTCCTAGTACTTGGTTTTTGGGGAAAACATCATATTTCCTAGAATGGATATGCGGGAGTTTGGTTGGAAAGTTTGTAGTAGTAGTAGTACAAGAAGACATAATTGGGATTTTTTATAAGCATAAAAAACGGGACAAAACTTGTTAGAAAAATCTGCACAAAAATGAACCAAACTCAAAACCAAAACATGTCTGAAAACTGTCTCAAACTAAGGTTCAAAATTGGTCCCTTAACTATGATAGTAGGTTCAAAATAGTCCCTTAACTATGCATTTAACGGTTTTAGTCCTTTAAGTTTATTCAAGTTAACAAAAACGGTCCCTTAACTATGAGAGTAGGTTCAAAATAGTCCCTTAACTATGCACTTAACGGTTTTGGTCCTTTAAGTTTGCCATTAGTTGACAGTTTTAGTCTCGACAAAATATTCATCGAACTCTATTTGTTAGATTTGACGAGAACTGTGAAAAAAAGGGAAAAATTAGTGAGAACTCTAGATCGGTCAAATAACTCGGGACAAAACCGACGGACGTTAGTCGGTTATAGGATGGACTTCCGCGTATTTTTCCTCAAAAATAACCGATGGACTTCCGTTGGTTTTCGTAAAAAACAATAAAAAATAAATAAAAAATAAAAAATAAAAAATAGTGTCCCTCGATTTTATCCATCGGTTTCCGTCCATTATTTTTTTCACTTGTTTTTGGTAGTGACAACTTTTTTAGTTTCTGCTATTTCTAATTTATTTCTAAAGTCTAGTGTATTTTATTTAGTCGATGGATTCCCTCAGTTTTAATTGATAGGGTCCGTCGGTCTTTGTGTTTCGAGACATCATTTTCTGACATTATCAAACCGTTAAGTGCATACTTAAGGGATTATTTTTAACCAACCCTCATAGTTAAGGGACCATTTTGTCAACTTATGGCAAATTTAAAGGACCAAAACCGTTAAGTGCATAGTTAAGGGACTATTTTGAACCTACTCTCATAGTTAAGAGACCATTTTTGTTAACTTGAACAAACTTAAAGGACTAAAACCGTTAAGTGCATAGTTAAGGGACTATTTTGAACCTACTATCATAGTTAAGGGACCATTTTTATCCTTTATTAGGCGTTTGACCATAGATAAAAATTATTCACTTTTTTTCCGGAATTTTTTTTCACTTTTTTTACTTTTGGGCGTTTGGCCATAAATATTCAGAATACAACTTGAAGTTGTATTTCGGAATACCAAAAACAAGAAAAACTTGTTTTTCAAAATTTTTTCACTTTTTACAACTACATTTCACCAAAAACTACAATTTTAAAAACTATGGCCAAACACAACTCCAACTCCAACTTCAAAAATTCCAAAAAAGTGAATTTGTTTTTGGTATCTATGGTCAAACGCCTAATAAAACTCAAATTAAGGTTTCAAGACATGAACCATAAATGAGCTAAACAATTGGTTCCAACACAAGAACCAAAACTAGATTATGATCAGTACTCAGGACTGAGGTACTGAGTAGTTTAGGTCGTGTAGATGGGTATATTAGGGTGGGGGGGGGGGGGGGGAAATAATTTTGTGGGTCGGATTGGGTTTAAGTGATGGGGCATGGGTAATTTTAGTAAATGGGTAATTTTGGCTGATTTGGAAATTTTCATCCATTCAAGGGTATATCTATGTACTTTGGTTAACAGAGGGGTATATTTGACTATTATAGCTAACGGAGGACAAAATTAACCAATAAACTAAAATAAAGAAATATATTTTACCCTTTTCCCTTATTTTTATGTATCTGAAGATGATGACTTACAGCCAAGATCTTATGGAATATTAGCTATCCATCTTTTTGGTCTTGGGAGAAAAATAATTCAACCTAGTACACTTGAACACGTAAATAAAGATTCTTAGCCTTTAAGTTCTAATTAATTTTTAGTCCGTTGCTTATAGTTGTATAATATTTGGTAGTGAGTGAAAGTCGAGTCAGCTTCATCTAACACGAGAGGTAGGACAGGCAAAATCAAAGTTTTCCATTCAAAATTTTACCTGCAGGTAGAGTTGTGCATTCAAAATGATGTCTGAATGCAAAACTCTGCCTTGCAAATCCAAACCTTTACCTTGCAAATTTTTTTTTTTTTTTTTTTTTTTACTGAGTTGGGGTTCGGAGAACCCAAAACTTAGGCGAAGAGCAAAAATTAAAGATCACTAATTTGAGGGACAAAAATTAAAGACCAGTGCTTTTGAAGGACAATCCCCACAAAAACAAAAATGTTTCTTCACTTGAGGGGGTTGTCAGAACTATTGGGCTTGTTACAGGCATTGGGCCAGCTGAAGAGCCCAAGTTTGTTGATGAGCCGACGTGAACTGGACTCTATTTTTCTGTAATAGTTTTATTAATAAAGGGAAAACAACACAAATTACCCGTAAAATATTTAACCATCCATATCCTCTCCTAAACTAATTTTGTTTCTTACCCAGCCGACCGAAAATATTTACTTGAGTTCATCCTCGATTAAAACTCTTCCTCTATGATACCATAGCATTATATGTATATATCATGATGGTATCATTGAAGACTGAAGCAGTACTACATGATACCATTCAGTATATTTATGTATCACGATGGTATAAAAAAGGACTGAGGAGTGTCTCATTGAAGGACTGAAGCAGTCCTCCACGATACCATCACAATATATGTATATAATTAAGATGATGGTATCATAGAGTTTTGTTTGAAAAGTGTCTTTTGAATAAATAAACATGATATCATCTCAACATATTTATATACTATGTTGGTATCATAATTTTGGGGGCATTTCGGGTAAATAGTTTTAGGGGCATGAAAGTAAGAGGGGCATGGGCGGATAATTCTTTTGTTTTCACGGGACAGCGACGTTCTTTCCCTTTTATTAAAGGTTAAATATTTTAAATTATTAATTATTGCAATTTATTAATAGGTAGTTTTTAAATATGAAAAAAAAAACGTACAGATTATATGTCCGAATTCATCGTCAAAATAAAATAGTTTGACTCTCGAAATTTGAGTTGTGTCACATCAATTGAAACATAGGAAGTATACATTGTACAGCTCATCATTGGTTAGTGGGTTAATTAGTTCTCTTATACTAGAAATGAATGAGGGCACATTAATCAATCTCATCTCAATTTTGTTTGTCAATATAAACATTATTGAGAACGTTATACCAACACGAAACAAGAAAGGGATTGTGAAGTCACTTTTTTTTTATTATTACATTACTATATTCAACTCCCCCCATCACTTCAAAAAAGAAATGCATAAAAGCATAAAAGATGACCATAATAACGTGACGAAAGTCAAATTCTAATTGTACTAGTTTTGTGGTAAAATATTTGTTTTATTTCTTTCTTTATTCTTTTGTACATCCAAAAGCTTCATCTCTAAATCATTAACTATGCCTCAAAATCTTTATCTACCCCATGCAAAACCTATTGTAATAAAATAATTTGCAGCCACAGATTAAAAGGACACAACAATAAGCAAGATCGGTGTTTGGTGTCGTGCCAGCAATAATATAAAACATAACCAACTCATCTAGCTGAAAATATGAAATAGAAATTTGAGCTTTTTCGATTTCAAAATTATGCTAATGTTGAATTTATACTTGTGAAGTAAGCAAATAATTAAATCTAGCTTCAGTTGACTGAATGGACCTTATGAATTTTCACTATTAAGTTTGATTAATGTTAAAACTCTAAAAAGTTATTTATTTTCAGAACTTCAACTCTTCTCTAAAAGAGTAGTTATTCCATCTATTTCAATTATATGACATAATTTTCTTATTAATTTGTTTTAATAAAATAATGCATTTTAATGTTTAAAATAATTTACTTTAAATTTTTTAATGAATCTATAATCACATAAATGCTATGATAGGTTTAAGATCATAAATTTTACAAAAAATATTTTCTTTTTTAAAAGTTTGATTTCTTAGAATTTTACCGCATAAATTGAAACCAAAAGAGTATTTCTTTTCGAAACTAAACTCTAAATTAGGGGTGACAAAAATTAGCTCATGAAATCATATTCGCTCAAACCGTTCAAGTTTAGGCAAGTCATTATGCCGCTCGTCTATTAGCTCAACTCATTTTGACCATTACAACTCAGTTTATCTAAAACTTGAATTGATATGTATCCAAATTGACCCATGAGATACCTTGTCAAAATATTTAAAAAGATATCTTTTTATTAGATAACTTTTTATTTGACATGTTAGACATAATCATAACTACATACTTATAAACGAACAAATAGAAAAATTAAAAACTTAAAAGGATTTGTACCGACATGCTTTTTAGCCCGTTTTAACTTAATTCATTTTAGTCCAATTAACTTTAGATTGTTCATCGCCTTAACTAATTTTAACCCGCTCGAATTTAGTGTAATTATCCAAGTAACACTTTTACCCGTAATTTAATTGTTAGAAATGATGCTTACTAATCACGTGTCATGAGTAAAGACAATTCGGAGCAATGTGGCGCCTTGTTGTCACCGGAAGCGCCGGTATAATGGGCGGTCTTTTCAAACATTTTTGTCCTAAATGCTGCTAATGCTGACACGTGACTGACAGCACAAAGGAGATAGCAAGGCCGACTCAAAGCAAGCTAAGGCAGTCCCCTCCTTTTCTTTCGTTAACTTCTACGCCTCTTTTGTTTTCTTGAATTCTAATTGACTCAGCTAACACGGATCAGGATCCTCTCCATTTTTCATCTTTTCATTTTTTCTAAATTCTATTTTAGATTAGAGATACATGACATAGATTAAAATTAATAATTAAAATTTAATTAACTAAAGCAAAGTTCTAATCATGGTTTATATAATTAATAACTTATCTATAAATATATTAAAATATTTTCTCTCTCTTCCTATTTTAATATTCCATTTTTTCAATTATTACAACTCTTTAATGGTGATATTTTTGGAATATAGACAACTCTTTAAAAATACAATTACCAATTGAATAATGGGGTCTATATTATGTGAATTAGTAAGCATCATAATTGAAAAAAAATGAAAAATATTACCAATTGAATAATCGGGTCTATTTCTGGGTAGGAAAAAAATTAAGTGGGAAAAATAATCGGGTAAAGGAGAAAAGATATTTTACTGTGTAGGAAAAGTAAAATAGGAAGAGAAAGAAAATAATTTTAATATATTTATGGACAAGTTATTAATTATGTAAATCATGGTTAGGGTCTTGCTTAAATCAATTAAATCTTAGCCATTAATTCTAACCCATGCCATATGTCTCTAATCTAAGGTAGAACTTTGGAAAACGGAGAGGAGCCCAATCCAACTAACACCGTCGCCGTTGTAATTTTACCATTCGTTCTCGTATCCAAAAAACTCCTCCTGTCCCGTTTTGGATATAATGTTTTGACTAAATATTAATATAAGATTATTTAATTTACTCTTCTTAATACGTATAGAGGTCGCGGATTAATATGAAAGATTAGTAGATACTAGATAGTTGAGCGTTGTTTCACTTTTCGGTGAGATTAGGTTTAGGGATAGTGTGCAGCACCATGCCTGTAGTAGTATTATCCTTATCTGTGTATTTTTTTTTTCCTGATATCTTGTTCCATGTTGCTTGTTATGTTTTGCTATTGTCCCGATTCTTTTTCTGTGTACTATGTATTGCTTTACTTATTAGATGTTGTATTTTCTTCATTGTTGTAATTACATTTTTATATCTACTTTGATTTGTTGTACTTAAATCGAGGGTTCTCTAAAATCTACGTACACTCTGTTCTCCCAAGACCCACTTGTAAAATTATACTGGATATTTTGTTGTTGTTGATATTCTTCTTAATACAATGGTGTTAACAAAAATCTAAACATCCCAAAATAAAATAGGCGTCATGTAAATTAAGCTGAAAAGAGTATACTTTAATATTAATAACATCTTATAAGGCTATTGGAAGATTAGTAACGCAGAGAATATGTCAATTCCCTAACTAATATACTCTGGGGGATGGCATCATTATCTATTTCTAGTCTCCTCCATTATAGTGACCAAATTGGTATAACTATTTCTAAATAATAAAAAATCACCATTTAATTTACAATTAAAGAAATTGAGGTAGTATGACATAGTGCAAGATTGATGAACACTAACATTTCTTGAATAAAAATTTATTTAAAATACAGGAAATTTTCTTTTATTTTATTGTTCAAGAAATAGGAGGATCAGCAATCTTTCAAGAGCCTTTATTTTCTTTAAAGCAATATATTTTCTCATTATTCTTGTTGCAAGTGATAAATCAATGCAAGTCAATCCCGTGTCTCTTTTGTTTAGATAATTAAGTATTACTGCACGTTCAATTAATATTCAACTTTAATAAATAATCGCCATTTAAAGTATAATACCGTTATCTTTAATTTAGTGCGTCAACCATTTTAATAGGTCAATATAGTTTAGTTATCTCATTTCCATAAAAGAATGATATACATAAAGATAAGATGGATCACCCAATTAGCATTAAGATCAACACTTCTGCTAGTTTTATGCAATAGAGTATTTATGAATTGTTATATCATTTAGTCAAAGATTTAAGCTGAGGAAATATTTTATGGCTCATACACATATCTATGGTAAGAGTAATCTTTTTAATCCATTGTTTAATGAATTCTTTTTCCATTATTTGCTTATTATAGTAAAAAATTATAACCCTCGAATTATTCAAGTAATAATAATAATAATAATAATAATATCGTATAGTTGTCATAATTGAAATGACTATTGGAATTAAAAACTTGGTTATTTACTATATTAAATATTATACTAGAACATATGCATTGATGTAAATATATTGTATTTTTTCTTTTGTTTCTTATCCTGATTTAGGTACTCCTTTGTGATCCAATTAATTTGGATTGGTACAGGAAGATCTCACTTTTAGATAAAACGCTTTCTACCAAAAGCGACTCTATTCTCAAAATTAGCATCCGAGATCTTTGGCTAATGACAGAAGAATACTTACTACTTTACCACAATCTTCCAAGGTAAAATTATTATATTTTGATGGTCATACTACTCATATTAATAGTTTAATTAAATCTAATAAGTAGGAGTACTAATTAGCGATTGTAGGTAATTCTTGCTTTGAGAAAGCAATAGCAAGTGCAAATTCAAACATTTTGATAACGAAAGTTACATTTTGATAACAGTAAGGACTTAATAGCTCAGTTGGTTGGCTACCTAAAATTTTCACCTTGTTGGTGAGGGTTCGAATCCCGACATTGTAATCTCCTCCCCCATTTCCCCTTCCCCTACCCTCTATGTAATAAAAATAATTAAAAAAAAAATAAAACGGGAAAATTTCCATCTATAATTTCACGTATTAAATGCATGTACTTTGTGAAATTACTAAGAACTCGAAATTAATGTCAACAAGATAAATGGTTTTTTGTTTCCTACTCGACGTTCGATATGCTTTTTGGCTCCTAATTAATTTGGATTCACTTGGAATTGTTTACTTTGCAGGTAAATCACTCCTTATCTAAAACAACTTAATTTCAAGACTGAAACTCGAGATCTCTAATTAAAGATGAATAAATAATTATCATTTTATCTCATTATTTGAACATCATATCTTTGATTAAGAATAAAAGAATACTTACCGTCTGATTATAACTTTTGATGGTATAAGGCATATAAGGCAAATATTTTTGACTAGGAGTATGGTAACTACTTACCATTAATTAAAGATCCGTGAGAATATCCAAATCCGAGATGTTTGGTACTAGTCTTTCTGTTTGTCCAAAGTAGGAAGCTAAACCCAAAATAAAAAGGCCATGGATAAGGAGAAGATGCAATTAATTTAGTCATCCCTTATTAGCTGACGGAATTGGGCCTGTTGAAAAGTTCTAACTCATGAACTAATGTATTGTCACATCCAAATAAAACAATACTAGTAGTACTAGCAACCCTTTCAGACCAAGAATTTAATACTAATATCAAAGAGGATACGTGTTAAGCAATCATATACTTTAGTACTTTTTTTTATTTTTTATTATTCGTATTCAAACTCAAGACTAATTCGAAAATACTGTCCTATAAGATCTATTAATTTGAGAAATATTTTTTAAGTGATACCGAAAATTTGAACCCAAGACCTTTAATTAAAGCTGAATAACTATATTCATTCTGCCGAAACCTCCGATGATAACCAATCATATACTTCAACCATCTTTTTAGTTCAATTACAACTTACGTCTACTTTTCAACCTTCTTAACAACTACCTCTGCTTGAATGAACTATGTAATAAGTTAATGCATTAATCATTGAGAAGTACTTCTACTAGTATTATAAAGTAGTTTGTGTGATCATATTTGACCAGTATTATATTTTCTTAAAATGCTTCTGACATTAACTTATGAGAAAGATTATGTAATCTCGTTACAAATAGTATTACTTAAATAGAGTAAATTATTCTATTTAACTAGTACTATTTGTAAGTTTTAACGTGAATCTTTACATATTCTTTTATAAATCATGATTTGAACTTTGAAGTATTTGAGAAGCTTTGTCTAAGATTTTTTTTTTTAAGAGTATTTTGGTCCTTAAAATTTTTAAACTACTTCAAATTATGCTTTTTCAGATTCTTCCACACACACACGAAACAAAATAAAATAAAATAATAATAATAATAAAACAAGCTTTTACCAAAACTCAAATCATTTATTTCTTTTAGAAATTTGTCCAAACACTTTTGGCTCTTCAAAACAAGCATTTTTTTAAAATGTATTAGACATGATAGCATTTTTAGTGTAAGTCCTATATTTTAGAGATTTATACCTTTAGAAATTACACAGAACTTCTAATATTATTTTATTTATATTCGAATAACATTAGCATGATCAGAGTTTAATGGAGCAACATAATTAATGAAGATTTATATAGCCGATTCCAACGTTTTTGAAATTAAATATATCTATCAAATAACTAATTACTCCTTATATTTTAAAAAAGGATGCCTCTTTCCTTTATTGACAAATCTTTAATTTCAATTTTCCACGTGACATGTTTAAAGTCACAAGATTAAATGACATTTTGCTACAGTTTATATATTTTTAATTTAAAACCACAAGATTCAAAAGTTTTCTTTATTTTATTATACTTTGTGCTAAGTCAAAGCCAGCAGTGTTTAAAAAGGTAGGGGCGTAAGGCGGGGCGTTTTACATATGCCTCGATGAGGCGTAAGCCCCGAGACACGGGGCGTAAGCCCCATGGGTATTTAATTTTTTGTATTTCATAAAATAATATAATTATAATAAATATTTTTAAATAGGTAAAATTACATAAAAAATAAAAGAAAAGTATATATATATATATATATATATATATATATATATATATATATATATATATATATATATATATATATAACCTTACAAGTATAAACAATACATTGAAATAAAAGCTATTATGAAATGCAAATCAACTCTAACATCTTAACTTTCAAATAATGAAAAAATCACAATTTGTTAAAACAATATTACTAACATACTATTCATTGTATCTCCCTATAAACAACGTTATCAGTATTATAATTGAAACGTAACTCCTTAATGAATAAAAATAAAATTACTTTCAAATAGAGAAATAATAAAATATGATAATTTTGATACATAGGACAAAAGACCAATGACAAGTGAAAATTCACAATTCGGTTATGTATTCTTAAAAGAAATATTAAGTGATATTCACCCTCACGATGTTCTCATATAGTAAATATGCAATACTACGACTTGTTATTTGAGTTATACCCAATCTTCTTATTTCGGTAAATGAAAAATTATTAAGTATCAATCATTTGTTAAAGAATTATGAGGGTCACGGTTTTAATTAAGGAATTTAACATATAATTGTGTAAGAACTGTTAGGCGAGCCCCGAGCGTTGGGCGTTAGGCGTGTTTAGGGCGTACAATCGGGCGCTTAGGGCGTAAGCCTCGCAGGAATTAAGCCCCGCACGTGAGCCCTGGGGCATTTTGCTAGTGCCCCGCCCCGGGGCGAGCCCCGAAGTGAGTCCCAAAACTGCCTTTTAAAACACTGAAAGCCAGACAAGCAAATTGAAACAGAAGGATTAGAAATTATGGTTTTAATTAAACTCACAATTATCACATTACATCCTCCATAAAATTTAAAAAAAAAAATTGATTAAGATATGTAATACTATATTTTATCCAATTAGATCTGCCCAAAAAACTAATTGACCGGACAATAATACCCTTCTAACAGGACGGTTCGGTTTTTTGTTGTTCATCACAGACATTATAAAGCATATATACCCGTAAAAACTACCTTACATCATCCTTTGTGGGGTTTTAGCAACTTTGTTTTTTCAAACCCAGAGGTTTTTCATTTCTATACTTTCACCCAAAATTAAATCTGACAACAATCAATTCACATCCTTTTTTCTTGCTTGATTTCGAAATTCTTGTAGAATTTGTACAGAGAATCACATCTAGATCTCTTATCAGGTAATTTAACTTCTCCTTGCTACCTTTTTTTTTTATTTTTATTTAACTTTTTTGTTCATTTTATTGCTTGTAATTTGGTGGAAGTATTGAGTTTTGACTATTTTTTTTTTGATGCATTTAAATATTTGTTGTGAATTTGTTTGATTTTTCGATGAAATTGAGGTTGATCATATGGAGATCTGATCGGATTTTCTAAATTTTTATTTTTATTTATTTGGTTGCGTGAAATTCAAGGATTCTAGTTAGTTTTTTTTTTTTGGCTAATAGTACCAAATTATGGAACTGGATTTTAATTTTACTGTTAGGAATTGATCCTTATTATTGCCTCTGTCCTGATTTATGTGATACAGTCAGACAAGAAAATCTTTGACCGCGATTTATTAGTATGTCCTTTTAATATTTTAAATTATTAATTATTGTGACTTATTGTACTTTTTATGTAGTTTCTAATGATGTAAATTATTTTCTCAAAGAAGTTAAAGATTGTATGTCTGAATTTACGGTCAAAATAAAGAAGTTTGACTCTCGAAATCCGGACGAAGGGAGTAGTAAACTTTAAACTGCAAAAATTTGATGCATCAGATTAAGAAACTGGAAAAGAATTTAGGTGTGCTTTTCTGTATTATTGTTGATTGGAAGCTGCAGCTGCGGAGGCAGATCCGCGTTGTGGCATGAAATTTTTTGTCAAAATATTATGGTTTTTTCTTGTTTGCTGCAACTAGTGGTGATGGTCGAGTAAGAAATAAGAGTAGTAGATGATATAGAAAAAATATTGGAACCCATGGTTGTGATGCATTGTTGTGGATCTCGATCCAAAGGTTCTTTCTTGATCTAGCTACAAGGATGGGGCAGTATGGAAAGATAAAATGTGGAACCTAATAGAAATTACTAGTTTTAGAATCTTGTTGGACAAAAGGGAGAAAAAAAAAATCAAGCGATTGTGTGATATATTTGAGGAATTGACAAGATTTTAGTATAAGCACTTAAACATATGTAGTGTGATATGTGGAAAGATCTTACTTTCTGCATCTACATGTTACGTGATCTTCATCTAGACATATAGTTTTTAGGGAAAAGGGTCAAATATACCCCTCTGCTTTGGGAAAAGGGCTAAAGATATCCTCCATTACAAATTTGAGTCAAAAATACCCCTCCCTCATTAAAGTTTTCAAAAATACCCGTCTTAATGGAAATCTTCAAAATAACCGGATTTTATTTTTAAACCCGCTCCATTTAAACCCGACCCAACTAAATAAAAACACATATGGGTTACCCGCTCCTGTGCCTAGTGTAGGGGTATATTTGAAAAATTTAATGACGGGAGGGGTATTTTTGACCCAAATTTGTAACGGTGGATATTTTTAGCCGTTTTCCCAAAGTAGAGGGGCATTTTTGACCCCTTTCCCTAGTTTTTATGTATTTGGCTATCGGCCGATGTTTTTGAAACTATTCAATCCAAGATATTTGGAACTGAACTTGTTTTGTAACAACATTAACACGGATCACCATCATTTCTGGGATGATAATTTATGATTTTTAGTATTTCTAATTGTCAACTCCAAACATCTTAAGGGGTTAATGTATAATGATATTTTTGTCTTGATTATCTTGCCTCTTGAAGGTGGGAAGTCACACAATTCACACACCAAAATTAAATAGAGTAGCATCACTATATTATGCAGTGCCTTTGCATAGTAGTCAACAAATGTCCTTAATTTTCTGATTTGAAAATGGTGTATATTTTGCCTTTTGCTAATGCTATATGGTAGGATTGATAACCTCCTTTCTTTACTTCTTTAGATTGAAGTGATATTTGTGTCACTGGCTCATTGTACATGATCATCACATATTGGCATGCTACCTGAGGTATGTCGTCGAAGAAGAGAGTAAGCCATGGTTTCAGTGGCTATCGATTTCCTGTTATACCAAAAGCTCCTAGATCAGTTAGAGTAAGTTAGCTGAAATTGTTATTTAATCCATTCTGTTACAAGTTTTTTCTCTTCCTTTTTGTTTTTTTTTGTTTATGTTTTTCTAAATATCTCTGCAATTCCAATTTCTTTCAGAGGAGACATTCGCACAAAAACATAGACAATGATCAACTTTGTGCATTTGAACTATTGGCGGCTGTTGCTGGTGAACTTCTACAAGAAAGCGAAAGCTCAGCTTGTAGTAATGCAGCAGTAGGAAAAGATGAGCTTGCTGATTGCAGGGCCGGTATTAATTGTGAGCAACTCAAAGAAGATAAAGCTGTGAAATCAGAGTGCTTAGACCAGGGGAGTTGTGTAGAAAGCGCTTATATACCAGAACCTGCAGTGCCAGAGCAGAATCTCAAGTATAGTTTGGATAACTTCAAGGAGGTCAATAAAGATGGAAAATTCCACACTGAAGTAGAAGGCGGATCCTCTAACCTTGAGGATGCATGTGATAAGAAAGTTGAGACAAGTACTCAAAAACAGTTAGATGATAACAACAAGCAGACTAAAGACTTAACTGTGGCTAACTCTTGTAGTGTGAAGGGTCCAACTGAGAAACATGTGAATAACAATGCCGCAATTAACTCAGACGGTAGTGTACAGTTTCCGTGGTACAGGGCGGTTCGTAGGCCTTCATTTGGAAAGCAAGGTAACAATGTAAAGTTAGGTATTAGAGATGATGACGAAAATTCTTTTGGGTCTTATAGACACAGCACCAATATAAGGGCTTTTAGGAAAACATCACACAGTGGATACAGAAGAGTAAGAAAGATGTTGACATCCAGACACTGGAAAGTAGCTCCTCAGTTGAAGGACTACGAACGTACATGTTCCAGTAAGTGCAGTTATACCTCCTAGAATTTAGTGAGCTTAAACTTTTGATTTACTTACTTTCTATCAGCTTGTTATGTCATCTTCTAACTACATGGTTTTGGTGTTTTAGATTATGGAGTGAAGGCCTTTCACCGAAACAGGAAAAGAGTATGTGCACTGGAAAGACGCCGACTTGAAATTCCTTCAAAGAGAAGGAAATTGTGTCACTATAGCTCCAATGTTGCTTATGACCAGCAGGCCAGTAGTAAAAGCATTTCAAATTCACCTGAAAAGGGAATCAAGAGAGACATTATCTCACCTAGAGGTCAATAATCTACTACCATCCTTGCGATAGAAGGTTCGTGGTTTCGAAGTCCTACTGAGTAATATTCCCTCTTTCTTTACAGGCGTTGGGGCTTCTGCTTCAGTCAGAAATCATCAAAAGAAGGATCCTAATGGTTAGACCCTTGAATTTTTTAATCTTTGTGGATTGACACATTGTTTCATGAAGAAGTTTTTGACACGGGTTTAATTTATTTTCTTAGTAAAATTTAGCATCAAGTCATTCAAGGTGCCAGAACTTCTCATCGAGGTCCCTGAAACTGAAACTGTTGGTTCCCTGAAGGTATGCATCTTAGTTAGGTCCTTGATCAAGATTACTTAACCTGCTGCATCTAGAGAATTCTACCAATATATCAAGGGATTGACTTGGTTTTCTTATACATTCACGAGGATCTCCTAACTTCCAAGCTTGCTGGAGGACAATGAGATTATCAATTATGAATTAATATAATGTCAATGAATTGATCTTTGAGAATATCAATTAGTCTTCTCTGATTTCTGCATTTGTCACTAAATGCAGTAATCATTAAATCTTAATTATATTTATAGAATGCTCCCTCTGATAATGCTTAATTTATCACGTTCAATATTCAAAAAGCTTAGATTTATTTTAAGAAATGACTGTGTTACAACAACAACAACAAATCCCATTGTTAATAGTTGAAATATTTTATAATTGGTGTAATGGTAGAAAGTGTACTCTTCTGGATTTTGAAGATATCCAAGATCCAATTAAAACAAAATTTACTTTGGGATTATGCAGAGGACAGTAATGGAGGCAGTAAGATCTATACTTGGAAGTGGATTACGTGTGGGGATGGTTCTCCAGGAGACGAAGGTCCAAGATGACAATAGTACTCTGCAGAAGGCTGGTATCTCTCAGAATGGCAACCTCGATACGTTGGGTTTTACATTGGAGCCAAGTTCTTACCCAGTTTCTGCATCATTGCATTCTAAAGAACCTCCTGCTTTGCCACCATATGTTGCTGATCATGAACTAACTCGGTATTGTAGAGGACTTGCCCATTTTGTGCTTTTGAGTTGTATTCCATTAGACAATTATCGAAGTGTTCAAGAAAACCAAAGTTTCAAAAGATTATTGCTATATTGCGCAGTTTATTGTGCTTGGACTAATATAGAATCTTTGCATTCAGGCGGCCACCTAGTCCTGTCTTGGAATTAGAGCGTCCAAGTACTTCATCAGATCCTTCAAAGACTAAGTTGGACAAGCATGATGAAGATTACCATGAATTGGCGCTATCACCTACAAATCCTATTAATCCAACAAGTGATGTAGCAATTCCTGATTCTAGAGCCTTGGTCCTAGTTTCTCCTCTGAATGCTGAGGCCCCTGGGGGGGTTCCTGTGGGCCCAAAAAAGAGTCGTGCTGAACTTTCACAACGTAGAGCAAGAAGACCATTCTCAGCTGCAGAAGTAGAAGCTCTAGTTGAAGCTGTGGAGCAGCTTGGAACTGGAAGGTATCCGATCTATAATATATAATATCCTGTTCTCGAACAGTGGTTAACCCCCCCCCCCCCCCCCCCCACCCTGCCCTTTTTCTTTTCTCTCTCTGCCCCCCTTCCTTACAATCCGGAAAAATTGTCAGAAGTTTGTGATCCTCCAAATCTGCATTCTTATTTATCTCTGGTGACGCAGGTGGCGTGACGTCAAAATCCGAGCTTTTGAGTATGCTGACCATCGAACTTACGTTGACGTGAAGGTTAGATATCTAATTGGTGCATTTATCTTTTCCTTATTGACAAAGAAAGAATATGATTTCATTTCGCTTGGATGTAAGCCAATTTTTTGAAAGTTGATATTTTATATCCTTGATAATTCTGCATGCTATCCTTAGCTCTGAAGTAAATATCATTTCTTGTTATTATACGTTTTAGATATCTATTTCAACATGAGAACTAAGCATGTTATAGTATGAAAAGATGATTTACTTACATGATTCCTTAGGTGTCTGATATTGCAATCGCATGAGAAGGCAAAAGCGGAAAACACTGAGTAGTTCTGGATAAGCTTAGATCTTATACTAAATCTTAAATACTTATGTGTTAGCAAAGCTTATGACTTTTAGCAAAGCTTATGACTTTTTCCCATCATCTCTTAATATGGTGTTCTTGGTTTTACATTAGGATAAATGGAAGACATTAGTCCATACAGCAAGCATTGCCCCACAACAAAGACGGGGAGAGGCCGTGCCCCAGGAGCTTCTGGACAGGGTCTTAGCTGCCCATGCCTACTGGTCTAAGCAACACGGGAAACATCATGCTGAAGCTCTAAAACTGGTGGATGCTAAGGTGCAGGCAGGGTCAGCTATGTGAATCCTCACTATCATGGCCCCTTAGAGAAAATTTGTTTAAAATACTGTTATAGGAAATGCGAGAATGAATTGTAAAGAAAAACTCTTTCCGGTGACTAGTTAACGCGCTCTCACACACTGATTTTATTGCCAAGTCTTCCTTTCTGACCGGGAAGGCAGGCAGTAGTTGTAAATGATTCATTGAATAAAGCAGTTTAACAGGCAATAGGGATTTCTTTATTTCTGTTGGTTCTATTCTTTCATGTAATTGATTCAAATGTATTATGTACATTAGATTGTTTCTGGTATAATTTCAATGTAATTAGCAGTGTAATTTCTCTACCAGTACTATTATTTCATTTAAATTTGTACTTTCATATGATATCTAATGAAATCTTTTTGTTCATCATATAAAGCTGCAAGCGTCAATCAAATCTTTGACTGCATAGAAAAAGTAATTGTTCATCGAACATTCAGGACATAGGGGAAATAGAAGCAAAAAGAAAGTTAGTGCAAGCTTAGATTTAAAGTTTCATCATATGTTGACTCGAAAACAGCTCGGCACATTACAATAACTTAAAGAGAGGCCAAGTGTAAATAAATAAGAAACAAAGGCGGACAAATAAATAAGAAACAAAGGTGGACATTAAAAAGAATTTGGAAATGAATAATAATATGAATAACAGTAACAATTTACAACCACAATATTACGCAACAAATAAAAATTGTTGGTGAATTAATCTTTTTTCTTTAGTACTTTGGGAAAGCAAAGCAGCACGTTACTTGCGGCATGAAATATGAATACTTGACTTTAGGTTGCTTCAAAAGATGGGCAATTACTAAAATTTGCTGTAAAAAAAATTATCTTGATATTTGTACCAATCCCAGGATATTTGCATTATTAAGTTATAGCACTTAATTTTGGTTAGATAAGATATGTTTATTTAACTTGTAACTAAATAGTTAAATTATTCTATTTAACATAAATATTGTCTGCAAATAAATAATTTTCTTAGGGGTCGTTTGGTAGGAGGGATTGGATGGGCTGAATTGTTAATCCAATGAGATTGGAATTAATCCTATGTTTGATTGGTGGGATAACTCTTTTTATATCCTATCCAATCCCATGTAGATGGGATAAAAAGTGGGATAAGGTGAGATTACTTATTCTCCTACCAAACGACCCCTTAATGTTTATGTGTCTTAGATCAGACTCAACCCATTCTTGTCTAGGACCAAAAGGTGTTTATGCAGCGACCAAACTGGGACAGACAGATACATAGGCAAAGAGGTTGTTAGTTGTTCCAACTGATTCCTTTTTACGTCTATAGCAAGTAACAAGAAGAAATTTAATCTACGGACAAGCACCCTTTTTCTATCGGGGCTCGTTTGGTATGTTGGATAAGCATAATAGTTTTGGGATAAAAATTTAGTATTGTCTTATTTCTCGTTTAGTATATAATTTGGGATAAGTTATACCAAAACTAAAAATAGTATCAGTATAAGTTATCCCTGCCAAATGATAGAATAATAGTATCATGTTTAGTTATCCTTGATAAAACAATGAAAAAGAAAAATACCCTTGAGGTCCCTTAAACCCCTTTTCTACTAAATAAGTTGAAGGTAATTTTGCAAACAAACAACTTTTTCTTTGAAAATTATGCTATGCATATTATTTTTAATACTACAAACCTAACAGTCAATAAGAAATAATATCAGGATAACTAATTCCAACATAACTTGTCTTCAACCAAACAACCCCTTAGTGTTTATATTCGTTTTGTGGGTCCGACTAATTTGAATTTGCGTTGAGAAATTCCACTTTGAAGGTAAAGCGTTCTTTACAAAAAGTCACCCACTCGTAGTCTCCCGGATCTTGAACCCAAGTTTCTGATTAAAGATAGAGAGATACTTATCACCCCATCGCCGAGACGGATATAACCTTTTGACCAAAATTTTTTAATCGAAGTATATATATAATCTACTAAAATCTCAATAAATATTAAATCTAAATTCTTAATTTTTGATTCAAAAATAAATCCATTACATTTAAATCCTAAATTCATTACTGTCCATCACAAATTTTGGTGGTCAGAAGAACCTTATTCAACACGCATGAGTTCGCTAACATAACTTCAATATAAATTCCAAAAAATTGCTCAAGATTAAATTTAAAGCAAACTAGTGATGCAGCCAGCCTGACAAATTAAATATCTTCATATATAAATATCGTATCCATTCACTTTTCAATCAAAATCTCAGATCTGAGACTTTTGTCTTGCTACTATGGAGTAATATTCTTTTTATAACTTTAATTTATCTCACCATATGTATAGGAGTTTGGACTATCTGAGAGATTCACGTTGAACCAATAGAATCTTTTGATTCTTCTGTCAGGAAAAAAAATAGTCTAGCAGTTTTTAATCGTTCAAATCTAAAAAGTGAACACTCCTGAGATTTTATCACATATTTTAACAAATTCTATGATTAAATTTAAGAGGAAATGTAAAGAAAAAAAAAATTAACCAAAAATAACACAACTCCTATTTTTAATTTTAGAAAATCACAACACAAAAAGTAGACCAAAATAACTAGTTTACATATAAATTATGTCCTCCTAAGAAAAGGAAAAAGAAAAAAGAGAAAAAGATGCACGTCAAAAGTTGTGCCTTATAAAATGAAAGAAAAAGCAAAGCAAAACAAAGTATATGATAGTATGAAATCACTGCCATCATTATTAACAATTTAACATATCTTATATTTGCTCTAAGATCGGACAAATAAAACCAAAAAGTCATTTGCTTCCTGTTTTCTCTAGTTGTTTCTTGATTCCTTTCTCTGAATAGATATGTTGTAGTGAAACTTCTACACCTTTTGCCCCAAAAAAGAATTATAATCTTGAAGAAAATACAACTAGTTCATAACGTAGAATATTTTAGAATTGTGGTTTCGAAAAAGTACCGAGTACTTCTGGAATTGCTATGTGTAATTAACATTCGACTAACAAATAAAAAAGTTGATCCTTTTGATGTCGCAAACACCCAATCACGTGAAATTAACCAACATAATCTAAATTATGCAATTAGGGTTTGAGTTCTATTTACTGACATATAGAAATTAGTATATAACATCATTATAAAAGGACAGTCCGGTGCACAAAGCTCCCACTATGTGCGGGGTCTCGGGAAGGGCTGAAACATAAAGGTCTATTTTATGCAGCCTTACCTTGCATTTTTGCAAGCGGTTGTTTTCACGACTTGAACCCGTGACCTTCTGATCACGTGGCAACAACTTTACCAGTTATTCCAAGGCTCGCCTTCAGTATATAACAATATTATCCCATCAAATAAAATTGACTAAATATAAATTACTCTTCTTGTTTAATTTATCAATAACATTTTACTAGGCATGCTGCCTGGTGATAAATATATTAAAAAAACTTCTTATCAAATTTAAAAATGTAGATATTCTGGTAGATATCAAATTACTATACCAAATTGAATTTTTCAGCACTTCAATTTTAGTATTATATACTAGTCTCTATGCTCGTGCTTTGCACGAATATATCTTGCGTCAAATGCATACCTAAAATAATAAACTTTCAACGTATACATATTCTAGAATTTTCAAGTATTTTAATTTTTCCAATACAGAATAATTTTCTTACAAAATATTATAATGTTGAAGGGCATAAAAGTCAATCAGTATTTCACACGTTTATTTACCTATGTGAAATGTCATTAAATGCGAAACGGAAAGGGTAAAAAAAAGCCTCTGATGTATTGACAATTGTTTAAATTTGCCCTCTTTCCACCGGTTGGACTCCTATTGGCCTTAGCATTAGTTTTCAGGTTAAAAATGCCCTCCTTCCGCCTATTGAACCCGAAATGCCCTTTACGGTTAAACGTCCCTCATTTTTATGAAATTATAAGATGTCATACATATGACTTCAATGTGGTACTAATTTATTGACCCACATAGATATATATATATATATATATATATATATTAGACTCAGCCCATAAGTAACCCGGTCAATCCGAATTTTATTGTGTAGCTTAATTTAGTAATATTATGTTATTAGTTAATTTGGAATTCAAAGTCCTTGATATTGGATAAATTCTCAAAATAAATTTTTTATTCAAAATTGTTATATTTATTTTATTCGTTATCTTGAAAAAATACTTTAGTTTACTGACTCTTATTTTATTTTTAAGATCAAACATAAGAATACCTAAGCCTATAAAAATATGTCTAATAATTATTACCTACTCATGTGCAAAGGAGTACATATGTTCTAACTTTAACTACGTTCCTAATCTACTTAATAATATAGTTAGTTCTTACTTCCTAGTAGTAATAGGATTGTCCCTAAAGAATATTACAAATAGTGCTTTTAGGTTTATAGTTTATGTTTTTTGAGAAGTATGTTCAAAAGAAATAGCATTGGAGCTCATTAAGGGTATAAAAGTCGTTCAATATTCAAAGAATATTTTGGTCAACCAATATTTATATTCATGCTTTTAAAATAACATAGATAGATAGTATGAGTTTTAAAAATTTCACTAAGCATGTTGCCTCGTGATACATCTTTAATTCATTTCATATAATAATTGGCACTAGTCAATATCTAATGTCACATGTAGGCATGTCTTTCTCTCATAATATAAAGCAAGCATTCCCTTTGTTGTTATGGTTGAAAATCTTGTATTTTACATATTTCATACGATTGAGTCCTCGTGTTTTCGATAATTTTTATAAAAAGAAGTTTTTCGAATTATTGCTATTTGACACAGACATGATGTAGAAAAGTCTAGTATATCAAATTACTCAAACACGTGTGCTATTTTCAGTCAACACTAGATGATTTTCATTCATTTCAAGCATAAAAGAATTATCGCTATTGTCGAACTCATAATTCTCAATTATGTTAGTCGAGTAGAACAAACCTTGATTGCCGACTTATCATATTGCACAAAATGTAAATCAACTTAATAATCCACTTCAGTATGATAATAGTATAGCGCATTTTTAGAAACCAAAAACTGATATTACCAAATCGTAATTTTTAAGTGAGAAACTATTATAGCCGTCAAATTAGACTGATGATGTTGACATCCTCTACGCTATAAACTTATAATATATAAATATATATAAATTTAATCCATAGTTATGTTATGCCTTGCTACATTATTATTTTGTGGTTATGGAAAGACGTCTACAACATAACAGCTTTTTACTGGAGACAACCTCGAACTTTCAATGTGGACAATGGTCCATATGTATTGGGCCAAAAAAGGTAATATGGACCCTATACGTGGGTGTGGGTCTTTAGTGGGGTTGCTATATGGACGCATGTGAACAAGTACCTTTCATATAGATATCAGAAAGTCCTTTTGGATCTTTTGGGCCTTGACCAGCACAATCCATCTCTAATTTGTTTTGTTCTTTGAGTACTTTTCTATGTAAAATTTAGTTTGGAAGGTTAGTTTTGGGAAAATAACACCCTATGTCTATTTGGAGAAAATGTTTATCCAAAATGGACCATATTTCTAGTATTACCCGAAATGACCCTTTTATACATTATTATAGACTTTTATACAAGGTTGATATATTATCTACAGTAAGTGTATAATGTCGTATATCATGTGTATAAACACTGTTGCAAAACAAGTTGACTATGCAAAAGAGATCTAATTAAAAATATGGTTATGTGGATGTAATATTTCACGCTGGATTGTATTTTATTGAAATTATCCTGGTAGGTTTTGCACCACTTGTTAATATTTAATACTATTTAAAATATAACCAGAAATTAGTACCTTTTAAACGGTGAATAAAAATTTGATAGAAAGTATTCGTAACTAAAACATAGAAAAGCTTCAACATGGAGTGTTGGAGTTCGAAACTTTGATAGGTGAAACTCGTGTCGGAGTTAGAAAAGTTTCTGAAATATCAAATGTGCAGTAAATTTCATGAATCTTTAACTTTTATTAGTTCAAAGTTCAAGCAAAAATCATGGTGTTTCAACCTTTATCTATTTACTTTTATATAGGTACTATTATAAAATTGTCCATTATTTTTTCAGGTACCATCCATGAAATTCTCATATTATAGTTTCTTTGTACAACTCAATTGTTTTCTAAGATACCACCATGGGTTGTAGGTACCACCTAGGAAATATTTCTTGAGTTCAAAATGGTGCAAATGGTACTCCAGAAAACTTTCCTGCAAGTGAAATTTCAGAAGGGAAAAAATGTTCAAAATGAACTCTAAAAAATCTTCATACGGTTCGAATGATGCAAGTGGAATTCCAGTAATTTTTTTTTTTTTTAATTTTTTTTTACAATGGTGCAAGTAAAACTCTATGAATGTATCAAAATAGTGCAAACTGCAAAGTGGAACCCTAGAGAAACTCCATAACCCTATACTAAAATTTGAGGAGACAGTGATATTGTTATCAAAATTTAATTTTCGCATTAAAATAAACATAAGTTGAGTTTGTTGGTGTTTTTAACTGGTTTAACTAGGAACATTTTTATCTAATTTTTATTTGTGAATTCATAAGCGGCTTACGTTAAATAACTTTAAAATAGCGATTTAATGTTAATTAGTTGTCCGAAAAGTGATCACATGCCCATTTCTTTCCTTTTTTCTAGGGGCAACATCATTAAGGATAGATGCAATATGTGTCCCATTTTGCATTACTGAATTGACTGGCATAATCTTTGTTTGTGGTCTTTATTTAGGTTGATTAATCAACTTGAAACTTGACTACTTTCATGTTACCTCTATTTATACCACCCATTAAGAGTCGTAGTATTTTACTCTTCCTCGTACCCATTGTCAACAGGAATTATCAATACATCTGAACCGTGTAATTACTAAAAAACTGAATATTATCAACCTTGGTTTAACTTTTGATTAATAAATGGATTAAAAGAATAGTATTAGAATGGTGGCTCTCTCTATCAAAGAAAAATAACATTAGAGAGAGGAGTAGGCGTTTGGTCTCAATTTGATTGAAGTTTGAAGAAAAGTTATAAAAGTGTTTGGACTCAATTTTTTTCAAAGTGTTTGAAAGTTATAAAGCCGTCAGCACTTTCACATCCAACAAAAAAAGTCGAGGTTTGAAATCACGATAGAATTATCATTACTATATATTTATCCTTGTGATTAGTTGGGGTGAATGTAGCATGTTTGTCACGAATTTAATCGACCCATCGCTTTCAATATGTGTGTGTTGATAAATTACTAAATTTTCAATAAATATAAAAAATAAAAATAAATTTAACTATAAAAATTCAAATCCATTATCCCAAATATGTAGTGCCTTTGTTTGTGAGTTAAAAAAAATAAAATAAAACTAATTAATTGGTTATTAATAGCATGTAACAGTAAACTTTGTATATTCTGGCATGTTCAATGAATCAAAAGCTAATTTGGTGCAATCTTTAGCTTTCGATATTACTTTCTCAATCCCACCAAGAACTATAAGGGATGTTTCTGTTTTCGTGTGATTGTAATTATTCAATAATTAGCAGCCATCATTTGTTACTAATCGCGCACGTTTAAAAGTTGAATTTTATTTACTACTCCCTCCATCCCAATTTATATCACATTTTTCACTTTTCGAGTCTACTTTGAAGCTAAATTGGATTAGATTAACTTAATATTTTAAGATTAAAGTTTATATATTTGAAAACTACATGAAAAGTACTATAATTTGCAACTTTTTTCATATCAATTTGGTGAAAAAATACATCTTAAAATATTGGTCAAAGTTCATGCAGTTTGAATCACTACGAGAAATAGAGTTTTTTCCCACTGACATTCAGTGGGTAATTTGTGCTATAAAACATGATTTTCTCATCTCATTCTCACCGAACCACCTCACTGGGAAAATGCATGGTGGGTAACAGGTTCCCATCGAAACGTTGGGAAACTTCCCACTTTTTCTGTGTGAAAACACTATTATTTAGATTTTTTCCCACCGATATTCAGTGAGAAATAGCCATTGAGTATTTTCAGTGGGAGATCAGTGGAAAATAGAGATTTTTTAGTAGTGAATCTCGGTAAACGAAAAATATCATATAAATTGGGACAAGAGAAATAAGTAATAACCAAGGGGGTCGTAGACCAAGATTGAATTTAATCAAACTATCAATCTATACACACACAGAGTTATAAGTGGTTGCTAATTTTAGCACTCAGTTGTATATTTCCATAGTTGTGATCTTTCGTTGTAAAGAGAAAAAAACACACTAGTAGAAATTCGCCAAATTCAGACCAAATTCTCCAACGGCAAAATTCTCCTGATGGCTTTTCTTATGGCATTAGTTGAACACTGAAAAATAAAAAAATTCTTTTATTCTTTTTTGATATATAAGAGCTTTATCTATGAATTAGTAGTTCCTATTGATATGAGGCCGATCATGGTGTCATTTAGTTAATTTACTCTATGTGTTAGGGCTCAATCAGTACACATATACTCTTGTTACGGTGTGATATTATCCGTTTTGAGTCAAGTCTGCATGATTTTTTCAAAAGGTCTCACTCCAATAAGAGATCTCAAACCTTATATGTAGCTTTTCAATCTTTTCATCTCCCAATGTGCATGTGGGACTTTGTTCTTGCACTCAACAATCTGCCCCTCGAACTAAGTTTCACGTGACCCATCACCTCGCGATCAAGGGTCTTCCCCTAGAACTAATTTGTTCTTGTACCCAACAATCTCTCCCTCGAACTAAGTTCCATGTGACCCATCACCTCGCGATCAAGGGTCTTCCCCTAGAACTAATTATGTTATACATGGCTCATTACTACAATCCATGGGTCAATTTCCAAAATTAGCTGGTCAATTTCCAAAATTAACTATGTGCCACCCACATCGTCTGAGTATTTATGGCGACCAAAGTCTGCAATAGCTTCTCTTTTGTATGTGTGCGTTTGTAAGCATAGGAAGTAAACCGAGCCTCACTCTGTCGTCTACATTCGTCATACTCGTCCCGCTGAACTTGGGCTCAGTTGTAGGACTTTGATCGCGCAACCAACACTATATTTTACAAACATTCAATCTCGCATAAAGTCTCGCATAATTATGTAGATATTAGTTATGTGAAAAATAAATTAAGATCAAACAATGTATAAAAATACTAGGTTTTAAATGGAGATTATTTCTTTCGAAGTGCAGAGTGCCACCAAGTAAATGTCACCTTAAGGTGACAATGGTCGGATGTATAATTTCATAACAGCAGAATGGACCTCTTGATATACTCCCTCAGTCTTAATTTATATATGTGGCACCGTTGAAATTTCAAGATTCAAACTTTTAAACTTTGATCGTGAATTCGGACATGAAAACTTTAAGTTTTTTGAGATAAAATTTATATATTTATAAACTACGTACGTAAAAATTAATATAAATCACATTCATTAATAACTTAAAATATTTAAATGACTTATAAAGAAATTTCGGTCAAACAAAGACTTGGTTAACTCTCAAAATTTTAATTGCTACACATAAATTGAGACGAATGGAGTACATCTTTTAAAATTGCATACAGCATTATGAAATATTTAACTCACTTATTATCGTAAAAGAATAATTAATGAAGTATATTTTATGCTTATTAATTAAAAAATTTATTCTAGCTTTTTCTGTAGGGTTATAGATAATGGACCATTTCAGTAACCTGTTTGGCATTGGTTGGATAGGACATCAAAATGTCATTATCTTATCGAATTTTGTGTCAACGTTTTTGTCTGTGGTATTTGGATTTTGATGCAATGAGAGTGAGTATACTAAAAGGGGCATTGCAGTACGTGGCATCACAATTTAAATCATGTTAATTAGTCTTTTATAAATTGAAATAAGAACCACATAATAATGAACTATGATGAAAACGATAAAGTTGGTGTAAAAGACTCATATTATACACTTTAGTGCTGTTTGGTTGGTTAATGATAATTTTCATTTAATTGAAAGACAAGAAAATTAAGAAGGCAAGTAAAGATAAAATAATAGAATCAACAAACCCTAATCATCTATAGAAACATTCAAAAAGGACATAATCAATTAGAATTCTCAAATATTACTCCACCAAATTGTAGGACAATTAATCAAAGTTACAACCCAAAGATCACCATAATTACGCTAGAATTTTAGCACAAGCTCAACGAGTCTAAAATACCCGAAACCATTTTTTTTTTTTTTTTGTGGTAATTGAAGACTTTCTGTTACCTTTATTTGGCAAATAAGTACAGGTATAATCCGACAGTTGAAGTGGACAAAACCCTACCTTCAGGCCATGTTCCTCTGGGTATTAACACTACTACTAAAACACTAGCAAAACAGACTGCACTAAGGATAGTAGTCTAATGACTGCAACAAGCTAGCTAATTTTGGGCATAAAACACCTCTGTAAAGGACTTCCTGGATGATCCTCTTTATCAATAAGTCATGTGTTCTTCTTTTGTGCTGGAAAATTCTCTGGTTTCTTTCCAACTAGAGATGGTATACTACCCCTGCCAACACCATTTAAACAAGACTGCAGTAAAACTCCTCCCTCTTGCATGCCTAACAGCCTAGTTAATTAACTTCCTCAGATCAGGTCAGTGCTCATCTGGAAATGCCCTGCCATGTGAGTATCTTAGTCAACACCTGAGTTGAGTATATGCAGTTGAAAAACATTTGCTGATGATTCTCCACTTCCATTTCACAGAAAGGACAGATTAAACTAGCTAGTATAGATTCTCCATTTGTCTAATCTATCCCTAGTGTAATGGCTAAGTATGTCCACAAAAATCACTTTGGATTGCCTTGATTATACCATGCATATGATCCTCCTCCATTCAACCTCAGGAAAGTTACCTATAAGCTGATTGTAAATGTCTCCAGGCTAAATTTTAAAATACACTTATGCCGAGAATGATAAAAGCGGTGAAAATTATTCGTCTCCATGATTGGAATTCGTGAAGACATTTCTTCCAGCCTTCATCTTCAGTCGACTCCTAACTTGCTAATCATGGAGACTTCTCTCCCCACGGTCTTGATGATTTGCATTTATGGTCAGTGGAGGACTCAGGATTTTGAGTTCGGGGGTGCTGGACCCAGCAATTTTGAGTTCGGAGGTGCTCTATTAACTATTTATATCTGTTTTCTTTATATTTTCTATACAGTTATACACTCCGTGACTGAGTTTAATGGGTGCTGGAGCACCCAAAAGTTATACATGAGTCCACCACTGTTTATGGTGATCTGATAGAGGCATTTAGAAGGTGTTTGACTCAGCTTATAAGTTGATCGAATTAGCTTATAAACACTTTTGAAGTTTTATTCTTTGCACTCCCTTTTATTTAAGCATTGATGTAAGAAGGATACACACCTTAAATTCAGAAATGCGATTTTACAAGTGTATTCATATGAAGTGTACAAGAATAACTCCTAAATATAAGTTTCTTAGTGCTATCTCTGTTACTTTGAATATTATTATTTATAAATACATTTTTCTGATGGATGCTGCATGTGACAAAGAAAAGTCTTGGTTAACAGGAGTTTGTCGTGCGAATTAAGAAATCTCTTTAGGATGCTGCATTTGACGAAGAAGAATTCTCTTTTATTTAATCAGTGAACAATATTAGCGTAAATCTTAGACTATATAGTAGAAAATAATCCCTAGGTCGATTGATTCATATGCTACTCATATGTGAATTATTAGTGTAAGAAATTATTTAGCGTAGTGGATAACAACAAAGAGATTGACATGAGATAATGAATAATGTGTAAATTGTTATATAAAATATAATAAGAAGAAAAGAATGTGTAAGCATTATTTTCTTTCATTATTTTTTTATAATTTTATCTTTAAGAACTTTATTTCTCCTATGGCTAATAAATGTATTCTTATTCAACATTTTATCCAGCTAAAAAAAAATACAAATTCTTGCATAATTTAATGCATATATTATTTAATATGTCCTACAAATTATTCCTTGTATATGCATTGAAAATTTCTTAAACATTACTATATAATATTTAAAAAATTCTTACAAATACTTTGCTAATGGTAAATGTACGTTTATTGCAAAACAAAATCAATTTGTTATAACGAACTAAATTATACTGCTAATATAAAAAGATTTCACAATGGTTAACTTAAATACGTTAAATTCTTAAGAAAATGAGTCGGATTGTATTTCCGAAGAGTATAAGATTGAACGATTATTCTTCTTTTCTCGCTGAATAAATAAAAAAGATATAAACATATTTTTGATAAAGATTGAAAAATACTACTCTCTATAATGTTTAATTGAAAAAAATCACTTTTTAAAACAGAAACCTCTGGAGGGAATCTTATTTATACATTACTAGATGGCCTATGCCCGTGCTGCGCACGGGCCCAACATTTCGGATTATAGCGTATCTATGTATATGTAGTTGTGTTTAGATAATGATAATATATATACACATACTATGTTCAAAATACGATTAATATAACATTGTAGTTTGTGCTCTGTATCTAAAACTTTATTTTATTCGTGTTTGCTACGAAAATTTCTTAATACTTTTTAAAAGAGAAGAATTGTTTAAAAGAAAACTATTTTCTTCTCTTTGAGATAAAATAATAGCAATATTTAAGCATCAGTTGATACTTTCAATTTTAATTCGATTAATTTAAAAGTGTAAAATACTTATTATTTTTTATCAAATTTTGATTTGGATAATTCTAATTCAAATTATTAAATTAATTTTACATGTTTGAAACGAAACAAAGTAGAAATTAATTTTCTATTTAAACGAAGAAATGCTATTTTTTAATTTTTGGTAAATATTCTCGGTTTAACTCATTTTACTTGTCATGTTGTCTTTTGCATGGTTTTTTAAAGAAACGCGAATTAGAATTATAATTTGACTAATTTATCTTATTCATTATTTGATCTTCATTTGATATTAATCTCTTTTCACATTTATTAGAGTAAGAATAAAAATAAAAAAGTAATTAAATTGTATGTTATTTTTTAAAATATATATTTTAAGTATACTTATTTTAGTAAACATAATAAATAAATGACATGGCGGAATAGAAAATACAACAATTAAATATTTTGAAGAAAAGTAATAATATGAGGTCCATGTTTTTTGCTGTGCAATAATTTCATTTGCTCTCACTAATGGGTGAATATGCATGTGGCAATGAATCCACTATTATTGACTTGATGGGGATACTTTGGGAATTATATGAATATTGTTTGATTTTTTAGTATATGGGATGCACGTTTTTTTTTTTTTTAAATATGGGGTCCATTTATTTTCATGACTTTGAAGAGGATGGGGTCCACTTTTTTTTTTCATGAGTTTGGGAGGGTGAGGTCCATTTTTTTTTTTTTTTTTTAAGAGTGACTGTCGACGAAGCACGGGTAAAACGATGCTTCTATATAATAGAAGAGTTGGTAATATAAAGTATGGGTCTAAACCCATGCTTTATATAGTTTCTTCTTTTTTATTTTTTATTTTTTATATTGTTTGGTGTTGTTTAGTATGGGGCCCACCCTTTTGAACATTATTAGTTTGCACTATATATATATATATATATATATATATATATATATATATATATATATATATATATATATATATATGTGTGTGTGTGTGTGTGTGTGTGTGTGTGTGTGTGTGTTCAAAACACGATTGATATAACATTGTAATTTGTGCTCCGTATCTAAAACTTTATTATATTAGTGTTTGCTAAGAATACAAAGTCTGAACTTTTTTTTTTTGACATTGTTTATTTTTTTAATATGGGATTAACTTTTTTTTTTTTATATATATATTGCTTGATTTTGTCAATATGGGATACTATGTTCAAAACACGATTAATATAACATTGTAGTTTGTGCTCCGTATTTAAAACTTTATTATATTAGTGTTTGCTACGGATACACATGGTGTTTAATATGGGGCCCACAATTTTTTTTTAACATTGTTTATTTTTTTAATACGGGATTCATTTTTTTTTTAATATTGCTTGATTTTGTTAATATGGGATCCACTTTTTTTTCCCGTGAGTTTGGATGTGATGGGTTCCACTTTTTATGGGAGGGCCCAAATTTTTTATTTTTTTTACAATTTTATTTTTTATTTTTGTGGGCCTGTTTAATATTGGGGGGGGGGGCAATTTTTATTTTTTTTAATTTATGGGGGGGGCCCAATTTTTTTTTATTTATGGAGGGCCCACGACGGACGACGAAGAGTGAGTAAAACTCACTCTTCTAAATAGTAGAAAAGAAATGTGATCCCCAAATAGGGGTGGGCACGGTATGGTATATACCGAATACCATACCGATACCGAAGTTTTTAATACCGCGGTTTTAGTATTATGGTATTTGGTATGAATTTTAATTTTCTTTGGTATTCGGTATGGTATTTGGTATTTATAAAATGGATACCGAAATACCGTATATACCATACCGAAGTTTATACTACATATATACAATCCATATATATTATATTTACTACTGCTAAATATATAGACTAGTTTTCGTATAAAAAATTACATCACATCTCATTTAATGCCAATTTGTATCTAATAGAAAATTGTACCATCAAAGCTAACTTTTTATCCAATATTTTCATGCTTTTAGTCTTTCACATATGCTGAGGCCTAGAAGCAGCCTTTAATTTGTCTCTGCTATTTTTCCAATACATTAAGACTTGAAATGGTGGAAATGGCCTATTCTCTCTGCTGCTGAATGAAATTTTTGGTGTAAAATTGTTTAGGACCGAAGATTATGCTTAATTTTGGCTAATGTTGTTTAGACTTTGAAACTTTGACTACTCTATCGTGATTCAAATGTCCGTTGTGCAATTGATTAACGAAGAGAATTGCTTGTACTTTCTTTTAAATACGTCTATTTGTGTATGGTGTTAGTTTAATATAATTGAGAAATCTTGAAGTCATAATCCTTTATTACATGAGTATATACGTAAGTCGAAGTCAAATAAACTATGGTTACCGAATTACCGTACCGTGAAATACCGAAACCGAACTTAAAAATACCGAACCGTACCGAATTAATTTGGTATGATAATGGTATCGTATTTTTAAAAACCGAATACTGAAGTTACCGAACCGAAGTTTCAAATACCGTACCATGCCCACCCCTATCCCCAAAGGACTAAAAGTGACAAGTAGAACCTTATAATCGCAAAGGACAAAAAAGTAATATAAAAAGAATTTTCAGAATAACTATTTTTGTCTCGTTAAATTGATGTCGCCACATTGTCAGAGCCAAAATTCATTATACTTTGCAGATTCTTATTTCAATTTTCAACAAACAACGGACCACCTGATATTGACATTCCCAATATAAAATAACATTTGGGGAATACATCAGTTATATACAAAAATAGGATTAAAATCTAAACTAATAAAACTTAAGGAGCCGACATTTAGTATATGAATTTAACTTTTGTATACTAATCGTGCAAAACCTTTTGAGATAATTTCAAAAATATTTTCTCATGTTTCGCTTCGTTATCCTAACCTCCTAGTATGGATGACTTTCCATAATAAATAAAATCAATCATGCGGAGAGTCTACAATAACATTACATGTTAAATAACAAGATGTGATATTTGTAAAGTTTTTATATTAAAGCATATAAGTTAGATCCTTGGCATATAACGTTCCCTACATTAGAGATCGCATATGAAATTTTGTAAAACACTGTATATATTAACAGTATAAAAAAATTTCACTATTAGATCATCTAAAAGGCAATTACAAATAACATTTTATAATGATTGAGATCAACGACCTATAAATTAAGACAAATAACATACTATATCGAATTAAAATGCAAGATTAAATGTAAATTACAGTAAATGTAATAAGCACTCCATTTCAATTTATATGTAATTTCCCTTTTTAGTCTTTTGAAAGAAGAATGTCACATTTTTATACTTTGCAAGTTTTAAATTTAAATATTTTTATTTTCATCTTTATTGATATTTTCTTATAAAAATAACATGTCTTGTCTAAGACCATAAGATTCAAGAGTATTTTTGATACGTTACATGCCCTTAGATGATAGGGAATCTTGGAGTAACTGTAAAGTTGTCTCCGTATGACCTATAGGTCAGGGACTGACCTTTTTTTACACGCCCTTAGATAAAAAGATATAAAACTCTTATTATATTTCTCATCAGGTTTCCAAACTCTAATCCTCGCTTTGGGGCAGAACAAAGTTAGGGAGGCTCAAAGGGTTGACAATTTTTTTTTATGTCTATATAGTGGAGGTTAGATATCCTTAGATTATTTCGTGTTACTGTTTTATATTTTGAATTCCCTTGATGAACGTTTTGCCTTCACCATACACGACTTTGAGGGGATAAATCCAAATTCGGCTTGCATAAACATCATTTGATAGGAAAGCATTTGGTATGTAACATCTTTTTCTTTCTGATAGCTCAAACTCGAAATGCGAGAGTGAAAGAATCCTATTCAACCATCATAATCAGCTCTATGATTAAACTTTGTGTTAATTACTAGTAAGAAGAAGCTACCAAAAAACTCGAGGTAGTAAAACAGAAGGTCACCCACATATGTAATGATCTTTCAAAGTCATTTTTTTTTCGGTAACATCAAAATCACCAACTTTCCCAATATCACATCAAAAGTCATTGAATTAATATTTGGTCAATAAAATATGACATGACATTTAGTTTAGTCCACATGAACTTTTTTTTCTCAGTCCACATGGCAATAAAACCGACCCAACCCAAGCCCATAACCATAATTCACCCTATTCACTTGGACAAAATCACGAAGGAAATTTTTTGTTCTCACACAAAATTCAGAACTTAAAAACTATTGGTGTATTGAAGTGAAAGCTATGAAATCTCAAAGAAAGGTTTTTTTTTTTGGTAGAAAAGAAAGGGGTTAATAGCATGGTTTAATATGTTATAGGCTTATAGCTTGTAAACTAAATCCATCAGGGTGCCCATATTTTGATTAATTGTTAATGCTAACAATATATGATACGGGTACCTATGATTTATAGGTCAGAAGGAATGACCAGACTTCAGGAACTATATTTACTTAATGTCATTAAAAGTCCTTATGAACTTCGCTTGAGAGAAAGGAAAAAGAAGACGACATGATTTTAATAAAATAATGACCCAATTTTCTTTTAGAGAGTGACTGAAACTCTATTTTAATTAAGAGAGAATATGATTGATTAATTTAATGACACTAAGTAAATGTATTGATAGCTTCTTTCTTCTAGGCAGTCTTTTGTGTTACTACCTCAAGTTTTTTGATAGCTTCTTTCTTTTAGGTAATCTTCTGTATAGCTTCTTTCTTCTTGGTAAATCTTCTGTGTTACCACCCCCAAAACCACTCAATCAATTCCTTCCCCCGCCCCCCCGCGCTACCCCGCACCCACACCACCCACGACACCCCGCCAGGTTTATCATTTAAACGGCTGAGATCTTCTCTCTCTCATCACCTTTCAATCTTTTTCAGATATTTTATTACAGCACTATTTAAATATCAAAATGTAAGCAAGTGGCATAAAAATTTTACAGCACCGCTGCTCTAATACTTTTTCTCTCTCTCATCATTTCTTTCTTCCTTGCTCTGCTCTATTTATTTTTAGACGTCTCAGATTTCTCAGTATCACAGGTACTTTCTATATCCATCATTCTTATACAACAAATATACACACTGTATATAGATCACTCTTTTTTACTTTTTAAGATAAACACTAGTATCAAGAATTCAAGATTTAGATTAAAGTCTTATGTAATTATTGATTTTTTTACCCTGTTTATAAGACTAGTATCCACCCTTTTTAAAGAAACTTATACTTACTTTTTCTTAGGGATTTGTTTACCAAGATTTAATCTTTTTGCTAAAATTTAATTACCCATTTCAAGTAAAAACAGAAGGGTGTCATGTTATAATGTGTTTTTGTTCATTGTTTCAATTTTTTGTGCTAAAACAAGAAGGGTGTCTTGTTAATCAAATTGGACTTTTAATTGATTTAGATTTAGTACTATCATGCTGAAAAAACTTTCTTTTTTTGAGCCACTACTATAATTGTTGTGTTGATGTGATTTGGGATTTGGGTTGTTGTTTTCTTGCAGAATAAATGGTCATGGATAGAAATTATAAGGGGCTATATGATGCAACATCATTAAAAGATGATGGTTTGTCATATTTTCCGGATGTGAATCTGATTAACAATCTTAGAGTTAGTGATGATGTTCCACAATTTCAACCTGATCCAAAACCGGAGGTTTTAGTTCCATCGGTTACCGATAACTCTCATGAGGATTATGATTTTAGTGATGTAGTTCTTAAGTACATAAGCCAGATGCTTATGGAAGAGAATATTGAAGAGAAAGCATGTACGTTTCACGAGTCTGCAGCTCTTCAAGCTGCTGAAAGATCGTTTTACGAAGTTATTGGACAGAAATACCCTCCGTCCCCCAATCAGAAAATGCCCGATTTAGGTCAAGATAGTAGTAATTGTTATAGTTGTGTAAGTGATGTTACTGATGGCTTACTATGCCCGAATTGGAATCCTGATCTTGGTGATTCTGACTTTTCGCATACTCAACAGTTTCCGGTTGATTCTGCTTATGCTGCTTCGAGTTCACAGTCATCCCACAGTTCACCGAGCAGCTCGGGAACTGTCACAGATGCACATGTGGATTCTCCTGTGGGCAGCTCGATTCAGATTCCGGATATATTTAGTGATAGTGAGTCGATCATGCAGTTTAAGAGAGGCGTTGAGGAAGCAAGTAAGTTCCTTCCTACGGGTAATAGTTTGCTCCTCGATGTAAGGTATAATGTAGTGGTGAAGGAGGATAATAATGAAAACCGAAAAGATGTGAAGGTGGAGCATCGTGGGAAACAGAGATCTCTTGAAGGATCAATAAGAGGGAAGAAAAACACTCATCATGATGATGACGATGTTATGGAAGAGAGAAGAAGTAACAAGCAATCTGCAGTTTTTTATGAATCAACCGTCCGATCAGATTTGTTTGATAAAGTATTGCTATGCAGTGGAGGGAAAAATGAATCTGCTCTTCGCGAGTCCTGGCAGACGCTATCAAGTAAAAATGCTCCAGAGAAGAACATCCTTTCTACTGGTAGGAAGTCTCGCGGAAAGAAGCAAGGTGGTAAAAGAGATGCGGTCGACTTAAGAACGATCTTGACACTTTGTGCACAAGCTGTTGCTGCAGATGATCGAAGGACAGCAAACGAGTTTTTGAAGCAGATTAGGCAGAATTCTTCTCCAACGGGGGATGGGATGCAGAGGTTGGCCCATTATTTCGCGAACGGTCTTGAGGCACGCATGGCTGGTTCTGGTACTCAGATTTATACTGATCTTATTTCCTTGCCTACATCAGCAGCTGATATCCTGAAAGCTTACCAGCTATTTCTTGCTGCCTGCCCGTTTAGAAAGCTCTCTAACTTCTTCTCAAATAAGACAATTATGAATTTGGCTGAAACAGCATCGACAGTACATATTATAGATTTCGGTATCATGTACGGATTCCAATGGCCTTGCTTCATACAACGTCTCTCTTGTAGACCAGGTGGACCCCCCAAGCTCCGCATAACCGGGATAGATTTTCCGAACCCCGGTTTCCGACCAGCAGAGAGGATCGAGGAAACAGGGAGGAGGTTAGCTAATTATGCTGAGAGTTTCAATGTTCCGTTTGAATTCATAGCAATAGCACAAAAGTGGGAGACGATTAAAGTTGAGGATCTTAAGATCCAGAAGGAAGACGAGGTTCTTGTAGTAAACTGCCTGTATCGGTTCAGGAATCTACTCGATGAGACTGTGGTAGTAAATAGTCCAAGAGATATTGTATTGAATTTAATCCGGAAGGTAAACCCTAATGTTTTCATACAGGGAATCGTAAACGGTGCTTATAATGCTCCCTTCTTTATCACACGATTCCGGGAGGCGCTTTTTCATTACTCATCAGTGTTTGATATGCTTGAAGCAAATATTCCCCGTGAAATTCCAGAGAGATTGCTGGTTGAAAAGATAATATTTGGGCGTGAGGCAATGAATGTTGTAGCGTGCGAAGCTGCTGAGAGGATTGAGAGACCAGAAACATATAAACAATGGCTGGTCCGAAATATTAGGGCGGGTTTTAGGCAGCTTCCTTTGAACGAGGAGATATTGAGGATGGCGAAAGACAGGGTAAAGGCGTACCACAAGGATTTCGTGATTGATGTAGACGGTCACTGGCTACTGCAGGGATGGAAAGGTCGTATCATTTTCGCACTTTCAACCTGGAAGGCAGCTGATTGAATCTCAACTCGTTACTCGTGAAGGAACAAGTTCATCCGCAAGCTTGGCCTCTCAAAAGTGAATTGATCTATGGTGCTGGCTCTTTTAAAGGGAAAAGGTAATGTTTTATGGGCTTTTCTCGTTTTTGGCCTGTCGGCCGAAATTGATTACGGGCGCTAGCCAAAATATACAAAACATATACACTGTTTATGTATATTATTTGTATATTGTATGTATACTATATGCATATTTAACTTAATATACAAAACTTATATATTTGCTGGCCATTATTGTTTTGAGCAGTCCGAAATTATCATTTTATCCCTTGTTTTTTAATGTCTAGCTACCATGGTTTTCAATAGAAAAAGAATATATTCGTCTTTCTTCTTAGACAAATTTTGCACCTTTGCATGGATTTGATTGTAGGGTGTAAAAATGATATTTTTAGTCCTGTTCTGCAGACAAAATTTTCACATTTGCATGGACTTGATTGCGGCGTAAATGTAATTGGTACAACAGCAAAGGTTCTGTCACTGTCATGGCACTTATTTGCCTCGGCAGGAGCCTAAGCGGGAGCAGAAGTTGGAACTTGCTGCCTTACCTTCTCCAATACAATGAGTCGTGGCATTCGTTGTCAATGTAACAGTTAACTACTGAGAAATAGTCCGGTAACGAAACCTTTCCAGGACACGTGAAACAATGTGAGCCGATATGTGATTAAATTGGCTGTAGGGCACGAAAGGCCTACTCGTTCATTTGTGTTTTACATCTGTGATTGACTATGTCTATTAGTTGTAGAAATTAGCATGATTTCTGAAGAATTTCCATGGTATCGCAACTAATATAGGCCGAGTGTCAAATGCTATATTGTGCATTTTTACATCCTGTGTTATCAAAGGTGCACTTAAAAGACGTTTAAGCCTTGAAGTGAGGTGTGAAACATGTTGAGTGCTTCGCGTTGCTTAGCAGGCGCTTTAGCGTAATCATGAAGAAGTGCCACTAAATAATTGATATTTCACTTTAGCGTAATTTATCTTTTCAATTTTTTTTGTCCATATATTTGTTATTCATACTTATAATTATTAGTCTTAGACGATCTTCATTTGCGCCTTTTCTTCATTAAAGCTCACGCTTTATTTGTGGTTTGTGCTTAATGCCTCAAAAAACTTTTTTATACGCTTTTTGCCTTTGGTATCACTGGTACATGTAATTCTACAAGATTTGAGTTAAATTCACACTTGGTTAGATTTGGAATTGATGTTGAATTTGTCAACTCTATGATGAGTTTATTATTCCTTGGGTAAAGTGTAATTTGCGTATATATCTTCGTTGTTGACTTGTGAAGAGAGATGCTCTTATTAAAATCATGCCTTTAACTAGCTTGTTGACCAAGTTTACTTATATATTATGCTACGGGCTGCCTTCGTTGTGCCTTGGCGCCCATAACCCCTGCGCGCCCCAAGAGGGCCAAGCGAGTGTCAGTCGTGCAGGAGACGTGCGCAGATGAGTGTCAGCCGCGCGCAGGCAGTGTCAGCCGTGTGCGCAGGCAGGGTCGGCCGCGCAGGCAGTGTCAGCTGTGCGCGGGCGACGTGCACTGACAAGGAGCTCCGACAGGCGAGAGTCAATAAGCATCTAGAGATGCTCTATGACATATTATAAGAGTGCCAAGGAAGTTCAACAAGGATCTGGGATGAGCCCATGGGCCGTCGGTGGACGAGGCCACACGCGAGCCTGAGTGTCAGTCCCGTGCGTTTCCGAGCTATGGATGGAATCTTGGGATTTAGGGTGAGAGGACCCTTCCTAGGATGTTATGGAATGTGCTTACCAAGTTTGGCGTCATTTGAAGATCGTTCACCTAAGGGCTTGACTTAGCCAAGGAGCAATGTCAGTGATAAAGCTCCCGAAGGCTATATCTCGATCCACGAGTATGGGAATGAGATGAAACTTCATGGAGGAATGTAGGAAGTCAAGAGAAAGAGTTAGGAACAGACGGCGCCTCATTTGGAGTTCGGAAGAGTGAGAAAGGCCAAGTGTGATTCTCTGGCAAAATGATGTCCAGTGCTAGAACTTGGGTTTTTCTTTTTAAAGCATATATAAGGGGGGCAGAGGTGTCTACAGCTTAGCTAGCCTCCCCCGTGCGTGCTGTCGGCCAGTCGCACCAAGTGAGCAACCTTGAGGGAGGACCTGAAGGGCCTGCCTAGGCACCTCATAGGAGTGTCCTAGGATACGAGTTAGGGGACTCTATGGAGGGCGCCGTGCTTGCGGGCCCGCGTTGGGCGCACAACGAGTGCCGGAGGCTTGACGTAGGAACTGATTATGCCCCGCGGGCTATCTTTATGGATGTTAAAGACCTCTGTGCCGATTGAGTACTCGAGGCACCACTCAAGAGCCTCGTGTATTGACTTGTGAGCTTGGCTTGGGTTTAGCCTTGCAAGCAAGGGTCCGTTGGCCTAGACATGCAGTCGTGGGGTGACGCTGCACTACGAGGGATGGAAGTAAGTTGCGAGGGCTATGTTTGCCAATGCCATGGGACAACCATAGGCACATGAAAGAGGACCGCACCTGACGAAGGCCAAGGATCGGAAGTTGCCCTACTCGGGCACGCACAAGGCAAATGTCAAGCTTGAGGATAGGACTGTGCGCGCAGGAGCGACGCTCAGTGCCAGGCGAGGGACATGCATGTCCGTAGCCAACCCAGGGGGTGTGCATAAACGAGACCCATCATATGAAATGCGCCACGAGAGCATGCTAGCAAGACAAGGCTGAAGCCTTGACATCAAACGGGCGGCACAAGGAACGCTAAGCCTCTGAGGCAAGCTTCATCATAGGCATGGGGTCGTGCCAAGAAAACCTGGGATAAGGAAAGGCTGGCTTGTAGTCAGGTGGGACTACGGGCGCCGCACGGGCTATTTGTGTGCCGCTGCCGCTTAGGAGGAGTCGGCCCGTGACAATTATCATGTAGTTGTACTCTTAAATATATTTAGTCGTGCAATGAAGAAATCAAAATTTAAAAGTCGCACTTGAATTAGACGTGTTGATCTTCGTATTTCTGAAAGTAATCGTTCTTTTTAAGATGAAAGATCCAATGTTTTTTTGTAATTTCAACCGTACGTGGATGCTGATGGTCTGCTAACGTGAAAGTGAAGCCATATGTTTCTAAAAAAAGTCGTTGCCACTTTTTTTTTTTTTTCTATACAAACAGGATCGATTCTAAGGTTTATATTTTAACTTATATTCAACAATGGTGATGGAAGAGGTGCCATGGTGTAACATTAAGAATTTGACTGTCATGGCCTCTAGGGTTTTAGATTAGTCATAAGAGCGCAACTTGTGATGTGTGGGTTACGATTTACGCGTATCACACAGGTTCAAACCTCGCTGAAACCAAAATTAAAGTTTTGTATTTAACTTTAGAAGGGTAGAGAGGCAGGCCTATTATCTCGAGTTTCGCATTGTGGGCTATTGATTTTGGGGAATTCAGTTATTTATTTATTTATTTAAAAAAAAAAAGATCCATTATGTGACTAGCAGATCATCGATTCAAGTCGTGGAAACAACCAATTGATTCAATGTGGTCGGATTGTTGCCCGACCTCGCACATAGCGGCTATTTTCTTTCCCTAAAATAGATACAAGTGCAAAGGTGCAAATATACCCTTCAACTTTGCGATTAGAGTAGATATATCCCTTGTTACAAAATGGTGTAAATATACCCTTTCGCTAACGGGGTTTTAAAACAAAATCATTTAGGTTATTTTTTAATTAAAAAAATGTCACGCGACTTTAAAAAAATGGGTCTAACCATTTTTTTTAGTAGACATACTTTTCTAAAGCCGCATAGTAGTTTTTTTTTTCTGGTGGGTCGAGCCTCATTCGTTTTAAAAAATGGGTAGACTTATTTTTTGAAAGTCACGGAGATATTTTTTTTAAAACGAACCAGACTAGACCCACCAGAAAAAAAATTACTATGTGGCTTTAGAAAAGTATGTCTACTAAAAAAAATAGTTAGACTTTTTTTTAAAAAAAGTCATGTGGCATTTTTTTATTAAAAAATAACCTAAATGTTGTTTTTTAAAAAAAAAAAATCCGCCAGCGAAAAGGGTATATTTGCACCATTTTGTAACGGCATGGGTATATTTACACTATTTTGTAACGGCAGCGGTATATATATACCACTTTTGTAATGAGGGGTATATCTGCTCTAAATCGCAAAGTTGAGAGGTATATTTGCACCTTTGCCCTAGATACAATGTGATTGGTTGTTTCGCGACCTTGCACGTGGCGGAAATTTAGCACACCGAGCTATTCTTTCAAAGTTTGTAAAGGGATCAAGAATACGCCATCGTTATATTCTTAATACCCCTTATCTGACAAAGATAAGCTTAACCTAATATCATCATCCTGTATTTTGACTTTTAGTTCAGGCGTGTTAACTTTTAAATCTAATTTTCTGCTGGTTGATTGCTGATGTTAACAAGTGCGAATAAATGTGCGTCCATTGGTTGATGAAAAAAGGAACTTGGTCATAATACTCTCGTAAGAAAATAATGGGGGATTAACTATTAAGTAATTGAAAAAGTTAGGAAGGTTAGGTGAGCAGTTGATTATGGAGTTGTTAGCATTATACATAAGATAAGACATGTTTATATTGGATTTACATTTTTCTGGCATTCCAAGTCTAATTTAATTCAAAACTGATAGAAACATTCAAACACGACCAAAATTGTGGTGTTAGTTAAAAAATTAAACTGAGCTATTATAAACGACTGTGAGAGGAGAAAAAAGAATCTGTTTACCTATTGTCAACAGTGGCGGATTCAAAATTTTCATTCAGAGTGTTCGGAAAAAAAAGAAGCTAAATATACACTGTAATTTTTTGTCGAGAGTATTCAAAAGTTAATATGTGCACATAAACACAAAAAATTTACCATATATATATACTGTAATTTTTTATCGAGGATATTCGGGTGAACACCCAACTGACTCCCAAGTAGATTTGCCCCCGATCGCCTATTAAGAGTAATCTGAAAACGGAGGGTATTATATCAATTCATTTGTTTTAGGAACTTATCCTAAGGTTAATTTTACGAACTAGCCTATTAATAAGCCAAAAACTTTGCTTAGCATGTTTTGCTGGTCTCAGGAGATTCCTATCATCCAACACGAAATGTTTATTCTCGATGATGTCAAACGACCTAAAAAGAAGACCTAAATTTTCCATTCTAATTAACGGCCTCCTACTAGGTGATATTGAGTAGGACCAGACCCCTGCTTGAGGAGCGACGTCCTATTTCACAAGCCATCTCAGCTAAGACACAAGCACAAGTTAATCTTGTTCGGAGTCATTTTTTTTTTCCTATTGCATAAAGATTAAAATTCAGTTGACCAGTAGAATGATGAATAAAAGTAAATAAAATATTATTTGTACTCTGTGCTTTTATCTGTTGGAAAAGAAAATGCAAAGCATCTTAGAATAGGTCGTAAGAACTACAATTTCTATTCTTTAATATAAAATGCATGATAAGCTTTCTTGAATAATCACCACAAATGAGCAATTTTTTAGTGTGTCTTAACAACAATTCTTATTTGGACTTTTATTAGAGTTGAAGTAGTGCACTATCTTCAATTCTTATTTTATTCAAGTAAATTAACAGAGACAAATCAGCTGTATGTTTGTTGACAAAATATATTATGCCAAAGCTTTTCAACTCTTTTAAGTTGCACAAATGAGGTCTAAGCAAAGTAGAATGTGATAGAGCCGTACTTAGGATTTTATGCTCTAGTTTACAAAATATCTCCAAGTATGGGACTTTTTTAGTTTGCTATAGTATTGATTACTCTATTTCCTTATAGGTTAACTTTTAAAATTAATTAATATCCTGACATGGTGGTTGTCTTCTCACTATTTCACTTTAGAAAGGAAAAGAAAGAGGCTCATAGTGCACTAGTTTTTGTGGGGTTTCCAATATAGTTATTCATTTTTTAAATTAAGCAATATTTATAAGTAGCATTTTTATGTTTATTAGCTCGTCTTAGGTTTAAGCTTTATCCATTAATCAAGAACTCTATGGACTGGATTTTTTCTTAAAACCATTTTTTTTTTTTTGGCTAAACTTAAAGCCAAACCTTTGTTCTCAAAGCAAGCTGATTTTGTTTTGCCGCAAAAGAGGTTTCTCTATCATATTTTGTTAGGGCAGATCTACAGTTGAAGTCACAAGTTTGGTAGAATTCAGTAAGTTGATCCAAATAGTATATTTGTGTTAAAAATTCACTTTAATGTGGATAAATAATCTATCTAGAAAACAGTAGGCGAAAAAAAATTGTAGTTTAGAATACCCAAACTAACTTAAAATCCGGGATCCTCTTCTAATTTTTATATCCTATGGAATGATCTAGTGTTCAATGAAGCGGAGACAACCCTTCAAGCTCATGTTCAAAACTCAACAAAGAGAAAAACATAGGTGATTTCTTTCCAACTATATCTAAGCTATGAATCGAGCTACTCGGTACCTATGTTGGTGGGAAGTAGCAAGGGTCTCTTGAAATTAGGCAAGATGCACATAAATTGGCCCGACGTCAATATTATCTAAAATAAAATCTTGAATCCGCCTTTTTACATTTGCTGTATGTGTCCCTTAGTTCCTTGAGACATATTGTCAAACTAAAAGCTAGTATTATAAAGTGAAGTACTTTTATGCTTCTTATTCATAGTAGTCTCCATGATTTTGTATTTTGAAACGAATGAGACATTAATCAATCGTAAGAAAGGAGAAAATGGATGTACAAATAGGTTCTTGATCATTGAAAGTAGTTTTTGGCCAAATTTACAATCCATTCTTCAGAAAGGCTTATAGGATTGCTGTAAATTGTTACAAAATTTAATTTAAGAGGACTTACTTGCTTTTGAATATAGTTTAAGAAGTGTTTCAAATGTACTTGGGCAATTCGCAAGAATGTCCCTTATTCGGGGTGGTCTTTAATTTTTGCCCCTCAAATTCTTGGTCTTTAATTTTTGTCCTTCGCCTAGAATACCCTGAGGTTTTGGGTTTGAACCCCCGCTCAGGCATAAAAAAAATTAAAAAAAAATCGCAAGGCAAGACTTTTGGAAAAAGTCTGCCTTATGCGGCATAGGTTGCCTTAAAGCATAACTAAAGTTCTGTCGGATCCGGCAGAGGTTGCCTTATAAGGCAGACTTTTAGTTATGCCAAGGCAACCTCTGTCGGAGACGGCATAGGTTGTCTTAAGGCATAACTAAGTTATACCGGATCCGGCATATGTTGCCTTATAAGGCAGACTTTTAGTTATGCCTTAAGGCACCCTATGCCGGATCCGGTATAACTTTAGTTGTGCCTCCAATGCCGCACAAGGCAGACTTTTCCCAAAGCCTTGACTTGCAATTATTTTTTTTAATTTTTTACTGAGCGGGGGTTCGAACCCAGAACTTCGGGATATTTTTGATCACTTTTTAAGCGAAGGACAAAAATTAAAGACCAGCAATTTGAGGGGTAAAAATTAAAGATAAAAAAATGAATGTACTTTACCTCAAAAGAAAGAAGAAATTGTCCGTTCTGTCCTTCAAATGGGCTGGTATCCACCCCGTAGCCCAGCAGTTGAAAGCCCACGCCTAACGTCTTTATTTCCATTAAGCTAAGGGAAAAGGACAGAATTAGGGTTTCCATCATCGACGTCTTCTCTTTTCAACATAACTGAAAGGGGTTTCTTCATTATCTCCTATTTTTAAGCTCGATTATGTTTGAAATTGACACGTTCTCTTAAGATAATAATGCCTAAGCGAAAGTCACCAACAAATAGTAAGTTGAAGTTATGTCGATAAGATTCAGATGGTGAACCCCTTAATATTTCAAGTGCCTTTGCTCTTGATCTATATGCTTTCTTGTAATTCATCCTAATCCCGTATTGGTTTCTCATGTCTTCCATGATTTCTGCTGGAGTGTATGTTGATTTAAGATTGACATACTTGTTCTTCACCATTTTTGCAATGGTTACTAAAGTAGCATGACGTTGTGACAACATTCTCTCCACAACTGGGCAAGTATGAACATCAATGAACTTTCTCACCTTGAAGATTTCTGAATCTTGTAGACTTGAAGATCTAAAAGCCCATGTGCATCTTGTATCGACACATTTAAGAGAATACCTATTCAAAACATATAAATTATAATTTGCAAGTTCAGTTGAAATATGCAGGGCACTGTACTGATACATATTTTATACAAAAATAATTCATATTATAGACCAAAAAAATACAATTTTCTATTCTATACAGGGCACTGTCTTGATACATATTTTATACAAAATGATACATATTATATACAAAAAATGATATAATTTTCTATTCTATACAAGGGCACTGTGCTGATACATATTATACACAAATGATACATATTATATACAAAAATGATGCAGTTTTATATTCTATACAGGGCACTGTATTGATACATATTTTATACAAAAATGATACATATTATATACAAAAATGATACAATTTTCTATTCTATACAGGGCACTGTACTGATACATATTATATAAAAAAATGATACAATTTTCTATTCTATACAGGGCACTATGCTGATACATATTTTATAAACAAATGATACATATTATATACAAAAATGATACAGTTTCTACTCTATACAGGGCACTGTACTGATACATATTATAGACAAAAATGATACAATTTTCTATTCTATACAGGGCACTGTGCTGATACATCTTATATACACAAATGATACATGTTATATACAAAAATGATACAGTTCTCTATTCTATACAGGGCACTGTGCTGATACATGTTTTATACACAAATGATACATATTATATACAAAAATGATACAGTTTCTACTCTATACAAGGCACTGTACTGATACATATTTTATACAAAAATGATACATATTATAGACAAAAATGATACAATTTTCTAATCTATACAGGGCACTGTGCTGATATATATTATATACACAAATGATACATATTATATACAAAAATGACTCTCTATTCTATACAGGGCACTATGCTGATACATGTTTTATACACAAATGATACATATTATATAAAAAAAAAGATACATACCTTAGTGATTCATATTTTATACAGTTTCTATACATTACAGATAAGGAATCATACCTTGTTTACGGTGATTTGTCGACTTTAAACTGAAATCTCTGTCGTATTGCATAGTTCTTCATTACGCTACATATTGTATCTTTGTTCCAATATAGTTGACCTTCTGCAATTCCCTTATGAAGTGGATCCTTTATTATCTTTTCCTCAACTGCTAAGTCCTCAAAATCATCTTCACTTCCATAATCAACCATAATAGCATCATCAATGTCAACTCCTTCTGCAACCATAGGAGGAATATGTACTCCTTCTATCCACTGATTTTGTATAGCAACTAAAGTTGTTCCCAACAACATTCGATTCGAACATTCAGCAACATGTTTTAATGTTATGCATAGTGGATATTCATTTATATCTAAGTTTTGTTTCTTCATCGCCATATACAATCGGACACTCATATCATTGTATATTGGCATTGATCCAACCCTTACTACATAATCTCCATTAAAGTTGTAGTTGAATCCTTATCTATTTGTTTGTATGTCTCACTAACGAAATACTCATAACTACAGTCTGAATTGATCAGAATTCCATTAATAGTGTAATTAACAAATTCATTGTTGTTCAACCAATTACCTCCATGTTGTATCAAAATTGGAACCAAATTTTGAGTTGAATTTGCAACAGAAGACGTGAATTTAGTGATTTCAAAACCCTAGATTTTGTATCAAATTGATTTTTATGGCTCTTGTTTAGGTGTTACATAGGTTGAAGTTTCCATGTTTAAGAGTGATTGAAGGAGGAAATCGCCTCAGAGTTTTTTGCGTTTTGGTTTTTATTTGAAAATTGTCATATTTAAGTTTTGGCTAACGGATGAGATTTGTTTAATGGCTACATTTTGGGTTTGGGGATACTTGGGCCAGCGGGTGGGTTTAATTTGGGTCGAACGACCAATTGTGCCCTTTTCCCTTTAATCTTTTCCCTTCAAATGGGCTGGTCTCCAAAAAAAAGGGGCAATTTGCAGGATTGCCCTTCGCTGGGGTGGTCTTTAATTTTTGTTCCTCAAATTGGTGGTCTTTAAATTTTGTCCTTCGCCAAAAAAAATTTAGTTTCGGGTTCGAACTCTCGCTCAGTCAAAAATTTTAAAAAAATTCGTAAGATAGAGTTTGGAGCCTTAGAGCAGAGTTTTGCCTTCAAAATTTTGTGAAATTTGCTGCATTGCATAAGTTATCTTTTGGATCACTGTTGGAGCTGTGAGTGTGAAGATGCATATTTGTAATGGTGACATAATGTTTATGATAGACACGACTGCGCTAGAAGCATATTCATTTTCTTAATTTTGTGTTTGCCTTGATGGAATTTAACCAAGAACACCGAAGAGAGGTATGTTTTCACACGGCCTATTACTCGTGCGCAAACAGCAGCGCATGAAGGTTAGGGATATTTGGGGTGAATATGTACTTGCGTTTCAATCACGAACTTGATTGATCTTTTACTGCGGTTCACAGGGGAAAACAGGCCTGCGCAGAATTCTGGCCTGAAAGTAAAATTCTGCCTTAAGGCAGAGTTTTGCATGGGCAGAATTTTTAGAATTTTGCAAAATTCTGCCTTGCGATTTGTTTTTTTACTGAGCTGGGGTTCGAACCCAGAACCTCAGGGTATTAGGCGAAGGGAAAAAATTAAAGACCACCCCGAATGAAGGACAATCCGCGCAAAAAAAATGAAAGAAAAGAGAGAGAGATTTGGGCTCTAAGGCATAAGCGACTTTGAAGTCTAAAGAAGAAATTGCACTAATTTTCAGGCAATTCGCAGGAATGTCCTTATTTCAGGGTGGTCTTTAATTTTTACCCATCAAATTGAAAATTCTTAATTTTTTGCTTTTCGCCTAAAACTCCTGGGTTCCGGTCCGCTCAGTAAAAAATTAAAAAAATTCGCAAGGCAGAGTTTCGCCTTCAGGCATAAGGCATTTGACTTAAGGATTTTTTTTTTTTACTCAGCTGAATTTTGCAAACCTCTACCTTAAGGCTTAACTTTTGCCCGAATAGGCCTAATTTTTCTACGAAACTCTGCTTTGCGATTTTTTTTTTTTTACTGAGCCGAGATTTGAACTTAGAACCTTGGGATATGTTAGGCGAAGGGAAAAAATTAAAGACCAGCGCCTTTGAAGGGAAATCCGTGCAAAAAAATGCTAATTTTCCTTCAAATGGGTTGGTCTTTAATTTTTGCATTTTAGTAATTGAACTTATGCCTAGTGAGGCTGATACGCTCAAATTACACCTAAATTATGGCGTAAGGCGGTCGGTGTCAAATATAGTAACCCAACGAGGTTGGGGTCGAATCCCACAAGGAATACAATGTGAAATAAGTACTAATTATATATGTTACTAATCTCTAAAGACCTTAGTTCTATTCCAACTAGTATAGAAAAAGGATTTTGGTTTGTATTCGCTATTTTGAGGTATTTGGAATTGTTTGGATTAAAAGAACCAAAGTTATGTCCCCGCTGTGATTAGATGTTATGCTATGGGTATCAATATGATATATTTCTAATGGGTCGAGGTTTCGTATGCACTTAATCTCTAATGCACTTCTTAATATTTTCCAATAGTTAGAAAGTATGTTTTTTCATGATTTTCCCAAATATAGAAAAGTTGCAAGTAAAACCGATTAAATATGCCAAGTAGAACTCATCTTATCCCTAAATGAGTTCATTAAATGAGGGTTAGCGCCCCGAGTCCTTGTTATATTATTTCAACTCAAACCCTAGTTCATCTTTCCAAACAAAACTAGGGTTATACCCTGAATATCCATCCAAAAAGCAATAATAAGATCTTCCGCCTAGCCGATCAAGTATTTGATCAATAAAAGGCATAGGGAAGTGGTATTTACAAGTTGCGGTGTTGAGCTTTCGATAGTCCATACACACTCGCCATCCGGTGACTGTCCTTGTAGGAATCAATTCATTCTTGGAATTAGGAACAACGGTGATGCCTCCCCTTCTTTGGTATACATTGCACCGGACTCACCCGTGGACTATTAGCAATTGGGTATACAACACCCGCATCGAACCATTTGAATATCTCCTTCTTGAACACTTCTTTCATAGGTGGGTTTAGCTTTCTTTGATGCTCTACACTCGGTGAACTATCTTCCTCAAGCTCGATTCTATGTTCACAAATACCGAAGGGAATCCCCCTAATATCCGCAATAGTCCACCCAATAGATCTTCGATAAGCCCGCGACACTTCAAGCGTTTTTTGAGTTTGTTCCGCATTTAACAAAGATGAGAGAATAACCGATAGAGTATTATCCGGGCCAAGAAAAGCATACTTCAAATAAGAGCGAAGTAGCTTGAGCTCAAGTTTTGGTGGCTCAATAATCGAAAGCTTAGCCGGAGGAGTGGTTCTTTTGTCAAGATCAAGAGATAATTTCTTTGGCTCATAAGAATATGAACTCTGGCCAATAAGCGAATTCACCGTTTCAACATACCCCTCCATTTCATTCGCCTCAAATTTCACCGAAATTGCCGAAAGTGCTTCGTCAAAGTGTTCCTCCTCTAATTTATGCTCTACCACTTCGTCTACCACATTGAAAGAATCAATGACCGAAATGCTCTCATAAGCACTTGGAAATTTTAACCTCTTGCTAGCTTGGAAGGTTACCTCTTCATCATTTACCCGAAATTTTATTTCATTCTTTTTCGAGTCCATTAAAGCTTTCCCGGTGGCAAGAAATAGCCTTCCCAAAATAATTGGGATTTCTTTGTCAACCGTACAATCAAGGATGACAAAATCCGCCGGTAATAAAAATTCCTCCACTCTAACAAGGACATCATCAACAACCCCTACAGGTCTCTTAATGGTTCTATCAGCTATTTGGAGACGCATACTTGTTGGTCTAGGTGTTCCCAAACCGGATTGTTTATAGATGGCTAGTGGCATCAAATTAATACTAGCCCCATTATCACACAAGGCACGAGCAAACTCATGGTGCCCGATGATGCAAGGAATAGTGAAAGCCCCGGGATCTCCCTTCTTCTCAACCCTTGTGGACTAAATAATAGAGCTCACAGGGTGGGTGACTCCCACCGTATCATGCTTGATTGGATTTTTCTTCATCAACAAGTCCTTCAAGTATTTAGCAAACCCCGACATTTTTTGGAATTCATCAAGGAATGGGATATTCATTGACAACTCTTTCAATTGGTCATAGAAGCATTGACACTTGGCATCCTCCATTCTTTTCATCAATCTTTGTGGGAACGGGGGAGGAGATTTATATGTTTGAGTCAAGGGTTTAATTGCCCCCGTGACCTTGCTCTTTTGAGTGCTACCCTCGGTTGCTTTTTCAACACTTGGCACCTCATCACCCTCAAGAACAATAGGGTGTCCCGCCTTCTCCTTCTAAACAATAATAGGCACTTCAATTGGTGCCTCAAGTTCTTCTTCAATTGTTTCTTCAATAACTTCATCAACAATCGGCTCAACAATAATAGGTTCAACCACCCTCTCATCCACCGCATTAAGGATCTTCCCACTTCTAGTAGAAATATCTTTGCATGAGGCAATGTGATCACCTCCACTACCCCTTGGGTTCGGAATTGTGTCGCTAGGAAGTCCTCCTCTTTGTGGAGGATGTTGCTCACGAGAAAGTTCTTGCATTTGTGACTCCAGTTTTTGAATCGAAGCGGTGTGAGAGCCTACCACTTCTGAATCTTCCATTCTTGATTATGGAAAATAGAATCTTTTTCAATAACTGATATTCACTCAATATCCTCCTTCCATAGTCAACAAATCTTCACAATAAACTAAATCTCCATGGTCTTTACGAGATTTGCAACTGTAGACTTGTATTAGAGATCTTTCTTTCCTTCCAACTCGTAGTAGATGTATATTCATATTTGAAATGCAAATTCAAATATTTCTTTTCTTTTCTGGCTTGTACAAATATGAGCTTTTATTTAATCAACCCAAGAGAATTTCAAGATCCTCTTCATTTCACCTTGGATCTTGGTTTATATTAATTTGAATGTAGTCACATCCATCTTCTTGAATTAGGAGTTTGATCACTCTGAATGTGGACTCTTTTGTGAACTTGAATCTTCTGGCATATCTTGATGCTCCATAGATTTTGGACCTTCCTTAAGTATCAGATTGATCTTGATCTTTTATTTTTGTAGAATATTTTCCTTCCATAGGATCGTAGTAAATATTCTTCCCTTAATTCTTGTACCTTGATTTGAGTAAGTATTTTTCTTCCACATCTTCTTCCGTAATTCCATCTCGTAATATCTTCTTTTCCATATTTGATTAGATTTTCACCAAATCCTTCTTCATCAAATAAACCTATACCAAAAATAAATTTACCACAAGTAAATGTTCTTTTATTAATAATTATGTTGATTTGTTATCATCAAAATTAGTAGGTGAAACCTTGGACCTAACAATCTCCCCCTTTTTGATGATGGCAAACCATTGAGTACAAAACTTTCAATTTTAATAAAAGACAAAATCAAAGATGATAAGAAGGATGTGAACTTCCCCGAATTTGTGAGCTCCCCCTGAATGTATGTTCCTTGATTCTTGAAGCACAACTTGAAGGAGTGGCTCCCCCTCACTTTATGCTTTATCGCTCTTCTTGTGCATTTTCTGTCTGAAAATACTAACAAAGCAAACGTTTTGTACAACAAAACTTCTCCCCCCTTTTGGCATCATCAAAAGGGTGGAACGTATAGTTGCACCTTAGCAAAGATTTAGAGCAAAAAAAACTCACGGGATACTTAATTTTCCCAAAGTACTTTTGAGCATATACTTACAAATAATTGCAAATTCTCATATCTAGTTTACAATATTACTACTAATAAGAAAAGTGAGTCCAATTCACTTTGGTCGTCCGTTTCCAATTTAATTTAAAAGAAAAAATTATGGGCCCCACCCATATATATTAAACAGCCCCACCCATATATATTAAACAAAACAATTAATATAAAAAAAATGTGGGCCCCATAATTCTATGGTATATATATATCCGTTCCAATTTTTTTTTAAAAGTTGTGGGCCCCATATATATTAAACAACAACTAATATTAAAAAAATAGTATAAATTAATAATGTAAAAAAAAAAAGTGCACCCCATATTAAAAAATCAAACAATATTTATGTAATTTTCAAAGTATCTCATTAAGTCAATAATGATGGATTCATTGCCATGTGCGTATTCGTAGCAAACACTAATATAATAAAGTTTTAAATACGGAGCACAAACTACAATAAGAAAAGTGAGTCCAACTCACTTTCGTCGTCCGTTAACAATTTTTTTTTTTAAATTGTGGGCCCCACCCATATATATTAAACAAAACAACTAATATAAAAAAAATGTGGGCCCCATAATTCTATGGTATACATATATCCGTTCCAAATTTTTTTTTAAAAGTTATGGGCCCCATATATATTAAACAACAACTAATATTAAAAAAGTAGTCCAAATTAATAATGTAAAAAAAAAAGTGCACCCCGTATTAAAAAATCAAACAATATTCATGTAATTTTCAAAGTATCTCATTAAGTCAATAATGATGGATTCATTGCCACGTGCGTATTCGTAGCAAACACTAGTATAATAAAGTTTTAAATACAGAGCACAAACTACAATGTTATATTAATCGTGTTTTGAACAAAAAAAAAAATTATGGACCCCATAATTCTATGGTATATATATATCCGTTCCAATTTTTTTTTTAAAAAGTTGTGGGCCCCATATATATTAAACAACAACTAATATTAAGAAAATAGTGCAAATTAATAATGTCCAAAAAAAAAAGTGCACCCCATATTAAAAAATCAAACAATATTCATGTAATTTTCAAAGTATCTCATTAAGTCAATAATGATGGATTCATTGCCACGTGTGTATTCGTAGCAAACACTTAAATAATAAAGTTTTAAATACGGAGCACAAACTACAATGTTATATTAATCGTGTTTCATGTAATTTCCAAAGTATCTCATTAAGTCAATAATGATGGATTCATTGTCACGTGCATATTCGTAGCAAACACTAATATAATAAAATTTCTAAATACGAAGCACAAACTACAATGTTATATTAATCGTGTTTTGAACATAGTATCTCATGTGTGTGTGTGTGTCTATATATATATATATATATATATATATATTATATGCATAAAAATAGTGCAAACTAATAATGTCCAAAAGGGTGGGTCACATACTAAACAACATCAAGCAATATAAAAAAAAAAAAAAAAAAAACTATATAAAGCATGGGTTTAGACCCATGCTTCGTCGTCCGCTGTCCCTTTAAAAAAAGGGTGGGTCCCATACTAAATAACACCGAGCAATAAAAAAAAAGTGGAACTCACCATCTCCAAACTCATGGGAAAAAAAAAGTGGACCCTATATTATCAAAATCAAGCAATATAAAAAAAATAAAGGTGAACCCCATATTAAAAAAAAAAATAATGTTAGAAAAAAAAAAGTACTGGCTTTGTATTTGTAGCAAACACTAATATAATAAAGTTTTAGATACGGAGCATAAACTACAATGTTATATTAATCGTGTTTTGAACATAGTATATGTATATATATTATATGCATAAAAATAGTACAAACTAATAATGTCAAAAAAAAAAGTGCATCCCATAAAGGGTGGACATCATACTAAACAACATCAAGGAATATAAAAAAAAATAATAAAAAAAAAATTGGAACCCACCATCTCCAAACTCACTGTAAAAAAAAAAAAAGTGAACTCCATATTAAAAAAAATAATGTAAAAAAAAAAGTGCAGACTTTGTATTTGTAGTAAACACTAATATACTAAAGTTTTAGATACAAAGTACAAACTACAATGTTATATTAATCGTGTTTTGAACATAGTGTGTGTGTGTGTATATATATATATATATATATGCATAAAAATAGTGCAAATTAATAATGTCAAAAAAAAAGTGCACTCCATATTAAAAAATCAAACAATATTCATGTAATTTCCAAAGTATCTCATTAAGTCAATAATGATGGATTCATTGCCACGTGCGTATCAATCCATTAGTGGGAGCAAATAAAATTATTTTTCTTCAAAAAGTTAAGTAGTCAAACCATACATTTTTCTTTCTTTTTTTATATTAGCCTGAGATCTAATCTAGATATTAAACTGTTGTATTTGCTATTCCGACATGTCATTTATTTGTTATGTTCACTAAAATAAATATACTTAAAATATTTATATTTTAAAATAACATAGAATTTAATTACTTTTTTATTTTGATCAAATAATGAATAAGGTAAATTAGTCAAATTATAATTCTAATCGACGTTTTCTTAAAAAACCATGCAAAAGACAACATGACAAGTAAAATGAGCTAAACCGAGAATTTGAATTAGAATTATCCAAATCAAAATTTGATAAAAAATAATAAGTATTTTACACCTTTAAATTAATCGAATTAAAATTAAAAGTATCAACTGATGCTTAAATATTGCTATTGTTTTATCTCAAAGAGAGGAAAATAGTTTCCTTTTAAACAAGTCTTCTCTTTTAAAAAATATTAATAAATTTGCCGATTTTGTATTCGTAACAAACATTAATATATTAAAATTTTAGATACGGAGCACAAACTACAATGTTATATTAATCGTGTTTTAAACATATATATATAATCACTATTCAAAGACAACTATATATACATAGATGCATTATAATCTAAAGTGTTGGGTCCGTGCGCAGCACGGGCAAAGACCGTCTAGTGAACTAATAAGCATTAAGAGTCATGCAAACATTTAAATCACAATTATCACATGTAGAATCTCAAGTAACCCAAAATTAATTTTGATCAAAATGTCTAAATCATTAATTCAATATCAAAGTCATTGGACAGTTATAATGGGTTGACCAAAGACCAATTCAGAACAAGTGAGATATTTTGGTCTTACAAAAATGTAGCACTGTAAGAAATATTTTGAGTCCATTTTTAGAAAAGTTGTGATTGACTCAATCTTCAGAAATATTTTCAATATCTTGCAAACTCACAAATGATAAACATATAGTAGTTAAGAGAATAATGAACCAATTTGTATCATGAAAGGATATAAAATTGTACTTCATTGCCATATCAATTTCTTTCCTCAAAGTGAGAAAATATCTGCATCTTAATATGCAATGTCTTCAAGGCAAGCTTCCATATAATCTTTTATCAGCTAGATAAAGTTGTGAATCCTTGCTCTTGACTCTTCATGATATACATGATCAAAACATGATTTATGATAGTCAACTTTGTCTCCTGCAAGGTTTGCATCTGAGGGTATCCCGCTAGATCAAAACTGTTAGTTCTTGGATACAAAAATCAAATTTCTGAGAGCCAACCAGAAATCTCAATAATCTTTTTATAAAAGAATAGGGTGGCTTAAACACGAAATCTGGTCTAATAATTATTGAATTACAATAGAGAGTTAATCATACCTTGGCACTTTTGATTTGTGTACTTACCATTTTTCTTCTTTGCGAGAGAGATATGATGAGCTTACTAGAGTTTTCATGTACAATAAATTTTTCATACAAAATCTCTTGAGTACTCTCTTTGAATACTTGGCTTCGCTTAAAAACCTCTCATCTAACTTTGCATTATTTGAAACTTGAAGAAGGATGTTAATTCTCCCTCGTAATCATGTCAAGTTCGAATACCTTGTAAAATCTTCTTGTTGTGAAATCTTGGGCTATAAGTTTACCCTTAGGTCTTACAACCTTACCATTTTCATAAGGTTCATCTGAACATCCATAATTGTAGATCAGTTTCCTTGGCTATAAGTTCTCATATGTTATTTCCTTCATTTGCATTCAACTATTCTTGCATTGCTGGAATCTTTCATTTACTTCAATGCTTCATCTCTGATTAAGCTTGTACATACATATTCATATCAATCGATTTCTTGTTGTCCAGAGTACGCTCTTCATCTTCATGCTCAATTTCACTTCAACAAACATTAGTCTAAAGGGAACGTGTATAAAGATCTTTATAACTAATTGTTTAAAAGCCATAAGAATTATAAGCAGTAACGATTACAGAGTATACCATGAATTTTACCACTTGGTCCTTACCATGACGATAGACATTTGCAATCAAAAGGACGAGAATAATCAACAAATGATTTTTATTCCTTTTCAAATCTCATATGAAGAGTTCGTTAAGATAGATCAAAAATCATTACTCATGTAACTTGTGATAATTATTTATAGTAGAAATACATACCTCTCACCTTCAGGATTTTGAATATGTCATATGAGGAGGTTATGAAGGCCTCGAGTTATACAACGTTCTTAAAGCTTTGAATGAGGCATTAGTATTCTTACCAAGAGAGAGAATATCATACATCCGATTCCTTCAAGAATAATCTCATACCCACATATATATGAATTAAATTTGTATGATATTAATAATGATTGTATGCTTTCTTGTCCTAATAACTTGTGACATATATTCTAGCTCCTTCATTATTGTAGAATACATATGAACTTTGGAGCATATGTTGTTCCTTGATCAGCCTGTATGCAAATATGAATCATTTTGTTTATGGCTAGACTCAAGGAATTCCTGCAAAACAAATTAGTTTGCTTTTGGTACCCAAGTGTTTTTGGGTCCTTCATGGTTAGTAAATTGTGTAGTTGGAGATGCATGTAAGTGTTTGGGTCTCCAAACATATTTAGATCTTACATGATTTCTAGCATAATTGCACGTAAATGCTTTATGTCCAGAATTACCACAGTAATAACATGTACTATGAGAATAAGAGTGTTCACCTGCAGTTGTCTTATTAGTCGACTTGAACCTTACCTGAGTTGACTTGGTTGAAGTAGGGCATCTACTAGTGGATCCCTTTTCAGTCAATTGGTAGTTCTTAAGGAGATGAGTCGACTTCTATTGATCAAAGTGGTGACTAGAAGATTTGTGCAAAGTCTTCATTTGCTTGTGCAACTCAGAATTTTCTTCTTGAAGTAAGTCAATTTAGTCTGACATTCCTTAAGTCGAATATCCAAGTCTTTCTTTTCTCGTTGAACTTTCTTGAATGCACCAAGAATTCTTTGCAAATCTTTCAAAGCTAGATCTAGAGTTTCCTGTAAATCATCATAATTATTACAAGTCATGATATGAGTATGACATACCTCGTCGGTTTCTTTCTCGTCACTTGAAGAAGAGGTTCTGTGGTTTTAGTCAGTTTCTTTTCCTTCCAGGAAGCATATGAGCGTCATTTCTCCCTGATTACTCTCTTTATCAGATTTATCCTCGTCGCTCCAAGATGAAGTTCTGGAATTCTTCTTCTTGTTGTTGTTAGGACACTTTAATTTAATATGTCCAAGTTTACCACATTCGTAGCAGTGTATGTTCTCTCTTTGTTGGACCTCTTGATTCTGGATGGATTGAGCTCTCTGCTTCTTTCTTCTTTTCCTTTTAACGTTGTTGGATGCCTTATCCAAGTTTTCTTGATATACCTTATCTTTTATGGTGCCCTCATGGATAGCTTCCAATTTGTCCCATATTTCTTTAGCAGTTTTACAAGCGAATATTTTCTCATATTCTTCTTCACCAAGAGCAAAATGGAGCAGGTACATTGCTCTAGCATTTGTTTGCATAATATCCAAATGTTCTTTTGTGTAGTCAAATATGGATGTCTCTTTTTCGACCTTCTTTCCAGCACTATTATTCGGAATAGGCCTCGGCCCATTCTTAATAACTAGCCAGGCTCTATAATCTATTGATTGAACATATATCTTCATTCTATCCTTCCACTGATTGTAGTATAAACTATTGAAGTAGGGTGGCCTGCTTGTTGAGAGTCCCTCTTGAAATATGGCTTCAGTAATTTGATGCCTTGCCATGGAACTTTTCTCACTTGCTGTTAAGCAAAAATAAAAATATGAGACGAGACTTTGATACCAATTGAAAGTACAAGAGGGGGGGGGGGGGGGTGAATTGTAAGCCTGTTAAAAAATTTAGTCGACTACTGTTCGGTGCCAGTCGACTGATAGCGAGATAGCCTGCACACAATTATTAGTCCTTCAATTTGCACAAGTATAAACCACAATAAATAGTAAGGGTGCAGAATATAATCTGAGAGTAATAAAATAAATGACACCAGCAATTTTCATACTGGTTTGGAACTAATGTGGTATCCTAATCCAATCCCCTTGGGTTGCAAGAAGGTTATCTCTTTAAGCTCTTTGTAGTTTGAGTTGAGTACAGCCTTTGTGGTTTTCCTCGTTCACCACCAACGTTTACAAGGTTGGTTTTCACTCGCTCACCAACAACGAACAAGGGTTGGTTTTGACACGCTCACCAACAACGCACAAAGTTGGTTTTTCACTCGCTCATCAACAACGACTCTTTGATTTTTACTCGCTCACCAAAGAAATGAACAATGACACGACCTCTCAATACAAAGCCTCACCAACTATAATATATCTCTCTTCTCTTTTTTGTTTACACAGTAAGTCACTCAGAATTACAATGCTTATGAAAAGTAGAGCAAAGAACTTGAGAAGGTTGAGACGAAAGTATAAGTGGCTGCGTATCTCATCTCGCTTCGCTTGCTCCTATTTATATTGGTTCATTTGAATTTGACCGATGTAAGAATCTCTTTCTGTAGCAGTGATACGATCCACCAAATCTCTTTCCATAAAATTGATTGCTTACTTGAATACGGGCTTGAACTTGGACATCCTTGTCTCATTAAGAGAGAATCTTTATTTAAGGAATGATAATTGTACTCATTCCTTTAATAACTTAGTACTGTGCTGCATTACCCTTCTTTGATTGCCTGATGTTGACTTGTAGAATATTCCAAACAGAATAGATGCCAGCAATAGCTTAGTACCAAACTTTCCCTTTTTGTCCACTTCTTCTTAAATAGATGCCAGGAATAGTTTATTTCCGTTTGCCTCTGCCTTGAGCCACAACTTTTATTTACTTTCCTTGAACACATGTATTTTCCAAGATATAGAATATAATAAAATATTCTTTCATAAATGATAGTAGTAATTTGAACTCCCTGAATCTTCCATTCTTGATTATGGAAAATAAAATCTTTTTCAATAACTGATATTCACTCAATATCCTCCTTCCATAGTCAACAAATCTTCACAATAAACTAATCTCCATGGTCTTTACGAGATTTGCAACTGTAGACTTGTAGTAGAGATCTTTCTTTCATTCCCAACTCGTAGTAGATGTATATTCATATTTGAAATGCAAATTCAATTATTTCTTTTCTTTTCTTTTCTGTACAAATATGAGCTTTTATTTAATCAACCCAAGAGAATTTCAAGATCCTCTTCATTTCACTTTGGATCTTGGTTTATATTAATTTGAATGTAGTCACATCCATCTTCTTGAATTAGTTGTTTGATCACTCTGAATATGGACTCTTTTGTGAACTTGAATCTTCTGGCATATCTTGATGCTCCATAGATTTCGAACCTTCCTTAAGTACCAGATTGATCTTTTCCTTTTGTAGAATATTTTCCTTCCATAGGATCGTAGTAAATATTCTTCCCTTAATTCTTGTACCTTGATTTGAGTAAGTATTTTTCTTCCACATCTTCTTCCGTAATTCCATCTCGTAATATCTTCTTTTCCATATTTGATTAGATTTTCACCAAATCCTTCTTCATCAAATAAACCTATACCAAAAATAAATTTACCACAAGTAAATGTTCTTTTATTAATAATTATGTTGGTTTGTTATCATCAAAATTAATAGGTGAAACCTTGGACCTAACAACCCCCTGTAGAACTTCTCGGTGAGAATAGCATCCGGAAACCCGTGAGTTGGAAATTGAGCTAGATAGTACTTGAACCGCTCCCATGCCGAATATAATTATTCCCCCGGGAGTTGTTTGAACTCAAAGATCTTATCTCGAAGTTCAGCCTTTTTGCTCGGTGGAAACCACTTCTTCAAAAATGTATTGGCTATCTCACTCCAGGTGTGAATAGAATTGCTGGGAAGCTTTTTATACCATTCCCTTGCTCGACCAGCCAAGGAATATTTGACGACCCGTAACCGAAGTGCATCAGCAGAAACAACACCTTGGGATTGTTGAGCACACACGTGCAGGAAGTTCTTCAAATGTCGGAGTGGACAATCCTCCGAAGAATTTTGAAAATAACCTTCAAGTTTCAGCAGCTGATAGATAGAGCTATCGATTTTGAAAGTAGCATTTCTAGTCCTAGGAGGGACCACAACAGAAGCATAATCAGCTTCATTAATGAATTCCGCAAATATATTCTCATCTTCCTCCTCTTCTGGTGCAGGTGGGTTCACTTGGAGCCCACCTTCGTTTCCTTGATTTCGATTGTGTCTTCCTGCCATTTTCACCTGATTCACTAGAAACAGCAAACAAGGTGTGATGGAATAGAAAAAGTTTTAAAGAAAAGTACACAACAATTAGTAATTTCAAAAGAGAAAAGACATCATTTAACTCCTGAACTTGGCACGAAAACTCACTTTAATAACTAAACTGAAGTTGTATTTATATACCCCCCTTAACAACTTTCATCTTAATTAAATACAACCCCAGATGCTGACGTGGCAAAAAAAAATTAAGAGAGTAAAGAGCATAAAAAGTTGGACCCGCTGATATATATATATATATATATATTATACAATTAAAAAATAAAATAAAAATAATATACAATTAAAAAACCACCATCTTCTTCACAACCCCCACCCCACCCACAGGCCTGCCCCCTCTTCTTCATCCCACAACCCCGCCCCCACCACCTTCTTCTTCTTCTTCACAACCCCTCACCCCACGCCACAGCCCCTCCCCCACCACCTTCCTCTTCTTCACAACCCGCACCCCACGCCACAGCCCCGCCCCCACCACCTTCCTCTTCCTTCTTCTTCTTCACAAATTCCTCTTTCTCTCTCTATTCTCATCATTCTTTTCTTACCATTTTCACCATTTTTTGGTTTCTTGAATTTGATTTTTGTTTTCTTTCAAAAATAAAGTTATGGAAGAAATGGAGTTGCTAATAATAATAATAATAATAATAATAATAGCCAACAATAACAAACAAAACAACCAATTTCGACAAATTTGAGTGTAAGTGGGACTAATTTGAGAAGGAATGGGATGAAATTTGGTGGGGAGATGATGGTGGTGGTGGTTGGTATGGGTTAAAGATGACAATTCGATCAACAACTACTAAAATTCTGGTCATCTTCTTTTTTTTTCCAGTGATTTTTTCAGTAGAAAATGTGAATATACATAGAGGTGCTTCTGGGTGTATATGGGTCATCTTTATAGAAGAAATAAATGTATTTCAATTTGGTGTTGCTTCTGGGTGTTGTTCTTATGGGTGGTTATGGTAGTGGCGGTGGCGGTGGTGGCGGCGGTGATGGTGGTGGCTGCAACAAGTGTGGTGAGGACGAGGAGAAAGAAGAAGAAAGAAAAAAATAATAAAAGAAAAATAAAAAATGAAGGGCTGGTAATTTTTTACATGGCCATGACGTGGCAATGACGTTGAAACGACGTGGCAACGATATAGCAATGACGTGGCGCGAGTGTAATACACCTCACATTGTGAGAGTGGTATTATTTTGTTAAGGTGGAAAATAATTGAAATGAAAGTTGTTAAGGGGGGTATATAAATACAACTTAAGTTTAGTTGCTAAAGTGAGTTTTGGTGCCAAGTTCAGGGGTGAAATGATGTCTTTTCTCATTTCAAAACCGTATTCCCCGGCAACGGCGCCAAAATTTGATACGCTCAAATTACACTTAAATTATGGCGTAAGGCGGTCGGTGTCAAATATAGTAACCTAACGAGGTTAGGGTCGAATCCCACAGGGAATACAGTATGAAATAAGTACTGATTATATATGTTACTAATCTCTAAAGACCTTAGTTCTATTCCGACTAGTATAGAAAAAGGGTTTTGGTTTGTATTCACTATTTTGAGGTATTTGGAATTTGTTTGGATTAAAAGAACCAAAGTTGTGTCCCCGCTGTGATTAGATGTTATGCTATGGGTATCAATATGATATATTTCTAATGGGTCTAGGTTTCTTATGCACTTAATCTCTAATGCACTTCCTAATATTTTCCAATAGTTAGAAAGTATTTTTTTTCATGATTTTCCCAAATATAGAGAAGTTGCAAGTAAAGCCGATTAAATATGCCAAGTAGAACTCATCTTATCCCTAAGTGAGTTCATTAAACGAGGGTTAGCGCCCCGAGTCCTTGTTATATTATTTCAACTCAAACCCTAGTTCATCTTTCCAAACAAAACTAGGGTTTGTGCATAAGTAAGTGTTTGCAACTACTAACTAACAATGAATATGAGAAATAATAAAGCACTTCACAACCCATTATATATATATATATATACAATGTTAGACACCCATTACATAACACTCATCATTTGGGTCCACAACTTTTATTAAAGAAACTACTCACACATATTGGTCACAAAAGTAGTAAGCAATAATAGAGATATAAAGCTTACAAAGTGTAATAAAGATGGTGGGAATGGAATCTTTTTGTCTTCACTAAGCTCCAAAAGTGGAGTATTCAATGCTCACCCACTAATGGAAACAGTGTTAAATGTTGGAGAAAAATCTGATATGTATAAAAACCTAAAATGTTCTTTAAATAGGCTCTAAAAATGCACATCAACAATTAGCAAAACTGCCCCTGGTGGCAGAATCGACGGTCCGTTGATGCCTTCGTCTTTTGTTTCTTCAGTTCTATGGTCCATTCGACGGTGCCGTCGACCAGTTCGACCCTCCGTTGATTCTTCCGTCTTTCTCTCTTCTGGTAGACAATTCTGTTCGACGATACAAACGACGAAACGTCGATCAGGTCGACGCTTCGTCGATGGCTCCGTCATTTGTCCTCTTCAACTTAGGCCATCACTGAAAAATTGAACAATTCGACGCTTCAAAGGACAGTCCGTCAATCAATCGACGGACCGTCGAATCTTCATTTCTGGGCAATTTTTCCTTTTTTCTTTGTTTTTGCTTTTGGGTCATCGCCTTCCTAAAACACAACAAAAACACATTAAAATGAACCAGACTTACTTGAGAACAACCAAAATCCATAGTAAAAAGGCGTCGAATGTGCCACAAATTCGCGGCACATCAGGGGCCAAGTGCTTTAAGGACATAACTTGTGCGGGCATAACTTTGTGAGATATTATGATGCGAAAATATAAACCTAGTCCCCGCTAAAAAGTTGTTTATTATGAGGAGCAAAAATTAAAGATAAACACACGGCAAAAGTGACAATGACCCAAGTTGGAATGGTCTAGTAAACTTGGGCTCTGAAACAATGACTTAAGGACGGGCTTCTATCACTTTGGTTTGGACTATTATCATTTGGGCCTTAAAGTGGGCTGCTCTTTCGAAAAGGATGCAATGAAGGGACCAAGTAGGTAAATAGCAATTTTTAACCTATCAAATATTAGCCACTGTTTCAAAAGCTATTAGCATTTAACCACTCTTTTGATACGAAAATTTGGACAAAAATGCCCCAAATTAAAACAATAAACAACTCTAGCAGATGGTATTGGAATTGGAAGGTTGACAAGTGGAACCCAATGAATAATTCATGGGGTTCAAGAATTTATTGAAGTTTCAAAATCAAAGAAGGATTCATGGGCTTAAAACTTTTATAAGTTCAAATCAAAGAAAGATTCATGGGATTCAAGCCTTTATAAATTCTTCGATATTTTATTTAAAGACACTTTTGTTCAAATTTTATTTTCGTATGAATGTATGATTATTTTCTATTATTTTTAAAATGATGACTAAAACTCATAGCAAGCTTGAAAATGGTCATCCTGCCTAAGAACTGAATCAAAAGAAAGGTGTTGGACACCTAAGTGGCCATTTAGTCATGAATAATTCACTTTTTCCCGAAGTTGAATTCCGGAAATCATGTTTGGCCATAACATTTTGGCAAATTGAATTCCAAAAATTTTTGGAATTTGAAAAAGACTAAAAAGTCCTTTTCACTTTTTTCATTCCGAATCACTCAAACAAATTCAAAAACAACTCCAATTTGTATTCATGACCAAACACAACTCCAATTTTCAAATATTATTCGTCACTTTGAAAACAAAAACTACTTTTATCAAATCAAGGGTGTATGTAGCCTTAAAGACGGGGTTCAATTGAACCCCCAACTTTCGACGCGGTGCATAAATTTATGTGTAAGAATTTATGAAAATTGCAATAAGTAGTAGACATGAACCCATAACTTATAAAATATAATGGATTCAACTAAGAATCTTAAAAGATTGAACTCATAAAGTTTAAATTATGAATCCGCCTCTATTTTAAATACTAACAATTTTCATGGCCAAACGAGTCTAACTCCACTAAAGCAATAGTAAAAGACTTGAAGGAGAGAAAAAAAAACAATAGTACGATGAAAATATGGGGATTGATAGATGGTGCATTATATATTGCCTCCATGTTTTGTTTGTATATCCTGACACCATCATTTCCTTTTAGACTTTGTTGATTTAATCTGTCATCAACCTGGTACGTTGAGACCTTTGAAATTTCCGACAATTTAACATATGTATTGGCTTTGTCAATTGGGACCATAGTTTTCCATGTGGTTTATGTTCTCAATGTTGCTGTGTAGTGTACTTGTTTCTTGTACATTATTTGAGTACTCATAAATTTTGGAGAAAATAAGGTAAATTATAGCCATAATTCGCATTAAATTGAAATACTATTTATCTTGTGTGAGCTGCCGTATAATGGTCATGAGTTGAGATCAGTACTTAGATAAACAAGTGCTCAAATGGCTTATTTGACGTTAAGCATCATTGGTTATATGCACATTGGCCTGGATTAGATATTCATATAACTGACTAAATTTTGACACTTTGAGAGCAATAGTGAAAGGGTAAGACACCAACTTTTAAGAGCTAAGTTTTTATTTTTCATTTTCTGTCTTCTTCACCTTCTCTTTGCCACAGCCATTTCACGCCACGACTCCACCTCCAAAATTGCCACTGTCCACCAACCATATTCCGTCATGAGTATTTTTGAATCACCATCACTATTTATGAACCACCAATAAAACAGTAATCCCTCCTACTCCACTATTTTGAACTTAAATTAGATTTTTTGTCTAAAATAATGAACATTTGTAAGATCTTTTACGCTTCAATTGAAGGAATTACATCTATCGGACAAGCACAACAATATCGATCGGAAAATGAGTTCTCTTTCATCGGCTCCATTTTAATGGATTTTATAGGACCTTTTACCATTTCTTTAATATAAGAACAAATATTACACGGTATAACACAATCACAACAAGAGGTTCTCTTCTATTCTTCCATCATTATCTTTCTGTAGGTAAAGTAATTGAAATAAAATCCACAATTTTTTTCCTTTTCTCCATCTAGACTTATACATATACAGGAAGAAAGAACACAAACAAAAGGCTTTTTTCTGGAAAAAAGAAGACGATGGAAATAGTAGATGAAGAATGATACTAGTTTTTTTTTTTTTTTGACTTCCACGTGTCAGCTCTTGACTAGTCCTTTTTGCGATATCTAGCGTCTGACAATCACGCTTTTTGCCTTCGTGCACAATTATATTGTATAAGATGTATCTAATTGACACACTTTAACTTGGTTCAAGTGTTTAATAGGTACGTTCCTTAGTTTAGGTGTCTCAATAAAAAAAAAATAGACAAGTTTAAGGGACTACTTATGTATTAAGCTATAATAAAAAATTTAAAACAATTGTTGCAAAAAAATAAAATAAGAGGTAAACATAATGTTACTAAATATAAGAGAAAGTGGTTTTAACGAAGCCAAACTTAACGGAATGTTTCTGAAATTATCTCTAAAAATAACTAGTTGTAAGTAACTATTCATAATAAATGAAATTAGTAATTACGGTAATTTAACAAATACATGCTAAACAAGTTCAAATACATTAATACTTGACAGCAAGGGCAACTGAGGGTAAGGCTGCCCAAGCGGGCAATTTGCACGGTTGCCCTTCATACGGACTGGTCTTTAATTTTTGCCCCTCAATTTGCTGGTCTTAAATTTTTGTCCTTCGCTTAAAAAGGTGACCCAAAATAACCCGAGGTTTTGAGTTCGAAACCCAGCAGACTCTAGAATAATAATAATTTCTCAAGGCATAGGTTTCTATGAACCTATGCCTATTTGAGCGAAGTTACATAGAACCTATGTTGGAGACGACAGACTTTGCCTTGTAAGGCATACTTTTAGTCTGCCGGAGATGGCAGACTTTGTCTTAAGTCATAGACGGCATACTTTTAATTATGCCTTAAGGCAAAGTCTGCCGCATAAGGCATACTTTTTGGAAAAGCCTTAGCTTGCAATTTTTTTTTTGACTGAACGGGTGTTTGAACCCAGAACCTCGGAGTATTTTCGGCCACCTTTTTAAATGAAGAGAAAAAAATTAAAGACCAGCAGACCACCCCAAAAGAAGGGCAATCCGCGCAAAAAAAAATTAGGCCCCAGATTTTGAAAGGCCCTAGATACACTCCATACTATATTATTATTTTAAATAATAATACAATACGTAATTATGTAATTAACATTAATAAGAGATTCCAAATTTAATATTTTTTTAATTTAGTTGAGGTTGTACAGATCAGTGAGTACATAATGGTAAGTTTTTCTCTCATTAGTTAAGCATATTTACCTCCTTCAACTCTAAATTTTCCTCCTCCACGTACATTCATTTCTTTTCTACGATTTTGAGATTTCACTTCGTAATTTCAACTCAGCTTTTCTGATTTAGCTACTTTGTGTTTGATTGATCCATAAATGAAAAACCATGTTCTTTTGTAGGTCATCATCATTAATTGTATGATATTATGAAATAAGTTTAAGAAGCCTTCTAATAGAACTTTGCTTTAAGCCATCAATTTCGTTGAGCTACTCCTGAATTTGATCGTATAAATAAATTTCACAATATCAATGTACGTATAACTTAATATCGGGCATAAATCCTCGGCCTATTTATTTAGGACAATTACGGTGAGCTGAAAAGGTAGGAATTCCTTCTAAAGAATAATAATTTCTTTTCGTTTCCATAACAGACTTTAAATTTGTATATCTTATGCTTCCTCATTACCGTTTGGAAGGAATACTTGTAGATCTAAGAAGTGAAAGTGATTGTTATTATAAAGCCATCACATCGTAATAAGTTATTAAAATAAACCATTTTGTTATAAACCATTTTGTCAAGTTGTATTTTGGATGTATTATTAATGATTATACAAGTAGAAGTGTAAATTGTACCACTTGACTTAAAGTCATAAATACAACTTGCAAGTTGTATCTTACTTGTGTCAAGTTGTATACAAGTTGCAAGTGTAGGGCAAGTTGTATATGTTGTAGGTTGAAAGGCAAAACTCTTCTATAAATAGGGAGCTTTGCCTTCTCATTTGTAACATCAAGAAAAGATGATAATACAATCTCTCCCTCCTCTCTACAAAGTTATTGGTTTGCTTCTCTTATTTATTTGCAATTATATTTGGTTTTATAACACGTTATCAGCACGAGCCTCTACCACTGAGTTGGATTCCAGTAATCCAAAATTGACGAGTTGTTTGGGGTATGCTATTGATCGGTACTCTCTCTCCCTGAAAGCCTTTGCCGAGAGAAGGTTTGAAATTTGGATTTATAATTTATTTTCTCACCTTAAAGGTAAGTATTTTTCTATCGCCTAAATTTATTATTGTATACCTCAAATCAAGTCTAGTAGGGGTTATTGCTTATAGTACTACAAGTCAAGGAATTTAATATTTTCCATAATCCTATAGAGTTAACAAGCAATATATGGCCACCAATAGTGGGAATATTTTCTAATTGTGTTTCGTTATGGCTAAATTATATTTATGTCTATAACCACCAGAAGTGGTAATATTTGCACACGCTTATTGTGATTACAACTGAAGATATATTAAGAGAGAACTTCTCCATATTATGTGTATGCCTCGATTTGTTCGTGAAGCAGCAATATCATAAAAGAGGTCCTAAGCTATCATAATTTGATATGCTTAAAGCGCGACAAGATATGTTCATTCCTGAAGAATGAGAACTTTTGATAAATGTTACAGATACGGATCTGTTCCCTAAAGTGAATGTGACAGTAAGTAGTAAAACTTATAAATATGGACATGTGTTTGGTTGTGAAGTTATCGCGACTCATCTCCTGAAGAGGTAGAATAATTGGAAAAAAATATATTTTAAATATTCTATGCTTTACTCCCGATGTAATATAACTCAAAAATTTGCTCACGAAGTAGCAAACTCTGAAATATGCTCCTGAAGTAGCAAGCTTTGAACTCTACTCCCGAAGTAGTAGAACTTTAAAAGAAGTAGAGCTTTGAACTCTACTCCCGAAGTAGTAGAACTTTAAAAGAAGTAGAGCTTTGAACTCTACTCCCGCAGTAGTAGAACTTTAAACTCTACTCCCGAATAGTAAATTTTGAGCTCTACTCCCGAAGTGGTAAGACTTTGAATTCTACTCTTGAAATGGTAGAACTCTGAAATTTACTCCTGAAGTAGTAAGACGTTGAAATTTACTCCTGAAGTAATAAGACCTTGAAATTTACTCTCGAAGTGGTATACCTTTAAATTTTACTCCCGAAGCAAAAAAAAATTAGTAAAATATTTGAGAAATATTCTGAAGCAATGTCTTCTTGTGCTTGAGTAAAATAATGAACTATAGATGAACGTTGTATATCAAGCACATTCAAATAATCTGGTTTCACTCCTCGAAGCAAATGAAGAATTACCACAACCTGCCTCCTGGAGAGATAAAATAACAAAGAAAATACATGTGGTATAAAAGTCATTGCAACACGAACATGTCGTACGTAGAACATCTCGAATAATTTTATTAAGTATCATTCTAAGGCAAAAGAAATCAGAGTAGAATGTTTCTACTATAACCACAACGATACATTATGGTTAGTTGTTATTGATATCCTAAAAGGATATAACAATTAATGTATTTTTTCCTGAAGGATGTGATTACTATGTAGTTGCCGATTTGATGCAAAATATTCAGATGTTAATGGCTAATCTCCTTGAAGGATATATTTGAAATACTAAAGTTTAGAACTTAGCGTCTACTTTTCGTAATTTATGAACTAAAATTGTCTTTAAATTTTCATTTGATTGTTATTTTTTTTCATGACACCTGTCTAATCAAATTTTCTTTCATGATACCAGTCATATCTAAGCAATATTTGGTAATACAAAATTATCTTCCAAGGGCTCCAGAAGAGCTAATTATTTGTTTACAAGAATCATGACATGACCAGTAGTGTCCAAATAATATCTGATTATGGTAAGTAAATTAAAGTCTCCTAAAGAGGTTATATATGATAGCACCATTCATCTTAGATAGTAATTGGTACGCTCGAAACACAAATTGTAGTAAAGCTGAAGTTTATTGGTAATAAAAATGATAATCATATTGATACTACAAATGATTGGAAGATTGAATATCTCCAAATTACAATAGGCAGGAAATACGTATGTGAAACGTTACCCCAGCATGATAAGATAATATTCCATAATAAACTAGAAGTTTATTGATATAAAATCTTATGCAATAGTAAATCAGAAGTTTATTAATTAAATAGCACTCGTCATGGTAAACTTAAAGTTTACGGATACAGATAATTTTATCAGTTGACAAGACCATTTTGATTGTCCTGATTTAAATCCTAAGTGCTAATTGAGTATTCAAAAGATATTGAAAAACTAGAAGATTCTTCAAGAATTTGTGTGTGTTGCTTGTTCTCATGATAAGTTAATTACACCAGCTAATGTTGGGACTGAATCCCCGAAATTCTGAAAAATATAAAAGGTGAATGTGGGCCCCTTCACCTGCAATGTGATGTCTTTAATAGATTCATCTATGAGACGGTCACATGTAAGTTTATTGTCAACTGGCGGTTTAACATTTATGAAGTTGCTTGCTCAAAATAATTGAGTTGGAAGCACAATTTCCAGAATATGTAATCAAGACAATTCATCTTGATAATGCTGGTTTAAATCTAAGCAAGTTTGCCATTGGATGCCTCCATAATATAGCTAAACCATTGCTTATGAGAACAGAGCTTCAGTTGTTGGTCTAAGATATGATATATTGCATACAACGACACCTGCATGCTTCAGACCAATAAATTATGATAAATTCTCCCCTCATAATTAGTTCAGGGTCAGGAACTAGATATTTCCATCTTATAGCTTTTGATGTGCGGTATATAATTAATGAATATATCATGATGCACACAGATGGACTTCCCAAAGAATATGAGGATATATGTTAATTTTTCTAACATAAGGGTGAGAGAATATACAACTAATAAATATGTTGTGAATTATCATCAATATGATCCTCAAAATAATTCAAGTCAAATGCTGGAGGCATTTGCTGACCCAACTATTTCATATTTCATCTACAAAATGCTCCTAATGTCCCTGAAGAACAGAGTCTACAGCATGCATGAAGCATGGTAGACCAATCGGTTCCAAATGTAATAATCCTTGAAAAGGGGGATGAGCAAATGATCATAATAAGGATACAGTGTGCTCTTGAAGAGCCTACGACATAACACTTCATGAAACCTTATGGGAGGTTCAGGTACCTGAAAATAATGAAGTGATGAGATCTCAGTAAGTTATGTCGAATTGCGAACCGATACAAAATGATATCTCGTCGACGATATCCTTGATACAATATGGCGTGCAATATTGTATAAGATTGTGAGGATCGGAGTTCTACGTCTCTTAAAGCATGCCGACGTAGAAATAATTACCAAGTGATATGATACATCTTGGTAAGCGTAAAGCTTATTGGACCTGCAGTCCAGACATCAGAAGATGTCACGCCATTTAACTACTAAATGGATTTTGTCACAATATATATGTCTTACTTGATAAAATTCAAAAAATTCTGAATGATCCAAAATGCCTGAAGCATATATAAGTTCTTGGGGAACTTGTTCATAATCCTTATATGGGTTAAATCAGGTAAGGTGAATGTGTTTTAATCACCTTAGTGGATATTCATTGACCATGTTTACCCTTGTCTGCCCTTGTCTCTTTATGATAATCAGAACCTTTCATATTATTGTACAATTTGATGACTTGAATATTTCTGGAGCTCTTGAAGAGTTTCCAAAAGTAGTAGATTATCTGCTAAAAGAAGTTGAAATGAGAAAATTATATTGGTCCTAACGTACCATATTGTGTAATTGATGCACTTATTTATCTTGCTATAACTATGAGCATGATATAATTTCTCTCCTTCATATAGATATTGAAATAAGATCAATTGCATATTGTCAATAAAAGCCCCTAACAAATGTTATCAAGTGTTTTGGATATATAGGGCATTCATCTGATCAACATAAGAGTTCAATCCAAATATGTTATCTATTTGCATGAAGAATTACTGACGTACCATGTTGTTTTACATGATAGTCAAATCATAGAAGGATAAGAACAATTTATGAAGCAAGTCAAGAATGTACTTGGCGGGATTCCAACAATATTATATGGTGATGATGCAACTCTATCTAAGTAATGAAGATGCAAATGATCAACCAGTTCGTTAAATGATCATTTGATAAATCTGATCGCAAAGGCTCTGCCAACCTCAAGATATGATAAGTTGGTATACAAGGTCGGAGTGTATCATCTTCAAGAGCTATGTAATGCTTTAATTAGGGGGAGTAAAATACGTGATGTACTCTTTTTCCCTTTGCCGAGGTTTTGTCCCATTTAGGTTTTTCTGGTAAGATTTTTAATGAGGCAGCTAGTAATGCGTATTACTAGATACGTGTACTCTTTTTCCTTCACTGGAAATTTTCCCACTAGGATTTTCCTAATAAGATTTTAACGAGGCACAAATCTATTAATGAACATCGTAGGGGAAGTGTTATAAACCATTTTGTCAAGTTGTATTTTGGATGTATTATTAATGATTGTACTGGTAGAAGTGTAAATTGTACCACTTGACTTAAAGTGATAAATACAACTTGCAAGTTGTATGTTAGTTGTGCCAAGTTGTGTACAAGTTGCAAGTTGTATATGTTGAAGGTTGAAAGGCAAACCTCTTCTATAAATAGGGAACACATTTGAATTTCTTATTCATAACCACTATCTTTTGGGTATACTTTAGTTACAAGTACTCAAAATTAATCATCTAACACGGCTTTGCCCATAAAAGTACTACGTGCATTTTGAGAAATGCATTTTAATCCTAACAGCTCGTTAATATACCTTTTGTACCTATCACTAAACATTTTTCCCAATTCACTCCTTGTTTTTCTCCCCAAAATCAGCACGACATTCGAATATAATGGTCCATGTTATTTTTGGTGGTATTAAACTAACTATTATCGAAGTTTTTAAGTTTTACCACCATATTTTGAAGGTTAAATGTGGAAAAATAACAAGATGATTGATGGCCGCCCAAAAAGGTAATTTATCTTGGTAAAAACCTAAAAGTGAATCAGATCTACTTGACATATATAAACTTTATGAACAGTATTTAATTAGGATTAGGTAACTTATAATTAGATACAATTAAATCTATTGATATATAAGCATTAATAGCTAATCTATTAATAATGATAACTAACATATCCTTTTCCTCTCAATACAGCTAAAATTCACAAATAGGAATTTAAATACAAACACATGGCATGCATTTACTAGTTTGATGTAAACATCTGGTGAGAGTAAGTTTTTATCCTTGAAAAATAAAAAACATGTGAATCAATAAACGCAAACCAGGTATTAATATTTATGACAAGCCAGGCGTAAAGAGCATGGGAAAAGTTGAGACGTCAATTTCCCATAAATAAGGATGTCAATTTTGAAAATTTCATGTACGCAACAAATTCTCTAAACCTAGATGTCACCTCTACTAGGCAACTTCGCATTTTTCCATAATAAGTAGCAATAATTATGTGTGCAAAATGTGGAAATTGAGCTGACTCATTAAATATTAATAAGTTTTTGGTAATATTTTTGTACCTAAGATTGCGATGGCTAACTGTTATAGGTACACACCTTAAAAAACATCAACTCAAATCTCTCACTATCTTTCGGGTACCTATTTATATCCTAATATCTCTTATTCAATATTCGTCAGTCACTACTCATTTTTATTTTATAAAAATGTAAGTTCTATACTCTAACGCATTTAAGATTTTATTATAATCAAACTAAGGTACAAAATTATTGGTTGTTTGATGTTTCATTAAATTATTAAGGTATAGTTTATTAAGTTATCTTTATATTATGAAAGTGGATTGATTTTTTCTCTTGAATACCGTGCATGCTTTTTTAATGTATAAGTAGTAATAATTGCTAACTTTAGTCTTGAATTCTTAAAAAGAAAATTATTTTCCGACAATTTTTAATAACTAAAGTAACATTAATTTGTGACTGAGGGGTACTAATTTATCATGACTAATAGCCTGTTTGGCCAAACTTATTTTTCCTTCAAAAGTACTTATTTTTTCAATAAGTGTTTATTTTAGAAAAAATGAGGTGTTTGGTCAAGCTTTTGGGAGAAAATAAGTGTTTTTGGAGAGTAGCAGAGGCAGTTTTTCAGAAGCTATAAAAAATAGTTTTTGCCCAAAAGCACTTTTTTGAAAAGTACTTTTGAGAAAAATACACATAGAAGCACTTTTTAAAAGATTGATCAAACACTAATTGCTGGTCAAAAGTACTTTTTAAATTAATTGGCCAAACAGAAATTGCTTTTAGCCGAAAGTACTTTACATTTGCAAAAAGTACTTTTTAAAATAAGTTGTTTTTAGAAGCTTGGCCAAACAGGCTATAAGTGAAATTAAGGCGATAATATGTAAAATTACTATGATTTAGTGATAACACTACTTAGTTGTAAATGTGTGTTTTAATTATTAATTAAATTGATATAAATATCAGATGCAGATAAATTTTAACCGTCAGATTACTTATAATTAGAAGTGAATGTTTATGATAAGTACTAAAGCAATTGATAACCGAAAAGAATAAGAGTTTAACTTATACATATGCCAAAAATGCCAAGGAATATTTACACTATCTGATCAATTAAAAGATATTTATAGATAATCTTTCAAAGTGAAATTTGTAATATTAAAATTGAGGTTGCTACAACATGTGAAAATGATATTGATAGTGTAAAACTTCTTTACGTCGTCTTTGAATACTAGTTAAACTCTAAAATAGTAGTAAGAGTTTAAGTTCTACGCACTAACATTATAAATAACTTTTACATTATCAAATCACTTTCAAAAGATAGCCGAAGATAATCCACTTAATAAGCAATAATTGATTGGGTCATAATCAATAATAAATGGAACATGCTATATCAAGGAAAATTGCACGAATGGTGTAAAACTTTTTTATATTGTTTGTGCATAAACTTAAACTCAAATAAAAACTAAACCGCTATCATATTGTTTAAACTATATAAATTTAAGTTATATACATTGTTATCATAATGAATTTTTACACCATTGGTGTAATGTGTCTTGTTATATATAGTAGCATATTACTTATCATTTATTATATATTATTCATTATTAATGTTATCAAATAAAATTACATGTAATTAACTTTTACAGTAAATAGTTAAACTTTTTTTTTTCAAGAATATCTGAATATCTTAAGTCCGTATTTTCTTTTTTTCCCCGGTGAATTACCATCCACTCATAAGTATTTATAGAACCCCTTAGACTCCTTTGATCATCATCAACTTCCACATTGCCTTCTCTCCCTTCCTTGCATCTCTCTCTCTCTCTCTCCCTCTCTTTGATTTCTGTTTTTTTTTTCTTCTAGTCTTTCATAAGAACATATAGATCTAAATCTTTAAAGATGTTCTCTTCTTTTCTTTTTTATTATATTCTTTTCCCTTTACACTTGACAACCTACTTTAATCGTTTAGGGTTTGGTTGTATAGTTTTCGAGTAATATTCTTTCTTTTGTTGACACAAAGATCACAAGATCTCATCAGTCAGTTTTTGCGGGTGCAGCATCTTCAAGATTCACATAAAGAATTTTATAGAGTTCCATGGTGTGTGAAAGTAATTAATATTAATTAATTATTTTGCTCCTATGGTTCTTTAATTATTTGATATGAGAATCTTGATGATGCTGCAGCTGCAATGAATGGCTAGTTATTTTCACTATTTTTCTGAGAATCCAGATCTCCCATCGGTGTGAATCCGAAAGGTAAAAGTATTTTTGATCATTGTTCCAATATTAGATGTGTTATTTATTGCCTTACTTAGATTATTTCATGAAAGAGGATCAACAAAAAATAAGTAGAGTGGGGTACATAGGGTGAGAAAATTCTTAATGTTTCCTTTAATCGGTTGATGTTTTTCAGCTTTATTTATGGAATGGTATGTATAATCAGAAATCACATTTATTTATCACCTTCTTTTTTATTGTTTTCAGCCATGTTTTATTAGGATTCATTATGTATCAAATTTATATTTAATTTAATTTTCTTTGATGGGAGTGATATGTGTTTTCTCTTGAAGATCTGAAATTTGCCTCTATTGTGTTGATTTTACTGCATAGGAAGGTGTAGTCCAATGTATAATGTTAATTTCAGGAGTTTAAACTATTTAAATGAAATTTCCATTCTCCGTGTAAAATGTGGGATATTAGTAATTCTGGAAAATAAGGCAAAACCACCTGTTACAATAAGTTAAAATACTAGAGTCCTGCATATGTAGTATACAGATTATTTAGATTGTTGACATATATTGAATCCATCCAGTAATTGAATATATAACTTTTTCATACATTGGATGTTCTGAACGTGCAGAAAGTTAAGCTGTACTAGAAAAGCATGCAAACAGGAAGTATATGCCTGTATTTGAAAGAAATTTTATATGGTGGCAGGGCTAGCGAGCATTCATCAGAACCCCTTTTTCCAGAAAATTATGTATATAAAATTATGTTTTATGTATATCTAGTAGATGTTAAATTTCTTTAGCTATTTTTGTGTTTTGAATTTTATTAGTGAAAATCCTAGTTCTGTCATTCTACGGAAAAGGGTCAGATTTGCCCTTAAATGCTCACAAATAAATTATATTTGCCCTTTCTTATACTCTCACAAATATAGCTAATTTGTGAGAGTACAAGGACAAATCTTGTACAAGATGAAATGTTTTTACAGCTTTTGGGTAGAGGTTTTTCTTCTCTTCATGACATTTTGCAATGCACGATCTCTTGTGCTAAAACTTTTGTCTCTTCAAGATATAATTTTGTTAAGTATCATTCTGGGTCCTCTGGCAAATGAAGCCTTCAGATTTTCCACAATTAACACCTGCAGGCCCATTTATTCCAAGTCAGCAAGAAATAAGATGTCTTGTCTTTCCTAGAAATTTCTTTTTATTTGTGCACCTATTACTTTCAACTTGAATTATATAAATTTTGTAATTTATAGGTATATCATTCTAAGTGCACACTCATCCTATCTTTTTATTTCACTACTCCACCTAGTAATGGTTCGTTGATATTTCTGTCCTTTATTTGCTTGTGGTTATTGCATTACAAAAAAAAAAAAAAAAAACTAACCATTCATATATTTGTCTGATGGCACTAATAATTAGTTGCCCGAATTCTTGTAGGGACCTTCCGTTTTCTTGAAGATCAATACAAAATTCAATATATGGAATGGAATCCACTTGTATAAACTTCTTGTGCTTTTGTCTAATGGCACTCTAAATTTTCTGGTGTTTGCAATGGACTCACGTTTCACCAAATGATTCACTGGTCGGGATGGCAGGATGAACCGGAGTTTAATTTATGCATATAAAGATTATGAGAAGTCACGAGTTACTTCCATTGACGAGAAGCAAATGAAATACTTTTATACAGTAAAAAAAATCATAATTTACATGCCAAATCATGGGTTGGTGTTATCCCAATGGGAAGTGTTGGCTATCCTCTAGCTGCGAAGTTTTCTTAGAGCATGTTTGGAAAGCCACCATGTAATTGGATTTGGATGTAATTCGGTGTAACCACCATGTTTGGAAGGATTTTCTCGTAATCAAAGATGGATTGAGGACATGTTTTATCCGTTCAATTGAATTCTTCATTGATTTCAACTTATGTTCATTGTTCTCAACTCGAATTATGTACACATAATTCCAAAAATAACACATATTATAAGATCACATTCATCTCGAGGGTCAAGAATATTGAGCTTGCTCCTAGCTTCTGAGTTATCACATAAAAGTTACTCCCTCTGTCCCAATTTGTGACACTGTTAGGAATTTTGAGTGTCAATCAAGAGTTTCTTTCACCGAAATTTCTTTTTTTTGTTTTTTAAATATTTTAAGCTGTTAATTATTGTGATTTATAGTACTTTTTACTTAGTTTCCAAATATAGAAATTTTCTTTCAAAAAACGTAGAGCTTCTATGTCCAAATTTAAGATCAAAATTTAAAGGTTTAAATCTCGAAATTTCAACTGTGCTACATAAATGGGACAGAAGGAGTATATGGTTCATCTAGTTCTGATTCTGACTCTAATCCAGATAATTAATTGTCCACACCTAGTTCTCACTTTTTTAAATTTCGATATCAATTCATCACTTCGTTATGTATTAAAGTTTGATAAGGATCACCGGCTAATGCACATCATTGTTCAGATAAAACACAAACAATTCTTGTTAATACGCACGTCAGCTACAGATATAAGAGCCAATGCAGTAATCAAATATATCAGTCAATGTCACGCTAAGCGTTCTTTTATGACACTATCTTAGCACTTTGTTTTTGTTTTTTTTTGCCAGCAGAGTTTGGCTATTTCTTACTGGTATTTATATTCACATTAGTGTTACTGGTGAGTACACTATAACTCACACTACTAGAAATAGAGGTTTTTTTCATCGACATTTAGTGGAAATTTGTGCTATAAAACATGATTTTCCCACCGAACTTGTTTTTTGGGAAAACGCACGGTGGAAATCAGGTTCCCATTGAAACACTGGGAAACTTCGTACTTTTCCGTGTGAAAATACTACTATTTAAGTTTTTTCCACTGACATTCAATTAGAAATAGCCACTGAATATTTTTCAGTGAAAAATTTAATAGAAAAATAGTGATTTTTTAGTAGTGTCACCAATGAACCATTAATGCTGATTTCACAAGATATTTATATCAAATTATATACCTTGACAGTTAAAATTAAAGTAGAAATACTTATCACATGAGCATGAGTAAGTTATAAATGTGTATATGCAAGACGTGTAAAAGTTTACCCCTCTGTATATTTATATCAAATCAATATATGGATGTCCTGTCTTGATAATTGATATATAGTCGTTTGCCAGTTAATCATGGTTAATTAATTCATATTTCACTTAATTAAATTATTTAATCACAAGTTGAATTGGTTTGATATAAAATTCAATACTGATATAAACACTGCATTAGTTGATTTGGTATTTACACCCCATGCGGGTACTAAACTTTGCATTCTAAACTTGAACGACACTCAGTACAAGCGCTTTACTTTTTATTTTATTTGTCATGAGTACAAGCGCTTTCTCTAATCCCAAATTCCTAAATTCGTCTATGTTCCTAAAGATTCAAAAATTAAGCACAGTTTTGACTTTTGATGTATGGTGTAGATTTTAAAACTAGTAACCTGTATGCATCTTTGACTGATCAGATGAGCATGCTCATAAGATTGTCAACATCCAAAGTTGTTCTCATACTTAATTCTTTATATTAGGCGGAATCACGCAAATTAGTTTGGTTAAAACCCTCATAAATGAAATTGAAGCAATCTTTTTTCACCCCACTAATAATTTTTTCAAAAGTTTAATACATCGATAGCCCCTCAAGCTTGCTAATAATTTCTTCTAGATACTCAAATTACTGTTTGTTCCAATTGAACACTTAAATAAATGGTAAAGAGCTCCTACTAGACACTTTTAATTCTAATTTTGACTTTCGCGCGTGTTCTCAAATGTCCATTATGCAAACTATTTAAAATATGTCATCTTCTTTAATTATACATATCGTCCTCCATTGGAACATGTCTGAGATTTGACGACTTATTGAGACTAATTCTTATAATTAAATGAGGAGACATATTTTAAGTGATTAACTTATCTAAGAAATGTGCATCTGAGAACACACTCAAAAAAAGTTTCAAAATTTTAACCGAAAATGTCTAACTGAAATACTTTATCATGTATTCAGACCACAAATGTTATACAGACATGACCACAAATGTTACTAAAATTTTAATCGAAAATGTCTAACTGGAATACTTTATCATCTAACTGGATTATCAGTGTATTACACCTTTTTCAAGTATGACATGACCACAAATGTTATACAGACATGACCACAAATGTTATACACTTCTCATGCATCACGGGGTATACACATTAACTTACGAATTCAGTAGATTCAGTAGCTTTGATCCAAATCCTTAGATCTGTTAATAAATTCATTAAATATATACAAAATTAAGTTTAACACCTAATTATTAACACTTGAGATTACTGTCCTATAATTCAAAAGTCATAAAGTTCAAATTCTAGATGCACTTCCCATCCTAAACAACATATTATATTACAATTTACTTTTCAATAGTTCTAGAAATAGAAAACTCTGCAAAATATTATTCTACAGAGAAAGTCATATATTTTTTTTTTTTTGGAAAATCCTTTTTCCAAGAAGTTCTTTCAAAGAATATTTTGGATAGAGAAGTGCCTTCGCGTACTATTTATCAACTAAAATATCTACTTCAACGCACAAACATAATTTTCTTCAAAGTAGTACCAGAGTACACAGCTTTTCAAGCAAATTATTCTTTTGCACAAACATTTTTATCCACAAGATCTTTTAAAGAGTTCTACTAGCACTTTTGCATAATTTTTTTTTCCTCCATAAAACGATTTTTTCAAAAATTAAAGTAGCCCATCAACTTAAATACCTAGTCTGAATTTTTCTTGGATGCGCTTCATGGACCCAAAGGTACGAGGAGTGAAGGAGAAATGACATGTTATGGGGTCAAGTGAGTGTGACAAGTGGTGGACACGGCCTAGTGGGAGGAGCCATTGGGGCACACTTCCATGCATACATATAAAATTGGTTGATGATGGACCGAATATTTTAATTTGATGGGTTCGATCTTTACGGTTTTTACTATGATCAGGCTCATTAACAGCAATAACATATTCATTGTAATTTCACAAGTGCAGTATGGAGAGGGTAAGATGTACGCAGACATTACCTCTATCTTTGAAGGATTGAGAGGCTGTTTCCAATAGACCTCGGCTCAAAACAAATATAGTTTCTCCATTTCATTTTATTTGCCTTAGTTTAATTGGACACAAAATTTATATATAGTATAAACCTAAGCATAGACACCTCTCTTAGGCCACCATTGGTATTTATCTTTTATGTCAATTTTTTTGACATTTTCTTTATATTTCCCTAAAAATATTTGATGAAAAATAAAACCACTCGATCAATAAGTTTATAATTGTCTACAGTCATTGCTCAATTAAAAGGTGTCTTTAAGAAAATTAAACCACTACCATCACCTTTTTAAAGCCAGGTCTGTTTGTAACGTTTGATGAAATAGGTGCAGCATCTCTCCTTCAAAAAGAGCAAGAGTTGGTTGCTGATGCTACTTGAATACAATGGGTCGTCATCCGATAACCAGCAAGGAGTAGAAATGCTAAGTTTACCATGATAAGTTCAAGGCCATTCATGTTGTTCCTTCTACAAATAAATACATCATTTATGTGTTATCATAAAATCGCCCGCGTTTTAATTAAATAATATTTTCACATTCATATGAAATTATATATGTGAAAGAATCTGAATATTCACTTAATTCTAAAATTCATTTATGATTTTAGTTGGCACCTTACGAATGCTAAAACAATTTAAACATTCTACAAAATAATACTCCAATAAAAGAACTTTATGTCAATCTAATGGATGAAGTAATACATTCACAAGCATATGCTAAAATCACTGCGAAGTGGATTGCAATTTGTCTTGATCACTTCATCCATTAGATTGATATAAATTTTTTAGTATATGGTATTAGCAAAAGTAATTAAGTAGTTAAGATTTATAATTCTAAATTTGCCCTAAAAATAAATTCTGTGTAAACTGAAACTTAAATATGTGAAAAAAGAAAGTAATATGGACTATAATTTGTTACTACTCGATATTTTTATTTTTATAACAGGAGACTACAATGATTAATTTTGATACACTATTGACAAAACTATCTAGCCGCTATGAAATCTTGGCGACAAGGAATTACTGTAGCTAACCAAGTTTTGATTCTAATAAGAGTTCATCTAAGTTTTAATTCTTGTAAGAGTTCATCTTAGTTCTATTCTAATAAAGATAATTATATATACGGTTTTATCAAAATAAAAAAAATTGATTTTATAAATGGATATATTTTGAAATATTTTATCTCTTTTACGTCAGCTAAATTTATAAAAGTATTGTTTTTGAATTTACTAATGTCTTTTATAACCGCGTGAAACGCGACCATATTCACTAATTTAAGAATATAAGCGAGACATTTCCATCTTATGGTCTTAAATTAAAAATGTTTATAATGTATAGTAAAATGTCATTTTGGTTCTTGGTCCAAAACATGTCCAGTGTCATTTTATAATTAAAGATTTAAAATATGGAAAGTGAGATTCTTTATTTGAACAAAATAAAAAGAAAGTAAAAGTGAAAAGAAAGTAAGACATATAACTTTAAACGGAGGTAGTATTTGTTTACATTTTTCTGGGTTTTTACATAAAAATTTGTACTCGCATTAAAAATACTAGGTTCAGATACCCGATGTTGAAACCCTAGATTCAGACCTAACGATTGAGGCGGCAAATGAGTAGGTTGAATTAAAATTTGAGAGTCATTTAAACGGTTTCTAATTAAAAAAAATATTAAATTTGGGAGAGGTACAAATCTATAAATGTGTCAAAATTCAATCAGTTCAAATTTTATTTGGGTCAAAATAGGTAAAATCAAGCAGTAATAAATAGGTCATAACCCAACCACTAACCTGACTCATCCTCCACTTTTTTATATTTTGCTTTTTGAAACAAAATGAAAAAGTACACTAATAATATGTATTAGTTGCAATAAAAAAGAAATCGGTATCTCGAGGTGTCAGGATTAGACCGTTAAGCTTCGGAGAAACTAATGTATCTTCCTTAGCATCGTATGATTACTCTTTTCTTGTAAGGTTTGCCATTTGACCTTTTCCTAATATACACTGTAAATTTAAAACCTAGCTGTAATCCAAGATTTTTTTTTCTCGTGCAGGATTATATTCTTGTCCACAGGGAACATTAATGGGTCACTCAAATCAAATTTAATTAGATGTATTACCTTTTCCCCATAATCACATGATTACATTAATGCCCGCGCCCGAGACACACACCAACGAATTAGATGGATTCCTTTTCCATAGATTGAACCTTACGTTATACTCCCTCCGGACAAAAAAAAAATGTCCGCTTAATCTTTTTTTTTTCTTGGGTCAAAAAAAGTGTTCACTTATCAAATCAAGAAAGAATTAATCTTGTTTTTTTTTTTTTTCAGATTTGCCCCTATTAAGTGTTATATGATCAAATCTCAATTCCTATTTAATTAAGGGTGGTTTAGGCCTCATTTGTTTTCATTAAGATTAAGACGTCTGAATCTGAATGCACATCTGAATAATTAAGATGTTGTCTCTAGATCTGAACACTGAATGGTTAAGACTGTTTGTATTTCAACATCTGAATGTTCATAATGTATTTTTTTAAACATAGTAAATATACAATTCAAATAAAAAGTAACTAAATATTAGAAAATAAATACAAATTTAATAAAATAAAAATATTATTTGATAAAAAAATGAAACATTTATATTTGCTAGTAATGATAGAGATGTTTATAGTGGTGATAGGTGGTGGGTCAGGTTTTGGGGGGTGGGGTAGAAGGAGGTGGGAGGGTTGTGGGGGTAGTGGTGGTGGTTGGGGGTAAGGTAGGTGGGTGGTGGGGGTGGGTAGGTAAGGTTGGGGTGGTGTTGATGGTGGTGGTAAGTGGGGGGTAGGGTTAGGGGTGGGCAGTAGAGGGTTTGGGTGGGTGGTGGTGGGGTGGGTTTGTAGGGTGGGGTGGGTAATGGTTAGGGTAGGTAGGGTTGGGGTGGTGGGCTAGGGGATTTAGGGTGGGTGGTGGGAAGAAGGGGGGGGGGGGGGGAGGGGGGGAGCTGGTGGTAAAAAAATTATCCATACAAAATACCTCTTAATGATATTAAGACTTTGTTCAAGATCTTAATGATTAAGACCTATTCAAACCAAATACGTACTTAGATCTTAATGTAAACAAATGCACTTAAAGGCATAAGGTCTGAACCATTCAGATTCAGACCTCCATTAAGTGCAAACAAATGAGGCCTTAGTCAAATTACCTTTTTTTTGTAGGAGTTAGTATTTTCTTAAGGGGTGTGTAGATGGCTACGTAGACTCTTTTTTTTATTCGAACGGAGTAGTGTAATGGGCCAATTTGCCCTTAAACTATGTGAGATGGTAAAGATCTATTCTTCGCTAATAGCTTGGAGCAAAATATATCTTCGTCGTTACCAAAGTCGACTAGATTTGTCTACCATTAATAATTGGGTTCAAATGTATCCTCGCCGTTACCAAAGTCGACTAGATTTGTCCTCCGTTAATAGGAGTGGTCGAATGTATATTCACAATTACAAAAATAAACTAGATTTGCCCTTATTTTCAAACAACAATTAAATCATAATTCTTTTAACGGAGAGCAAATGTGCACCTTTTGCATAGTTCAAAGGTTAATTTGAGCCTTTCCGCTAATTTTGTTTTTAGTCTGCTTTAAGTTACAGTTGAGGTTGCATAGTGAAAAAAGTTACAGAAATTAGAATACTACCTATGATACATGAAAGTCAGAAGAAGAGATGAAAGATACGTATATAAAAGTTAGGCCAACCTCAATATGGATGTACTTTTCGTCAATTACATGTAACATCGGACATCCTGTAGGCCCTAAAAGATTTGATCAGAAGATAGCCCAGAAATTTCGCTGGCAAAACACATAGAGAAAGTGGAGACATACTACAATGTACGATGGATGCTACATTGCCTTGCTCTTCACTTTTCTTTATTACAATAGTAGCTTTCTTCATTTGGAAACTCACACTAGTACGTACCTTTGCCTACTTGTATAGGCCTTACATACCGTAACACGCAAACAGTGGCTGTGTTTAAGGGAATCCGCCACAGTTGTTATAACGAAAGCGAGTCTTCATATGACAATTATTATGTGTTAGGGACAGGGTTGTAATTTGAAGTTAGGGGTTCATGACTCTGATTTTGTTAACTTACTAACTTCTAAAATAATAATTTTTACATATTTATCGAATTGATTTCTCAGATGGTCACTCGGATAATTGCTATTATCTCAGAAAGTTATTTTCTTTGTCAAAAGAAATTGGAATCAAGAAGAAATATGACTTTCTGAAATAATAACTATTAGTTGAGTGACCATATGAGAAGTTAACCCGATAATTATCCCAACATGAGTGGCCGTCTGTCTATGACAAGGATGGAGTTTGGGTTAATTATGTGATGACCAAATAAATATATATACTTCCAAATAAATATATATACTTCATGAGTTGTTTCATTTTATGTTGCACTATTTCTTTGTTTAGTTTGAAATGTTTTTTATTTTAAACTTTTTATTTTCTCGTTAATATGTAAAGGCGAATTCATTATTTGAAATTTGTGGTATAGAATGTTGAAGACCTCAAGTTCTTGTTTTTTTAATATTCCATTTTTAATCAAACATCGATACGTAAAATGAAATAAAGGGGGTAACTTCTCGTTCAAGATCTTTTGAGATGTGCATGGGAGTTCTTAAAAATAGATGGAAAGTATTTGACCTTCCAACTAAATGGTTAGAGTAAAATTGTAACCACTAAGTTTAGTTATTTTACATCGTTAGATTAACGATCATATTTTTCAATACAAAAAGAACAACAATCACAATAGGAAAACACGGGAAGGCTATATATCATAGCGTATTCAAGATTTGAAATTTGTTGGTTCAAATTCGAGCCCTCTTTCAAGCTATTGAGTTTTTAATTAATAATTTGTGTTTATCAAGTAGATTTTTTAAAATAATATAAAATCTGAATCAAAATTAATGAATTTGATAGAATCTTATCTTCAACTGTGCATAAGTATTAGTCGCATCAAGTTACCATTAAAGTCAAATCAAGATGATATTTGACCTTTGCATTCATGAAGAAATATGAGAGATATGGCATGTCATTATACATGGAGTATGTGATATCAACAGTCGCAGTACTCCCTAGCTACATGTAGGTTTCCATTTTGGGTATCTCCCATAGACTTATTTTTTGAAGTATAGTTCAACTTCATATCATATACTATGATGTTCCATTCACTGATTATTGCTAGCTCTGGACGTTGAGTGTTAAATTGAACGTATTATATTTGTTGATGTGACGAACCCCAAGTCTTGTTACATGCAGAAATTAGGATAAAAATCATTTTAGTCCTCCAACTTTACTTTAAAAATTAAAGACCTCCCCCAACATTGAACAGTCGACATTTTCATTCCCTTATCTCAACTTCCGTACATTGATCGGTAACTTTATATTATTTGATTGTCATCAAAGGGGTAAAAGGGAATTTCACTTATATTTTTAATTAATTATTTAGTACCCTAATTAATATTATATAAATTTTTCATAGTTTCCTCCGTTAATTAATTATAATACTTTCTGCCGTCTTCAATTTTCTCCATAACCTAAGCAGTTCTTCATATTTTTCAGAGAACCTTTCAAACCTTGATAAACAATTGTTCTCCAGAAATATGAAGGTTACTAGGGTTTGAAAGGTTCTCAAGAAATATGAAGAACTGCTCTTGCTATGGAGCAAAATTGAAAATGGCAGAAAGCTTTAGAATTAATTGACAAAGGAAGCTGTGAAAAATTTATATATTATTAATTAGGGTACTCACTAATTAATAGTAAAAAACTATAAGTGAAATCCATTTTAACCCTTTGATGATCGGTCAAATAATATAAAGTTACCTATCAATGGTCGGAGAAGTTGAGATAAAAGGATGAAAATGTCGATTGTTCAATGTTGGGGGAGGTCTTTGATTTTTAAAGTAAAGTTGGAGGACTAAAATGATTTTTACCCGCAGAAATTAATATGTATTGGCTATATTAATTAAGTACGCCAATCAGTTTAAGTTATATGTATTGACGACGATATAAAAAGTCTTTGCACAATTAAATCATTAAAAACGTAATTACAGATAACATAATATATACTGTAATACATTACTTCATATAACAAGTTAAATAAATTTAATGGTGTAAAGGTCCATAACATTGTTCCTGTATATAACTTAAATCTAGCACCAAAGGAAAGAGTTTGATACGTTTTCACATTTTTACTACAATGAACCAAATATCCGATAAGAAATAATCCTGATTTTACAATTCATGCATTATTAAGCTATGTATTACAATCTTTACATAACTTGTTTATATATAAAACCACCCTTAGTTATTTGAAATTCACTGGAACATATATAGGCATGCAATTTTTTCTACGTCACTTATTTTATTTCTCCACTTAATTACCAACCTTCCTTGCTACTAAATATTAGAAAAACAAAAAATTAAAGATAGCCTCTTATATTTAGACTTGTCTTCATCTCTATATATAACATTATAAAGCAGATAAAAATATCTAGACTATCTTCATATCTGTGTATGGATGGCTTTATTCTTCTTACTAACTTCCTTCCTTGTTTTATTTGTTGTGTTGATAAGCCCAAAACCGAAGGACCTTTATTGGACCAACTCAAATGGGTCATTTGCACTTTTGGTCCTATTTTGGGCTGGTCATAATTTTTGGCCCTTTAAAATCAAACTAATTCCTAGAGGGACATAAATTACGCATCATAATATCCATAAGTTATGCCTGCGCCCTAGAAAACCTATGCTCCATTAGGCATAAGTTCGATTTTGAAGGGAAAATTAAAGAGTAGCCCATTTGAAGGACAAAAATTAAAGACCAGTCCATTTGAAGGGAATACCGTGCAATTACTCAGCTAAAGAGAGCTTGGACCTTACAGTTACTATGTAGAGTAGACTCTAAAGCTGGTCATTTGCACTTTTGGCCCTATTCTGTGCTGGTCTTTAATTTTTGTCTCTTAAGACAAATAACCTTTTCGCGAGGCATAAGTTCATATTTTTCGCACATAATATCTCAAAAGTTATTCCCCCGCGCCCTTACAGAAATTATACCCCCACTAGGCATAAGTTCGATTTTGAAGGACCAAAACTAAAGACCATTTAAAGAGCAAAAATGCTCTGAAACTTGACTGGGCCAATTGGGATCAATATCAACACTGAACTGTTTCTTGATCTAAAGGAAGAACTCAGAAAGCCGCTGTTTTCAGACTGGTTTTTGCTAAAGTTGTGTATGCATTTTGGACAGAAAAAAAAAACTTGAGAAACGTTTTCGGGAGTGTGACAGCATTGCATGGGAGGCGGCCTATATTTCAAGTGTAAGAGCTCCACCTGAACTACAGCAACTGATGCATAGCTATAGTTTCTAAAATTGCTGAATAGTTATTGTATAGGTCTTCTTTTCTTTTGTTATTGATAGAGATAGCAAGCAGTGCTATGGCTTTGTAATGACTTTACTTGTAACTAACACACACGGTTACTTACCAACACAGACATGCTCTGAAATTGGTGAATTTATGTCATCAAACTATCTTGAAAACAGGTAAATGTTGTTGAACTTAAACCCAAGGCCCAAATCTTTAAACACGTATCTACTTGGCCCAATAAATTTTTTCCTCCTAAAGGGCCCGATAATATATATATATATATATTATGTAACCTAGAAAAAAGAAAACAAAAAGAAGTAGATAATGAAGATGAAGAAATAAGATTATCAAATTTACAACCAATAATGAAACTATTAAGAATAATACCAGAAGATTCTCAAGCAGAATTAATGAGTATAGGAGATCATGAAGCATTAGTATGTAATGAAAATAAAAAATTATATATATATATATATATATATATGCATGCCAAAAATCAGAGCTCATGTGCTGGAGTTGGTCCGTGTCTCCATAATGTTATTTACGCCTTAAAAGTTGATTATTTTGTAATTCATTCCAAACATGACTAAATATTAACAAACGGTCCAAAAACCTGACCATCCGAACTAATTGTCACCAAAAATCTTCTAAGTTCTAGCATAAGCATAAAAGGTAAATATAATTAAAAAGATATGCAGAAGATATCACAATAATCATTGTGTTAAAAACACATATAGAATTAAAGTTCATGAATATGATCTCCAGTAAAATAGAAATGCAAAGACACACAAGTATGAGCAGAGTTCATTAGTCGAGAAAGGCCGAGTCAATTAATTATCTGTATCTGAACATTAGTATGCATGCATTTTGGTCAGCATTAGAATTATGATTTTGACTGTTTGTCACTGCAATGAATCTGGACATAAAATATGAAGAATATTTACTTCAGAAAAAAAAAAAAAAAAAAAAAAAGTGGTAGTAGATAAATGAGGAATGTTGTTCTTTTGTGCCTCTTTAATTTTGCCGAAGCTTTGACCATCTTTGAATTCTTGAGTAAAATGTTCAGAACTCCCGTTTGGCCATGAAATATTTTCGCTTTTTTCCGGAAATTTTTTCACTTTATTTGAAGATCAGTGTTTGGTCATGAAAGTTTCAAATCAGGTTGTATTTGGAATTTGGGAAACACTTAAAATCCTTTTCCACATTTTTTTTTTTTACTTTGAGTACATTCAAACAACCAGATATTCTTTGCAAAACATATAACCAAACACAACTCTATCTTCAACTCCAACTACAAAATTTCAAATAAAGTGAAAAAATATTTGATTTTCATGAGCAAACGCCTCATAAGTTATGAAAATTTTCACAAAAAAAAAAAAAAAGGTTAGTGTCATTATATAGTTAGTGTCATTATATATATTTAAAATCAAATCAAACAAACAGAGTTTCCACTAACTTGAAAACATTACAAAAATCTTTTAAGGCAAATTTCAGACAATCGACTTATCAAGCGTGAACGAATATCACAAATAATCACTTTTTAATTTTTGTAATTGAAAACTATCAATTTTTTATTTGTAGAAAGTGGAATTCAGGATTATTGAGAACTACACTGCAGAACTGTATATTCTGTATACCTATAGAGTATATCTATTGTAATGTTGAGTCAACACAAATTAGTTAGGCTGTTAGAGTCGGTTAATTAGAGTTAGTGGAGTCATTAGCTTAGTTTCTTAGCTGTTGCTAGCTGTCATTAGTTAGATAATGATTAGATTAGATTCCTTCACTTGTATATATACTTGTTATCTCAATGAATGAATGCAAGTTTTCATTCCCACATTTTCGTGTTATTAGCTTAAGCTTTTCCCTCCATGTTTGATCTTCATTTTGCTTTGTTCATCTGTGTTTCACCATTGATGTGAACTCAAATTTTGTCAAGGATAATAACTATTTTTTCAATGACATGATATCAAAGTGGGTAGCCCACGCTATTACTACTGAATATTTGGCCCACATGGGCCATCTTGGTATATAAAACACAATAATATAGTTATAAACATTCATCAAGAATACCATACCTACACAATCGTCCAATGTTTCTTATGACTTTTGGTGGAATGTTTATTAATTAACAATTAGTGGTTACTTTATATTGAACAAGATCGAATTTCCAATCAAGTGTAGGTGCCGAATTAACTAAAAAGAAGATCAAGTAATGTGAGCATAACATGATGTGCGCCGTATGCTATAAAGTTTGATTCCGAGACCCCAGTAGGTATACTTAGAGCTGTCTTTAATTAAATGGATCACTAGCTACTAGTTTAGGACTTAAGAATATCATTATATTGTGCGACACTAGATTTCAAATAATTAGCATAAAGTATAAACCCTTGTTTAGTAGTTTAAGTTCAATGTTAGATTTTTTAGTAAAAGAAGTGGAAACACTAGATTACGAACTTATAAGAACGTCAAGCACGACAAATTAGAGTAACAGGATAATAAGAATAATAAAACTTATAATTAAGACAATCCTCCAAGCATTTGGATCTTCATTAGTTGACCTATTATTTAATTATATTTTACACAATTGTGATATCGAAAATTCACTCACCCAACCAATTCAGATTTACGTCGGGTCTAGCTTCATGGCACAAAAAATATATCAAGGCTCAAGTAATTCACCGAAGTGACGAGACCTTGAGAGCTATTATTTCAAATATCAATTGTCTTGGAACGTTTTGTTAATCGGAGGAGGTTTTTAGTCAAGACCAATTGAGATTAGAAGTGGAATATTGATATGAGTAATGAAAAATCCTGCAAAAAACACGTTCACCTACTAATGGAAGGTTTTTGGCATTCAGTCAATCTATACATAGTGAATCAACACCTAAGAAACCCCAACACCCATTTAAAGTGAAGCCTTCATAGACGAATCTAGGATCTGAACTTTATTTTCAATTATAGGAAAATGACCTCAAATACTAGTACTAGGTTCTACTTTTTTTCTTTGTACATATCTAGTTGATTCTTTCGCCAAATATACAGAGTCTGGATAAATTACTAAATTTTGTTGAACCTGTGTATTCAAGCCTACATCCATCCCTAGATAATGCTTCACATCACGAATTTCTCCATTACTAGAGCTCGAGAAAAAAAAAATGAGCTCGAGCCAGAAATATTTGATAAAGAAAAGGAGATACCTTATCTATCCCATTGAAGAAATTCTTTATTTCTTAGGATTTAGATTCGAAAGCTTAAAGAGTGCATGCATGTGATGTAAAGGCTAAAAGCCGCAAACAAGAGCAGTATTTGACAGTAGGTTTAGTAGCTCATTGACTGGTAGTAAAACCGACAAAAGACTAGCAATGATACCCCTACTTGAAGATAAGATAAATGCACATTACTAAAATGCACGAGGATGATCAATGTGGTCCCTATGGGAGGGTGTTAAATTTTTGCAAGTGTATGGAGATAAATTAAAAAGTTTATGTTCTGTGCCTTCATAATATGTACTCACTCTGTCTGATCAGTTTAGGGAGTCGAATAATATTTCTTTTTACTATAATTTTTTTCGATTTTTTTCATATATTGTGAATTTTTAATTATCAGACTTATAGTATTTTTTATGTAGTTTCTAAATATGTAAATTTTATTATAAAACACTCGAAGAATCTATGCTTAAAATTGAGTCATAGAAAAAGGTGTTTGACTCCCGAAATTGATCAACCTTCATATATATTAGGACGGAGGGAGTATATATTTTTAGGCAAGTTACACATTTGATCAGTCGATAAAAAATGATTACATTCGCTAGCTAAATTGTCACGACCCAAATCGATGAGTCATGACGAGTGTCTGACTTCTACTGACCAGACACCCTTATACTCGTACCTGGATCTCACTGAACAACAGGGTGACCCATAAATGACTTATAACTGAACTATACTGACTCTGTAAGAACAACACCATAAACTCTGTATCAAGAACTCACAACCACCTGTATATATACATACTGAAAATAATAGTGCAAGCCGACTAGGCCGCTACATAGGTTGTACAACAAAATAAGAGCCGACAAGGCTACATAACATCCCAACTATGTACAACTGTGTACAAACCTCTAATGGAATACAAAGTTGTAGAAAGGACGGGACAAGGCCCCGTCATACCCATATATATAAATATCAAAAATAGCATACCAAAAATAGACTGCAGTTCCGAACCAAGTGGAGCGCACTGACTACTGCTGAGTGGAAGTTCTACTGAGCTGGACCGCCTGTCTGTCTACCGGAACCTGCGGGCATAAACGCAGCCTCCCGAGCAATAGGAGTCAGTACAAATAATGTACCGAGTATTTAAGGTATAAGAACAACATATACATGGGAATCATGAAAGATATCTGAAACATGAAAGCTAATCCAATCTCTGAAAGTGTCTGTGTACTCTGTATAACTGAAAGTGCCTCTGCGGCGTATGATATGCATGTTTTCTTTCAAAAATCATAGTATAACTGCTGGTGCTGTGGAACGTACAGCCCGATCCGTATATCATGTCATCCCGCGTCCGGGGTAACCTCATAATCTGCCCACTGCAGTGGTGTGAACATCTACGTGCCTGCCCAGCGGCGCGGTGTAAGAAAATAGTTGTACAGATGTATATAATGCATGAAAGACTCGTAAAAGGATACTCTGAACTCCTCGGGGTAACATAAGAAGCTAGTATGTAAGTGTAATAAATCTCTGGAAGCTATAGACATGAAACATAGGAGGCCAAGGATGCGAATATCCCTACACTATCTAAGAATAGAGTCTTTAGAACTCGCTCGTTTACTTCTTTCGTTCGCATCATAAGGATCATGCCAAAAGAATAAAAGGGATAGCCTTAACATACCTTATCTGCTCTCAAGCTAACTATGCTTATGTCCCGGGCTTGACGAATCTACACACAAGACCAAGTATGGCAACTATTAGTCTAGAACGCTTATATTCCAACCTTTAAATTAGTCTATAACTTAACGAAATTCGGACAGCATCTCCACTGTAAACTTAAAAATCCCTCAATTTCCCATTCAACCCAAACATCAACAACAACACTACCAATACCTACATCTCAAAATATAATCAATTCCATCCCAAAACAGCCCCTAACCTCAACTTAAACTCAATTAACTTACCGCTTTCATAACTATGATTTCTTCACTTTAAATTACTAAAACTCTTAGTAATCAACTCAATAACAAAGATAAGAATCATATACATACCTTAAAGGAAATGAAACTCCGGGAATCAAACTCCAAATCCAACTTCCCAAGCTCAACAACTTCAATAAAACCCTAGGAACAACTTTCTCTTCACTAGTTCGGTTTCACGAGGCTCGGATCTTGCTAAAACTTCACTAATATTTGGGAAATATTGGGAGGAATACTTTAGGGTTTAGCTCTGGTTGGGGAAGTGAAAAATGAAGAGGAAAAACATATGGGGTTATATATATATAGTAAGTGGAATAAAGCTCCACCGCCTCAGGGTCGACGAGCAGGGTTGATGGCTAGTCGATGACCGTCGACTTACTCTGTCGTTCTGCCACCCAAGATTCAAGGGCCTCAGCATGTCGACGGCGTGAAAGGACGCCACGTCGACATGTCGACTAGCCGTCCCTTTGCACCGTCAAAGTGGACTGGTTTCCTGGTTCCCTGAGTTGCTCCGACTCGTGTCGATTCGATTCGTTTAACTTCTAATCCTATCGTATTGGAAGGAACATATATTTGTACTTCGGTATACGCGAGACAAGACACTTAATAATATCTCGTAAACTTGGGTACGAATCTCCGTACTAAGGGTATACACAACTAGGTAGCCATAGACTTTCTTACGACGAAAGCAAGAGGCGTAACATTAAATATATAAAAAAACATACACTATTATGTATAAATAAATGTACGAAGTACTATATTTTATGTATATTGTACATTAATATTATACAAAATATATATTTACTGGCTATTATTTTGGCGAATCGATATTTATGTTGGTTTGTTTTTTTATACAACGGATTAAGTTGATTTACAAACGATATATCTATAAGTTTGATATGTTAACATAAATATACGGTAACTGGCCTGTCATGATTGGTTAAGTTGCAACGGTAGTATATTTATTTACATTTTCAGTGTATACAAGTTAAATTTCAAATTCACAAGTTAGATCTAAAATTTAAATGTTCCGTTTGTCCATTTCTTTCTCGGTATGCATTTGGATAATATTTGAGTTAAAGTTGGAAAAAACTATATTTAGAATTGAAGCTGGAAAAAAGATTGCAAAACTATAACTGGTTATGCTTCCTTCATCGAAAAAATTACCATGTATATACAAGGTCAAAAATTATTTTTATGTATGTATACATGCAGTTGCGGAGCCAAGATTTACACTAAGGCCAGGGTTCAAACTATAAGAGAAGTAAACATACGAAGAAGCCAAGGGGATTGACCACAATTTTAACTTTGTATATACATTGTAGTTTGCCGCTGCTCCCTTTCTCCCACTTGGCTCCGCCTATGCATATATGGTGGATGTTGAATGCATTCGACTTCTTTGTGTGCCTTTTTTTATATTTTAATTTTTTTTGGTGAAATTTTTTGAGTTCCGGCTATTATGAAGGTGACTAGATTAAATATTAAAATTAAAAATTCATTAAATATAAAAATAATACTACAGTATTTATGTTGAACCAGATTAAAAAGGAATGTGAACATACATATACAAATAGAAACGGCGGGAGTAGTATTAGTTTAAGGCAAAGGTGCCTGCCAAGGAAACAGAAGCTAAGTCTGAATTGATATCAGACTGCAGACAACCAAAAAATAAAACCGCGTCTTATCTTTTAACGACGATGTTTCATTGTCTATCCTATCAGCCCACTGATTTTTGTGTCTTTTCCTATAGCATATGTTTATTTGACTTTGACCACAACTATATTCCCCTAGTATCTTAGGAAATACTACTCTCTCCGTCTCAATATATGTGATACAATTTAACTTGATACGTAGTTTAAGAAAGCAAGAAAAACTTTTAGAATTTGTGATTTAAAACAAGTCATAGATATTTATGTGGTTGTAAATTATTCATTAAGGGCATGTTTGGAAAGCCACCCATGTAATTGGAATTGGATGTAATTGGGTGTAATTACACAGTTTGACCTGTTTGTTTGACCAAGTAATTACACAGTTAGTGAGATTGAGAGAGTATAATTACACTCTCCAATTTTCAAGAGGGGGTTGAGAATTTGATGTAATTACATGTTTACTTTTTAGTTTGTTTCTTTTTTATTTATTTTAATTTATTTTTATTTTTAATTTATTTTTTATTTCTATTATTTTAATTTCTTTTGATTTTTGATTTATTTTTTATTTCTATTATTTGAATTTATTTTTAATTTTTAATTTTTTAATTATTTTTATTTTTTAAAATGTATTTTTTTATATTATTTATTTTTCATTTCCTTTCTTTTCATTCCCAACCTTTACTTCTTGTGGTTCCATGTAATTGCTCGTATTTTTTTTATTTTTTTTATTTTATTCATTTAGCATAACCATGTTATTATTCTAATTTTTTAAACTACACCTCTTAATATCAGAAAGAATGAGTCATTAACAAACTTAACATATAACGAGTGACGTTATTAAAGTAGAATTTCGTTGTGAATGAGGTTATAGACTTATATTTTTCCTTTCTTTTGAATTATTTATTTAAGTTACGTTGGAACTTACTTATGTAATGTTGGATTTGACATAAGAGTATTATTTGCTTTTGGATTTTGAATTTAGGTTATATTTTCAATTTTAAGTTATTTGCTTTCACATTGCATGTTGTTTATTTTTCACTTACATTTGATGGATTTTTTGTGTCAAACATTTGAATAATGTCATGGCATTATATTTATAAATATTACTTATTTTTTTGTCAAACATCCAATCCATGACATTCTCACAAAAAAAGTCTTCTTTTAAGTTTTACAATTAATTAAAATTAAATATTATTAATTTGAAAAATATATATCAATTATTTTTTACAATATTAGTTAAAAATATATGATTATTAATTAATATATTTTCAAGAAACAATGTGTTATTAAATAACTAATTTAATATCTTTTATAAAGGCATTTAAATATTAATTTTAAATTTTTATTTATTAGATTTTATTTTTAAATTGAACTAATTGTATAATTACACTTGTGCAACCAAACAGCACACTTATAATTACACTGTAATTACATTATGACAAACAAACAGGTCGTTATAATTACACTACTGTGAAATTACTAGGCTGTGTAATTACTACCCTAGTAATTACACCAATTCCAATTACCAGGTGGCTTTCCAAACAGGACCTAAGGGTAAAAGAAAAAGTTTCAAGTTAAATTATTTTTAAATATAGAAATGTACCATTCTTTTAATTGGGACAAACATAAAAATAAAGTGTATCACATAAATTGAGACAGAGGGGTATATGATCGATTTTGTGTTTGAAGACCGTTGCTTCAGTCTTATTGATCGATCCACTGCTACTTTGGTTAATTTACAAGATGATCTATGCTCACATGGAAGCATGTGGGATGTAGCATTTACTCCTTAATGACATAAATTAAACCAACCAACAAACTAACGCTCTCAAAGACTAAGCATCTTCTCTTACATTAATTCCCACTCTCATTATTTAATTCAAAATTTAGACGATATGTGTTTTGTAGGAAAGAGAGTGAGTTCTAAAATGTGTATATTATTTTTTTTTATTTTTTTTTACACACATACATAGAATCAAAGTTAGAAAACTGAAGTACTGGATTCTACCGAATCACCATCAACGATGGATCCGATGCTTTGGAACCGAGTTCATCCGCATCAGTATTTTCGACACGGGAGTATAATTTTTATACGAAAATCCACAAACGATTCAACAAATATTAAATTTGAAGTCATGATTTTTAATTACAAAGAGTTTATAGTGCTAAGAATAAGGGTCAACCCCTATTCAAGATTCGAATATTATGTGTTCATGTTCAAAATTCAACCACGATCAATTTGATTTATTGGGTCGTTTGTGCTTAATTAGTAAAATTTAAACTCTTTAGTTCAAATGAACATGTAAGTCCTTAACTACGTACATCAACTATTCTCCATGAACACGTGATTGGATCCGCCACTGCCCACTCCAATCCTGCAATTTAAGAGATTTTAATTTATCAAGGTAGAGAAGTTTAACTACGGCATTTTTTTACTTTTTTTGCCCGATAGAGGTTGTCACATGGCAAGGGGAAAAAATTGTTAAGTACTTTCTATGCACAATTTATAAGAATAGGCAACAATCGGCACATGCTTCCATGTGAGTATCATCTTCTAAGCCACTTAACTAACAGTAGATTAACGACTAAATTAAGCAACTGGAATTAATATAGTTGTGGTCAAAGTTAAGATATCATGATAAATTGTAACGACAGAGAAAATCATTGGGCTATATAGGAGGATATAGACAAAGAAAGACACAAAATCATTGGGCTGGTTTTATTGTTTGTTGTCAGGTTGCAGTCTGAATCTGAAATCAACTGATTAATCTGACTTTATTTCTAGTGATTATCTCCCCTTGATCTTAGCTCTTGTCTAATTCAATGATATATTTAGTTCATAATTGAAGGAGATCTTTACCTACTAAGGAATTGTTTCATAAATCATTGGAAGGATATAGTAGTAGATTTCTAATTAGAGGACTACTAGGGGTGTTAAATGAACTGTTTAGTGCGAGTTTGGGGATGTTAAAATGGATTGAATCAATAAATATGTCATTGTCTAACTCTGTCCAAAAGTTAATTAGGTTAAGAAAGCTAAATAACGGATCATTAATTTCCTGACCCGCTCAATTCTTATTAAGTTTTAATTTTTTCATTTGTTTTCTTATAATTCTTTTAATTACTAAACTAAACTAGTAAGAAAATTCTTTATTAGTATAATTATATATAACATACCAAACAGGACAAATTAATTTGAATATTTTGATGATGAGGTTTTTTATTGGTCAATTTGAACTACATATTGGGCATGTCAAATAAGTTGAGAGTTAATTAATAGACGGAACATTAATCAGGTCAAACTTGAACGACTTGAACAAAATTATATATATTTTCATGAATTAATTTGATCACCCTTAAAGACTACTATAATTATATCATCGTTAGTTGAGGTACCTGATCTGAACATGTTTATAACTTGGATGAGTCCAGGAAAAAGAGGGAAAAAGTTTAACGAAAAGGAGAAACTAGTGTACTAGCAGCTTTAAGAAAACACTTTCCCATTAAGTACGGTATGTTCATGTACTCAAAAAGTATTTCATGCTTGTTTACGTATTTATATTAATCTGCTGTCTGCATGCATTTATCTTATCTTGAAGAGGGCATCTTTGCTAGTCTTTGTCGGTTTAATTAATCGCTAGTCAATGGCCTACGGTCTCAATAGTGTGTTGAAGGAAAAAAAAATTATTTATAAATCTCTGAAATTGCTCTACAATTCCCACAGTATGAAAATAGCTAGCGATACCTCTATTTATAATAGTATTCTTACCTATTTTGACTCAAAAGAGGAAAAATGACCCATCTTTGTTTGTAACTTCATGCTGATATAAGTTGATATTAACTCCGCTAGTGTTTGACATACATGACCAACTTTTACCTAGTTAATGAATAATATTGTGTGATCCATCATCCATGTGAACATATGTTAATCAACTAGAATACCGCGGCAGTATGCTTCCTAATTTGCAATATGAATGTATTTAGTCAATGACATATACTCCCAAAGCTTACCTTAAACAAGTACATGGAGCAACACTTTCCAATCATTTGCCATGTTATAAAAGTTATTATGGTTCATAGTTATGTCCAGGTTCACAATAATGCAACAAAATACATTGCGATGCCAAAAAAATAAAAAGTACTACATACCCTTTTCATGCACACTAGAATACATATGTGGATATTTATATAATTCCAAGGAAGAAAGATAATTTTAAATTGAAGTTCATGTACTCCACCTTCCCACTGCGTAATTTGTGGAAACTGTTCTTTCCTTGTACAGTTGTGGTACTTTTTAGGTTCTACATTAATATAAAATTAGAAAGAAATTCAAAAGTTTTATTGTAATAATATGGCTGATGATCTTTGAGAATTAAATATGAGATTCTTTTTGCTACGACAATAATGTTACCCCATTCCAATTTAATGGGGAAAATGATTCATTGAGAAGATTCTGGAAGAAGAAAAAAGGGACAGAGTAGAAATTTTCTCACCTCATTTGAAACATTTTTAAAAAAAATTAGTAGCAAAATGCCAAAATCACATAGAATTACTATAAGGCTTCATTTATACGTTCATGCATTAATAAAGTTTATTTTCTAATGTCAATACCGGTGAAAATTTGTTAAAAACAACTTCTATGAATTTGAATTTAATATCAATGATCGATGTTCATCCTCCTCCTCTTCCTTCCCTTTCTCTCTATGCAAGGACTAATATATGGTAAGAGTAAAAAGTGTTTCTCATCCTTAATAAGGGTTTAGAGGTTCTATAGCTTGTATTTAAAGTTACCTTTATTAACCGTCAAAGGATGTGGTGCAATGGATAAGGTTGTTCCTCCCTTAATCACAGCTTTCGACTTTGAGCCCTGGGTGTGAAATTTTTTTTGGTAGGGAGTACTTCCCCGGCCTAGAAATGAGCCTTACCCGGAACGAATTCAAATATAGTCGGGTTCCAATCAGATACCGAACACCAGTGGGAAACCAAAAACAAAAAGTCATCTTTATTAAAAGACATTATATCCGGACTCAATGTGAAATTTTTCAGCTCGAATCTAAATTTAGTCCGCTATGATATGACTACCCGACACTGGGTGGGAAACAAAAAAGATATCTCTATGCCACGTCACCTTTTAGTTTTGCGTTAACGTCCCTGTTGCACATGTGGTCGAGTCATATATTTGGACCAGAAGTCACAGCAATTGTTCCTTTTCTTTCGCCGGTCAACGATTCACTCGTATATCATAGAGGATTATACTATGTATTATGACAATCATTGAGACTAATTACATTAACAATAAGTAAAAACTAGTAGAGAAATAGTATTAATCATGATAATTATCCAATCCCGAGATTATATTCCCACCCACTCATTTTTTCCGCTTCAATTTTTTTTTGATCTTTGACAAAACACGTGTCATTTTTAATGTCCTAATGATGATTAGAGGAATTTGGTCAAAGACAAGCTTAACACTGTATATTTGTGTCAGTGACAACTAGTATTGTATATCATTTTCTATCTTCTTTCCCAATTCTTTTTTGCCGTCCAACCGTCCTATACTCCGACAAGTCCTAGGCAATGGTTTGGACTAGGAAGGAAAAGAAGAAAAAGACAACATGAAATTAAGGTCTTTTTAATGAATTGATGAAAGACAAATCCAGTTGTTAACTGAAATTGATTGATAATCTTTAATAAAGTATATATTATACTTACTCCCTCCGATCAAAAGAGTGTCTATTTAGTCATTTGCACGTCCTTTAAAAAAATATTAACTCCTGAAAAAATAGGTAATTTGACTAAATTACTCCTAATTAAATATGTATTGGATTTGATCATATAACACTTAATAGAGACAAATCTAGAAAAATAAGGTTAATTTTTTATTAATTCGATAAGTGGAAACTTTTTTTACCCACAAAAAAGAAAGATTAAGTGGACACTCTTTTTTATCAGAAGAGAGTAATAAGTACTATAGTTTAAGTTAAATTGTATTACTTGTGTACGTAATTTAAACATATAAGTACTAGCCTATATATATCAATGTATGACTTAAAAAACCGTTCCATATTTATTTTTAGGAAGGATAGAACTTTGGTATATATAGTTATATACCTTAGTTATTAAATTTTAATTTTAGTCATTTGGATATCGGGCTAAACACATTTAATTTTAAATTACTTAATGTGCACTTTTACTCCTTTTTCGGGAGGGAATAAGTTGCACATATGGATGCAATTTTTTTTTTTTTTTAAGTCCTTTTGTGTGACTAATCACAAATTTTCAGAATTACAACTGTTCCACCATTTAATTACTAATGTGTAATGTTAACTTGCATTCTTGCTCCATATACAAAGTTGATGTACTTCAAAAAATGATCAAAATAAACCACATTTCTTACGTAAAAGATTCAAAATTACACATTTTAATTAACATAACAAAAAGACCTTGAGTTTATTATTATCATCCCTCTTCCATTGACCAAATTCATCATTAAACCAATTGAACATCCACTTAAAATTGCATAATCGTCATAAGTGACTTCAACTTCATACTGAACTAATATTCTTTTAGACTCATGATATTAGCTGTAGCCGTGAGATGTGGGAGCTCAACTAAAATCATGCAACAACATAATCAACAAGTGAGCCTTTATCCCACTCCGAGCAGGTAGATATCAATAAAACATTATCAGTCGGATTCACCAAAGTTATTTTATTATTATATCTAGCTTTTGTGAATTTACTTTGGAATTAAATTCCCAAAACAAATGGAGGAGATATGGAAGACAAACTAAAGCCCCTGAGAATTAAAGATGTTCATCACCATTTTGGCAAAATCTTGCTGTTCACACAAAAATGGTACCAATCACCAGTAGACACGTAAACATAATAGTGCAGGCCCAAAAGTCCCCAAAAATAGGACTCATAATTGATGAAGTCCATTTGATCAGTCATTTGGTGGGTCTCTATTTGGGTGATGGATCAGTCAAAGAACACGACAACTAGCCTATTTATCCCCATTATTGTACTGCCATATCCATACAAATTCTTTTTACCCCTTTCTTTGGCTTTTTTACTATCTTTTTTACCTTGGAAAGAATAATACTTGCATTTTTTATGCTTGTCTTTTCTCCTATTGCACGTTTTGGTTGTTGATCGAAAATTATAAGTAAAACGTGTTACTCCATCTGTTCCAATTTACGTGACACTTTTTGCTTTTTCACTACTAAGAAAATCACTATTATCTCACTAAAATTTCCCAATGAAATATATTTAGTGGCTATTTCATTGAATATCGATGGGAAAAACTTAAATAGTAGTGTTTGCACGCGGAAAAATCAGAAAGTTTCTCAGCGTTTCAATGAGAACCTGTTTCCTACTATGTGTTTTCTCGATGAGCTGGTTCGGTGGGAAAATCATATTTTATACTCAAATTTCTCACTGCATGTCGGTGAAAAAGACTCTGTTTCTAGTAGAGTTCAATATTCAAGCTTCTTAATTTTGACTTTGTGTTTGAATATGAACTCTTTAAATTTTGTCGAAATAAAATTGCTACCAGTGTTTTAAAAGGCAGTTCTGGGACTCGCCTCGGGGCTCGCCCCGGGGCGGGGCACTAGCAAAATGCCCCAGGGCTCACGTGCGGGGCTTAATTCCTGCGAGGCTTACGCCCTAAGCGCCCGATTGTACGCCCTAAACACGCCTAATGCGCAACGCTCGGGGCTCGCCTAACAGTTCTTACACAATTATATGTTAAATTCCTTAATTAAAACCGTTGACCCTCATAATTCTTTAACAAATGATTGATACTTTATAATTTTTCATTTACCGAAATAAGAAGATTGGGTATAACTCAAATAACAAGTCGTAGTATTGCATATTTACTATATGAGAACATCGTGAGGGTGAATATCACTTAATATTTCTTTTAAAAATATATAACCGAATTGTGAATTTTCACTTGTCATTGGTCTTTTGTCCTATGTATCAAATTATCATATTTTATTATTTCTCTATTTGAAAGTAATTTTATTTTTATTCATGAAGGAGTTACGTTTGAATTATAATACTGATAAAGTTATTTATAGGGAGATACAATGAATAGAATGATAGTACTATTGTTTTAACAAATTGTGATTTTTCATTGTTTGAAAGTTAAGATGTTAGAGTTGATTTGCATTTCATAATAGCTTTTATTTCATTGTATTGTTTATACTTGTAAGGTTATATATATATATATATATATATATATATATATATATATATATATATATATATACACTTTTCTTTTATTTTTTTATGTAATTTTACCTATTTAAAAATATTTATTATAATTATATTATTTTATGAGATATAAAAAATTAAATACCCATGGGGCTTACGCCCCGTGCCTCGGGGCTTACGCCTCACCGAGGCATATGTAAAACGCCCCGCCTTACGCCCCTGCCTTTTTAAACACTGATTGCTACGTAATAAGTACTATAAATCGTCATAATTAATAATTTAAAATATTTAAAAAATATATAAAAAGTATCTCTAAATAAAAATATATTAAAAGAAATCACACAAATTGATAGAGAAAATTTTGATGAAATGGCCTTTTGAATTTGGTCTACCCATAAGAAAAAAAAAAATCTAACCCTCACACTAAAACACATGTTGCAAACAAAAGTAAATAAAAACACAACTCTTTTTAGTAATTTAAATATTGAATGAATTAATTAGGAGTGTATTACTATATATAATAAGGGCTAATATAACTTTTTTGTAATCCTTAGTTAGAGTCTAGGTTACATTACAACTAAGGGTTGCCAACTAAAGGTTGTCTTTTCCAAATTCCCTATATTTGTCTTATATTGTTTCATCTATTATAGAGTGTTTTAAAAATATCTAGGCACTTTCCAAAAAATATAAAATACAAAACTCCCTAGACTAACATTTTTTTAAGGTGATATAACATGTACTAACTTCTTCATATATTTTGTTTTACTCCTACTTTATTTCTCAATTACTTGAGGAGCCACACCTAATTTTGATAAATTTAGAAACTTTAAAAGTCCTCTTAAAATGCTTAAGAAATTGTGAATAATTTTCTTCATCGTTTCAATACACTTTGTATAATTTAATTAATTGTCATCTACAAATATTAGTAAAGTGTAAAATTTTAGTTTTATTTATTTGAAATTTATCTTTATTTATAAGTAACCTCATTAAAATCTCAACGAAAGAATAAATGTAGCATATATAGTTGATGTCTTATTATTGGAAGAAAACGTTGTAGTTCATATTAGATGATGTTAGAAATTAAGGACTTTATGTCACGTAGTTCTTTGAAGGTAAAAAAAAGGTCTAAAGTAAGGACAAAAAAAGAAATTTTGTTCAATTTTTAAATATTTTTATGCAATCTAAATATATGGGAAGTCTTTAATTTTTAAGAGTTTACAGAAAATATCGAACTAATCTTTCAATAACTTAATATCACAAAAAGCAGGAAAAAATAAGAAAGAATTACAAATTTAACTTTTAATTTTAGTTTTGGGCCGTGCTAGAGTTTTGCCAAAACTATCAAACTAATTTTTTTATAACTTAATGTCACAAAGAGTGAGAAATAATAAAAATAGTTACAAATTTAACTTTTTATTTTAGGTTTGAGTTCGGACTTAGCACGGACCAAATGCCACTAGTATGTATGTATATACTATGAGGTTTGAGGCTTATCCATAAAGGGGAAGTGGCAGAGGCCAATATTGTTAAAAGACTGCCACTCTCCAAGGTTTAATTATATCTTCATTCATATGTGCTGAACTAGCACATGAACAAGAAGAGAAGAAAAAAAAAAAAGACAGAGAGCTTCATTGATTTGAAGTTGCATTAAGTGTACAATGTGTTCCGTGTTTTTTTATTATTCTCGTGGGTGGGGTGGCGCACACAATATTTTATGTATAATGTTAACTTTATATCATTTTGCTATGTTGCTGTTGTTACTTTCTTCCAATCGTGCTTTGATTTTCGCTTCTTTTGAGCTGAAGTACTATCGGAAACAACCTCTTTACCTCATAAAGATAAGGTAAAATCTGCGGACGTTCTATTCTCTCCGAACCTCACCTGTGAGATTACACTAGATTTATTGTTATTGTTGTCTATCATCACAATTCATCTTATAAATCAGTTTGAATCTCACTAGCTACAAGAAAAAAGTCTTCAGCAAGAAAAATTTTGGTCTTTAAAAATTCGAAGTAGGTCGTTATTGATCAATTAGGATCAGAAAAAGTCAATCGTAACGGCCTAACGGGTCGTTAAAAGTCCAAATCCAATCATTATCGATATTCTGAACGAAAGCAATTCGGCGAGACTCGAAATCTCATGCTAAAGAGTGTGGAGGTTCAAGTCCTCGGCATATGTGAATTATCAATAAGAGAGCTCGGATCGAAACGATATTCTTCACCAAAATCGCTAAAGGCCGTAACATTAATTGCACATGACTGAATTCCTATCCGATCGTTAGAAAACTTTTAGGGACAACACGTAACACGAACGTGATACCTCATTTTTGCGATTGAAATTTTTCTTCGTTCATAATGATTTCTTAGTCAATAAAAATTTTAAATTACAATTAATCCGATTGTTATCATCAACTATGATCAAAGAAAATTCGATTGTCCTCGATCACTAAAAATACATGACTGGATTCTTATCGGATTGTGAAAAAATCTTAGCGACGACAAACTATCCGATCGTTATAACTCATTTTAGCAATTGAATTTTCCCTTCGTTACTTATGATTCCCGAGTCGCTAAATTTTTAAATAGCAATCATTGTTCATATGTGACTTTCATCACTTATATACACATCCATACATACAAAAAATAATGAAAACTCTTACGAAATATTCTTATTTTTAAACATATCGCATTTACATATAATTAAAAGATTTTTTTGTATCAAACTATCAATGGACGTTGCTGACGATCTTATTAAAGGATGTCTTAATCAATGCTTAGTCCAATTTCCATATATCCTGTATTTGGTGATACCATTTATAATAAAGATCCAATACTTCAATTGATCTTGCACAAATTAGAAATAGTGAGGAGAAAAGAAACTGCCTTCTTGTCTGTGGATCTCTATCACTATCTAAAAATTAGGAGTTCCCACTCAGAATTAATATATAATTGAGTTTAACTTGTATGTTGATGTACAAAAATAATGTATACAAGCATCAACTTACCTATAAGATAATTACAAGTAAATTTTTGTGATAAACAGTAATGATTTGAAACGAGGTAAAATGACAATAACTTGCTATCACCAATTAAACTACATTAATAATGAATTTCTTAAAACAAGAGTAGTATATATAATTTAAATCTTATAAATCAAATAATTGTTTGTTCAACTATATATGTACACAAAGTCACGTGCATTGCTACAAACTAAAAGAATAGGCGGCAAAGGATCGTTCCTATCAAGTTTGAAAATTTCAATTGATATCCAACGTCAGATTCAAGATTTGAAGTTCATGAATTCTTAATAATTATTGGACTCACAATAAAAATTATAAAATATTTAACAATTTTTTACAGTATATATAAGGTCCGGAAAAAATTATCGAAGTGACCACGCAAACTCATAGTTTACACTATATATACATCCATCCTCGTCGGCATCAACTTCATGATTAATAATTTTTTAAAGCAACTAGAAACAACTCTTATCAAGCATATGTACCAGAAAGCTAATATAGATGTTGATTGTTGACCTGCTACGCATGGGGGAAGAGGAATTAATTAGAAATTGACTTTGCACTTTGTAATTTTCCTGCATCACTTTCCTCTATCTTAATTTCCTCAATTGATCTTTATTTAACTAAATAAAAGTAAGCAGTACTGATTATAACCCCACCAATTAATAAATCTAAATGAACTTAATATTTTATTTTTTCTTAAATTTCATTTTTCTTTGGCTTTTGTGGTTGATGAATTGTATAGATAATTGATGAATTGTATAGATATTAAAGGAGAAGGGTTTCGAGTTTTGTTTTGAAGGTGATGATAGCAAACAGTACTGGTGGTGGCATAGAGAGCAAAATTAAATCATACACATTGTACGTAGGCAAAATTGAATCATATGCATAACATAAGGGTAAATCTAATTTATTTTCATTTAACTAGTACAAATGATATATATACTTTACTTACGATCTCGTGTGATACTAGTCTTATCTCTAAAAGAGCTTATGCCCTCCACTCGCTGCTAAATTAGCATTAAAGCTAGTGAGCGAAGACCTCAATTTAGTGGCTCAGCCTAAAAATCTAACTAATATCCATCCACCCCCCCCCCCCCCCAACCAATATGTTAGCCCATAATCGAGGTGTGTTTGTACCAAAGGGCGATTTTGAGTCACTTTAGTAAGTAAAATCATATTTCATTAGTTTTGATATTTTTTCCTTTAATTAATAAGAAACACTGATTATTGTTGGGGTATATACTATTAACCATGCGTTCAGACATGGTATATTCTAACAATTGTCATGGTTAAAAGTCTAAGTGGGAGATTGTTGGGATATATACTATTAACCATGTGTTTGGATATAGTATTTTTTATAGAAAAATTATTTATTCATTGTTTAATAAAGAATTAAATAGATCATATATTAGTATGTGTGTCCTTTACTTATATAGTAGATGATTTAGTGTATAGAGTTTAGCTTATACACGGAAGATTAAATCATCGATTCTTATAAGTATAAAATTTATGTTCACAATCTAAGATAGAAATTGGACAAAGCCATCGGTACGATTGTAGCCCAAGATTAATATAATGTATCTTCATTATGGGAACGGTATAGTTCCGTCTTCTTGTGCTAATACATTTTGTATGTATTGAACGGACCAAGTAGAGATAAGTGTTTTTGTACTGAATATATAAAACAAATTCTCTAGTTCATTAAATGTACTTATACTCTTAATCTTGATATAACTATTATGATCAATGTGATTTGTTCATTATTTTTATTTATTAAATGGTACGACTCAATTGCGGGTCTATGTATTCCTGGTGAATTGGATAATGGCAAATTACATTTGTGAAATAATAATTAGTTGATAGAATCCATGTCTCGACTTTGAGATTGATGATACCCCTTTATGGATGTTTATAAGTCTCATGTGAAAACCCTGCAGGTGGATTTTGTAACCATCACATGATGTAAGTTAAAGCAGAAATATAAATGATTCAATTAGTCAATGAATTAAATTGTCAATAATTTAATTTAATTGATTGGTATCTATAATCTTCACATGGGGAGTTAAATAAGTTTTAATGTATGATTTCGAAATTGAATTGAGGAGTGCAGTTACGATTTTTTAGTGGAATAATTCGTAATTTATTATGGTAGGATTAATTTAGATTTTTTGAATTAATTCCATAATAGGAAGCCTCGTTAATTAAATTATGTGGTCCATGTTGTGCCCGAATAATAAAGAATTAAATGGAATATTATTTCTTGGTGGAAAATAAAGACCCAATAGGTTTTGGAAAAGGATAAAAACTCTAAACTTGTAGTTATAAAATAGGGCTCTTATTCCATAAGGAGGCTAAGGGTTTTATAAGTTTCTAAACGTTTCCATAGAAATTCGCCCACACGAATTTCGCAACTTCTGGTATTATTCGGGTTACACAACAGAAGACTGTGGAACTGAAGGATGAACACGTGGACAACTTTTACTTGTGCTTGAAGGTTCGATTTGCAGCCGCGGTCACGCTTCAAGAGATAAGTATCGATTTTATGTTTGATTATGTGTTGTCTATATTACATGCAAATTTGATTTTGGCTATTTGCTTCCACTGCATATGCCTGTATTCTATCAATTATACCCCACATTATTAAATTCAAGTGTACTTAATGTTGTTTTTCTTTTTGGTTTTCATTTTTCTCTGGCTTCTTGTATAAAAAATGGTGGAAGATAAATATTCAGAAAATTGTGTGGCTAATTTTCACTCTGCCTTTTGTTTTTTCTTCCTCTGGTAAAGTAGGGCCTAACTAAAATGCTCAGAACTGTTAAAGAAAGGCAATTGTGGAGATCTTGTCATCTCACTGTTAGTTGCCAACAAAACAAATAAATTTATGTCCCCAGTGCCTACTCTATCTACAATAACGTATTTTTTTACCCTATCATACTCCAACTTCTTAAATGTTACTGTATTTTCAAATGTGACAAAAGATAGAATTGCACCCAATGTTGATTTTCAGAATAATGTTGACTAATTTCTTGAATATACAAAAAAAAAAAAAAAAAAAAAAAAAAAAGGATTTTTCCAGCGATAGTGTAATAACTTTTTCCTTGGTATGGAAGTTATGCATCAACGGAATGCTCATAACTTCCGTGGTACTCTTAGTCTAACAAAGAGCTTAGACCCGGTTTCAGGTTTTTTCCTCAATCACCGAGTAACGGTGATTTTGGAATGTACTAGTTGTGTCTGAAAGTATGCATTTCTTGCTCTAAGTCTGCTGGGTTGGATCAAATAGGCTTCTTAGTTCATTGCTCAAGCTTTAAGTTCAATTGGTGGAAATCCATAATTTCTAATTGCGAAGTCCACACAGATTATAACTATTTGCTGCAGAGGTGACGGCGGAGTCTTAAGAGCAATATTCGCCGATCTTTGATTTGCATCGTTAATGGATGAGAATGAAATAGTATTGAATCGTCTTCGAGCTTCTAATTTTCATACTTAATTAATAAAAATATTTTTGTCAAATGCTTGGCCATTGTTCGTCTTTCATAAATCAGAGTATTTCACCTTTGATAGTGAAATACGAATATCCCCACTATCCTTACTAATTATTAGTCCGGCTTCGAATGTTAATGTTATAGGATCGAAATTCTATAATTTTATCACATCAAATACAAAATAAGTTTACTTTAAGCACTCTAATTTCTTTGCAGTAACAATACCAGAGGCACAACCTATCAATTGAGGTCAAGAGAACATCACCGACAGAAGAAACGAGATGGCCAGCGCACACCTATGGAGGACCAGCCGCCGATACATCCCAAAGTCCAACTACGAATTATTAACTACAACAATTTAAATATAAGCTACTGAAGCTGATATTACAACAACTGCTAGCACCCTCCTACCAATAAATTCTCGTAAAAGGATATAGATTGTACTTATTCCAATTACTAGATTCAAAGAGTCCAATACTTGAGTCTAGTAATAGAAATGATTCATTCTCATATTCAAGTCTTAGTGAATGAGTAACTCTAATCAGGAAGCATTTTTCCCTTAAATGAGTCATGCACGAAGTAAATCTGGATTAATTGAATCGGTGAGTTCCGGATACAAAAGTTATAAATAAATAAAAGGACCTGCTAAATATATTTTTCAAGGGTCCGCCAGTACCTGAAAATTAACCTTTGCCACCATAGACATAATTGCCAGTCGATTATGATCTGGAACTCTCCATGTCTTCAATTTTTTCTCTGGCGATTAGTGCTATATAACAAAAGTACCAAGTACTACCATCACTATGCAACAATTTTCTTCAAATCTAGCTAGTACTACTACATCACCTTTCACCTACTACTTATTAGTTAATACACCACTTAATTGTCTTATCAGTTTATCACTGATGGCAACAGATATGCTTATAAAAAATATCAATGCTGGTTACTGGTATAATCTATTATGACATTTCGATTAAACTGTGTTAAACATTTAATTAACAAGATGAGCAGATTAGATATAACGCAATTCCAAAATTAGCTCATGGAATAACAATCCTCTAAAATCATATAAAGAGACTATAAAACAGGCGTTCTCAATTAATGTAGGATTCGTAAGTCTTTAACACCTCCAAACACACCCTGAGGGGTTGTTTGGTTGGAAACAAGTTATTACAGGATAACTTATCCTGGGATTAGTTATTTCACCCTCCAATATGGATAAAATAACACTACAACCCTGGGATAACTAATTCCGGGATTAGTTATACTACGATTTTATCCTAACCAAACGTGGGATAAAATCATCTCAAATATAATCCCAGAATTATTAATCCTTATACCTCGTACCAAATGAGCCCTAAAAGATTGTATAAAACTCAGAAACACTTGTTGTCATTGACGAAAGAATGTGAATATATCCATCAGGGCGGATCTAGAGGTATGTGTCTACGGGTTTACGGTAATTCAATAGCTTTTATTCCGACTCTGTATATATATTAAGAAATCTACTCAATATCTAATTAGATATTTGAATGTGAATCTCATTATTATAGTAGCCGCTATAGGAACCCATTAACTTTAAATTCTGGATATGTCCGTATAGGCGGATCTAGAGGTTGGTTATGGATTCACGTGAATTCAATAATTTTTTGCCTAGACTTTGTATATACATTAAAAATCAAAAATGTAAACTCAATTATTATTATAATATTAACTTAATATCGTGTTTGAATTTTGAATCCGTCTCTATACACGTGAGACTCCTCTGTTAACAAGGTATGAACAATCCTAAATGATAGGGATAAGTAAAGCTATATCCAGTATTCAAACTGATGAAGATCGAGTCTAACTTAGGATGTGTTTGGTCCGAAAGAAAATGCTTTTCAAAAAGAATATTTTCCTGGAAATAATTAATTCTCTTGCTTTTAATACAATTAAACACGATAATACATATTGACAAGTAAAAATTATTTAAAATGGTGAACATAGATACACTAAATTAAGAGATACTGTACAAGGAAAAAATTTATAAGCATCAACTTTTTTTTTTTTCAAAAAACAATTGTTGATATTTCTGGTCCTTTAATGCTGGTACCCCTAACCAAAAAAATCAAGGTGTGTGTTCTAGGTTTCTATACTTACATTACTTCTCTGTTTAATACTCTCTAGTTGTCTTAATTTATGTGATCCACTTTTTTTTTTAATTTATTCCAAAAAGAATGATATATTTCTGAATTTAAAAATAATTTAACTTAAAACTTTCTTTTTTATTATTAATGACATAATTTATAATCACACAAATATTTATAATTTGTTTTAGATCACAAATATCAAAAAAAAATTCTATAAATTTTATTTCTAATTAAATTATATCACATATATTGAGATCGAGGGAGTAAATACTTACTTCTATATATAAGAAAATGAGAGGCTCAGAAGTCTAGCTAGTAACACCTCAGCTGATCAGTGGGATTCGCCTGTTATTATCGCATTAATTGGAAACACATTTCTCTTTCACTTATTTTAAGCAACTTCATGACGTATACATTGGGAATCCTCCTTATTTTTTGTTTTTTATGAATATAGTACCATAATATAATGCTTATTAGTTTGTTAAAATAAATTAAATTTAAACTTGGTGGGACTCTCAATGCATTGAAGGCGGTACTGCCATCTCTAGGTGGTTACCGTCATACTGCATTGAAAAATATAATCCTTCGTCCCATTTTAATTGTTCTTTTATGTAAAAAGATTGTTCCAAATAATTAACACTTAAAATTAATAATACACTCTTAATATTAAAAAATGTTTTTTTAAATTACTCAATTCTTAAAAAGCATTTACCACTCCCTCTGTCTTATATTGATTGTTGCCTTTATTCGCATCCATTGAAAAATTAATAAAGTATAGTAAGGCTACTTCGTAAATGTTAATGGTACTTTCACCTTTGATCTTGAATTTATTAAGTGACACTTATTTTAAAGTAATTTTTTTTAAAAATAAAAGGACAGGTAAAATGAGCGCAAAGGATAATATATAAGACTAACTTAATAAATTATATCTTATAAGAGTTTTATTTGTTATTTTTCATAATAAACGTGAAAAAAAGCTAAAATAATAATTAAAATTGGACAAAAATACCATTTTATTAACATGAAGTTGAAAAATAATAATCAAACACAATAAAAAATTCTCATGATGTTTACATCAAACCAATTGATGCATGATATGTATTTAATTATATACAACTATCAATTAACAATGGTTAGTTAATATATATATTAACTTCATTAAATCACTTAACCATGATAATTATTATTAATTGGTGTATAAGAATTTACCATCAAATGAACTTGATATGCTAAATTTTATACAAATCAACTTATAGCATACAACCAAACATAATATTTAAATTATTCTAATTTTAATACATAAATAACCTCCTTCCTAATTAGACCACCCCTAAAAATCCTAAATCCCCTCTACTCATAACCAAACCATCCCTCAAACCACAACCCCATTATAAATACTAACCCTAGTTGCCTTTCTCCACACCCCTCTCCAACTCAAACTCACTGACTCAACTCTCAAAAGCTCATCATCCCCCCTCTACTCATAACCAAACCATCCCTCAAACCACAACCCCATTATAAATACTAACCCTAGTTGCCTTTCTCCACACCCCTCTCCAACTCAAACTCACTCACTCAACTCTCAAAAGCTCATCATCATCTTCTTCAAGAAATCACCATTTACTAAACTCCACTTTTCTCTATCAGCTAAAAAATTCCATTCTCTTAGCTTTTTTACACACACACTCAAAAAAAAAAAAAAAAACCGAAGTGTGACCAAAATTCCAAAACCAAGAATAGATCTTTAAAGATCTTTCAACTCTCTCATCACTTCATTTTTTATCTCTTTAATTTCTTCAAATGGCTGCTGATAATACTGTTGAAAAATGGAATAATCTTTCCAAGAAACAAAGTTTATCTCGAAGCTTAAAAAATTCTTCATCTCACAAAAGATGTGCATTTACAAGAAAATGTGCAAATTTGGTCAAAGAACAAAGAGCAAAGTTCTATATTATGAGGCGTTGTGTTACTATGCTCATTTGCTGGCGTGATTATAGAGATTCTTGAAGAGAAAAAAGAAAAAAAATGTCTTTTTTTTTCTCTTTATATAAGTATATTTTTCTCTTTCTTTCTATGAGATTGTACCTTGATGGGGTTTTCAATATTTTCCAGCATCCGAGAAAGGAAGAGAAAAAAGAGTAAGCAGATGTAAATAACTTACTTACAACTTACAAAAAATTGTAATATTGTTCTTGTTCTTGTTTTTTTTTTTTTTTTTTTTTTTGTGTATCTTAGATATATTCAGATCCTACTATCAAATTGAAAGGAGAAAAGGTGTTTCTATGTTATTGTTGAATTTATGCGAGTTCTAAGAGCCTTTATTTTTGGTCAAGAAAATTGGTTACTTTGCATTTAGAGAGTATCTGATGGGTTAATTATTTACTACCACGAGATATGGAACGGTTGAGATATTTAACATTTGTAAGCAGAGATTTTGTTATAACATTGAGCTCTGAAAATGTAAATTTTCACCCCATGTTTCAATTTGTTTGACCTAATTCATTCGCCTATTTCAAAAACAATGAAACAATTCAATATTATTAAATACTTTTTTTTTAAATTTCTCTCTTGATGTCTAGTATTCGTTTGAGACTCCGATTACAAAAAGAACCTTATAAAAAAAAAACCTTTGCATAAGGGCTATTAAGATGGAAAAATTCTTTTTATCATGATTTTTTCATTCTTAGATTACGAGCTCGAAATTTAGCTATCCCACTATAACTCTTCGTGTGAAATTGAAATGTTTAACGTCATAAATTTAAGTAGTTTAAGTTTCTATTTTAGAGTTAGATTAGTAACAAAGAAACTCTGTTTAAATGCTTTAGTTGATTTATTTGGTGCAAATTAAACTAGTTGATCCTTAATATTGGACACTGATTGACAAAAAGTAAAAAGAATTTCTTTCTGAAAGATTCGTGTGCTTTGATGTTAGCTTGACAATTGAAGTGATGGGTCGAAACTGAAACTGACTCCCAGTCAACCGTGCTTTGATGCATCATGTGTGCTTGGCTAATGCAAATTGTTATTTTAATTACGATTTTCTATGGGGAGATTCAGAATATTAAGATAATTTTTTACTTTAAAATTCTAAAAGAAGTTAAAAAGATTTTAGACACACACAAAAAACTACATGTGCAAAAGAAATTATGTACTCAACAAGAATGACGGGTGCGGAGGTCACCTAGTTTTCATCACATTTTTGTGAAATATATAAGATGAAGTATAAATTTGAATATTCCTTTAAATATTAAGATGTTGTATTAAATTTTTGATAAATGGTGTAAATATGTAGTAAAAGAATATTTTGTAAATCTTCTATTTTAGGTTAGTATAGTTTGTATCCTAATAGGACATTGTATCATTATTCGGCTTGGGCCGAATTATTCAAACTTCATGCCCGGTCTCACCGTGTCCTTTCCCACATTCTGCCAACCGGAAAGGAGAAGGCTCCTACCACCGATGACGAAAAGGAGTTGTGGTCCACTTTGGATGCCACGGTACTTCAATGGGTATATGCAACCATCTCCACGGGCTTATTGCATACAATCATCGAAGAAGACCTATCGGCAAAGGAGGCCTGGGATCGCCTCCATAATCTTTTTCAAGACAACAAAAACTCCCGTGCCGTTGCTTTGGAACATGATTTCTCTCATGTCAAGATGCGAGATTTTCCAAACGCTTCGGCGTATTGCCAACGTCTCAAGACCTTGGCCGATCAACTTAAAAGTGTGGGGGCTCCGGTGACCGACAACCGCCTCGTTCTCCAACTGGTGGCTGGACTCCCAGAGGCATACAAGAATTTGGGTACCTACATCCGCCAAAGTACGCCTCTTCCACCATTCTCCGAAGCTCGGTCAAGTTTGTGCCTTGAGGAAAAGGTGTTGGCTGAAATGCACGATGACTCGCCCGCGGCTATGGTGGCTAATTCCAAACGTGATTTTGATGACCCTTCTCATCTTGAAAATTCTGGTCGTTCTCACCATGCATTTCAGCCAACGCCTTTTCCTCAAGGCACAAACTTGACCGAGCTTCGGAGAATGGTGGAATAGGCTTACTTTGGCGGATGTAGGTACCCAAATTCTTGTATGCCTCTGGGAATCCAGCCACCAGTTGGAGAACGAGGCGGTTGTCGGTCACCGGAGCCCCCACACTCTTAAGTTGATCGGCCAAGGTCTTGAGACGTTGGCAATACGCCGAAGCGTTTGGAAAATCCCGCATCTTGACATGAGAGAAATCATGTTCCAAAGCAACGGCACAGGAGTTTTTGTTGTCTTGAAAAAGATTACGGAGGCGATCCCAGGCCTCCTTTGCCGATAGGTCTTCTTCGATGATTGTATGCAATAAGTCCGTGGAGATGGTTGCATATACCCATTGAAGTACCGTGGCATCCAAAGTGGACCACAACTCCTTTTCGTCATCGGTGGTAGGAGCCTTCTCCTTTCCGGTTGGCAGAATGTGGGAAAGGACACGGTGAGACCGGGCATGAAGTTTGAATAATTCGGCCCAAGCCGAATAATGATCCGTTTCCATCTCAAGAATGATTGGGATGTGATTCTTGATGTTGGAGACAGCCAAAGCAGGATGGAACTTGGTGTCTGCCATTGATGGAAGGCAAGAAAAATGGACGGAAATCGAAGAAGAAGAAGAAGAAGAAGACGTCGGAAAAGTGGGTAGAGGACGTCGGAGAATTAGGGCTGCGGAAGAGAAGGAAAAGAAACCCTAGTATCTGATACCATGAAAGAGATTAAAAATTTTGATATTAAATATTTAAAAATTTAAGATTTAATAAAATAACATAATTTTAAAAACTATTGATGATGATAATGATCATAAATGATAGCGCTTATGAGCTAGTAATGGTGATCTCTAATTATGGTGATTGGAGAAGTCGGTAATTGTGATTTAAGAACCTGTTTGGATGGGCTTATGCCTATAAGCTGCAAACAGCTTATAAGCTAAAAAAATAAGTTGGGTAGTCTAACTTATTTTTTTAGCTTATAAGCTGTTTTCAGCTTATAAGCTGCTTTAGATAAGTTTAGTCAAATGGACTCAATTATTTTTTTGAGCTTATTTTAAGCACAAAATGACTTTAAGATGGCGAGTCAAACACTCAAAAAAGCTGAAAACAGCTTATAAGCAACTTATAAGCCAATCCAAACGGGCACTAGGATGGTTCTTTTGAGTAGTAGTATAGTTGATGGTGGAAAACGATAACGATGATGACGTTAACTGTAAAAGTGGAAAGAATAGTGACCAAATGTGATCTTTCAAATTCCTTTAGGTCCTTCAGAAACAGTCTCACTATCCTACAAATATAGCGTAAGGTCTGCGTACATTCTATCCCTTCCATTTCCACCTGTGAGACTACATCGGTATGTTGTTGTTGTTATCGGTTTTAATAATTCAAACATGAATAATTAAGATTAAACCACTATTAAATGTAAGTAAATAAGAACAAAAAAATTTCTGAAAAATCTAGAAGCAAAGGCTAATAGCTGGAGAAGTAAATGGCTCGATGTTCCACGGAGCCATTTGCCCAATAAATATTCTTCTCTGAATTTCTTCAGGGATTTGACCATTAAGGGACCACTTTGACCTTCCCCTTTTCTGCACTGGCCAATTTTTTTTTATCTTTTTGGTCTATCTTTTCAATTTTTGTTTTATATTAAGTCAATTACATGGAAATTCAGGCCCACTATTTCTCCGTTAAACACCAATTCTCTCTAATTTGAGATTGCAAAATATTTAGGTACATTCACACGATGTATTCAGATGGTAAAAAAAGAAATAAAATGAGAGTTTGGTGCACTAAACTTCCGCTATATGCGGGGTCTAGGGACCGGGATCTACTGTATGCTATCTTTCCCTGAATTTGTTCAAGAGCCTGTTTGTACGGCTCGAACCCGTGACTTCCTGATCAGATGACAATAACTTTACCAGTTACGCCAAAGCTCCACTTCAAAGATGGTAAAAAGAAGTTACACGATATGTTTATTTTAAGAAGTATTTCCAAGTATAAATAGATAAGTACAAACAAGTATATTTTATTCTGGCGGAAGAATCATGAAAAATCAAAATATTTATTGTTTTGAATTTTTTTGACCAATAAATATATATTTCATTTAAACTATAAGATATTTAAATGCAAAATTATTACGTGTTTCTTGCTTTTAAGTTTTTCGATACTACTTTTATTTATTTTTTTCTTTTAAAATTAAAAAAGGAATCTTGTGATTTTCGGGTGCAATGAATTAATGGGTTTTTCTTATATATAGGTACAATGAATGGATTTTATTTTCCATGTACATGTATATCTACATATTCAAGAGAGATATACAAAGAGTCTCAAATCCTATCACGAACCTTATCGGTATTCAAATACGATACATGCAATATGCATTCAGATTCAAAATACAGTTTACCAACAAGTGGTTTAAGAAGGACATATTTTCAAAATTTTAATATCTTTTTTCAAATCAGATTCCTAATTATATTATTATAAAGTAAATCAAATTTATAATTTAAAAAATCTTTATAACGTCAATATCATACCTATATAACGAGTAGCAGAAATAACTGCTAAATATTATGGTGGAATGGTAAATTTGCTTTCATTATGAGTCAAAGGTCTCGAATTCGACTTCTGAAACACTTTACTCTTTAAAGCGGAGTTTTTCTGTACGAATCCGGATTAGCCGACCTTTAAAACAGATAACGGACATCACACGGAAAACCAAAAATTTGCAAAACAAAGATAACAAAAGAAAAAAAAAATTATTTGCTTAGCTACTAAAATAAACTTTGTATACTAACAAATAAAATTAAGTTACTTATAAGGAGAAGTAATGGCATTGGGAAATGTAAGAATTGGGTTCACATAACATACACTGCTACTGTTTGGCTGACAAAGGATCACGAGATCACCACATGGGGATTCTTGATTCTTCTTCCCATCAACCCTTCCTTTAACCCTATTCACTTACCCCACCTGCTCTTCTTTGTCTCTTTTGTCTCCATATTTTTATAGGTTAGTAATTAAATAAGTTATTAGGAATATGACACAATAAAAAATCAAGAAAAGAAAAAAGAATATATTAAAATACAAGTAGGTTTATCTGCATTTATTATTTTCAACTCGAATTACGTAAATTGTTTGCAATAAATTTTTGATATGTGGAACTAAACTGCAACTACTAACAAAATATAAAGAAATAGATATTTTATTGATGAATATTGCAGGTACAAGATCTGTTTAATTCTTGGTTCTTCTCTCATTAAAATTTATTTGCAATTCGAAGGTCGTTAGTAGCGTATTTCTTGAACGTAGGATGACGCATTTGATCTCCAAGAATGTCGGACAATTTGATAAAGACAGTACTTGATGACTTGATCTCTTTGTGAATACATCTCAGAAATTTGATGTCTACATATACTATTAAAACGTACGGACTAAATTAGGGCACGCTCACATAGAAAGAAAATAGGAAAGAAGAAAGCGATATAAGCAAATTTTAACAAAGTTCAGTTAAGTCTACGCTCTCGAAATAATATCAAAAAGAGTTTTCCACTATGTAAAAGAAAATAAAACGATACATCTAAATCCCAATTACAATGCTCTTTTGGTAGCCCCAAGCTACAATAGAAAACTCGAATTTACGTTGCTGCGCAAATAGTTTTTCTATAAATAAAATATATTATAAAAAGAAAAACTGTTTCGAATAATATAAAAACTCATGACTCATTGGCAATTAGTCATAGCCATCAAACTCATTTTGGAATATCTTCGTGAGTCATTATTTAGGAACTGGCAATATATAGGGTCCCCATTTGATGTCAATTATGTTAACACTATCTAATCCTACAACTCACTACAGATTGCTGTCTCTTTTCCTAAGACGTTGTAATTGATATTTAATTATTTAGAACCATTTAATATGTTTTCTTTGGTTGGTATAGGCTATCTGAATTTGGATTTGGTTGTTTCTCAAAATTCATAAATATTGTTCTCTTAAAACTTGAATGGATTTCTAAAATAATTAGAACTTACATAATTAGTATAGTACATTATTATAGCCAAAAGTATTTCGACAAAAAAAAAATGTTTGAAAAGCCATATTAATAATTTTAAAAAAATGATTTTCTTCTTAAATGTTAATAGAGTTATATAAATTGAGATAAAGAGATCAATATTATTCGAGTTAGGTTTTATCCGAAACAATTAAACTGTACAACTATGTGTGATACATGCAATTTACAATAATAACTTTCTCGTTGTTGTACTTGGATTTGTCCAACTTTATGCACCTATCCTACATAAGTGAATAAGACTGTTAGGGGTAGTTTGGTAGCTGGTTAGGATTATCCAGATATTAGTAATATATGGATTAGTTATGAAGGAATCTATATATTATTTTATACATATATTGTTATGCGGGGTTTAGTTATTCATGCATTAGCTATTTCACCTTTGTCCTGCATAAAATAATACATAGATTCCCTCATAACATATATACATATATTAGTTATGCGGTTTTCTAAATTTCAAACCAAACATGAAACTAATTTTATACAGGAATAACTCACTACATAACTAGCTACCAAACCCAGTATTACATATGCAGGATTTCAATACATAAATACCTAACCAGCTATCGAACGATCCCTTACCATTTTTAAAAATTCTTCCAAAGCTTACCAAAAGGTTGCGGAACCTACTAAACTTAGACAATGCCCTTATAGAATTTAGCCTAACTTTAATAAAACAAAGAGCCAATGTTCAATTATAGTAATCTAAGAGACTAACTTAACTATTTTTTCCCAACAATCACTCGACTGTGTCAAACCCCTACAAATTAATCCTAATTTCAATATCCCTTTTATTAATCTTAGCTTAATAATGAAAGTTGATTTGACCTCTGTCCTTTTCGTTAAAATAGCAAACATAAACATGAACAAAAATCACTTCGAAATTATGCCAAAATGTTGATTCATGATGCTTTTATTGCTATCATGTTATCTTCATGCATACATTTGTGTCTCGTCAACTTCTGAATGAGCTTATTCATGTATAAAATGAGATGTGACTTTTGAGAAGTTACTTTGGTATAAAAGATTTATGGGAAAAGGTCAAGATAAAACTTACCAAAACTGGAAAGTTCTATTTTAATAGAGCACATGCAACTCTCAACTCTCACTCATGCTTTATGCATTGTATTCATTAAAGACTAGTGATCAATGTATTGAAATCCCTCCAAGATTTATTAAAAAAAAAAAAATCCCTCCAAGAGGAATGGACTATGAGGGGGGGGCCAAATTTTGCAATAAATAAGGTTTGCTCTCTTGGCTCAACATTTAGTTCTTCTCTTCATACAGTACTCGTTCTTATTTAAAAATGATATTTTTTATATTTCTTTCTTGTGTTCGATACCCGCCTTTATATTTATGTCACTCACTTCATTTACACTCTTATCATTAATAAATTGTCTCGTATTTTATCTTGATTCTACTAGATTTCTACTCTAAATTATAATAAAAGGTCATTTTTTTCAAACCATAGTCTTTTAGGGTATATTTGAATGTCTTTTTTGAAATATAAATACTTGTACACGTGTATTCCATCCTATTTATTCTACAAATCCATCAAAGTCAAAAGAATAATAAGAGACGATCAATTAACGATGATGGTATGAATAACCCCAATTATTATTGTAACACAGGGTAAATTAAGATATTTTGTATACCAAATAGGTAAATTTGGACTCTTTCTTTTATGAAATTCATGACAAGTGAAATATGTTACAGTAGTCAAGTATACTTATTACCAACTCATAACTTGGAAGTTCAAACTAGTTAAAGCTAAATGAAAACGCCATTAATCCTCATGGTGAAAAAGAGTAGTACTACACCATACAGCATTCCAACAAAGCTCATAACAAACTATAATCTTATTTTTCTTTTTTTGTAAATTTTAGTGAGCATATAATATAAAGTATAATCAAAATATATTTTTTCACTAAATTTGTCACACTGAGTATATATTATCGAAGATTAAAAATGATTACGATTAAGTGGATGAATTTTTAAAATTTATAAATGTCAAAGAACTTTAAGATCCCAAAAATCCACGAGACACTTTCTACTGTTACTAGACTCGTTTGTTCACATGGGCAATGTCTTGTGGGCTCCATATATATGTTCACGTGAAAAGTACTGTCTTTATGTAACCCTCAATCTCAATTTATGTAATATATTTTTCTTTTTAATTTATTTTAAAAAATATATAATTTGATATTTAGAAATATTTTATCTTAAATTTTTTTTTACTCTTAATGAAATAATTTACAACTACACAAACACTTATGACTTATTTTAGATCACAAATTTCATAAAACTTCATTTTTTCTTAAATTCTATTCTAGTTAAATATATTACATAAATTAAGTAGGCGTTTGGCCATAGATACCAAAAATAAATTCTTTTTTTTTTTTTTGGAATTTTTGAAGTTAGAGTTGGAGTTGTGTTTGACCATAGTTTTTGAAATTATAGTTTTTGGTGAAATAAAGTTGTAAAAAAGTGAAAAAAGTGAATTTTTTTAAAAAAACAAGTTTTTTGAGTTTTTAGTATTCCGAAATACAACTTCAAATTGTATTCAGAATATTTATGGCCAAACGTTCAAAAGTTAAAAAAGTGAAAAAAAAATAAAAAAAAAATGAATAATTTTTATGGCTAAAAGGCACCTAAAACTAATGATTAAAGGAGATAAGTATGTGTTTGTGTAACATCCTTAATAAATGAGTTGGTGGGCTATTATTTAGCCCTGGCCCATTAGAGTTGCTTTTTGTTGGACAAAAAGAGTTGGATGTGAGTCACCAAATTGGTTGGATCCAAACTCATAATTTTGATTCTCTATTACTCCATCTTTGACTAGGACTGTTTATGAACATTATGCACCAGTTGGGTTGAGATTCGACCCTCTTGTAATTCTCTCTTGACTATGTACTGCTTCCAATTGATCTATGGCTTTTGGAATTTTTTGTTTTCCACTAAGTTAGATATTTTATTTGGTCCACTTAAATTTAGATTCACATCGAAAAGTATTATATTAGGTGGTAAAATGTTCCCTAACAAAGACGATTTTATATCCATAGTTAAAATTTGAAACCTCTAATTAAGAATGAACAATACCTACCCTCTAGCACTAAATTAGTTTCCGATGTAATTACTAGGTATCCCACAATTATTAGCCTGACTAATCTATATTGTGCCGACTAAGTTTACCAAGGGGTGTAAAGCGCTTTCTATCGAAATATTTTCATTTTCAGAGCTTGAAAAAAACTTTAACTAGAGTGGAAGAATTTCATCAATTTCAAAACATGCTTTGGTGATTGTTTTAGCTGGTGCCTTGTTAGAAAGACTTGGTTTGTAGAGTGGAGGCCATTCCCCAAGATATTGCTTTCTTGCTCCTCTCCTTAGGGGGGTTTGGACATGGTTTGAAAACATCAAACCATGTTTGGACATGTAATTTGGATATTTTTAGTTGCATTTTCTCTTATAGACATAAAAAACCCACAAATTGTGAAAACTATCAAAACATTCTCAATTCTTATACAATCTTACCAAATGAGCAACTCATAGTTCATAACAAAATTAGTACACTACTAGAAGACTTTTTTAAAAAATAAAACATCAATTAATCAAACTTTAGTTCAATAAAAACGAAAATTTAACATGAATAATAATGTAACTACTATTTAATATAATGATTGATGAGGGTAATTGATAAAAATATCTACTAACTTATGGGTCTTTTTTTACAAAATATAAACTTATGGGTTAAATTTTATATTTAAAAAAGTTAAAACCATGATTTCAAACCCCAAATCATGCCTTTTTGGATGATTTGGGGTTTGAAACTATGAGTGAAAACGCATGTCAAACGCTGGTTTAGAGTCATGGTTTGAAAACGTATGACCAAACGCCTACTTAGAGTCAAGTGGCTTTTCGCTCCTGCGGTTGACTTTTTGTCTTACGAGGAGAAGTATCCGGCGGGTAAAGGTTTAATTAAGAATTCCGGTGGTCCAGTGGATAGATTAAGCCATTGATCATATCATAGGTCAAGGACGGAACGAAGAACCAACCTTTTTACTCCTCCTTTGTTTTCTACTAAGATTGTTATAGATTCTATGTGTAACACATCTAATTGGAAGTAGAATGAAGATAATGTGCTCTACTCTTTCATTTGTAGTGGGATTAACCCTTGTTGGGTTGGGATCTAATCGTAGAGACTTTCCGTGACAAAAAAAGTTCTCTTTAACTTACGCCTACTCAACTTATTTGGTTAACCCAGAGTCTATTCTATATCCACAGTATTATTTAAGGCTCAACCACCTTTTTAAAAGTTTTGTTTCCGTAATTAGTTAAGGATTTTGAATTTTATAGTATGAAAATTCGGTTAAATTAAGTGGATGCTGTTCAAGGACATGAGAATATTAATAGGGACGAAGATTGATAGTTAAAACTACTTTCACTCTGAAATACATATGTTTGAAGTTTCAGATAAAAAAATAAAAAATTTGGTCTTGACAAGTCAAACTTTAGGTGAGACTCCGTGAGAATGTCGGAATGAAAAAAATACTGAAAGTTTGTTGTCAAACTTCATACATGATATTTTGTAAATTCAATCGCGGTATGCCTAAAGCTGATCCTGAAAAGACTAAACTTGCAAATATTTATATACCACAGCTACGATTTAAATGAATCGCCTATGCCTAAAGTTGGTCCTGAAATGCTAAACTTGCAAATATTTATGTACTAACGCTATAATTTAAATGATGGTTCCAAAAATGGGCTATCCTGTGCACTATCACAAGCCCATATTCCTCTTTAGCTTAGACAAGAAGCAACTAGACACCAAATTTGAAACCCAAAAATTCCGATTGATTATTATGCCGTCACACGGCACTAAATCCTAGCGAACTATTTATCCGGCCAAATTGAACTGTAAGTTCCCTAATTTTGTCTTCTAGCCTTGTTTAAATGACCCTCCAACAGATAATCGCTGTGATATTTCAGAATCGCCCATGCATATACCCCTTTTAACTAATAACCTCTACAAAAACCCGTAACGCCTTTTTTGCATGATATTGTAATGGTATAATTCGAATTGTTAAATTGATTGCAATTTTAACTAGCAGCAAAAACTTTTGCTTCTGATATTGTACTAATCTGCGTTTTTTAGTACGAGAATTTGATACAGTTGATTTCTCTATTAAAAATGGCCTAATACATATATACAACCTCTTAAGACTTTGCTCCGATTGCGAGTACTTGAACACATGATAAAGTGCTCCTGTTAGATATTTTCGGTTCAAATTAAAAAAAAAAAGGAGCTTTTAGCGTTTGTTCTCCTTTATGTATACACATCAACCTCAGTCGGAACGGGCCAGAGGTTTTACGGCTTATTGAGGCAAATGCATATAATTAAAGGAGGTGACATAATTTAAGTGTTTAATTTATCTATGTAATGGACGCTTGATAACACTCGTAAAAGTTTTTTTCAAAATTTGGGCTGAAAGTGTCTAATAGAAACACTTTATTATGTGTTCAGGTGCTCAATTGGAATAAGCCTTAGTTCGAGTGTCTGAATGGAATTTGCTGGCTAGTTTAAGGGATTGTCTATGTATTAAAAACAACTTTTTTAACATATCAATGTTGTCTTTAGATCAGAATGCATATAGCCGACCTTAACCAGTTTGGGATTGAGGTGTAGTAGTTATTTTTGTGTATGTATCAATTTTATCGTTACAGAGTAAATAAATATTGAGTGTACAGTTTGCGGAAGTGAGTTTATTAGGAGATTGAAAAAGGAAAAGGTTTTTTAGTAGGACATTTTGTGCAAGTCGCTTGATGCTCTGGATAGCTCAAATTCACACTCCGATTTTTTTTTTTTTTTTGATGACATGGTAACCCGCAGCCGCTACCCTTGGGTTGCGCTCAGGGTAAACCCAGCTCCTGTGCAATAGCTTGCAAACCATACAGGACAGGTAAACATAATTCACACTCCAAATTATGTTTTAACTTTTTAACAAAGTAAGGCCTATGGGATGCTTGGTGAATTTTAGCTGGCAAAACTCTTCCAGATTTTCCATGTATCAGAAGAGAATGAAATTTCAATATACCGGTAGCTGCTAGTAGTAATAAATTCTAATTATTTTGATTAATATATTCATCTTATAAACATTTTCGAGTTGCGAACTGCCATTCTCTTCACTCATATGGCTAGCAGTGGAAGTGGGGGATATCTAATGTGATGTGTGAGTTACAATAGGTCCATGTGATTGCGGAAAAAAGCTTGTTATTTAGGTGGAGAAGGGTAGAGGGGCGGGCTTTATACTCTGCGAGTTTTGAACCGTGCACAATGGTCTCTCGGGGATTTATCGATTATCAGAAAAGCGGTCCATTTTATTGTATGGACCTTGTGCGCGTTGATAGGTTATCTGTGGTCATTTGCTAGGGGTGTGAGTTTCTTTGATTTATCTGATTGAGATTGGTGACTGTTCTATGCAACAAACCTCAGTGTGTATCCTCTCCTGATACGATAGTAGGAGGTCAGAAACGATGATCTAAGTTGAAAAATTCAAACAACAAAGCAAAAAGAAAGTCTCTTTACTGAACTTTCAATTTTTAATTAATAAAGGGAAAACAAATGCTGAAAGACTAATTATTGTTCAAAATATTAGGTTAGTTCTTATAGGCTTTGCAAGAGAAATATTTACCATTAAAATGGTATTCTCAAACCTAAATGTTACATAAAGTGTAATGTAATTGATTCTCTTTAGCCCTTCTATTCTTCATTATGCTGGTCTAGTTTCTGTTAATGATTTTAAAGCCGGTTCAGTTTCAGAAGATTTGCCTGTTTAGTGAAACCTACATCTTTGATGAAGATAAATTCTCCCATAATGCAGTTAATGAGAAAAGAACTATGAAACGCTCCCAGTTGTTTCTTTAACTATTTCCTTCTGATAATATTCCCATTTATTTCCTTCTTTCTTTTGTTGTGTGTGGTTTAAGCAGTTAGTGGCTTAAATAATGTGAATAACGTCCTCTGCTCATGACTTGATGTTCTTTTCCAGCCAGGTTGCTGAAAAGTTGTCTAACATGGGTGATGCAATTGATTTAACTGGAGATGGAGGTGTTATGAAAAAAATTGTTCGACGGTCCAAACCTGATGCTATTGCTCCCTCGGAGAGTCTTCCTCTTGTTGATGGTATGGGTCACATAGCTAGCTTTTGGCATATAACATAAAACGCTTACATTCTTTCTGTTGGGTGTTGTCAGTCTCTCTGGCATTCACTATTCTCATTTTCTTTTTGGCATATCTCTTATAATGGGCTACTGATATAGTTATTAGGATGACACTTGAATGCATAATGAACCTTTACTGTGTAACTATAGCCCTCATGCCATTACATCCTTGACCCATACTGTTTGAGACTGTAAATACATATCGTGTTTTCCTTCATCGATATGCTTAATAATCACCTCTCAAACATTGTTGTAAAGAATCCAAACTCCACTATCATAGAACCTAAAGAAAAAAGATGTTTATTCCGTTGCTTCGTGGGTGTACAGCTGTCAATGATTTGCAAGAGGAGAGTTTTGTAGTTACTGCATTTTTGCAAGGCAAGGATACTCCTTATAACATCAAAAGAAGAAAGTGAACACATTGCTTAGCTTATTGGAGTAAATAGAGAAAGTATAGCTATTCAAAATCTTAAATGTTGATGTTTAAAGTATCCTTGAAGACATGGGCGGAGCTAGGGTACCGAACCCCTTCGTCGAAAATTTACACTGCATAGACAAGTTTAAAGTTATTTTTAATGTATATATAGTATATGTTGAATCCCTTGTCTTTGTATGTCTATATCTGTATATTTGAATGCCCTTAGTAAAAATCCTGGATTCGCCATTGCTTGAAGAATGCAGTTTAATGGCAAAGAAGAAAGGTTGAGCGGGAGCTTTGAGATAGTTGATAAGAGGTGTAAATTTTGAAACAATAATTCCTCTGAAGTCAGTTTTAGTATGTTTAATACAGTTACTGCTATAAGTTAGGCCTCAATTGAGAGTTCCAGCTACTCTTCATCCATTGTCATGAAGTCCTGCGGATAATTCAAATACTACAATATCCTTCCATCCCTTATTCAAGAGTGTGATAATTAGTAGATTTTGACAAGAGTAACTGTCAGGATAAATGTTATTTTTGACAAATAACCTCATAATTTAAGGTCCTTTTTTAACTTAAAAAGTCCCCAAAGTGTGTTCTTCCACTTTTGATCTGGAAAATTACATGTTTACATACATAAGCTCCTAGATTTTCTTTACGCCGCAATGGTTGTGACTGAAATTAATAGACACCGATCAACATTTTGGATTAAAAAAATCAGGTATTTGTTTCTGGATTGACTTGTGCACTGCTGTCTACTAGTGTACCCCCAGCGTCCAGCCTAAGAGCTCAAGAATAATGGAAAACTTTTTTTTTGTTTTAGAATAATCACTACCATGTGAATTAATCCTCTATTCCTCTTCTAGCAAACATATAAAAGAAAAAAAAACAGGGATGAGGTTCAGTTGAAGCTTAGTACTCTGTTTTGTGATCCCCATATTGATAATCACCAATTTGTCTGTACCATCTGTCTTATTTCAGCAATCTCTCAATCTTCATTATCACATTTTCAGTTCCTTTCTAGTGTATATTTCTTTTTAGTGGTATTGGGAAGAACTACAACTTGGTTGAGATTCGATGTATTAATCTTTTCCTTTTGTTTTTCGGTAACAAAACAGTTCATTATGAAGGCACTCTTGCTGATACTGGTGAAGTATTTGATACTACCCGTGAAGACAATACAATTTTCTCCTTTGAGATAGGCACTGGTTCTGTTATTAAGGCTTGGGATGTTGCACTGAGAACCATGAAGGTCGATATGCTCTTTAACTTGTGGTGGTTGTACATTGAGTTTGAATTAGTGTTCAACTTTTTTCTTTTTGATCTTCCAGGTTGGGGAAGTAGCTGTAATTACCTGCAAGCCAGAATATGCCTATGGAAGTGCTGGATCCCCACCGGATATCCCCCCCGAGTAAAGTTAACTCTGGAATTTTTTTAACATGTTGCAAGTGTGTCTTGTCACACAATGTTTGATAGTACTGTCAGGCATGGATAGAGGCTATACACTATGGGCTCAAATGAACCTAGTGTTTTTTGACACGGAACATAGATATATATGTGAAAAAACACTAAATCGAATATACATTAAACTCCAATCCATAATTTTTGAAGTATGATAAGTTTATATCTAAGAACTTTAAGAGTTAAATCCATCAAGTTTAAATCTTGGATTTTCCTTCATTACGAGGGTATAACGGAAGAAGAGAATTCAAGCTCCTTCTCCTGATCCCAACATTCATATATATTCTATTCAAAACCGGGGAGAAAAAACTATAATGTTTCTATATTAGGAAAATGATATGGGTCCACTTTGAACCATGCTAAACAAAGTCCCCTCTTCTGAATCGCTAGCTCTAACCAGTCTAGGATAGTAGATTGACTTCAGCCTCACCTGGGCATCATTTTGGCATTTCCATCTCATCAAGTCATTAAAGACCAACTTCCTTGTCCCTCCGGCCCTCCCAACAGTTAAAAGCAACATGACGTTGATTGGTAGCTACATAATCAATGTTTTGGGCTGGTAGGGGGGAGTTATTCTTTTGAAGTGGTAATCTAATTGTTGTTTTTGAAACATCTTAATACAGGGCAACCCTTGTTTTCGAAGTGGAGCTGGTGGCTTGTAGACCACGTAAAGGTTCTAGCATCAGCAGTGTTTCAGACGAAAGGGCTAGGCTGGAGTAAGTGATCTCTCTCTCTCTATTAGCTTCAAAATCGTGCTTTTATTCTCTGTAAGAGCCTTCATGAATATCATTAAAAAACAACTGATTAAGATTTCGACAAAACAATTGGCACTGATTCTAAACAGGGAGCTAAAGAAGCAACGAGAAATAGCAGCTGCAGCCAAGGAGGAAGAAAAGAAGAAGAGAGAAGAAGCTAAGGCAGCAGCAGCTGCTCGTATCCAAGCCAAACTTGAAGCAAAGAAAGGAAAAGGAAAGGGCAAATCAAAGTAAAATCGGCATGTATTATACTCCTTAATACACTACTAGTAGCATATACTCGTAGACAAACTAGGAATACCTGATGGTGTTAAATATGCTAACTCGTCTGCTTTGTCATTTGCTTGATATTTCTGTGCTCTTGAATTGTTAAAAGTTTTTGACATCATTTTGCCTTATACTTTATGCTGGAAGTGTAGCTCATAAACCTTTTTAAGCGTTTGTACAGAGCACATTTTAAGCAAATTACTGATATTTTAAAGGCTCTTAAATCATCAGATGTTTAAATACTGCAATGTTTGGATAGATTGTATCGTTTTTCATCGTTACATAATCTCACATGATAAACCTATATAAAAAAGTAGGGTATGGGATAGAGCTACCATAAAAAGGTAGGGTAAATGATAAAATAGAATTATTAGATAGTAATAAAAATGAGAAAAAAAATAAGGTAACGATGCGAGAGCGCCAAATCGGTCGTTATATAAAATGAGATTTTTCGTTGTTACGTAACGATATGTTACATTAAAATTAAGTAATTAATAATCAAAACAAACATTGTATTTAAACTAAAAACACATAGTACAATACATAATAGGTAACAAACAACCAAACAAGCTGTTGATAGAAATAGTTGAGAGTTTAGTAGGTTTTTACATATGTATACACACGCACACACCGTGTATTGAATGTTATGGAAGCAGTCGTCAAAAGGCTACATTCGCCCCTGAACATGTTATAGCGGTTAATTAGTTACCATTTTTATCAAGGTATCTGTTGATATTTACCATAGAAATTTACCCATTAGTAGGTTGATTGTATGCTGGGGAGTTGGTTTTCAAAGCCTGATAGTTTTATGAATTTTGATTATATATACAGTGGTTGAATTGACAAAAGAAAAATCAGTTACAAGTAGTACTATTTTACTAAATAATGAACATTTTAGTCTATTCATTTATTATAGTGTATAATTCACACTAATCATGTAAACACATTTGTTTTACCCTGTCATCATAGTGCATAACATCGTAATAAAATAGCTTTTGTACCTCTAATTCGTGTTTCTTTTACTAAGTATTCATATCGATTAATGCTGTAAATTTGCAGCCATTCAAAGATTGAACATACTGTTGTTCCCTTATCCTATTATACTGTAATTCTTGGTAACTATATTCTTGTCAGAAAAATCCTAATTAAATGAACGAAGTTGACTATACTATTCTATCTGGTGGTTAGCATTGCATTTTTGGGATGTTAGTCAGTTACTACTTGCTTTTAGAATTTAGCTTGGGATTCTGATATATATATATATATACACACACACTCTCCGCTTTCGTTCAGCTGTCATCATTCTTATTTGTAATGTTTAATTTAGTTCATGTGTACCAATATTTACAGGTGGAGTTCAACCAATTATTTATAAAATTTTGTCATGATATCATAGTCTTACATGATTTGTATCTTGTTCTTGGCTACAAAGTGTCTTGAGGCGTTTCAACGATACTTTTATGTTGAGATCGCTATTTACATTAATCAAGAAATTGCAGGTATGCCTGGAATGATTGCTTATGTTGGATTTTATGAAGTTTGTCAACCTAAGAAAGGTGAAAGAGTATTTGTACCTGCAGCAGCTGGTGCACAAGGTCAGCTTGTTGGTTAATTTGCTAAATTGGTGAGTTGTTACGTTGTTGGCAGCACGGGGACTAAACTGAAAGTGAAATTACAACTTTGATCATCATGAATCGTTTTTCTTGGACACCAAGTCATGTTATTCTTCTTCCTCCTCTTTATTCTTTTGTAATATATTATAAGACACATTTAAAATTAAAAAACAGACGAGCTATGTGTTGTGGAAATCAAAGATCTGTTAATTTGTGATTGAAATTAAGTATGGATAATATTGTTGAGCTTGTATTATCTGTTCCTAATGATTTAGATTGGTTTGGTTGAGGAAAAACGAAGAACACCATTGTTGAGTTTAAAAAAAACTTGTTGAAGAAAAGAAAATTGTTCTGTGATTTTTGAAAGTTTGAGTTGAATCTAACAACTGAAATTATTGACATTGATATTATTACATTGGAGTATATAATTTGGAATTGATTTGAATCGGTTTTGAAGTAAAACGTATTGGTGAATCTACACTCAAAATTATGACGGACTACATGATTTGTAAAAAGGTAAATTTTGCCCGTCAATTTTATCTTAGCGATCCGTCAAAAGTGTATACGGTAAAAACCGGGTCGTTGCAAGACCGGTGAGACCGGGGGCCGAAGGTAGGTCCAAATAAGCATGAATATGTTCGGTGTTTTGTTCAGACCGCGGGGATTGCACCAAATGTGGCTGGCCCGAGAAAAGAGAAGTAAATCCGTTAGTCCGGTTTCTCCAAGTCAAGCTCTCGTGGCCGTTAGTCCGGTTTCTCCATGTCAGAACTGAAAGTGGCCGTTGGTCCGGTTAACCAGTTACGGAGCTGCCACGCGTCAAGACCGTTCTGTCATTTTGTGCTGACAACCGTACATGTGTCAGACGTACGGTCCTGCCTTATCCTTTTAGGGTTTCTTTATTTTAAAAGGTTTTGCATTGTATTCAAGGCCCATGAGGCAAACCTATAAATAGAGGATATTTTCCTACTTTTAGAGGTTGGCTTTTGAGATCTAGAACGTTGTAATAGAAAAAATATATTGAAGCTCTCTCTCTCACTCTCTCATTTTAGTCCGGATTTGAAGTATACTTTGGCTTGTTCATCCACTCAATATAATAAATTGCCACATATATATATATATATATATATATATATACTTAGCTCAATCACCACTATCAATATATTTATCCTAGACGGAAACTTACATATCTATATATATTATTACTAATAAGTCCATATCAATTTCATATCAACCGAATAGTACATTAAAATTCATCCACATATCCTATACCTTCACTCACCAATTCAATTGTTACCGAAATTCGGGATAAATATTTTGGCGCCCACTGTGGGACTAGGATAATAGTGATTTTTTAATCTTTGCTTCTACCTCCTTTTGCCCGTTTGACTAAGGAGTCATCTGCTAATTTCTACCAAAAAAGGGACAAATGGCAAGCAACGGGCAGTTTGGTCATGTTAACAACAATGAGATTGTGGCCGAAAACGAGAACAGTGGGTTACGAAACCCAGATCCAGTCGACCCAAACTCTGTTGATTCGAGGGAAAGCCTCAACCGGCAGAACACCGTAAACCAAGAGAATGCCACCTTACCGGCCACTGATCCCTTGACTACCCATAACTCAATTACTTTATCCCAGGTCCAAGGCCGGAAAGCACCGGATACTCCGAATGAGATTAACTTACGTTTAATTTTTGAAATGTTGCAGGAACAAGGAACCGCCATAGTCGAACATGGAGTTGCAATAGCTAAGGTATAAAGCAAAAATGATAAGGCAGCCCAGGAAAGGCCAAAAAGGCACCACTGGACCAAGAAGAGATGGAACACGGGTAGTCGAGAGTAATGGATCAGGAGTCGGTTCATCCACCGAAGTTCTGAAGATGTTCGAGACCTTGGAAAAGCGGGTAGATTCAACAGAGAAGAGGGTGGAAACGTATAACTCTCGGGTGGATCAGATACCGGGGGCTCCGCCTATTCTTAAAGGGCCGGATTCAAAGAGGTACATTCAAAGACCTTTCCCTCCAAGTGCGACTCCGAAGTTTATCCCGAAGAGGTTCAAAATGCCGGATATCCAGAAATACGACGGCACAACGGACCCACAGGAGCACGTGACTTCGTACACCTGTGCCATAAAAGGCAATGACGTCGAAGAGGATGCAATTGAGTCCGTGTTGTTGAAAAGGTTTGGGGAAACCCTATCGAAAGGAGCATTGACCTGGTACGACCATATGCACGAGCATTCAATCACTTCTTTTGAAATGCTCGCGGATGCGTTAATAAAAGCCCATGCCGGAGCTAAAAAGGTGCAGGCCCGGAAGGCGGACATCTTCCGTATAACCCAAAGGGATGATGAGTTGCTACGAGAATTTGTGAACGCTTCCAAAGAGAACTGATGGAGCTCCTTCCGGTTCCGGAAGAATGGGATGTACAAGCTTTTACCAAAGGGCTTAACCCTCGGAGCTCGACGGCCTCATTCAAACTGAAACAAAATTTGTTGGAATCTGAGGCTGTAACCTGGGCGGATGTTCATAATAGGTACGAATCAAAGATTCGGGTAGAGGATGACCAACTCGAGCTCCCCCCGGGACCCGTAAATATAAGCAAAAGCTCTGAAAGGTCGAGAAAAGCTTACGAGCCTGAGATGCGATCATCGAGGGAAAGATACCGGCCATACTCTCATTCGGAAAAACCAGGCTTAATGGCGGATAAATCAAGGGTTGGCCCCAGTCACTTCTCTAGTCATGATGATAAACGGGCTGAGCGCACGTTGAACAGTCGAGGTCTATCGTCTCGGCTATTGGCCGTATCGCAGAAGCAAGATGGCCAAGACCACTGAGGTCAGACCCGGGTAACCGGGACCCGAGCGTGTTGTGTGAGTATCACGAAACCCATGGGCACAGAACCGAGGACTGTCGCCAACTAAGGGAGGAGGTGGCTCGCTTATTGAAGCATGGTCACCTTCGAGAATTCCTGAGTGAACGAGCTAAAAGCCACTACAAAGAAAGGGAATCTCACAAACGGGCTGAACCGGTGGAACCTCAGCATATAATCAATATGATAATCGGGGGAACAGATGCTCCTCGAGGACCGGTAATGAAACGAACGAAGGTTTCCGTTGTGCGAGAGAAGCGCAGCCGGGATGCAGAAGGCATCATTCAATCGCACAATGATGCATTGGTAATTTCTATTCTTATTTTTAAATCACAAGTTAAACGTATTTTGATTGACCCAGGTAGCTCGGCCAACATCATCCGGTGGAGAGTGGTTGAACAGCTAAGGTTACTCGACCGGATTGTACCAGTAGCCCGAGTACTTAGTGGGTTCAATATGGCAAGTGAAACCACGAAGGGGGAGATTTCTTTGCCGGTCAACATTGACGGCACCATTCAACAGACGGTGTTCTATGTCATCGAAGGAGATATGAAGTATAATGCTTTGCTTGGTAGACCGTGGATTCATAGCATGATAGGAGTGCCATAGACACTACATCAGTTGCTGAAGTTCCCGACCCCGGAGGGGGTAAAAACCATTCGAGGTAAACAGCCCACTGCAAGGGAGATGTTCGCGGTCGAGGAAGCACCATTTTTTCTCAAAAAGCCGGATCCAAGAGATGATGAATCAGTCGGAGGCAATGACACCAAATAATAACTAAAGGGCACGAGTTCGATACCGGAGCAGAAAAGGTCGGACCCGGTGGATGAAGAGGATGATTTCGGCGTACCCAGATCGTTTGTATTACCGGATGACTCGGATGCAACCAAATCTACCGTGAAGGAGCTGGAACAAGTCATCTTGTTCGAACATTTACCAGAAAGAAAGGTATACTTGGGCACGGGGTTAACCTCGAAGCTCAGGAACAAGCTAATTTAATTTCTTCAAGCTAATTAAATTGTTTTGCATGGTCCCATATAGACATGACAGGTGTGCCACCGGGGGTGACGACTCATAAGCTCAGCCTCGATGGGAGATTCCCCTTGGTGAAACAGAAAAGGAGGCCCACTGCAGAGCCGAAGCACGCTTTCGTAAAAGATGAGGTAACAAAGCTTTTAAAAATAGGCTCCATCTGAGAGGTAAAAATACCTGAACTGGCTAGCGAATGTAGTGGTTGTGCCGAAGAAAGGTAATAAATTTAGAATGTGTTTTGATTATAAGGATTTGAACAGAGCATGCCCGAAGGATTCATTTTCGATGCCTCACATCGATCAAATGATCGATGCAACGGCCGGGCATGAGATGTTAAGTTTTCTCGATGCTTACTCTGGGTACAACCAAATCAGGATGCACCCGGAAGATCAAGAGAAAACATCCTTCATTACCCGATACAGAACTTATTGTTACAATGTCATGCCCTTCGGATTAAAAAATATCGGTGCAATTTACCAACGCCTAGTTAATGGAATGTTCGAAGAACAAATAGGGAAAAAAATGGAAGTTTATATTGATGACATGGTGGTCAAGTACCTGAAAACAGAGGACCATTTAAAACATTTGCAGGAAACCTTTAATGTACTCCGCAAATACAACATGAAGCTTAACCCGGAGAAATGTGTCTTCGGTGTCTGATCTGGCAAATTTTTGGGTTTCATGGTGTCGAACCGGGGGATTGAAATTAACCCGGACAAGATCAAAGCCATCGAGAATATTGAGGTGGTGAATAACGTCAAAGGAGTGCAGAGGCTCACCGGAAAGATAGCGGCACTGAGCCGTTTCATTTCGAGGTCTTCGGATAAAAGTCACAATTTCTTCTCATTATTGAGGAAGAAGAATGACTTCGCCTGGACACCGGAATGCCAAAGAGCTTTGCAGGAGTTAAAAAGATACTTATCTAGTCTGCCTCTGCTGCACACACCGAAGGCAGACGAATAATTGTTCCTATACCTTGCCGTATCCGAGGTAGCTGTAAACGGTGTTTTAGTCCGAGAAGAAGCAAGTACGCAATTTTCAATTTATTATGTGAGTAGAACTCTAGGGGATGCGGAGACTTGTTATCCCCACCTCGAAAAGTTGGCTTTGGCATTGGTAAGTGCTTCAAGAAAGCTGAAACCTTACTTTCAATTCCATCCGATATGTGTAGTAACTACTTACCCGCTAAAGAATGTCATGCATAAACCAGAATTATCAGGTAGACTGACCAAATGGGTCATAGAGATTAGCGGATATGACATCGAATATAAGCCTAGGACAGCCATTAAGTCTCAAATTTTGGCCGATTTTGTGGCGGATTTTACCCCTGGTCTCTACACACGGACGGGGCCTACACACGGACGGGGCCTCGAACCTAAAGGGTTTCGGGTTGGGCATCGTCCTTAAAACCCCCGCCGGGGATGCCATTAGGCAGTCGATTAGAACTGATAAATTGACTAACAATGAAGCCGAGTATGAGGCTATGATTGCAGGTTTGGAATTAGCTCGGAGTCTGGGGGCCGAACTAATCGAAGCAAAATGCGACTCTCTCTTGGTTGTTAACCAAGTGAATGGCGTCTTCGAGGTTAAGGATGAACGAATGCAAAAATATTTGGATAAAACTCAGGTGATACTGCACCGATTTAAAGAGTGGACCATGCAGTATGTACCCAGGGAGCAGAATAACGAAGCCGACACACTGGCCAATTTGGGCTCTTCGGTCGAAGGGGAAGAAATCAACCCCGGTATCATAGTGCAGTTGATGAATTCGGCGGTTGAAAACGGGCATGCTGAGATAAACACGATGGGTCTAACTGGGGATTGGTGCAACAAATACATCGACTACTTGCAAGACGGAAAACTCCCGAGTGACCCAAAAGAATCACGGTCACTGAGGACCAAAGCAGCACAGTTTTGCTTAATAGACGGTCAATTATATCGACGGTCTTTCTTCGGACCCTGGCCAAGTTTCTGTGTCCCGGAGAAACCGATTATGTGATAAGAGAAGTCCACGAGGGTACCTGCGGTAATCACTCCGGTGCAGAAGCCTTGATTCGAAAAATTATCAGAGTTGGTTATTACTGGAACCAGATGGAGGAGGACTCGAAAATTTTTGTCCAGAAATGCGATAGGTGTCAAAGGCATGCCCCGATGATCCATCAGCCCGGGGAGTTGCTACACCCGGTGATATCACCTTGGCCTTTCATGAAGTGGGGAATGGACATCGTTGGTCCTCTGCCATAGGCACCAGGTAAGGCCTGTTTCATTTTATTTATGACTGACTATATCTCAAAATGGGTTGAAGCGCAGGCCTTCAAAAAGATCAGAGAAAAGGAGGTTATTGACTTCATATGGGACCATATTATCTGTCGTTTCGGCATCCCAGGAGAAATAACTTGTGATAACGGCCCTCGGTTCGTTGGCAGCAAGGTCAATAATTTCCTCGAAGCGTTAAAGATCAAGAAAATTGTATCAACTTCGTATCACCCGAGTGCAAATGGACAAGCAGAATCCACAAACAAAATAATAATTCAAAATCTAAGAAAAAGACTTGAAACATCGAAACATCGATGGAGGGAAGTGCTACCGAAGGTATTATGGGCCTACAGAACTATGTCAAAATCAACCACGGGAGAAACGCCGTTCTCATTGGTCTACGGGACCGAAGCTCTGAGCTCTGTAGAAGTTGGCGAACCGAACCTCCGATTCAAATACGCCACCGGTGGGTCAAACGAGGAGGCCATGGCCATAAAACTCGACCTGGCGGACGAACTACGAGAAAATGCGTTGGTCCGTATAGCAGCACAGAAACAAAGAATGGAGAGGTACTACAACCGGAGGGCCAACTTTCGACATTTCCAGGTTGGGGACTTGGTGCTTCAGAAAGTTACTTTGAACACCAAAAATCCCAATGACGGGAAGTTGGGTCCGAACTTAGAAGGGCCGTACAAGATAACAGGAATAACGGGCAAAGGATCGTACCAGCTGGAATCTATGGACGGACAACGATTGCTCAATAACTGGAATGTGGCTCATTTGAAGAGATACTACTGCTACGGTATAGATGCCAACCCTTGTGATCATTTTTTATTGTTAACCTGTCTTCTTTTTTGCAGTAAGTCGAGTACCGGACGAAGTTAGGTCTGAAAACACGTGTTGCACTCTTTTCCTTGGTGCGATTTTTTCCCGAAGTGGGTTTTCCGACAAGGTTTTTAATGAAGCAACAAGTACAACGTGTTACTTTCTGAAAACAAGGCAAAGTATCCGGGAACTCGGGGTATACCCCTCGAATGGGAACTTGATACTGCTTACCCGATCATGGAGCTCGGATAAACACTAGGGGCTATCATACCCACATCGAGGCCCACCCCGGAAAGGTAAAGTGAGTTCTAACTCAACAAAGCAGATGAAAGAACACTGTTAAGTGCTACCCCGAAGAAGTCCTCAAAATTTTATATTTCCCATCTTTGTCTAATCCCGAACCTTCTGTGTTAGGTTTCGATGTAAGAACTAAACGATCAAAAATGAATCGTGTCCGCTTAGTATTTGCTACGGCAAAAACATAAGGAAACGGATGAAGTCTTCATATTATGTACGTGCAAATACTAGTAATATAACGAAAATTATGAAAATTCCATTTCGGACGTGTCTTATTAAATACCCTACATTGAGGACTACCGTCGAAATTCGGTGTCATTTTGTTAAAATACCGTACACCGGGGACTACCGTCGAAATTCGATAAAGGCAACAAGGTCGCGTTGAACCTAACCAAAAAATTTTAACACCCTCGAATAGGGACTGCCGTATCAAAATTTGATAAGACAGGGATTCAGGTGTCAGAAACCTAATCTATGACAAGTAAGCGGTCAGAAAACCTCGGCCCTAAAATTCCTAACGTGATTCGGAGACGTCTAAATTCACAAAGCATAAATAAGTCCCGCGGGAAAATCACTCAATCAAATCCTCGGATCAAAATGTACCGAACGAAGAGAAAAGCCAACACTTAGGCACAGTCCGAACATTTGACTATTCGTAAACGGGATAAGTGATTAAGGCAAATATCATAACAAATGTTCGAATAAAATAATGAAGAGACAATCAAAAGGGAAATGCTCATTTCATATACAAAGGGTTTTTACACTTGAACTTTTCACAAGTCAAAAGGCAAAAACAAAATAAAGGCTAGTGTAGGGCCTGATCTACCCGGTGCGACTGGAGCTGGAGTCCTCGAAGACTGTTCGCTCGGAATTCTCAGACTCAGAATCGAGGGCTTTCTTAGCTTCTTTCTCGATTGCTTTGGCTTCAAGTATCTAACCCTCCAGGATTTCCACCGCCCATACTCAACCACAATCGTAGTACGAGCCTCGACAGCCGAAACATCCTTAAGAGACTCTTCTAAGTCGGCCTCGGCTTTTGCCAAATTATCCGCCAGTTCTGATCTCCCTTCTTCGAGAATTCTTTGAATTTGGGTAGCTGACTCGAATTCGGCCTTAAGCACATCATTGGCCTCGGCTGCCTCCTCGAATTTGCTCTTGAGCTCGTCCCTAATCCGGGCTCGAGCCTCGGTCTTCTGCTCGACCACCTTTAACTTCTCTCTGTCTTTAGGATTTTCAGATTCAAGCAGCCGATGCCTCTCCGCTATCTTCACGGCATTGGCCTTGACCGAATCAAATTCACTTCGAAGTTGGGAGATAGTGGCCTCGAGTTTCCCGAGCCTCGAAGAAAAACGGGCATTGTCCTAGCTAAGGTCGGCCTTATCCGCTTTCAGGAGCCGGTTTCAACTATTCCCGCCAACTCGGCCTTCAAACGAAGGTTTTCGGCTTTCGCCGCTTCGAGCTCGAGTTGAAGGTTAGAAAGGGCAGCAACCCGGCTCAATTGATCTTCTTTTTCTTGCAGAAGGTGCTAAAACTTCTCCGTTTCACGACCCTGTGAATCTAGCTAGCCCTTTAAGTCGTCAACCTCGTGCATTGCACGGATAAAGGCCTCGTTGATGAGCACAACACTCTGTAGAAGAAACAAATAAAGTTAAACTTGGATAGAGCTAGAGCTGAGGAACACATTGAATTATGGAAGGATTGGATGATAAGCTTACCTAGTTGCCTGCGTGCATACCCTCGTTAATGAGGCACTGCCAGGGGTCTCCGACCATCTTTCTCTTATCCGAGTCTGAAATGAGAGGCCTCAGATAGCTTGCTACTCCCACAGGACGGGACAAAAAGCTGCAATCCTCGCGGACGGTGACCATGGCTGACCTTGTCCTTCTCAGTTCCACGATAAGGGCCGAAAAAATACCTACTAGGCTGCCCCTTGCACCAGTTTTGGTGGCCTGGCTAGCTGCCCTCGTGGCCCGAGGGATAGGGAGATGTTCGAAACCGGCAGCTTCCCCGGTTACAGGTGGGGTATCCGAATATATGTCATCGAGGTTATCAGACCTCAGCGCGGTAGGAGAAGTTGGAGCAGCCCCAGCGGTCTCGGTAGAAGCAGGTGCCTCGGATGTTGCAGCTGGGTCACCACCGGGCAATGGGCTGGTATCCATTGGAGCCTCGGTATCAGGGGCCAACTCTGCCCTTTGTTCGGCTTCAACAGTCGAAGCTAGCCCGGATATTCTAGGCCTTTGCATGGGAGTCTCTTCAGATAAGCGTCACCTGAAATATCAATGAATTCAATTGACCTTAGAGGAGTTGGAAAAACAACTTCTTCCCCACCTGTGTGTAGATCCGGAGCGGAAGGTCCTTCCTCAGCAATAGGAAAGGGAGGAATGGTGGCTTTCTCCTCCGGAACAGAGCCGACGGAGGGGCCCTCACCGAACCTTCGAATAAGAAAGTCGGGCTCTGATTCATCCCTCAGAGTCCGAACAACTCTCCTTGCCCTTTTCTTTGGTTTCTGCCCTTTGTCCGAGGGCTTTCTCCGTCTCTTACCGGTAGCAGCAATGAGTGACCCTGCCGTATCAAATTCAGGAACCGGTGGAGCAGGCCCAGCTGTTGGTTCCGGTCTAGGCTCCACTGAGCCCTTGGGTAAACCTGAATACCGAAGGGGTTATAAAAAGGAAAGAAAAAAGGAGAGGATGTAATATCTACCAAATCAAGGAGAAGATTATCGTGATTTTGGGCAACCCATCGGCCACGCGACAGGTCCCTCCATGTCTGTTGTTCATGGGTATGTTGACCGATGATTGGTCCAACCCATTCGGTCATGTTCCGGACGGTCGGAGGTATCCATGCCTCGGCTGATAAGCAGAAAAAAGGGGAGAAATCACATGTATGCAAGGGAGAAAGTGTTTACAAAGCATGGAGGAAGAATAATTATAGAAGGGAGAACTGAGAAACTTACGTCTGTCGTTCCACCTCTCCGGAAACGGCATGTACTCGACCGGAATAATATCTGCGGTCCTTACCCGGACATATCATTCCAACCACCCTCGATCTCTATCCTTGTCGAGTTTGGAAAAGATCGGGTTTCAACCTCGCTTTGCGAGCTTTATCACGCCCCCTCGGAAGAGTCGCGGGGAATATAACCAGATGAAGTGCGCCATTGTGAACTCCCTTTTTACGTTATTGGCTAGTAACCGGAGGCAGGCCACTGTCCTCCAGATAATAGGCCCAATTTGGGCCAAAGTCACATTGTACGTCTGGCACATCTCCAAAATAACCAGGTCGATTGGAGGGTTGAGTTTGAGCGTAAATGGATAGGTGTAAACGTATAGAAAACCTTCTCTATGATCGGTAATAGACTCGTCGGGCCCAGGGGCGAACACTTGCACCGGACTGTTATCCCATCCGCAGTCGGCCCAGACCTGGTCAAGTTTATCCTCCGTAATAGACGAAGGATATCGCCTTACGTCGAAACCCCTATCCGCGACCGGGGATGGCTTCTCGACGTCAAATTCTGTGTTGTAGTTGCGTTTGGTTGGCACTATGTCCATGGCAGTCGGTTCGATGAAAGTTTTTCCCTTGGGTTGTGAGGCTGGCTCGGTTCCCTGAGAAGAAACCGAGTGAACGTCATGGGACATAGTTTCGGTATTGGCAGACATTTGGAAGATGTAAAAAAGAAGATTTGAGAATTTGAAGTGGGAAACGAAACAATTGGGGGAAATATAAAATAATGGAAAAAACAGTTGAAGAATGCAAAGTAACGAATGAAAAAAGGTGGCAAAGGTGCACTTTCGATCAAGATAGTAAATGAAGAAGTTGACAAGTTGGTTGCTGATGATCAAATGAGCAAGAAACTAAGTGGAGAAATGATCAGATGAGCAGAAAAATGAAGTGAAGTAGTGAGAATGGTGAAGGAATGAAAATGGAAAAGTGAAGTGGTTAAGGGCCTTATATAGGCATGGGAATTGTAGCGGTTACAGAGAACAACCAACCGGGCGTCGACACGTGTCCCACAATTAATGAGACGTGATATGAAGCGACGTGCGTTACGGCGGTTCCCGAGGTCAGCCATTCGGGGCGAGACACGTGGCCGATGTCAGAGGGACGTGACATAATTGTTCCCGCCAAAATTAAAAGATAAGAACGAGCTTGTGAGACCACCGGTTTTGTGACTTATCCAATTCCCGTTACTCCAATAAAACTACGGTCCGAAAAGTGTGGGGACTATCTGTATACGGTAAAAATCGGGTCATTGCAAGACCGGTGAGACCGGGGGCCGAAGGTAGGTCAAAACACTACTAAAAAACTGCCAAAAATCGACGCACTGCGTCGGTTTAAAAAATCTACGGACAACCGACTCCCTGCATCGGTTTTTTACATTTCTAATTTTTTTAATTATTTTAATTAGAAAACCGACGGACAACGTCGGTTTTTTTGGCAGAATTTTGAAAATATATATCCGCAAAAAAAAAACCGACATCCCACGTCGATTTTATTAAAAAAAAAAAATTAATATAAAACCGACGGACGACGTCGGTTTTATTTTTAAAAATATTTTAAATAATATGCAATTCAATTTGTTTTTAAAAAAAATAATAAACACCTTTTTTTAGGAAACCGACGGACAGGGTCGGTTTCCTTTTTTTTTTTTTTTAATTTTTGGGTCAAATATGGTCAAACGTGCGGGAAAAACCGACGGACAGGGTCGGTTTTGTCCGTCGATTTTTCCTTAAAAACTTTCCAGACGGGTTTTCTGTTATACCTCGGAAATTCTGTATGTGTTGATTTGTGGATAGGTTAATGTGAGCTTAAGGTGATTATGAAATCCCTACGAGGTTAAGCGAAGGATTAGATAGCTTGAGGTTCATACAATAAGAGTTTGAAGTTCTATGAATATGTGAAGTTTAGTTTATTGAAGGGAGCAAAACGTAAGCTCTGTTCGGAAAGGTTTCGTTATGATTGAGTTAATGTTTATGTGGTGATGTTTTAAAGGGCTGATATAGAGCCTATTGTATGGTTAATGAAGTATTATACAAGTGTTAAGAAGATTCCATAAGGATTGGAGATCGGACGAAACGACGGAAACCAAATTCTGGGAAGTGGAGTTATACGACCACTTATACGGGTCCGTATAACTTTATACGGTCCGTATAAGGTGTCCGTATAACTCCCAGCAGGGATTTAATTTGCTGGTTGGTGAACCACGAGCACTTATACGGTCCGTACAATATTATACGGACCGTATAAGTGTCCGTGGAAGTCCCGACGGGCTGATTTTCAATGTTTGTACAAATAGATGCCTTGGGTTCTTTTACTTCATTTTTCATATTCTACAAGTGTTGAGAGCTCAAAACCCTTCTCTAAGCATATTCCACTCAAGTCCAAGAGAACACAAAGATCAAAGACAAAACCAAGTGTTTATGTGTTAGAAAGCCTCTAAGGGTTAGAGGACCACAAGAAATTCCATTGGAGGAGAACTAGGGTTTGGTTCAAGTGAAGTATTTCCAATCGAGATTCATTCGCACACCATCTAAGGTAAGTTTTATGGTATTTCCATGTTGTTTAAGGTATTTGAAAGTTGAAACACTTGGATTGTAAAGAATATAGAAAATGGGTCTTGAATGTGGGAATAGTGTTATGTTTGAGTAATAGTTTGGATTGAGTAATGATTCTTGATATGCTATGATTATAATCATGTTATGTATGCCATTAAGAAACATGGGATAGTCGTTGCATATGAGTGGATATAATAGTGTGCTATGTCCATGAATATGGATAAATTGGAAGTGAATTGAGAAGTAAGGATAATGTATGTGAATAAAGAGTATTGTTATGATATTGTGAATGTGTTAGTGACGTTTGGGAGTTGGAGTATGATATGGAGGAAGTCGTATAAATAAAGGAGATGCTGTCCAATTCTCTCTAGCTTTAGTCATGTATGTTAAGCTATCGATCTCTAATGATAGTATAACTCTAATGAAGGTAGAAACGTGAGCATCGAAGGAGAACGTGCAAGTGATAAAATAGTTGAACGGAAAGGTATATAAGGCTAACCCTTCTTTCATAAGGCATGGTTCTTTGGCCAATAATCTAAATCTTCTATAAGTCTATGATGTCCTCCAAATGACTCTATCTTCAAAAGCTACTAAGCTTATGATTCTCGATATGTTACGATTGCACTAAGTTCCTCATATGACGAGTAATCCTATAAGGATAGATGTAATGAACGACGATGATAGTGATAATGATAATGACGACGATGAAAATGGTAATGACGTTAAAGATGCTTATGAGCTATTATGTATATGTATCTATGTAAGACTATTATGGAACCCCGAGCTTATAAGGCCGGGTAGAATATGTATATATTTATGTAATGCGTGCGCACCTCTACAGTTGGGTACGGATAACCCTGAAGCCTTGGTAGGGCCAGGTATGTGAACCCTGAAGCCTTGGTTGGCCAGGTATGTATAATAACCGAGCCTAGCCATGGTCAGGTACGTAAAACACCTAACCCTTGTGGTCGGGCACGCTATGTCAATGATATGTATATGATATAGATATAAGTATGAATACGAATATGATATGAATGCGAATAAGAATATGTATATGAATACGATTATAGATACGAAATGTAAATGAGTACGGATACAGATATGGATGTATGTATACAGTCACGCATTAGAAATGGAAATTCCCTATGGAAGGCAAGTAAGTGCTTATGATGATGATTCTACTATCTCCTATCTTTTGCTATTTCTCATGTTGCTTATTATGCTTCTATATTGATTTTGATCATGCTTTACATACTCAGTACATTCTTCGTACTGACGTCCTTTTGTTTGTGGACGCTGCGTCATGCCCGCAGGTGGCCAGGGAGACAGACTTGACTCATAGCTACATTGCTCAGGGACTACATAGCGGAGCTCCATTTCTTTCGGAGCTAAAGCTTTTGATACTTATTCTTTTGTGTATATATTTATGGGCATAGCGGGGTCTTGTCCCGCCTATATGATATGATACACTCTCCTTAGAGGCTCGTAGACATGTGTATATGGTTAGATGTGTTTGGCCTTGTCGGCCTATATTTTGGACGTCATTTTGTTAGCCTCGTCAGCTTATGTACATTGATATGGGCATAGTTGCTAATGTTGATATAAAGGTATCGTTGTCCAATGGGATTAGTATGATTGATGAATAGAAATGTATGATTTTATATAAGGCTCACCTAGATGTAAATGTAAAGGTATGATAAGAGGCGCCCGAGTGGGCTAGTATCGGGTGCCCGTCGCGGCCCTCCGGTTGGGTCGTGACATTTTCATACCCATTTCTTCTCCTCTTCCCAATTAAACTCCCATTCCCCTCAAACCCTAGCTACCCGCCGCCCCCCTCCCCGCCGCCCATCCCCGCCGCCCATTTCCCCGTCGCCCAGCGCCGCCGCCTGCACAGCCCGTCCTCACCAACCCCAGACCCGTTTTGAAGTTAATTAATTGAGATTAGTTTCTCTTAAATTAGATTATTTTAATTTTAGTTTTATTTGTATATTTTAGGCCTAATGCCAATCTATTTAGCTTTGTTAAACATCATTTGCAATGTTATTAATGTTGAATTTGTGAAAAAAATGTAAACTTTATTTGACTAGTTTAGTTGTCATTTTTTTTTTTTGGCTTGAGATTGTGCTATATTTCATGTTCTTTGTCAATGTATTTGTGTTAGCTTAGTTATCATTCTTTGTAATATTATTGATGTTGAATATGTGCAAAAATGTATACTTTAATTATTTGACTAGTTTTTTTTTTTTTTGTTGGATTGTGCTTTTTGTTAGAATTGCATAAGTTATTAGAATTGTTATTGATCATTCCAAATTAGAATTGGTTGAGATTGTTCTTTTCAAAGTTAAAATTGTTAAGTTATAGTATTCTATAACCTCAATACTAAAATGTAGATTTTATTTCTCTAGATTTACTTTTCAATTTTTAGAATTGGTTGGAATTGTGCTTTTCAAAGTTAGAATTATTAAGTTATGTTAGAATTATTAAGTTATAATATTTCTATAACCTCAAAACTAAAATGTAGACTTTATTTGACTAGATTTACTTAAATTAAAGTTAGAATCCATAAGTTAATAAAGTTAGAATTGTTATTGAGAATTCAAAGTTAGAATTGGTTGGGATTGTGCTTTTCAAAATTATATTAAAGTTAGAATTTATAAATTATTAAAGTTAGAATTGTTATTGAGAATTCAAAGTTAGAAGTGGTTGGGATTGTGTTTTCTTAAGTTATATTTTAATTTAGAATTCTTAAGTCATAATATATTTCTATAACCTCAATAATTTGTGGGTATATTTTTGTAGATGGATCGTATGTGGATGTATAATATGAATAATAGTAATCGTGTGGGTGTACATGATGAATTTGTTGAAGGTGTTGATGGGTTTATCACACATGCAATGACACTTCACCCTTTTCAAAATGAAGGGGTAATTAGGTGTCCTTGTTCTCATTGCCGGTGTATGAAGTATTTGAAACCGGAAGCAGTTAGGGTTCATTTATATAGTCGTGGGTTTAAGCAGAAATATTATGTTTGGACTGATCATGGAGAGACTGATGGGGTCAATGGTATATTTTACAATATGGTTGTCGGTGAAAGTAGTGTGTCGCAGGAATATAGTCATGTCCAATATGATAGAGTTAATGATATGGTTAATGGTGCTTTTGGCGTACAGTCTGGGTTTGAACCTGAGCAAAATTTTGAGGAACCTCCTAATGAAGAAGCAATGCGCTTCTATCAAGAATTAGAAGAGGCTAGTCGTCCACTTTGGGTAGGGAGTCAGCATTCTAAGTTGTCTGTTGCAGTTAGAATGATTAACATCAAATCAGATTGGATTGTTGTTGAAGCGGCTATGGACTCAATGATTAAGCTTGTAGGGGAACTAGTTAGTCCGGAATTCGACATGCCTAAGAGTTACTATGAAGCAAAAAGTTTGGTTTCCAAATTAGGATTGTCGTATGATAGAATTCATTGTTGTCCAAACGGTTGTATGTTGTTCTATAAGCAAGATGCTGATTTAAATGAATGTAAAATATGTGGACATGCGCGTTATAAGCGGACACCTAGTGGGAAGACGGTTCCAATTAAGGCGATGCATTATTTACCTATTATACCTAGGTTAAAGAGGTTGTTTTCATCGCCGAGTTCTGCTCCTCACATGAGATGGCACGGCGAAAATAGAAGGCCACCTGGTGTTATGTGTCATCCATCGGATGGAGAAGCGTGGAAACATTTTGATAGAACTTATCCTGATTTTGCTAGTGAACCAAGAAACGTTCGTTTGGGTTTATGTGCGGATGGTTTCACATCATACTCTGTTTCGGCTGCACCCTATTCTTGTTGGCCTGTATTTCTTACTCCATATAATCTACCGCCTGAGATGTGTATGACAAGTCCCTATATATTCCTAAATTGTGTTATCCCTAGTCCTCGTAATCCAAAAGTTTTGATTGATGTCTATCTACAACCCTTGATTGATGAGTTAAAACAATTGTGGTGTAAAGGTGTAGTGACATATAATATATCAACTAAGAGCAATTTCAATATGCGTGCTTCTTTGATGTGGACTATTAACGATTTTCCTGCGTATGGGATGTTGTCTGGTTGGATGACTGCTGGAAAGGTTGCTTGTCCTCATTGCATGGAAACTAGTAAAGCTTTCACTTTAAAACATGGCCGCAAAAATTCATGGTTTGATTGTCATCGTCAATTCTTGCCTATAGATCACCAATTCAGGAAAATGAAACAAGCATTTAGAAAAAATAAAACTGAAAATGATCCCCACCTCGAACATTGTCCGGAGAAGAAATTTGGGAGAGGGTTTGTCACTTGCCTAAGGTCACAGAAGTTGCCCCTTATAGACTACCTGGTTATGGTGTCGAACATAATTGGACTAAACAGAGCATATTCTGGGAGTTGCCGTATTGGAAGGATAATCTTCTACGGCATAATCTTGATGTGATGCATATTGAAAAAAATTACTTGGATAATTTGTTCAACACTGTTATGGATGTTAAAGGCAAGACAAAAGATAACCCAAAAGCTAGATTGGACCTAACGGAATATTGTAGGCGCCCTGAATTGAACTTGCAAGAGTTAGAGAATAATAAAGTGTTCAAGCCCAAGGCTAGTTTTTCATTCACTTTGGAGGAGAAACGACATATTTGTCAATGGGTTAAGAATTTGCGGATGCTAGAGGGGTATGCGTCTAATTTTGACAAGCGTGCTGATATGAATGAAGGAAAATTGGTTGGTATGAAAAGTCATGATTTCCATGTTTTCATGGAAACTTTGATTCCTATTGCATTTAGCCGCCTACCAGAAAGAATATGGAAACCAATCACAGAGATAAGTTTGTTCTTTAAGGATTTATGTTCTAACACTTTGACGGTAGAAAACCTTCAAAGAATGGAACAGAATATACCAGTCATTACAACTAAGCTTGAGAAGATCTTTCCATGTGGATTTTTTGATGTGATGGAACATCTTCCCATTCATCTTGTACAAGAGGCGCGCCTTGGAGGCCCGATTCAAACTAGGTGGATGTATCCTTTCGAGAGGTAAGTAACCAAACTTACTACCTCTTTCTTTAACAGTATTTTGTTAACTAATTACTGTTCCTATTGATATTAAACATGTGTGCAGGACCATTGGAAAATGCAAAAAATTGGCTAAGCAGAGATCTAAGATTGAAGGATCTATTTGTGAAGCGTATCTTGCAAAGGAAACATCGCATTTCTGTTCATATTATTTTGGAGAGCAAGTGTCGTGTATGAGAAATAGGCCCAACCGTAATAATGAGGGTGGGTTTGATCCTAACTACCCACCAATGTCCATCTTTAATCAACCAGGACGAGGTTCTAAAACGCCTCCAAAACGAACCCTGAGTAGTATGGAGAGGCAATCAGCTGTGACACATGTTTTCTTCAATTGCCCTGAAATTCAAGTATATATCCGGTGAGTGTCGAATTATGTTACTGAATTAAATGGGTAACTGATAAGGGTGAAACTAATGAAAATCTTGCATATGTCGAGCAGTTACTTCGTAGAACTTGAGGGTGATGAAGCCATATATTCTAAGTTTTCCCATTGGCTGTACGATTTTGTAAGCGTGGAAATTCATTGCATAATTTCAATTAAATGTAGGCTACATAGAAGTTATTGAATTTTAATTTTCCTCCTTATTATATAGGTTTATCATACAGGAGAACATTCCCAATTTGTGAAAGATATAGCTCTTGGACCAGGCAATGAAGTTAGGACAATGAAAAAGTACATTGTTAATGGCTACAAGTTTCAAACCGAAGAAGTTTCTCAATATAAGAAGACGAATAATAGTGGAGTGTGCATTAAAGGCGATGCTGATGGTAGCGGTGTAACTGTTCAGGTTACCCTAAGAAGAAGATAACATTATTTCGGTGCAAGTGGTTTGATCCAAGCCAAAGAGGTACAAAGGTGAATCGTCAACATAACGTAATTGAAGTCAAACACACAAGACAATACAATCGCTATGATCCCTTTATAATTGCACAAAATGCTAAGCAAGTGTATTATGCTCCATATCCTTTGTGTAGGGATAAGGCTGATTGGTGGGTGGTTATAAAGACTAAGCCAGTTGGGAGGATTGAGGTCGATAATACATTATATGTGGTGTATCAAAATGATGTACCAGTTCATCAAACGGTTGACACAGAGTTAGAAAATAGTTTGGAACATCCTCAACACATATTAGAAGAAGTTGATGAAGATGATGTAACTATCATAGAAAATGTTGAGGAAGAATCGACCGATGGACCTGAAACAAGCGATGAGGAAGAATCATCTGATGAAAATGAAACAAGCGAGGATGAGTGGGAGGATAACTAGTTGCATGTTAGTTTATTCTATACTTTATAATAACACAATTCTATACTTGTTAAATTTTTACATACGATCAATATATCATTATTGAGTTATTAATTTTATGTATGCAGATGTCATCAGGTGGTAGTGATCAAGGTAGAGGTATAGGTAGAAGTAGAGTTGGAGGTACTAGTAAGAGAAAAGATAAGAGACCTATAGATCCTACAGCTACTAGTAGTCAGTCCATTCCGTCCGCTCCACATATGCAGTCTACTCCGCCTCCTTTTTTTATGCCTGACTCTTCTATACAGGCCCAGTCTGGTCAGTGGGTCTTTCAGCCGGCACCACCTCAGCCGGCATCATTTACCTATCCTACTTCTATACCTATACCTATGTATTGCCCACCACATGGCAGATCTCCTAGCACATCGTCCACTTTGTCTCCTTCTCCTTCTCCTTCTCCAAATGGTACACCTCCAAGTGTATCTAATTTGCGCCTTAGAGATAGCAGCTCTGAGCCTGAGTCACTGCCATCCAACCAGTCTCAGACCCATCTTCGTCCTCCTGCACTTGCACCAGCTCCTATACAGGCACCGATATATCATGGTTTACATCTGGGAGATAGAGATGCGATGGGTCAAATTTTCATCGTGCCTGAGGGAGCTGGGTAATATTGTCTTTTATTAAGTTTTCCTAAAGTTTTTTTTCATCTTAATCTAATATGCATTAAATTCTTTAACTGCAGGTTCTATCCAGATCACGACACTACAAAAGTCTTGCTGGATGTTATTCGGAGGCTTTATGGCGATCATTTTTATACTTCATGGGGTGAAATGCCATATGATACTCGACAAGCTATGTTTAGAGAGTTTAACGTATGCATCTTACTATACGTTTCATAACTTGAATTTACTTTTATATAAATCATCTATCATTAGCTATTTGATTTGCAGATGTATTGTACATGGGATCCAATGGACAATGATAGGGTTGCTGCAAACTTTGAGAGGAAGGGGAGTGCAAGGTTGTCTGATTGGTTTTCGAGGGCTAGAAGGTATATAAAGATGCCCCAATGGCTAAAAGCTGAACACTGGGAGAAACTTAAGGCATATTGGCGAACTCCTGAGTTTATCGCCAAGTCTGAGCAGACAAAGGCTGCCCGTGCATCCCAGAAAGGTGGCTCTTTGCACACTGCGGGTGCAAGAAGTCAGGGGCACGTTGCTAGGACAATGGTAAATAATTTTATACTTTTAAATTTACCTACAATCAATATATCATTATTGAGTTATTAATTTTATGTTTAAATTATTATTTTTTGCAGAAAAAAGCTACAGGACAGATGCCAACTCAGGATCAGCTATTCCTAAAGACCCACACAAAAAAAAAAGAAGCAGGAGTCGGATCCGACCGTATGGGTTGAGGACAGGGCTCGTAATTCCTATATAAGTGATAATTTTATTATTTAAGTAATTATATATAAGTTTAATTATGATATATTCGTTATATACTAAGTTTCATTTTTTAAGATACAGACACAATTTAGGGATGATGTGGACCAGTACAGCCAAACTCAGCCTGAGCATCCGAGCCGTCCTCCACCGGAATTAGAGATAGATTTTTGGTGTAGAGCAGTTGGGGGAGTACAAAAGGGTAGAGCGTACGGTCTAGGCCCAAGGAACAACTTAAGTCGCCTTCGGTCAGGATTGCGAGGTGAAGGGTCTTCTCGACAAGCCGAGGGAGTTGATGGTGTTCAGGTCGCAGCTATGGCGCAGCAAATTGCTGAACTTAATAGGAAATTAGCTGAGACTGAGGCAAAAAGAGTTGAGGAAAGTAACACCATGAAAGCGAGCTTTGAATCGCTCATGGCACAAGTTAAAAGCCACATTGCATGTGGACAATTTGGTATGCCCCCTTCTCCCGCCCCCTCCGACCCAGAAGATGATGATGACGATGATTACGTAGCTCGGCACCGGATGATCAGTTGTAGTAGTTTGGATTTAATAATGGACTTATGTTAAAACTAGTTAATGGTACTTTTGGTTGGACATTTAAATATTTCTGAACTTTGAAGGTCTATTTAGATCGTATTTGATGTGTTTAGATAGTGTTTGATGTGTTTTATTATTACTTAGGGTGATTTTATGTGTTGTAGCTCTTTTAGAATTGATTTGGAGCATTTTAATGCTAGTTTTGAGCAGCTTTTGGTACTGGTTTCTGTGCAGGTGTGGCTGCAGAAAATGCATGAATTGCATGCAGGAAATTTTCCGGAAAACCGACGCTAAACCGACTCAGTCCGTCGGTTTTCTGGAAATTAATTCTTAAATTTTATGAAAAAACCGACGCACTGTGTCGGTTTTTTATTTAAAATTAAAAAATTTAAATAAAAAATGCGTCGGTTTTTTCATAAAATATATATTGTTTTTATATAAGATCAAAAATCAGAAATTAAAAAACCGACTCAGTCCGTCGGGTTTTTTTTTTTTTTTTTTTTAAATTATTGGATAAAACCCGACGGACCACGTAACTGACGCAATCTGTCGGAAAAAATCGACGTGGTCCGTCGGTTTCCAAAAAGCGAGGCTATGTAAACCGACGGATCGTAAAGGGTCGGTTTCATTAAAAAACCCGACGCAGTCCGTCGGTTTTTCCCCTTTTTTTAGTAGTGAAATGAGCATGAATATGTTCGGTGTTTTGTTCAGACCGTGGATTGCACCAAATGTGGCTGACCCGAGAAAAGAGAAGTAAATCCGTTAGTCCGATTTCTCCAAGTCAAGCTCTCGTGGCGGTTAGTCCGGTTTCTCCATGTCCGAACTGAACGTAGCCGTTGGTCCGGTTAACCAGTTGCGGAGCTGCCACGCTTCAAGACCGTTCTGTCATTTTGTACTGACAATCGTACGAGTGTCAGACGTACGGTCTTGCCTTATCCTTTTAGGGTTTCTTTATTTTAAAAGACTTTGCATTGTATTCAAAGCCCATGAGGCAAACCTATAAATAGATGATATTTCCCTACTTTTAGAGGTTGGCTTTTGAGATCTAGAACATTGTAATAGAAAAAATATATTGAAGCTCTCTCTCTCTCACTCTCTCATTTTAGTCCGGATTTGAAGTATACTTTGGCTTGTTCATCCACTCAATATAATATATTGCCATATATATACTTAGCTCAATCACCAATATCAATATATTTATCCTAGACGGAAACTTACATATCTATATATATTATTACTAATAAGTCCATATCAACCGAATAGTAGATTAAAAAATCATCCACATGTCCTATACCTTCACTTCCAATTCAATTGTTACCGAAATTCGAGGTAAACAAAAAGTTTATAGGATTTTGCTCTCAAGTTCTGATTGTGAAAATATTTAGTAGTAATGAAAAATGGGAAATGTTGTGCCACGAATAGCAATTAGATGATATGCTTAAAAAGGCTTGAAAACTCGATCAATCAGTTTTATGACATGGTCAAACTCAATAGTAGTGGAAAGTGCACAGATACTCGATTTTGGTGTCATTATTTAATTATGTTCCAAGTTCATAAATTTTGTACGTTTATCCATTTTAAAATAAAATTCAAGTATCAGCGAGTAAAATTTCACATGATTGAGTTTTAACTGTTTCAATCCAAACAATTGTGGGAATAAATATCATTCTGTCATGCAATTAGAGTAAGCTTTTCCTATTTTTCATTGAACCAAAAGTGGGTGGTCCAAAAATCATGAGATGCCAAAGATAGCCACTTATTCTTCGAAATGTTCATTAAAAAGAGACAAATCCCTTGACTTAAGGGCCCTTAAATTCCATGTAATAGCAAAACCAAGCTGTAAGCATCCAAGAGAAAACTATTTTGTTGTCATCACATGGCACGATCTCAATCTTTTGACGTGATTTGTCATTCCCTAAAATCTAGATGCTTAATTATATTCCTTAACAAAAAGCAAGATCATATAACCAAATGAAATATTACAATATCACATCAATCAAATTCTGAATTCATGAGTTCCAATCTGATAAAAGGACTTTCTTATATCCCCCAAAGTTCGTTCCTTAAATTTAAGGAGAAGATATAAACAAGAATATGAAAGAAGAAAAAGGGAACTGAAGAATCGTTTTTTCATTTTTTAAGTTGAACGTTAAATTCGCGTCGCCTGCTAGCTGAAAACAAAAATAGAATCATTGATCATGAACCCTATGACGATTTTACAATCTAACTAATCAACCACCCCCTTTTTAGTTCATAATGAATGAACCTCATTTTACAGTCAAGATTTTTATTATGAGGATCCAAAATATAAAAAAATAAACACATAAAAAAATCAGGAGAAATCAACACCTACATATACTTATATAGGAGTATATTTTTGACCTTACATAAATTACAAATTTTCGATGAAGATGAATCCCCATCCCCCTAGCTCCACTAGCCTCGCCCAAGTTATTTCATTTAAATTGGTAGCAATCCAATATTTGAAGATTGAGATCCTACTAAACTCATTCACAACTTATTATGCATCCCCTTTCCACCATTCTGCAATGTTTTGTGCTAAATCCACATGTTGTGGAGGTTTTATTGTCAATTGACTAATCTCACAAGTGCACGCGTTAATGCGCTAAATGCCTAAATTTAAACTTGTTTGAGACAAAGACGTAGTAATAACAGTTATTTCCAACTCCCATTGTCAACCAGTATTTGGTACGTAGACTAAGAGCCTGTTTGGATGGGCTTATGCCTATAAGCTGCAAACAACTTATAAGCTAAAAAAAATAAGTTGGATAGTCTTAACTTATTTTTTTTGGCTTATAAGCTATTTTCAGCTTATAAACTGCTTTAGATAAGCTAAGTCAAATGGGCCCAATTATTTTTTTAAGCTTATTTTAAGCACAAAATGACTTTAAGCTGGCCAGCCAAACACTTTAAAAAGTTGAAAACAGCTTATAAGCAACTTATAAGCCAATCCAAACGGGCTCTAAGATTGCTGCCTCAGTTTCTCAATATAGGGGGAGGTAATCCACAAATGAGTGGGATTCAAAGCCCTTAATAATGGATGCAAACTCAAGCTACTGCAACATGACACTATCAACAATATCTCAAGAGTTGGGACAATTTTGCAACCTTAAAATTTCAAGAAAACCTAGAAGATCAAACGTAAGACACCAAAAATAGCTCAATGCTAGCACATGTTTTACTACCGTAGTGTTATGCAATTGATAGTTGTGTATACAGGACAACAGTTGCACCTCTCCGTTCTCTTCCATATCAAGAAAGAAATCATCTGAAGCGCCAATGCAGTAAACATCCAACATCGACTTTTGAGTTTGAGGAGAAATATAACCAAATGCTTAATGACGTCCCACCTTGAACTTCTTTTTTCTCAATTTTGGTCATGTGTCTTTTAGTAGCCTCAAATGTGCCCCAGAAGAACCAATACCTGAAGATTCATCTCCACTATATTGATTGTTTATAATTAAACAAAATATCCATATCTCATGGTCCACATCCAACTATATACATCACACCTACCATGTCATCAATGTTTAGAAAATGAACAAACCTGAGTGTGCATTAGGCCAAATGGAGACCACATACAATTTGAGCTAAGCAGGGAGCAGCTAGCAGGTCCTCACAATATGGAAACTCAGTTGCAAAAACTTTCCAGTCAAGTCTGATTAGGAAGTCCCACATTACCTGTCATCAAAAACTATTATACAACCACCATGCTCAATGGAATCACTTTAAAAATTCTGGTATCAATCAGATACTCTTCACTTAAAACAAGAACCATTTCTTCTTCTTAGCAGACAAGGAATGCACCAAAATATAGTCACTGTCCCACCAGACTATTAGGTCCCACCTAATAAAAATGCTGCAAGTGCTCTCTCAACTAACTTCTTTCTTTTCCTAATCTTTTTAATGATAATCAGTAATCACCACTACTAACATTCTTAATCAAGAAGATTTGGCCCTAACACCTGTCTTCTTCTCAGAAGTTCTCCTCATTAAATACATTTCACTCTTAAAAAAGCATTCATTTCACCATTTCTTTTTATCTGCAGGTGTATTATTAGATTATCACACCGACAATTTACAATCCCACTCAACCTAGATGACCCCATATGCTATATAGGTCAAATTTATCAATTAAAAGAACTTGCTAAGTTTTTTCTTAACCTATAACTTTTAACAAGCCAACTAGTGGTCCAAAAAATTCATTAAGCTGTTGTCAAATAGCCACATATTCTTCCGGATGTTTCATTCAGAAGAGACAGATCCATTTGATGCCAAATGCAAAGCTGTAAAGTCCAAAACACACTCAGTTCTTGTCATCACATGGCACAGTCCAAACTGTTAACAAACCTAAGCAAAGAGATAAACTCATTGGTTCACTATACAAGCAATTACACGCCAGGATTAAGACAAGAAAATAAATTAATGACCATACAATCTACCAGATAAGCTATCACAATAATACAGGATTTAGGCCATCAGCTATTGCTAATGGTTACTGTAAACTGGAAGGGCACACTATATTAATAGACAGGTATGCACATACCCAAATATAGAAGTACTCTTAGCAAGCTGCAAAACACAATGTCTAGGCAGGCTACCCGCCCTGCGACACTAGGCCACACCCAACTACATAAGCCAGCGACCCTCGGCTGACACCCAACGACAATGTTAACGGCAAAGCCAATTCATAGTGACAAAGGCCAACACTATCATAAGCTGAAGAATAGTATGGTAAAGATCCACTTGTCGGTCTGAGTTTATAACTAATCAAAGGGTCAGTAGCTCATGGTCCACATTCAACCATAGAGGAGACCTATCATTTCCACCTTAAGGAAATGAATAAATGAGAACGTGCACTATTAACCCATATTATAAAATTATACATGGGACAACTTGAGACCATAGAGTTGAGCTCAGCAGCACCAGGTCTCCATATGGGAAATAAGTAGCAATTTTGCAAAGTTTTCATAGTCAAGTCTGATTAGGACGTCCCAGATACCCTGTCATTACAAATTAGTATAAAACTCAGTTTTCCCCACCATCCCTAATGGGATCACTTTAAAATTCATCAAATACTCTTCACTTAAAACAAAAAATATTCTTCTCCTTAGCAGGCAAGGAAGTTGCACCAAACAATAACCACTGCCCTACCAGCCTACTGTTGGTCCCATCCTAATGAAATTTCTCAACTTGCAACTTGCCTCTAATAGTATAATCAAGTACACTCTTTGCTTAAACCAAGAAATATTTCTTCTCCTTAGCAGGCAGGGTTAGAGCACTAAACAACTATTATAGGTCACATCCTACTAAAATGCTCCTAGGGCTCTCTCAACTTGCCTCTTTTCTCTTTTTCAAAGTATTCTAATTGATAATCATCCACTTATAATTCATATCAAGGAGGATTGAGCTACAATCTATCCTCTGTCCTGAAGAAGTTTCCTCATCGAATACAAGTCTACAAAGTCTTAGCCAAGAAGGTTGGAGCTACACTAGCATGCATTTCACCACTGGAAGGCCCTTTTCATCAGCAGATGCATTATTAGGTTCATCCATCAAAAAGTTATTAGGTTCCCACTTTTCACAAGATTACCCCCCTTAAGGCCATAGGCTCTTTTTTTTGTGTGTGTGTCATAACTGATAAGGCAAGGTATAGGCCATAGGCTTATCTTATCAATTAAAATCACTTCCTTAACTTATCGTTAACCTGTAACTTCCAATAAGCAAATTCACATATCCATCAGCCAGTTATTTATGTTGACCATCAGTAGTTATGCAATAGTTTAACATGGCCTGCTATATTGACTTCGCTTCACCTTCCCATGCTGCAACCAGTGTTTACAAGAGTATATCACCCATGAGTCAACTCCACTTTAAGAGCTTCCCTCTCGAACCAAAACACAAGAGAACATCAAAGTTCAACATTTATCACATTGAGCATATGTACATGTCCATCCTCCCACAAAACAACTAATAATAGTAGCTTTCATACATAGAAATGACATCAAAATGCAGAGAACAAATAGAATTCTGCTATAACCAACAATTTGCTATTCATAAGCTTTGGTGACCAATTTGATTACATGATCAAAAGCAAGTCTTTAACTAACAAGCCATCACTGGAAAGCCCTTTTTATCAGCAGATGCATTATTAAGTTCACCCATCAAAAAGTTATTAGGTTCCCACTTTTACCAAGATTACCCCTTTAGGCCATAAGCTCTTTTTTTTGTGTGTGATAAGGCAAGGTATAGACCATAGGCTTATCTTATCAATTAACATCACTTCCTTAGCTTATTGTTAACCTGTAACTTCCAATAAGCAAATTAACATATCCATCAGTCGGTTATTTATGTTACCATCTGTAGTATGCAATAGTTTAACATGGCCAATTATTTTGACTCAACTTCAACTCGTGTTTACAAAGGTTTATACCCCATGAATCAATGCCACTTTAAAAACTTCCCTCTCAAACCGAAACACACAGGATATCACCGTTCAACAATTACCATATTATGCGTACGTACATGTCCATCCTCCGCATAGAACAACTAACAATCGTAGCTTTCATACTTCAACTAATGACATCAAATTGTAGAGAACAAATAGAATTCTGCAATAAGGAAACAATCTGCTATTTATAAGCTTCGATGACCAATTTGATTACATGATCAAAAGCAAGTCTTTAACTAACAAAGCAAGACTAAAAACAGGGTCCCTGTTTTGGGACATACCTGAATTTCCAACAAAAAAAAAAAAAAAAAAAAGAAGCCCAGATACAACAAACTGAGAATTCATGTACGCTTCATAAGTTTCAATAGACACTAAATCTTAATAGGGAAAAGATAAAAGAACGAAATGAAGAATTAGACTGCAAGCACTTGTGAAGGAAACAAATTCTTCAACTCAAGAGCCAATTCTTACACAAATATTCCAATGTCATCATCCCTTGCTATAGCATCTTCAACTCAATTGCATAAATATAACCTTAATAAACATCAAAAATTAAATCTTTTTTGCATTCCATTGAAGATCCATAGCATTCACTTCCATCTATTTACAACGACGATAATAAACAACTTCTTCTCCTTACCATCTTCTAACTCCATTATTACCTTCAAATCCCCATCCTCTACGCCTTCTTGCTGTCGCAAGAAACACAGACGACATCGAATTACTACTACTTCTACTCCCATTATTTATTATCCTTGAATCCGAACTAGTAGTACTCGACCCTGACGAACCACCACCAACAACACCACCCCCAAAACAAGAAAACAAGTTCCCAAAAAACCTCCTAATCGCACCATTTTGTCGCGTTACATCACCTCTAGAACCCCATAAAATCCTCCTTTGAACCCCATTAACCCCATTACCATTACCATTACCAAAACCACCATCCATTTCAGTAAACACAACGGGTAACGCTCTTTCGCCACTACCTCTTCTACCTAACCTACCCACAGCAAATCCACCACCCGGTAATCTCCATATCGTTAATCCAACCGCTTCTTCTTCCTCATCATTATTCGCGCTATCTACATTCGGGCTTTCACTGGGCAATTCGTGCCTACAAACAGGACACGAATTACGCAACGCAAGCCACGGGGTTATACAATCCGAATGATAAATATGCTTACAAGGCATTTCGCGTGCTTCATTACCTAAACAAAACTCTTCTCTACAAACTGCACAACAAGTATCACTTACAATATGTGAATTAACAATCTCAATTGTAGGTAAATTCTCAATAGCACTTTTCGAAGCTGGTGGATTAACATTATTATTATTATTTTCCAATCTTGAACCAATCATCATACCATTAGCTTCAATTTGTGATAACTGTTCCAACAACCTATCAAAACCCGACCCGAGTAGAAAATCCGACATACTACTCGGTAAAGGCCTCAAACCCGACCCGGCTCCATCATCATAATACAGCTCGAAGCCCGACCCGGATCCGGCTTCTGACCCGGTTCCTCCGACGCCGCCGCCACGTAGGACGATGACTGGATTAAACGGTGTTGACCTGTCACCACCGCCACCATTATTACCGTTAGTGGTTCTGCGGGTTCTGGGTTGACCCGGACTTGACCCGGAAACACGACCCGACCCGATTTCTTCGATGAAGCCGGAATTGCAATCGGGGCAGGTGATTGAATCTTGGTTTACAAATCTGTAAGATCTATTGCATCTATAACACCAGTATGTTGAAGACATTTGAAATTTTTAATTTTTTTTTTTGGTTTCCCAGATCTGAAAATTGAAACAGATTAAACCCAAAAAATTGGAAGTTTAGAACAAAACCCACAAAAAAACAAAATATAGGATTTGCGAGAATAATTTTTTAGAGAGAGAAAGTGGGGAAATGAAGAGAGAGAGAGAGACAGATGGGGTTTGAAAGAAATGTGGGATTGGGGATAATTATAACGAGGAGGGATATAGAGGGAATTAATTTAGGGGTGGAGGGTAAAATTGGGAAAAAATAAAATATTGTGTAAGTGATGATTAGGAGTATGGCGTGTCATTGAAGCTGGGGTTTAATTGACACGTGTCGGTACAGAAATGGGGAGTGTGAATTTAATCAAAGTGAGGTCGTCACTAAGAGGGAGTGTTAACCTATTCACGCCTAACCCATATTTACGGAGTGTTACAAACTATCTTTGACATGCTCGTGAAAGAGGGAGATTTGGTCTTAGAGCAGCAACGAAAAACATACCCAATATAATCCGAGCAGGTGGAGTATGGGAAGGATCGAGTGTACGGAGACCTTACTCTTACCTTACGATAGATATCGAGGTTGTTTCCGATAGACACTCGACTCAAGGGGAGAAAAATATAACAGTAATAGCCGCAAGATAATAAGAAATGGGGTGAAAGAAACAATCACATAGTATTATAGGAAATGAAAGAAACAAACTGATAGTACTAGAGAATGAAAGAAATAATTAGATAATAATATGATATTTAGGTAAAGTTGATTTTTCTTTTTGTTATAAGATTGTTTAGTGACTTGATAGATACTTAGACAAAGTTAAGACCTTTTTTAATTACAAAATTGCTTACTGATTTTATGTGATACTTGAATAAAATTGAGTGGTGTACAAAAATAATTTAATAGAGTAACTTTTATAATCATTGGCGTTTGGACAATATTTAAAACTATTTTTTGAGAGTTTGTGCAAGATCTAAATGTATCATTTTCTGAGAGTTTGTGCAAGACTATTAGATGAGTATTTTACACTGTTTAATTATTATATTGTCCAATCGTAACTTAAACTAATATGAATTTTGTTGAAACGATTCTCTGCCTCGCTATCCATGACTATATGATGTAAGGCATAAATGTTTTCACTTCAGAAAAGCTAACTCTGTATTATTATTTTTTTAGAAGTGTAGCGCATTAAACATTTTTCCTTTTATCTAAAAAATAAAGTAGTACGAATTTATGGATTTAAGTGAGAATAGAAATAGAAGATCTTTTTTAGAATTATCCTATTCTAGAGTAGTCAATTTTAGATGACGCTTTCATTTTTTTTTCCCATGACTTTATTTTATGTCACTAGATTGGAACACTACAAGATATGAACGATTTTAATGTTTTTAATTAACCACAAGAATTCAACTAGATTAAACTTTTTTATGATATCGATTGAGTTTTACAGAATTAGTAAAAATACAATGTATTTTAAAAAGTTCTGAATATATATAGAATTTGAGTTGAAAATAATGAGTGCGACTGTTATTTATATACATCTAACAACCTTTACTCCATCGTTATCTTAATGAGGAAGTTTTGAATTTTTGGATGATGTACGAAAAAGTTTGAAAGCAACTTTTTGCAATTAGGGTAGTTTGGTTTAGGGGTAATAAAGCTGAAATTAGTGATACTAAAATTGTTTGTGCGGTGATTAATATATTTGGCTAAGCATTTAAAATTAATTTACTTTAAAAGGTGTTTTTATTAGAGTGTTTTTAAAAAATACTTTAGGAGTGCACTTTTATCAATATTAGAACATCAATTTTTTATTTTGCCAAACTTATAAAAAGTGATTCTCTGGAGAAGCTATTTTTTTCCGGCTTCCGAAAAATAACTCATGATACTATTCACTATAATTTTTTTTAGCTAAAAATTTGGTCAAACACCTCAAGTCCTCAACTCGATAAAATTGGCATTTTTTTTTTTTTTACTTCCCAAAAAACTAACCAAATAGGCTATAATACTGAAAGTATTGTTATGCAGTGACTATTAACAGGAGGTTGTCATGCATGAACTAATAACTCTAAAAAGACTTCTTTTTAAAAATAAAAATAAATAAATAATTAATCTCTATATTGTTAATACACATTTTTTTATTTCAGATTATATTTTGCTTAAAATAGTATACAAAATTTCTGCATAATTTAATGAAAGTATTATCTAATAACCGTCAATCAAATTTTACATCCTACCTCTCTGAAGCTTTATGCTGAAATTGATTGTTTCAATAACCCAAATCAAATATAGTATTAATCTATGCAGAATTTCATGCCGATTTTAAGATACATTGGACCTAACCTCTGCATGGTTCAACATAGAAATATACATATTTAAGTATATCCATTTAAATCCTGTATATAGTGGAGCTTTGATTCTTGCATGTATAGGTCCACTAAAATTATTATACAAGTACTTTGGTTCGTCAAGAGTGCGTAAGCTTTTATTATTGCATTATGGACCACATATAATAAAAACTTTAAAAGAATTTCCTTTCTCAATAAGAAATCTAATTTCACTGAAATTAAAGAATCTGTTGGTTCTTTCTTTAAAAACATCAAATGACCAAAATGAATTCATCAGAAAATTCTGTTGCCCTTTATGGGAGAAAAGACAACTGAGAAAAGACTGCATTTTTACACTCAAATAAACGCAATGCAGTATGCTATTTAAAAAGTTAAGGGATCTTTACTGGTCTATCTATTCTTTATATTTTTTATGGAAATCCCAGGAAAACCTGCGGTCGCTAACTGTTAGCATAATGGACAAATTGTAGAATATATGCATTAAGATATTCTCGATATGGTGAATATGAAGAGATATTATGAATATATGAAATATTATTAAGGATATTCTACATTTAGTGTAGAATATTATGTAACATTAGTGGTAGAATATTATAAAGAATATTTTGTAGGATATTTTACTTCTTTTCCTCTCTAATTTCTCTTGTATATAAATATCAATATATTCTGATGTATGAGAATCAAGTAATTGAGATAGTCATTCTTCAATTTCTCTCGTGTTTTCTCTGTTCTTGACATGGTATCAGAGCCTTCTTTTTTTCTTTCTTTTGAAAGTTTAGTTCTCTTGACTGTTCGTCAACAAGCAGTCCTAAGAATCTAGGGCTTTTGGTTTTGGTTTCGGTTATTCTAGCTATTCTTTTCGTGTCATTGTGTTTTTGATTTTCTCTATTCAGAAACATGACTTCACAAGAATTTGAGTCTTTCAGTGTTCGTTTCACAGGAAAAAATTATTCAGCTTAGGAATTTCAATTTCAACTTTTTGTCACGGGAAAAGAATTATGAGGCCATATAGATGGAACTGATCCTGCTTCTACTGATCTTACAAAGTTAGGTCAGTGGAAGGTCAAGGATGCTCGGGTGATGACATGGATCTTAAGGTCAATTGACCCTCTTATTGTTCTTAATCTCAGGCCGTACAAGATTGCAAAGGCCATGTGGGATTATTTACAAAAGGTTTACAATCAAGACAATAGCGCTAGAAGTTTTCAGCTAGAGCATGAAATTGCTAATTACTCTCAAGGAAGTCTCTCTGTTCAGGATTATAATTCTGGATATCAGAATTTATGGGCTGAATTTACTGATATTGTTTATGCTAAAGTACCTGCTGAATCTCTCTCTATAATTCAAGCAGTTCATGAGCAAAGCAAGCGAGACCAATTTTTGATGAAATTGCGATACGATTTTGAGAGTGTTCGCTCTAACTTGATGAATCGTGACCCGTCTCCCTCTTTGGATGTTTGTTTTAGGGAATTACTCCATGAAGAGCAGCGTCTTGTCACACAAAATGCTTTCAAGCAAGCAAATGATGTCACTGTTGCATTTGCTGCTCAAGGAAAAGGAAAGGGCAGGGATATGACTAGAACTCAATGCTACAGCTGCAAGCAATATGGTCATATTGCTAGCAATTGTGGCAAGAAGTTTTGTAACTATTGTAAACAACATGGACATATTATCAAAGAGTGTCCCACACGCCCTCAAAATCGTAGGGTCAATGCTTTTCAAGCTGAGGTAAATGGTTCCACTACTGATAACTCATCTTCTGCAGGACAAATTCTTACTCCTGAAATGGTCCAACAAATGATCGTGTCAGCCTTTTCGGCTTTGGGATTACAAGGTAATGATGCTGCATCTAATCTTTGGCTTGTTGATTTTGGTGCTTCCAATCATATGACCAACTCAACAAGTATACTAAAAAATGTTCGTAAGTATCACGGTCCATCACAGATTCAGGTTGCCAATGGTAGTAATTTACCGATTACCAAGGTTGGGGACATTACTCCAACTTTCAAAAATGTTTTTGTTTCACCAAAACTCTCAACTAGTCTTATTTCAGTTGGACAATTGGTAGCAAATAATTGTGATGTGAATTTTTCTCGTAATGGTTGTCTTGTGCAAGATCAGGTGTCGGGGACGGTAATCGCGAAGGGGCCTAAAGTTGGAAGATTGTTTCCTATACATTTTTTCATTCCTCCTGTTCTATCTTTTGCTTGTACTTCTACTGCTAGTAAGATTGAGGTTTGGCATAAGTGTCTAGGACATCCAAATTCTATTGTGTTATCTCATTTATCAAATTCTGGTTTATTGGGAAATAAAAATCAATTTTCAGCTGTTTCTTTTGATTGTTCAACTTATAAATTAGGCAAAAGTAAAACTCTTTCTTTTCCTAATTTTGGTAGTCATGCTACAAAATGTTTTGATGTCATTGATAGTGATGTTTGGGGGCATTTCACCAATTACTTCTCATGCTCATTTCAAATACTTTGTGACATTTATAGATGATTATAGTCGGTTTATATGGGTATATTTTCTCCGTTTCAAATCTGAGGTATTTTCCATATTCAAGAAATTTTTTGGCTTACATTGAGAATCAATTTTCTACGTGCATCAAAATATTAAGATCTGATTCTGGTGGAGAATATATTTCTCATGAATTCAATAGTTTCTTGCTTGAGAAAGGAATTGTCTCACAACGATCTTGCCCATATACGCCACAGCAAAATGGGGTTGATGAGTGTAAAAATCATCATCTCTTAGATGTCACTCGTACTTTATTGATTGAGTCCTCTGTCCCATCCAAATACTAGGTGGAAGCTTTGTCTACTGCTGTCTATTTAATTAATAGGCTGCCATCTAAAGTGTTAAATCTTGAGTCTCCATATTATCGCCTTTATCATCATAATCCTAGCTATCATAATGTTTATACATTTGGTTGTGTTTGTTTTGTACATCTGCCTCCTTCTCAACGCAATAAACTTTCTACTCAGTCTACTAAATGTACTTTTATGGGTTATAGTACTTCTCAGAAAGGGTTTATTTGCTATGATCCAAGTTCTAACAAATTTCGTATTTCTAGAAATGTTGTTTTCTTTGAGAATCAGTATTTCTTTCCTACTCATGTTGAGTCATCTTCTGTTTCTCCTATTCTTCCTACTTTTAAGGATTTGTCATCTTCTTCTAAAAGGTTCAAACCTGGATTTGTATATGAACGACGTCGGCTAGTTTTACCCCCTCCCGAAACTGATCTGCCACCTGAGACTGCTCCACAACCAGAATCTGAGATTTCTTCAAGGCCAGCTTCTCTTGAGCCTACTCGGCGATCTACTAGACTGCGAAGTACTCCTAATTGGTATAGTTTTTCCTCTACTTTATCCACCATTTCTGTTCCAACTGGTTACTCACAAGCTTCCAAGCATGAATGTTGGCAGAAAGCAATGGAGGAAGAACTTTTGGCTCTTAAAGAAAATGACACATGGGACATTGTTTCATGTCCTTCAAATGTCCGGCCAATTGGATGTAAATGGGTTTATTCAATTTATTCAATTAAACTTCATTCTGATGGAACTCTTGATAGGTACAAAGCTCGCTTGGTTGTCCTTGGTGTTGACACCCAATTTTGTCCCGCCTTCCTCCAAAATATTTATTTACGCTTCTAATATTTTGGCAATTTAAGAAATGATTATTTTACTACAATTATTAGCTTTTATTAATACCAGCGTTTCATTACCCTATTGTAGTCACTAGCTATTATTTTTATTTTATTACCGTTACCACTACCACTATTATCATTATTACTACTACTACTACTACTACTATTATTATTATTATTATTATTATTATTATTATTATTATTATTATTATTTTTGTTATTATTATTATTATTACCAGTATTATTATAATTTGTATTATAATCATTTCAGCATTTTTTTACCATCTTATGCACACGCGTCGCATTTATTTTTGCGCAATTAAATAATAGCATTTATTTACTATTGAACTTTAAAAATATTATCGCACGGCTATTACGACGTCATATAATTTTATTTTTTTTATCTGAATACTAGTAAATACATACTTAGCACACGTTAGTAAATAGTAATTAAAATAGGTCTTTTATTTAAATTTAGAAGCTCATTCGTTCAAATCCGAGCCCAATCAACCCACAAATATTTCCAGACCAGTCCATAGTCAGTCCTAAAATCACTTGGGCTAAAGCCTAAATTATATCAGCCCACTACCCACCTAAATCGACCCAGCACACATTTTTAATTCACCCAGCCCACACCCGGTTGAACTGACCCGGCCCATTACCCGAACCAACCCGTTCGTTTTAACAAAGATAAGGCAATTAGGTTTTCCTTCATCTTCAACGCCGCACACCCCCCCCCCCTCCCCTGCCCTTCTTTTTCTCTCCCTTCCGCCATTTTTGGCTACATTCCATCTCCCTTTAGCCGTGAACACATATTTTGAATTAAGATCATGTTTTTATTCTTACTATCTTGGAAATTTTAAAACGTTACTGATACGCAAATATGAACTCAAGTATATTTTATAAACAACTCTTCAAGTTTGAATCAATCACGCATATTTTTTAGCTAAGCATAGTTAATAAAAAATAATATAAAGGAGAAAGAAAACTCACGTCCTTTTGCGTCATATTTATAAAATAAATCTAGATTTTGTTTACATCGCTATATTCACATAACGTAATTTTTATCCAAGGCTCCAATTTGCCGAATCTTCTTTTAAAAGCTATTACTTATATGTAATTCCTTATTTGAAATTCACGCAAGGTGTAGCGGCAATATTTTTTATAAAATGATATTAAAATGTATGATTTATAAAAAATGATTTTTGGCCTTTTGAAAATAATTATTTCCTTATGCAAGTTTAGAAACGCATTATATTATTTATTGGCAAAGTCTTCTCTATTTTAATTACGTATATGCATTTTATGAGATATCTTTCTTAAAACGACTTATAAAATATTATTTATTATATTTTCCGATATTAACCTAAGTTTGGTCGGTGATTAATGGATTCTAAAGGATGCCTAACCCCTTCGCTTTAGGATAATCAAGAACCCTTACCTAGAATCACACTAATTAAGTAAATCATTAACGGAGGTTTAGTTTAGCTTTACCTTAGTTAATAATTAGGTGTCCTAATTCACCATTGCACAATTAGGTGGCGACTCCTTAAAATTAATAATTTGGGAATCATCAATATGTTGTACTCTACTTTGACCCGTTTTAAATGGGGTATAACAGCTTGGCGACTCTGCTGGGGATTTTAGGTTCTAACCATGACAGATTTAGGTTAATAATTTGTTGGATGTTTTGTTTTCTTTTTTTTGCCTTTATTGTTGCTTTTTCCCTTATGTGCTTTTAAATGTTTTATTATTGTTCTATTCCTTATGTGAATTTTCTATGTAGTATGTATGTTATTGCTTTCCTTAAATTGACATTCCGTTCATATTTCCTCCATTTCTGAAAAATTCACACACATAAAGCTGTTTCGCGGTTCGCGGCCGTGCACTACTAAATTACCCTTTAGATTGGATCGATCTTGTGGATTTAGTCGATCGATCGTGCGAAAGAGTTCTTCTTTACCGAGAAGATTGGCATGACTATTTCTATAAGTAATAGAATGTATGAAGTCGGCCCGAGAGAAAGAGACTTTCATTTCCAGTCTCCAATTTATAGATTTTTCTAGAATTTTCGATTTTCTAAAAGGAAAAATAGTAGATTATCTCTTTTTCTAACAGATAAAAGAATCTCAAAATAAATATTCGATCGAACGGTGCAGTCAACAGCCACAGACTTTCCACTCCCAAGTTGTCCACTTGGGGGAGCCTTGTGTCATAGGAAACCAACTCCTAATCAGCCTAAGATAGAGCTAAACCAAAACCCTCTTTAAGGACATGAATCACGCAAACCTAGGAGGCTTAATACCCAAGGTGTATTAAGTCCATTAGTCAACCTCGTCCAAATGTCCGAGTGGGTCTATGACCCCAAGTGACGGTTATCACGTTATGTGCATTGATTTGAAGGATAAACATGTGTGTTATGTGGACCATGTGCTATTTAAAAGGGTAATAGGTAGAACTAACCATTTGTGAAGGCAAGTAGCCATGAGTCAACACAATTTTTAACCGAGGTTTAGCATAGTCTTGAGTGTTCCTCCTCAACTAAAAGCATGGTGGATTGATTTGGGGGACTACGGACAGCGGGTGGTACGTGGAGCACTAGGACACTTACCGTCCTTAATGGACATCCAACCGTGTTTTTTGGGAACTATGGTATTCCCTAAAGGTACAACAAGAGATATTCACACCCGACTCATTACTGTAACAAAAGCTCTATTTGGTGGCATTGAAGGAAAATACTACACTGTGGTCCCTATGGTCGTGGCAGATATCTACCGGGCGTTAGGACGTTGCAAGCATGGGTACAAACATTTTGAGGGATGCAACTTTCTTCTACAAATTTGGTTGATGGAACATCTTCAAAAGGTCGATAGAGGTCTAGCATTTCGAAAGCCGACGGGTGAAAATTGTCACGACCCGACTAGGGGCCGTGACGAGTACCCGATACTTGTACCGAACACCCCGTATCTATCATTGTACCCTTACTTCTCAGCGGGCCATAGGAACTGTACTATACATTTTTGTTTTCATTGCTGAGCTTTAACATTAGCAGCGTCATCACAAACATAGACTAGTAAGCGTCGCTATCACATTATATAGAGACGCTAACAATTCAAGATACAAGACATCTAACTGTACATATCTGTCTACGAGCCTCTAGACAGAGTACACATATACATAGAAAGGGCCGAGTACTGCCGTGCCCGAATACACATATACACAAAATAGTACCAAGGAAGTGAGGCTCCGGAACAACTGGAGCGCTGCTAAGTGCTGCTGGTGAGGCTTCTAGGAACCAAAACCGTCTGTCTGCTGACCTGCGCGGCATGAAACGCAGCGTCTACAAGAAGGGACGTCAGTACGAATAGTGTACCGAGTATGTAAGGCATGAATAGTAATATACGAAAAATATAAAACAGGAATAATGACATAAAAGAGTTATAACACATGCCCTGAGGTAGAAACATAACCTGTACATATAAGTGCCCTTGGGCAGATGCCATGCATGCTTAGCTTTCCTTTGAAAATATTTTCTTGTTCATATATATCTATAAAAGTAGAACATGTCATATTGCCGAGGCCTCGGCAGCCGATCCATTTAACCCTAAATATACACATCCCGCGTCCGGGCATCCCACGTCCGGGACGATATCATGTCATGTAATGCCAACTGATCAGGTGGATATGTGTATATAATGCTCTGCCCTTATCTCCATCTTCCCCGTATACATATACATATGTCATGTACATATATTAGCGTCTATAGCGCTCTGGCTCTTTCATCATATACATATACGTGTATCATGTGCATATATCAGCGTCTATAGCGCTCTGGATCTTTTATCATATACATATACGTGTATCATGTGCATATATCAGCGTCTATAGCGCTCTGGTTCTTTTATCATATACATATACGTGTCTTATATACATTTACATATCTTATATACATATGTCATATAAGCACGCAAGAGAGCCCAAATAAAAATCATGTAGCCCTCGGAGTGACGTAAGGTCGGTGACCTCCGATTACATTATGGAACAATCGTGGTCGCTTTGTCTCTCCTTGAAGGAACAAGTATTTTAAGGCGAGACTACCAACGGAGAATAGTATCAACAGTAAACATAGAATGGAATCATGGCATCATAGACGTCAACTCATAGGCTTTGGATTCCTTAGGAAATAGTGTCATAGCTAGGAGGTGGAAATAAGGTTCAAGAACTAGTTTATTACTTTCATACTCACATTGAATCCTTAGCTTAGAAATCTTAGCCGTAGGATCGTTCCGGTCGTACTTATCATAGACATATTCTCTTGTCTAACATCGTCGTTATCATTATCATCATAGAAGTATTCTCGTTAGAGTAGTTATAGTACTTATCATTTAGTACGAAATCGGGATCAAAGGTCCCCTTTGGATTCAACCTCAAGTAAGTCAAACAGAACTATAAGGAAAATCCGAGAGCAACGGGCCCACCTCGGCCCGAATGAGGTAGCGTATACGATTTGCATATGTTACATGTCATGGTGTTACTTGTGAGGGTCTTAGGGTAGTCGGGTCCCATTTATACAAGTTCTAGGGGTTTAAGAGGTCTTTCCAACATTGGGCGCACTTTCTAGTTCAGTTCTACTGAAGGAAAAAGGGGAAACTTTGGATGCGGATTCTGGGGAATAGAGTTGTCCTCGAGGCTCGTACCCAACTTATTACGTCTAAGACATGCCATAGAAAGAAGGGTGAAGCCTTACATACCTCTTTCCGCTCCTTTTGCTATTCCGAATTCAAGCTGCAAATCCGCCAAAATCTGCAATTTGGTCACATTTACCCAAACTTTCATTAGGGCGTTTGGAGTTGGAATCTTAAGGTAACACTTGGCTACCGAAATTTCGGCAGCACTTCCTCTGTAAATATACCATCCTCAACATTCAACTTAGCCAAATTTAATCAACAACAATCCCGGGAATTCAACCCGGCCAAACTATCAATCATAATATCAACAACTATACTAACAATTTCCATACTCAATCCAAAATACATTATAACAACTTCATGAATTTACTACTTCTTTCACAACCTTCCAACTCCAATAAAACAATAACACCCTTATAATATATATTCCAACAACATCATTCTAATATCATTATATTTCATACATGCAAGAACATAACATTCAATTTACATAATCCTCCAAAACAAGCTTTCAACTACTAATATTTCACTAAGCTTATTAGGCTTTCGTTTGTAATATAAGCTCCACAACACAACGACCAACATACTAAATAAAACTTGCTCACTATCCATTCACCATACATCACACATATACGACTATATACACACCACACACTACACAGCTTCAACATGTATGCACAACTACAATCTCTCCAAACTCATTCAACTTCCATTTTCCACATAACGTTCACAACAATAACAACCAAAACACTAAAGAAAATAATTGAAACATGATTCCTACACACACACACATATTATACCTCACGGCCTCCACCCCTACTTCCCTATTCTTCACAAATTTCACTCATTTTTATACACTACAACATGCATAAACATCCATAAAACATAAAGAGAGGATTAAACCTTACCTCTTTCCTTGTTTCTTCACTTGACTACAACTTCCAACTTGTAAGTATTTGTGTTGTTCTTGCTCTAATAACCACTCCAACTTGGTGAGGGCCCTTTAATTAGTGGAAAACAATTTTTGAAGGAATTTTTGTAAATTTTCTTGTTGGTTTTTGATCTTGGCCGAAATGGTCCCTAGATGGTTCTCCTTCTTCTTTTTGTTCTTATCTTCTTGTAGTTTCTAGAGATTAATATGACCACAAAGATGACTTGGTCATCTTTTAAGCTTGACCAATAAGTCACCTTGGTGGGCTTAAGCCCACCCCATGGACCGGCCACTTTGGCCCAATTAGCTCAAGCCCATTTTTTTTTTTCACTTCATGACGAGTTTTTAATTTTTTTTCCAATTTCCAAATTTGCCCTTTGTCTTCCTTCGTATTTCCACGAGTCATATTGCAAATTTCCCTTTATGCCCTTGACCTTCCTCATTATTTCCACTTCTAAATTTTTCATAAGCAACTCATATGCCAAACAAAATAAAATATGGCCTTGCTTGTCGTCTTCCCGCGATTGTCTCGAATTATCTGATTATACAAAATGCGGGATATAACAAAAATCATATTCTGGGACATGTTCCAGGTGCTATTTTGACTAATAGATCATTTGAAAAGCCAAATTGTGTAGAAGGGTGGGTAAGACTTCTTAGCCGTTTGAATGATGATTCAATTCAGTGAATGTTCGGTTGGTTTCCGTCTGAGGGTTTGGTGTTTCGTACGAAGATCGTACCATTTTTGGTTTTGATGGGACTTCGGGGCTTGCAACCTTATGCTCCGCTGAGAGTTCTAAGACAATCTGGAAGAAAGCAAAACATACCTGTCACACCCCATTTTAACCGGGTTGAAGCGGAGTACAACATATTGGTGATTCCTAAATTGATTTGTTTTAAAGAGTCGCCACCTAATTAATTTTACGGTGAATTAGGACACCTAATTATTAACTAAGGTAAAGTTAAAACTAAACCTCTGTTAATGGTCTGCTTAACCAATGTGATTCTAGGTAAGGGTTCTATATCATCCTAAAGGGAAGGGGTTAGGCATCCTTTAGAATCCGTTAAACACGGTTATCCGGCCAAACTTAGGTTAATTAATCAAGATGAGAATTTGCATAAAAGAAGACTTTGAATGCTATTTTAAATAAACCTTGTAAATATTACTAAGGCTTTAGCCGAAAATACCGTTTAGAAATAAAGCCTATAAAGGGTAATTTGCATGAAAGAGAATTTAAATGCTATTTAAAGAAAGCTTAAAATGTTACAAAGACTTTATGTGAAAATATAATAAATGTCATTCAAGATAAGACTTATATGAAATTAGGATATTTTTGCCTATATATAGTTGCTTTTGAGAAAAAGGATTTAGCAATTTTAAACTTTGAATAAATTATATTATGGGAATGTAACAATATAGAAAATCTAAACTTATAAGTAGAATATCAAAGTATATCATCTTAATTATGCTTAAAAATATGCATGAACGTTTCAAATTGAATGAGTTTCCTATAAAATATATTTGAGTTTGTAGTGACATATTAATGACGTCTTTATATGATAAAAATATATATAGTCGTGCCATTTTTTTTGCGAATCAATCATTTCGAATGAAACATAAATATTAAACGTTATAAATGGTTTTGATGTAAACAGAAAATAATAAGATTTATGGAGTTGATGGTTAATCGTCCTTAAACTAACTACCCGTTACTAAAACTAATCTATTAACTCATTAGGACTCATCTAGGTTTAAAAGAAGCAAAATAAAGGTTAATCACATAATAAAAATTGAATATAAACAACATAAAATAGGGTGTAGGAAGATGTGATGAATGGCCTAGCCCATTTTGGGCTGCTGCTTGTCTACTGCCACTGTTCTGGGCCTCGGCCCAAAATTCTTTTAATTTGCTACGGGTGGGCTGCTGTGTTGTTTGCTATTGGGCTTGGCCCAGAATCTGTTTTCTATTTTTTTTCTTTTGCTGTGGACGGGAGCCGGACAGAGAATGACTCGGAAGATTTCATTGGGCTTTTAGCCCAACTCCGAATGCGGAAGGAACAAGTTCCCGGACTCGCATGCGATGGTCATGCAAAATAAAAATAAAAGATTAGCATACCATTCAAATTAGGAGCAAAAGCAAAGTAACAGCAAAGTATGCGTTATGGGTTGCAAAAAGAAAATGAGAGTTAGCTTGAAGTAAGAAAAAAAACAAACAAAGAAAAGTCGGACAAAGTCAATGAAGGTCAAACACCAAGAATAATCAGAGGAAACACCATAAAGGACTGCTAAACGATGTGCATGACTGAAGTAAACTTGGATATCTAAACTGTAGTCATGTAGAGTCCCCAACAAATTTCTTAAACTCATTTATCTTTCCTTAGTAACCAAAGCAAATAAGAACCTGTATCTACGTGGGTTTGTTTATCAACTCAAAACTAAGACATAGAAGGAAGCATAGAGAAGAGGGGCTGAATGGAACAGGTCCCATACTAACTAATCTTATTAAATAAAAATGAATGGATTTAGGACCAGGCAACACATAACTCAGCAAGTTTAATCATAAGGATATTTACCAAGTCTTTCATGGCATGCTTGGCATTTTACAGTATAGCCGACAGAACAAGAGAGGGCAGACAGTCCCCTTTATGGTTTTTAACAACACCGTGATGACGTATGTATGAATTATGACACGCACAAAAGACACGGATCATATAACATATGAACATTCTCCTTAAGGGACAATGGACCATGGGACCAAATAAAATGACAGTGGGTCGATACCCTTTTTATGCAAGAACAGACAAGGCCACAAACACACAAAGGCTAAAGAAAATGCAAATTTTATTCCTTTTATACTGATTATCCCTTTACACATTTACCAAGTTAAACGTAATATATATCATAGCAAGGTCTACAGGTTCGTTCTTCTCATTTATTCTTTCTTTCAAACTGCCCACAAGACGACTTGAAGCCCACAAACAAATAAGCTCTTTCTATTAGCAGGGTGATAAAGATTTTCAAACAAAGGACCTTTTTCTCAACTCATGTTTACTCCCCTCAGCCATATCAACTTAAGATATCCGAAGTATTAGTGCTACATTAATGTATGAATCCAAATTACACACGACTAGATCAAAACAGAACCTATATAAATTGTTCAAGCCGACTGGTCATGGAAAGTCCAATGCACACAAATGCGATTACCATGTCACCTAGTCTAAACTGACATACGATTAATCTGCTGACATGCAAGCGAACAAAGGCAAACTTAAGACACAAGGTCAATTTAAACTTGCATATAAAGCTAAAATCATCACAGGACTAAACTGTACAGGACCAAACATGCCTATTACAACTAGAGTAACTGCAGACAGACTAAAGCACAACTAAGCAGTCACAGACCTGAACTGATCTGTGAACAATCATTATTGAGCATACAAACTATATTTAAACTGCTATAGGCTGAATACATATGGCTAATCAGAACAAGAATAAAATGAACCACTATAGAACAACTAAAAGGTAGGCACATGCACACAATCGCAGGCTACAAACTAAGGTTTAGAACTACTCAAATGAAGAATGAATAAGCGATGTAGATCTAACTAGCACATGACCAACCCAAGTTGATACGTAATATGGAACTGAGCAACTACAGAACTAGAAACAGGATTAATCTAAGCTTAAACATGCATAATACAACTCAAACGACTACAAACAGGAACTAAAACATAACTAAACAAAACAAATCACATAAGTAACTTAAAACACTCAACGATTACGAAAATTTAACTAAGGGAAGGTGGATTACAGGCCTAGGAAGAGAGCATTTAACTGATTTCATACAAACACAGGACGGTAACATCATACATGAAAACCAAAGCAAGTGAGTTGCATTCAAGGCAGGAGAGTGCCAAAATCACTGTAAAGAAACAGTAACCTCAACCAAATTGAAACTTCCTTCTTTTAAATATAGAATCCAACAAAAGGGGGACAGAGTTGGGTTAAATATTTGTGTTCCTTTAAAGATTATTTGGCCGATTCATATTAGATTGAATTATCAGCATGCCAACAAATGATATTCTGACTAAAACCGAACATCTTAACCTGAATAACAACAGCAACATGCGACACGATTCCAACTAAGCTGAAACGTAATAATGACCCATCTAATCACAATAGCTAAGCTAACATCAGACCAAAACGTATAAGCACACAAAATATGTAAGATTGAAAGGAGAGGAATGGGATTTACCTTCTTCGGGTGCAGCGAAATGGGTGCGAAGCCTTCGATACACACTTAAACACTTCAAAACTCAATTCACAGACATAAGAGAGATTGATAAAATTGAAATTTTTGCTTGGGGGATTTCAGCGACAAAAACGAAGGCTCTTTGTTTCTATGGAATTTTTTCAGGCTAAAAGACTCAAATTTTTCAAGGGGGTTTTGTGCGACTGAGAACTTAGTTTCTTTGGGGGGTTTTCCAATCCAAAAATCCTCCTTGGGGTACTCCTATGAATCAGAAAATCCTCCTATCCCCCAGAAAATCCCCGTTTTTTTTCGTTCCCGTTCGTCCCCCTCTCCTTCGTTCCCCCCTCTCCTTTTATAGGTTTTTGCTTGGAAAAGGGAATGAGGAGCGGGAGAGAGAGAAGAGTGGGGGACAAGGGTGAGTGGGGAGCGGAGAAGAAGGAAGAAAAAGGGGGGAAGTGGGAGCGGCGGCGAGGGAGGCGAAGAAGAAAAGGGAGCGGGAAAGGAGGAGGTGCGGCGGTGGAAATGAGGAAGTGAAGGGGAAACCCTAAAAAGGGTTTCCCTTATTTGGATGAAAAAATGGATCGGACCCGGTCCATTTGTGGACCGGGTCAAATTTTAGATTGGGTATTAAAAGGATGGACTAGTGAATTAAAACATGGACTGGTCTAAAAAATTGAGATAAAAAATATGGTCTAGTCCAAAAAATATTAGGAGTTAATCGGACTTTGATTTGGGGTCCGGTAAGTCAAAATACGGACCGAGTGCAAGAAATGGTTCAGCTTCTAAAATTTGAAATAAAGACCCATATTGATTAGTAATATACTGAGTATGACAAAATATTGCCTAATACAAATGTGTAATTATTAGGACTCGGGTAATAAAATTATATGATGCTATAATAGTCGTGCAATATCATTTTAACAATAAATAAACGCTGTCATTTAATTGTGCGAAATAAAATGCGATACGTGTGCAGAAATTGGTAAAAAATGCTGAGAAATGCAAGTTTGAATAATACTAAATAATAGCAGCAAATAAATAGCGGTAGTAATACTGCTAATAACAATAATGATAATGGTAATAATGATAATATTGATGATAATGGTGATAAAAAATAATAATAGATATAATAATAATAGTAATAACAAATATTGATAATTAAAAAATGATAATAATTAATAATAATAAAGATGATAATAATTAATAATAAAATAATAATAATAAATAACAATTATTGATAGTGGCAAAATGTTAATAAATTAATAATAATAACAATAATAGTGGTAATAATAAGATAATAATGATAATAATAATAAGAAATAATAATGATGATAATAATAATAATAAATAACAATTATTGATAAAACAATGAAAATAACGATGATAATGATGATTAATAATTGATAACAAAATAACGCTGATAATAATAATAGTAATAATAATAATAATAATAATAATAATAATAATTATAATAATAATAATAATAATAATTATAATAATAATAATAATAATAATAATAACTGTAGCGGAATAATAAAACGTGGGTGCATATTTTTTAATTTCTCAAAACACTAGAAGTATTAATAGGTATTTCGGGGGAGAGGCGGGACAAAATTGGGTGTCAACAACTTGTCCCTCTTTGCCTGACAATGATGAAAGAATTTTCGGGCAAAGACGTTGACTTAGTAGCCTATTTTGTCCCGGCTAAAGGATTATGAAGGACTAAGGGTAAAGAAAATTACGGCCGCACTCTGGTCTCTGAATCGCCTACATATCTCGGGTTGCACGAGAATCAGGCCGTGTGTAGTTCTGGGAAGACTATGACACCTATGACTGGCGACTCACAATTTGATGCGATCTTCGCAAAAAATATTGTCCCAGTGTCGAATTATGATGACACTGGGTATTGTGATAGAACCCTGAAAATTGATTGTGCTGGAATGTGAACGGGAAATTTGAATTTGGAGCCGAGTGTTCGAGGTAGATCTTTGACCCTTGTCGAGAAATCTGCTTGTCCTTCCCGACGTATTGCCCCAGTTCGCTGCCGAAGAAATAGTTCCACGTTGCGCTAAAAGCTCCTGCGAAACTAAAAACTAGATAAAAATAGTCAGTAAGAATAAATATTGAAATACAGCGATGCAAGCGCGGTGCAATGCTTCTGCGAGCATATGCAGGGCATCAACAAAATAATAATAAAACAAGGCAGGTGCGGTGCAATGTCTTTATGCGGAGATTTAGAAAGGCGGTGCATGGCCCACGTGATATACAAAAGAGATGCAAGGGCGGTGCTCGACTTTATGCAGAAAATTAAAAGGGCGGTGCATGGCCCAAGCAATATATGAAAGCGATGCAAAGGGCGGTGCACGGCTTTATGCATAAAATTAAAAGGTGGTGCTCGACTTTATGCAGAAAATTAAAAGGGCGGTGCATGGCCCAAGCAATATATGAAAGCGATGCAAAGGGCGGTGCACGGCTTTATGCATAAAATTAAAAGGTGGTGCTCAGCCTTATGCGGAAGTTTGAAAGGGCGGTTCATGGCCCAGGCAATATATGAAAGCGATGCAAAGGGCGGTGCACAACCTATGCATCATATGAAAGGCGGTGCACAGCTTTATGCAAAAATTTAAAAGGGCGGTGCATGGCCCAGGCAATATATGGAAACGATGCAAAGGGCGGTGCGCAGCCCATGCCTCATGTAAAGGGCGGTGCCCAGCCTTATGCAGAAATTTAAAAGGGCGGTGCATAGCCCAAAATGTCCTATTAAAGGCGGATTAGCCTAAAATGTTCAATTAAAGGCGAACAAGTCTAAAGTGTCCTATTAAAGGCGGACGAGCCTAAAACGTTCAATTAAAGGCGAACAAGTCTAAAGTGTCCTATTAAAGGCGGACGAGCCTAAATGTCCTATTAAAGGCGGACGGGCCTAAATGTCCTATTAAAGGCGGACGGGCCTAAATGTCCTATTAAAGGCGGACGGGCCTAAATGAGGTGCTTTTGCGAACAATGATGATGTGCCTTTGCAGGGCATTCGAAAGTAATAATGTAATGCAGGTGCGGTTGCTTTTGCAGTGCGGGGCATTTTGAAAATAGTAGTGCAGTGCGGGGCATTTAAAGCAATAGCGCATGCGTATTGTATTTGAAAGCATTTATGCAAGGCATTTGAAAGCAATAGGAAATGTTTGTGCATCGACACGTTTGAAAAATCATTTGCAAGACTCCAGCATTAATTTGTTGCGAATCTCGCAGATTATTGATACTCGAGAGGCATAATTGTTATAAGAAAGATCAAACCGTTCGACGTGCAATCCTTGCAAGGCTGCGAACATTATATATTTTGGCTTCCGCAACTTGGGAACCATGAAACAAAGCGAGCGTCCTTTCTCCCAAGTCTTCTTTTTGCCTGATGACTCTGTTGGCCATATTCTCTTTCATGTTCCTCGATGTCGCTTGTGATGATGCCCTTAAAAATTGTCCCAGTTACTCGCATAAGAGGGTGTCGTTTTGCGATGATGCCCCTTAAAACTGTCCCAGTTTCTGGTATAGGAGGATATTGAGCTTTTGCGGTGATGCCCTTAAAATTTGTCCCAGTTTCTGGTATAGGAGGATGTTGCTTTTGCGAATGACGAGACCGATCCTGACATAGGCTGCCTATGTATCCCACTAAGGGAATCAGGCCAAGCGTAGTTCAAATTACAAAGCAGAATAAAATTGAGATAGAAGACGGTGCTTGGTCTTATGCTAAAATTTCAAAGGGGCGGTGCACAGCCCAAAATGTCCTATTAAAGGCGGACGAGCCTAAAATGTCCTATTAAAGGCGGACGAGCCTAAATGCAGTGCTTGATTTATGATTACTAAAATTAGTGTGGAGCGAGGAGCTTTTGCGATGCTTTTATTTGTATGCGGTGAGCCGAGTTTGACGCAGTGCGTAATTTGCAGCAGCAAATGACGTAATGCCGAAGATTTGGGGACCTTATACCCTACCAAAATTTGCATCTAAAAAAGTTCCTGCACTCAAAGAAATTTGTAAGTTTCAAATTTAATTAGTATTAAGTTGACTTTGCCCTTTGCTCTATCTGAATCTTGCAATTGCCGACTTGATATTGTGCGATATCCTTCAAAAAATAGCTAAAATATGCCCCTGCGTTACTCAAAGAAAATTTGTTAGTGTAAAATAAAATGGTTGCCTTGCATTGAACACCAAAGCTTTGGCGTTGAATCTTCATTTCTCGAGGTGATGTCATTGCAACAATCTGGTGACACTAATACATTGCTCGAGATTTCGATTCATGCTTTTGTCGAATAATGATAGGCCATTTGCAAAGCCGCCCCAGTGTTGCTTTATGGGGAAGATGGAATTTTCACTATATTAAGACCGTGTCCGAGAATGGACTGCCTACTTATCCCGAAGGAATCAGGTCGAAAGTAGTTCATAACAAGCTTTAGCAAAAATTACAAGAAGGAAAGTTGATGGGTGGAGAATGCTAGTGACGGTAGATCCTTTCAATCGTCTTATTTAGTTCCACACTTCCTTTTCAAATGTCTCGGTGCCAATTTTGACAGATCACCGGTAACAATAATTGCATTTGCAACTGAAGGGCCATCATTGTCGCACAATTTATTTTGTTGCACACTTATCTTATCCTTTTCGATCATGTTCTGGATCTTATGCTTAAGGGCCGGGCAATTTTCTGTGTCATGACCTGGAATATTAGAGTGGTAAGCACAACTCTTGGACCAATCAAAATCTGGCGGTAGGCTTTTAGGGATCCATCCTTTCTTTGGCTTCAGGAGTCCCTTGGCTTTCATTTTCTCAAATATGCTGGTTAACGACTCTTCAAGAGGAGTAAAAGTGCGGAGTTTTGCGTGCTCTGACCGTCGTAAGCTAGACTGTGCTGGATCGGGTTGATATTGAATGCCTCGTTGATGAAGGTATATATGATCACGCGAACATTGATAGTTCTGCCGTGATTGCGGCTGATGTGTAGACCTGATAGCTGAGTCGGTTTCTCTGTTTTTGCCTTGCAAATTGTTGAATGTCTCGACTTGAAAAGTTGCTTGTACTGATGAACTGTCAACAATTCTTCCTGCTCGAATGCCCGCTTCTACTTGCTTTCCAATTTGAATTAGATCAGCAAAGTCGCGCAACCGCGCACATAACAACTTTTCATAATATATGCCCTTTTGTATTTGGATGAAAGTTGAAATCAACTCATTCTCAGGCAACGGAGGACGTATTTTTGAAGCTTCCAATCTCCATCGGATGGCATATTCCTGAAAATACTCATGTGGCATTCTTTCTATCTCAAGCATATCATACAGATTTGGACTAACCCCGATGTTAAATTTGAAATGTTCTACAAAGTCGCGGGCCATGTCCTCCCATGTGTACCATTTACGAAAGTCTTGTTCTGTGTACCAATCTAACGCCAACCCTGATAGGCTCAGAATGAACAATTTCATTCTTATGGCTTCATCTTGTCCAATTCCCATTAATCTGCTACAATAGTCCTTCAAGTGCGTAATAGGATTTCCTCTGCCATTAAAGGTGTTGAATTTTGGCACTTTGAATCCTGGCGGCAACTCAACATTTGGAAGCATGCACAAACTTTCATATCTTAAGCTTTGGACATTTCTTGCCCGCATCTCTTCTTCGACAATTCTCCTCAAATTGTGAAGCTCTCTATCTGAGTCATTCTGATTGATTGCGTTCGCTTCATTTCTCAATCTCTTGTGTGGGTATACCGCTAGCTGATTTTGCTGGTTTTCTGTGAAGGGCGCAGCAAGTGCAGGCTTTTGGACATTAGGTATCAATGTGACTTGCAAAGCTTCTGGTTTAATAGAGTATCTTGGCGGTATATTTGTAGGAGCTGGGTGAGGAGAAATAGTGAAGAAAATGTTTTGGGTAGAGCTGGAAGCTGAACTTGTGTTAGGAAGAAGGCTGAGGGTATTTCCCAAATTGACCAACACGCTTCTTTGTACTACATTCTTCTCGCTATCTTCATTTTGCGCTTGCACCAACCCCACACCGGTGTTGAATGACTCAAATCTTTTTGCCATTGTATCTCGTCCTTAATGCAGATTCGCAACCAAAACAATGTTCAATGCCAGATAACCCGTAAAAGAATGACACAAGAAGCTCTAGAATTTGCAGTTTGACGGTATCGTGACAGGCTGAATTGATGGCACGTAATCCTGATTTGATTCGTCTTTAATCTCGTCAACCTTCAAAAACAGGTGTATAAAATTATTTTGATAAAAAATAAATTAAAAGATAAGGTTGAAATCAAAGCCGCATGGCTTTTGAGGCGAGGCCACAATGGCCCTGATTGATAGACCTGATTGTTGATCTCGCGATTTTAAGTTCCTGCATTCAAAGAAAATTATTAGTTTGGGAGGGGGAAGTTGATTCGTGTTGACTCGAAGCTTGACTTTGTTGGCGCCCCATTCATCCTGTTTGTTTGGATCTTGCGGCCTCCGTTTAAAGCCTCGGTAGATGAACAGTAGTGAAACAATTGAAAGAAAGTCTTCCATTTGAAAATTATATACGTAAGTGTATGTATGTAAGGAAAGATATATATGAAAATATATGTATACAAGTTGTAAGATATTCCTGCTAACTTTCGATTGCGACACTTCCGAGAACTTTGAAAGGTCATTTGTGTGTACTATTCTTGTCTAGTAGCCTTAATAGTGTCGATGTCCAACTTTTCTCTTGTCTAATCTTCCAAAATATGCCCCAGTTTTGATTCTGAAGGGTACACTAAACCTATGCTATGTTGTGACCGAACCTTGTATAGGTTGTCTACGTATCCACCAAGGAATCAGGTCTGAACGTAGTTCGTGACGCATAAGATATTTTGGATTTTTGTTATAAAGCAACCGAACCCTATGTGGGCTGCCTACGTATCCCACCATGGGAATCAGGTCAGCGTAGTTCGGAACGCATGTGAATGGCAAAAATTCTAACCTAGTATGACCGAGTCCCTATGTGGGATGCCTACGTATCCACCGAGGAATCAGGTCAAGCGTAGTTCGCAACTAAAGGAAATGTTGCAAACTAGGTTGTCTAACCTAATGGCGTACTTTGATTTCTTCTTGAATTTCCAGCTTTTAGGCTTATGTTGTCACCTATCGGCTATTTCAATTTCTCGAGTGGAATCTTGTCTTGTCCCCTAGTTTCTTTGTTACTCTTTCAGGATTTGTCTATTCGTTCATGTCACAATCGTAGAGTTGGCAGATTTGATAAGTAAAGTAGAAAATAAATGATTAAGGAAAATCCGAAATGCATTCATAGTTTTGCAATTCAAGCTTCCACAAGGTGAAGCAAAACAAACAAAATTTTGGGTACGGTTCAAGCATCAATAAAAGAAAACAAGTTCACTACATGTTCATGCCACCAAGGCTCCCGGCGAATCAGGGACGGAGTACAAGTCCAGTTCTTCAGAGTCTCTCCTGGTTCTGTACCCTGGATGGTTGGTGTCTCAGTAGTTGTTGCAGCCATCTTCACTGGCACTTGTTTTCGGATCATCCCCACAGGCGCAACGAACGTTGATGACACGCCTCTCTCCATCTTTTCCAATTGGCGTAACAGCCTCCTTCCGATTCTTAACTTTTCGATAATTATCATGTTCACGTTGGCGTTTTCGTGAGTAGGAAAAGGGATGGCGATCCATATCGAGTTGAGCTCCAGTGAGCTGGATTGTTCCTTCCTTAATCAAGGCTTCGATTTTGCTTTTGAAGCCATAGCAATCCTCAGTGGCATGCCCCAGAACTCCAGAATGATATGCGCAATGCTTGGAACTATCAAACCATTTTGGGATAGGATTGAGAATTTTCCCTTCAATAGGTTGTACCACGCCTGCCGCTTTCAGTCTTTCAAATAGCTGAGACAAAGGTTCAGCAAACTGAGTGTAATCACGGGTGTTTTTTATGACAGGGTTTGGACGGGCTCTATGTGTGGTATGTGGTCGATTTCGGTGGGTGGAAATTTGGGCAAATTGGTATGGACGTAAGTTTTGATATTGAGGTGCTCGGGGTTGGTAGTAATTTGGTCGAGTACTATAGACAGGGTAAGGGAATAGTGGAGCTTGGTAGGGTTCAACGTAATGGTAAGGGTAGAAAGGTTGTTGTGGATGGCCAAAGTATGTAAGGGCTTGGTTTGGTGGGTTTAAAAGAGTAATTGTAGGTGGTGGGTTAGTGTTGGTGGGTAAAGCAATGTAAGGAGTGTTACCTAGTGATTGATTTGGTGGGTTGACGGGTGGTGGATCAGGAGCGGCATAGGTAGTGTAGGTGGGTGATTGATTCTGTGGAGGGGTGTAGATGGGCGATGGATTTGGTGGATTTGCGGAAGTGATTGGAGGTAAGTTGTTGTTGGTAGGTGCATTGTTTTGTGGAGGAAAATGTTCTGGAACTAAAGGTTCAAGTGATGGAAAATGAGGCGGGTTTGGTGCGACACTCCTAGGTTCAGGAGGTGGACTTTGGAGTGTAATGGATAAGTTGGTCATGTTTCTAACCCGATTTAGCTCTCCACGTAGATCCTCATTCTCTTGAGTCAGGCGGGCGATATGTTCATCCCGTTGAATAGTAGTTCCGTGTTCAAAAATCTCGGGAGGGTCATTAGAAACCATGATGCTTTCCGGGCTAGTTGAAATAGATGCGGCTGGACCAGACGTAATATTTGTTTTTCCTTGAACAACCCAGCTGCGTTGAGGTAACGATGATGTCTTTGACCTTGTGATGTAAGGATGGTCGGCCATTGAGTGTCAACACGAATCAACTTCTTTTTGGGAATAAGATAAAAGAAACATAAAGTATAAATGATGTTAGTCTCGTGAACATATCTAGGTAAAGTCATGATCATGTAAAGTCAAGTAAGACGTGTAGCAAATAATTCATCAAATAAAGTCAAACAAATTGTCAAACAAGTATATCAAACAATAACGCGTCCTAATATGCATGTGACCTCTTTGTGCCAGAGGTAGGCCTATCGTCGTTTGAAGGGTAAAGTGTGCCATAATATGTCATCCCGTTGCTTTGATTAATTAAACAGATTCTATTTCTCAAATAAAGTACAAGATAATGCAATATTTATTACATGTTAAATGAATACAACATAAAGTGTTTCCTAATTTAAGTAAAGTAAATACAGTTTCCTATGTCTAACTTCTAGCTCCATTTGTGCTGTCTTTGATCTTCATCATTCGTTGTACTCCAATGCAAATCCATACCTGTCATAGAAATATTAATCATGCCCTCCCTCCTAAAGTTTAATTAATTAGAGCAAATAGTCAATATTTAGGCACAATTATCCTTCAAACATGCACATAAAGTATGATTGGTGTCACTCGGGGTCGCGAACCCGCTTGGACGTTTGGGTAAAGTCATCTAATGAATTTAATACACCAAAGGTATTAAACCTCCTAGGTCATGAAATGCATGCTCCTAATAAAGGGTGTTGGTTTAGCTCTATCTTAGGCAGACTAAGAGTTGGCTTCCTATGACACAAGGTTCCCTCAAGCGGACAACTTGGGAGTGGAAAGTCCGTGGCCGTCGACTGCACCGCTGATCGACTAAGTCCACTAGACCAATCCGACTAAAGGGGTAATTTAGTAGTGCACGGGCGCAAACTGCGAAGCCGCTTTAAGTGTGTGAATATGTGTGAGTTTTCCAGGAGTGGAAGAAATATGAGCGGAATGCCGATTTAAGGAAAACAATAACATACATATTACATAGAAAATTTACATAATAAAACAATCACTTAAAAGAACATAAAAAGAAAAAAAATAAAGCAACAATAAAGGCAAAAAATAAAGAAAACAACCAACATCCAACAAATTTAATTATTAACCTAAGTTGTTATGGTTAAGAACCTAAAAGTTCCCATGCGGAGTCGCCAAGCTGTCACACCCCATTTTAACCGGGTTGAAGCGGAGTACAACATATTGGTGATTCCTGAATTGATTTGTTTTAAAGAGTCGCCACCTAATTAATTTTACGGTGAATTAGGACACCTAATTATTAACTAAGGTAAAGTTAAAACTAAACCTCTGTTAATGGTCTGCTTAACCAATGTGATTCTAGGTAAGGGTTCTATATCATCCTAAAGGGAAGGGGTTAGGCATCCTTTAGAATCCGTTAAACACGGTTATCCGGCCAAACTTATGTTAATTAATCAAGATGAGAATTTGCATAAAAGAAGACTTTGAATGCTATTTTAAATAAACCTTGTAAATATTACTAAGGCTTTAGCCGAAAATACCGTTTAGAAATAAAGCCTATAAAGGGTAATTTGCATGAAAGAGAATTTAAATGCTATTTAAAGAAAGCTTAAAATGTTACAAAGACTTTATGTGAAAATATAATAAATGTCATTCAAGATAAGACTTATATGAAATTAGGATATTTTTGCCTATATATAGTTGCTTTTGAGAAAAAGGATTTAGCAATTTTAAACTTTGAATAAATTATATTATGGGAATGTAACAATATAGAAAATCTAAACTTATAAGTAGAATATCAAAGTATATCATCTTAATTATGCTTAAAAATATGCATGAACGTTTCAAATTGAATGAGTTTCCTATAAAATATATTTGAGTTTGTAGTGACATATTAATGACGTCTTTATATGATAAAAATATATATAGTCGTGCCATTTTTTTTGCGAATCAATCATTTCGAATGAAACATAAATATTAAACGTTATAAATGGTTTTGATGTAAACAGAAAATAATAAGATTTATGGAGTTGATGGTTAATCGTCCTTAAACTAACTACCCGTTACTAAAACTAATCTATTAACTCATTAGGACTCATCTAGGTTTAAAAGAAGCAAAATAAAGGTTAATCACATAATAAAAATTGAATATAAACAACATAAAATAGGGTGTAGGAAGATGTGATGAATGGCCTAGCCCATTTTGGGCTGCTGCTTGTCTACTGCCACTGTTCTGGGCCTCGGCCCAGAATTCTTTTAATTTGCTACGGGTGGGCTGCTGTGTTGTTTGCTATTGGGCTTGGCCCAGAATCTGTTTTCTATTTTTTTTCTTTTGCTGTGGACGGGAGCCGGACAGAGAATGACTCGGAAGATTTCATTGGGCTTTTAGCCCAACTCCGAATGCGGAAGGAACAAGTTCCCGGACTCGCATGCGATGGTCATGCAAAATAAAAATAAAAGATTAGCATACCATTCAAATTAGGAGCAAAAGCAAAGTAACAGCAAAGTATGCGTTATGGGTTGCAAAAAGAAAATGAGAGTTAGCTTGAAGTAAGAAAAAAAACAAACAAAGAAAAGTCGGACAAAGTCAATGAAGGTCAAACACCAAGAATAATCAGAGGAAACACCATAAAGGACTGCTAAACGATGTGCATGACTGAAGTAAACTTGGATATCTAAACTGTAGTCATGTAGAGTCCCCAACAAATTTCTTAAACTCATTTATCTTTCCTTAGTAACCAAAGCAAATAAGAACCTGTATCTACGTGGGTTTGTTTATCAACTCAAAACTAAGACATAGAAGGAAGCATAGAGAAGAGGGGCTGAATGGAACAGGTCCCATACTAACTAATCTTATTAAATAAAAATGAATGGATTTAGGACCAGGCAACACATAACTCAGCAAGTTTAATCATAAGGATATTTACCAAGTCTTTCATGGCATGCTTGGCATTTTACAGTATAGCCGACAGAACAAGAGAGGGCAGACAGTCCCCTTTATGTTTTTTAACAACACCGTGATGACGTATGTATGAATTATGACACGCACAAAAGACACGGATCATATAACATATGAACATTCTCCTTAAGGGACAATGGACCATGGGACCAAATAAAATGACAGTGGGTCGATACCCTTTTTATGCAAGAACAGACAAGGCCACAAACACACAAAGGCTAAAGAAAATGCAAATTTTATTCCTTTTATACTGATTATCCCTTTACACATTTACCAAGTTAAACGTAATATATATCATAGCAAGGTCTACAGGTTCGTTCTTCTCATTTATTCTTTCTTTCAAACTGCCCACAAGACGACTTGAAGCCCACAAACAAATAAGCTCTTTCTATTAGCAGGGTGATAAAGATTTTCAAACAAAGGACCTTTTTCTCAACTCATGTTTACTCCCCTCAGCCATATCAACTTAAGATATCCGAAGTATTAGTGCTACATTAATGTATGAATCCAAATTACACACGACTAGATCAAAACAGAACCTATATAAATTGTTCAAGCCGACTGGTCATGGAAAGTCCAATGCACACAAATGCGATTACCATGTCACCTAGTCTAAACTGACATACGATTAATCTGCTGACATGCAAGCGAACAAAGGCAAACTTAAGACACAAGGTCAATTTAAACTTGCATATAAAGCTAAAATCATCACAGGACTAAACTGAACAGGACCAAACATGCCTATTACAACTAGAGTAACTGCAGACAGACTAAAGCACAACTAAGCAGTCACAGACCTGAACTGATCTGTGAACAATCATTATTGAGCATACAAACTATATTTAAACTGCTATAGGCTGAATACATATGGCTAATCAGAACAAGAATAAAATGAACCACTATAGAACAACTAAAAGGTAGGCACATGCACACAATCGCAGGCTACAAACTAAGGTTTAGAACTACTCAAATGAAGAATGAATAAGCGATGTAGATCTAACTAGCACATGACCAACCCAAGTTGATACGTAATATGGAACTGAGCAACTACAGAACTAGAAACAGGATTAATCTAAGCTTAAACATGCATAATACAACTCAAACGACTACAAACAGGAACTAAAACATAACTAAACAAAACAAATCACATAAGTAACTTAAAACACTCAACGATTACGAAAATTTAACTAAGGGAAGGTGGATTACAGGCCTAGGAAGAGAGCATTTAACTGATTTCATACAAACACAGGACGGTAACATCATACATGAAAACCAAAGCAAGTGAGTTGCATTCAAGGCAGGAGAGTGCCAAAATCACTGTAAAGAAACAGTAACCTCAACCAAATTGAAACTTCCTTCTTTTAAATATAGAATCCAACAAAAAGGGGACAGAGTTGGGTTAAATATTTGTGTTCCTTTAAAGATTATTTGGCCGATTCATATTAGATTGAATTATCAGCATGCCAACAAATGATATTCTGACTAAAACCGAACATCTTAACCTGAATAACAACAGCAACATGCGACACGATTCCAACTAAGCTGAAACGTAATAATGACCCATCTAATCACAATAGCTAAGCTAACATCAGACCAAAACGTATAAGCACACAAAATATGTAAGATTGAAAGGAGAGGAATGGGATTTACCTTCTTCGGGTGCAGCGAAATGGGTGCGAAGCCTTCGATACACACTTAAACACTTCAAAACTCAATTCACAGACATAAGAGAGATTGATAAAATTGAAATTTTTGCTTGGGGGATTTCAGCGACAAAAACGAAGGCTCTTTGTTTCTATGGAATTTTTTCAGGCTAAAAGACTCAAATTTTTCAAGGGGGTTTTGTGCGACTGAGAACTTAGTTTCTTTGGGGGGTTTTCCAATCCAAAAATCCTCCTTGGGGTACTCCTATGAATCAGAAAATCCTCCTATCCCCCAGAAAATCCCCGTTTTTTTTCGTTCCCGTTCGTCCCCCTCTCCTTCGTTCCCCCCTCTCCTTTTATAGGTTTTTGCTTGGAAAAGGGAATGAGGAGCGGGAGAGAGAGAAGAGTGGGGGACAAGGGTGAGTGGGGAGCGGAGAAGAAGGAAGAAAAAGGGGGGAAGTGGGAGCGGCGGCGAGGGAGGCGAAGAAGAAAAGGGAGCGGGAAAGGAGGAGGTGCGGCGGTGGAAATGAGGAAGTGAAGGGGAAACCCTAAAAAGGGTTTCCCTTATTTGGATGAAAAAATGGATCGGACCCGGTCCATTTGTGGACCGGGTCAAATTTTAGATTGGGTATTAAAAGGATGGACTAGTGAATTAAAACATGGACTGGTCTAAACAATTGAGATAAAAAATATGGTCTAGTCCAAAAAATATTAGGAGTTAATCGGACTTTGATTTGGGGTCCGGTAAGTCAAAATACGGACCGAGTGCAAGAAATGGTTCAGCTTCTAAAATTTGAAATAAAGACCCATATTGATTAGTAATATACTGAGTATGACAAAATATTGCCTAATACAAATGTGTAATTATTAGGACTCGGGTAATAAAATTATATGATGCTATAATAGTCGTGCAATATCATTTTAACAATAAATAAACGCTGTCATTTAATTGTGCGAAATAAAATGCGATACGTGTGCAGAAATTGGTAAAAAATGCTGAGAAATGCAAGTTTGAATAATACTAAATAATAGCAGCAAATAAATAGCGGTAGTAATACTGCTAATAACAATAATGATAATGGTAATAATGATAATATTGATGATAATGGTGATAAAAAATAATAATAGATATAATAATAATAGTAATAACAAATATTGATAATTAAAAAATGATAATAATTAATAATAATAAAGATGATAATAATTAATAATAAAATAATAATAATAAATAACAATTATTGATAGTGGCAAAATGTTAATAAATTAATAATAATAACAATAATAGTGGTAATAATAAGATAATAATGATAATAATAATAAGAAATAATAATGATGATAATAATAATAATAAATAACAATTATTGATAAAACAATGAAAATAACGATGATAATGATGATTAATAATTGATAACAAAATAACGCTGATAATAATAATAGTAATAATAATAATAATAATAATAATAATAATAATTATAATAATAATAATAATAATAATTATAATAATAATAATAATAATAACTGTAGCGGAATAATAAAACGTGGGTGCATATTTTTTAATTTCTCAAAACACTAGAAGTATTAATAGGTATTTCGGGGGAGAGGCGGGACAAAATTGGGTGTCAACAACTTGTCCCTCTTTGCCTGACAATGATGAAAGAATTTTCGGGCAAAGACGTTGACTTAGTAGCCTATTTTGTCCCGGCTAAAGGATTATGAAGGACTAAGGGTAAAGAAAATTACGGCCGAACTCTGGTCTCTGAATCGCCTACATATCTCGGGTTGCACGAGAATCAGGCCGTGTGTAGTTCTGGGAAGACTATGACACCTATGACTGGCGACTCACAATTTGATGCGATCTTCGCAAAAAATATTGTCCCAGTGTCGAATTATGATGACACTGGGTATTGTGATAGAACCCTGAAAATTGATTGTGCTGGAATGTGAACGGGAAATTTGAATTTGGAGCCGAGTGTTCGAGGTAGATCTTTGACCCTTGTCGAGAAATCTGCTTGTCCTTCCCGACGTATTGCCCCAGTTCGCTGCCGAAGAAATAGTTCCACGTTGCGCTAAAAGCTCCTGCGAAACTAAAAACTAGATAAAAATAGTCAGTAAGAATAAATATTGAAATACAGCGATGCAAGCGCGGTGCAATGCTTCTGCGAGCATATGCAGGGCATCAACAAAATAATAATAAAACAAGGCAGGTGCGGTGCAATGTCTTTATGCGGAGATTTAGAAAGGCGGTGCATGGCCCACGTGATATACGAAAGAGATGCAAGGGCGGTGCTCGACTTTATGCAGAAAATTAAAAGGGCGGTGCATGGCCCAAGCAATATATGAAAGCGGTGCACGGCTTTATGCATAAAATTAAAAGGTGGTGCTCGACTTTATGCAGAAAATTAAAAGGGCGGTGCATGGCCCAAGCAATATATGAAAGCGATGCAAAGGGCGGTGCACGGCTTTATGCATAAAATTAAAAGGTGGTGCTCAGCCTTATGCGGAAGTTTGAAAGGGCGGTTCATGGCCCAGGCAATATATGAAAGCGATGCAAAGGGCGGTGCACAACCCATGCATCATATGAAAGGCGGTGCACAGCTTTATGCAAAAATTTAAAAGGGCGGTGCATGGCCCAGGCAATATATGGAAACGATGCAAAGGGCGGTGCGCAGCCCATGCCTCATGTGAAGGGCGGTGCCCAGCCTTATGCAGAAATTTAAAAGGGCGGTGCATAGCCCAAAATGTCCTATTAAAGGCGGATTAGCCTAAAATGTTCAATTAAAGGCGAACAAGTCTAAAGTGTCCTATTAAAGGCGGACGAGCCTAAAACGTTCAATTAAAGGCGAACAAGTCTAAAGTGTCCTATTAAAGGCGGACGAGCCTAAATGTCCTATTAAAGGCGGACGGGCCTAAATGTCCTATTAAAGGCGGACGGGCCTAAATGTCCTATTAAAGGCGGACGGGCCTAAATGAGGTGCTTTTGCGAACAATGATGATGTGCCTTTGCAGGGCATTCGAAAGTAATAATGTAATGCAGGTGCGGTTGCTTTTGCAGTGCGGGGCATTTTGAAAACAGTAGTGCAGTGCGGGGCATTTAAAGCAATAGCGCATGCGTATTGTATTTGAAAGCATTTATGCAAGGCATTTGAAAGCAATAGGAAATGTTTGTGCATCGACACGTTTGAAAAATCATTTGCAAGACTCCAGCATTAATTTGTTGCGAATCTCGCAGATTATTGATACTCGAGAGGCATAATTGTTATAAGAAAGATCAAACCGTTCGACGTGCAATCCTTGCAAGGCTGCGAACATTATATATTTTGGCTTCCGCAACTTGGGAACCATGAAACAAAGCGAGCGTCCTTTCTCCCAAGTCTTCTTTTTGCCTGATGACTCTGTTGGCCATATTCTCTTTCATGTTCCTCGATGTCGCTTGTGATGATGCCCTTAAAAATTGTCCCAGTTACTCGCATAAGAGGGTGTCGTTTTGCGATGATGCCCCTTAAAACTGTCCCAGTTTCTGGTATAGGAGGATATTGAGCTTTTGCGGTGATGCCCTTAAAATTTGTCCCAGTTTTTGGTATAGGAGGATGTTGCTTTTGCGAATGACGAGACCGATCCTGACATAGGCTGCCTATGTATCCCACTAAGGGAATCAGGCCAAGCGTAGTTCAAATTACAAAGCAGAATAAAATTGAGATAGAAGACGGTGCTTGGTCTTATGCTAAAATTTCAAAGGGGCGGTGCACAGCCCAAAATGTCCTATTAAAGGCGGACGAGCCTAAAATGTCCTATTAAAGGCGGACGAGCCTAAATGCAGTGCTTGATTTATGATTACTAAAATTAGTGTGGAGCGAGGAGCTTTTGCGATGCTTTTATTTGTATGCGGTGAGCCGAGTTTGACGCAGTGCGTAATTTGCAGCAGCAAATGACGTAATGCCGAAGATTTGGGGACCTTCTACCCTACCAAAATTTGCATCTAAAAAAGTTCCTGCACTCAAAGAAATTTGTAAGTTTCAAATTTAATTAGTATTAAGTTGACTTTGCCCTTTGCTCTATCTGAATCTTGCAATTGCCGACTTGATATTGTGCGATATCCTTCAAAAAATAGCTAAAATATGCCCCTGCGTTACTCAAAGAAAATTTGTTAGTGTAAAATAAAATGGTTGCCTTGCATTGAACACCAAAGCTTTGGCGTTGAATCTTCATTTCTCGAGGTGATGTCATTGCAACAATCTGGTGACACTAATACATTGCTCGAGATTTCGATTCATGCTTTTGTCGAATAATGATAGGCCATTTGCAAAGCCGCCCCAGTGTTGCTTTATGGGGAAGATGGAATTTTCACTATATTAAGACCGTGTCCGAGAATGGACTGCCTACTTATCCCGAAGGAATCAGGTCGAAAGTAGTTCATAACAAGCTTTAGCAAAAATTACAAGAAGGAAAGTTGATGGGTGGAGAATGCTAGTGACGGTAGATCCTTTCAATCGTCTTATTTAGTTCCACACTTCCTTTTCAAATGTCTCGGTGCCAATTTTGACAGATCACCGGTAACAATAATTGCATTTGCAACTGAAGGGCCATCATTGTCGCACAATTTATTTTGTTGCACACTTATCTTATCCTTTTCGATCATGTTCTGGATCTTATGCTTAAGGGCCGGGCAATTTTCTGTGTCATGACCTGGAATATTAGAGTGGTAAGCACAACTCTTGGACCAATCAAAATCTGGCGGTAGGCTTTTAGGGATCCATCCTTTCTTTGGCTTCAGGAGTCCCTTGGCTTTCATTTTCTCAAATATGCTGGTTAACGACTCTTCAAGAGGAGTAAAAGTGCGGAGTTTTGCGTGCTCTGACCGTCGTAAGCTAGACTGTGCTGGATCGGGTTGATATTGAATGCCTCGTTGATGAAGGTATATATGATCACGCGAACATTGATAGTTCTGCCGTGATTGCGGCTGATGTGTAGACCTGATAGCTGAGTCGGTTTCTCTGTTTTTGCCTTGCAAATTGTTGAATGTCTCGACTTGAAAAGTTGCTTGTACTGATGAACTGTCAACAATTCTTCCTGCTCGAATGCCCGCTTCTACTTGCTTTCCAATTTGAATTAGATCAGCAAAGTCGCGCAACCGCGCACATAACAACTTTTCATAATATATGCCCTTTTGTATTTGGATGAAAGTTGAAATCAACTCATTCTCAGGCAACGGAGGACGTATTTTTGAAGCTTCCAATCTCCATCGGATGGCATATTCCTGAAAATACTCATGTGGCATTCTTTCTATCTCAAGCATATCATAATTTTTTGGACTAACCCCGATGTTAAATTTGAAATGTTCTACAAAGTCGCGGGCCATGTCCTCCCATGTGTACCATTTACGAAAGTCTTGTTCTGTGTACCAATCTAACGCCAACCCTGATAGGCTCAGAATGAACAATTTCATTCTTATGGCTTCATCTTGTCCAATTCCCATTAATCTGCTACAATAGTCATTCAAGTGCGTAATAGGATTTCCTCTGCCATTAAAGGTGTTGAATTTTGGCACTTTGAATCCTGGCGGCAACTCAACATTTGGAAGCATGCACAAACTTTCATATCTTAAGCTTTGGACATTTCTTGCCCGCATCTCTTCTTCGACAATTCTCCTCAAATTGTGAAGCTCTCTATCCGAGTCATTCTGATTGATTGCGTTCGCTTCATTTCTCAATCTCTTGTGTGGGTATACCGCTAGTTACGAGCAAAGCATGCAAAAATTAGATACACTTCTAGCTGAGCAAGGAGACACATGCATCGAAGAAGGCATCAAAACGGGAGGGGTTCTGGCTATGTCATACATTATCCAAAATCGCCGGAAGATCGGTCAATCAATCCAAGCAACCAAGAGGCTCAAGAGCGACGAAGGGCCTTCGTCATGTTAATTAGCTTATGAAAGTCAAGTAGTAGTTGTAATAATTTCTTTTGTACCAGGATTTAAATTTTCAAACATTGTATGTTTTGGGGGTCTTCAATTAATAGCACATTGGGATGACATATAATTACATGTTTTATCCTTCAGATCCTCGCTAGGCCTACCTCTGGCACAAAAGAGGTCCCGTGCATAATAGGTCGCGCTATGTTTGCCATAATTCTCTGTGATTTGTTTGATATGCAATATGTGTTTCTTTCAATGTTATTTGCCCAATGTTCGCATTATTTTAAGCAGCAATCATTCGCACTATACTAACGCCCAAAGGTTGATTCATGTTGACTGCGAACTGACAGACCACCCGTACTTCACAAGATCAAAAGCACGAGCATCCAACGATATGAATGATTCAGGGGCATCCGAACAGACTGGCTTGGGACTTGTCACCGTTCCAAGAGATGAACCTGAGGCTTCGAGAGGAGGAAATGATGAACTTATCGCCCAATTGATGCAGCAAATAGCCAACATGCAAAGTGAAATTGAGCGGCTGCGAAATCTCACCAACCTCTCCATTACCCTCAACATGCCTCACCATGAACAAAGAACAAGTGCGACAATCCCACTATCCTTTTTGCATGTTGACTCGGCCGCTCCTCAGCCCTTTCTCTTAAACACTACACTTCACACAGTCAATCCAAGCACTACCAATTCACCCCCATCCCACAGCAAACTAACCTGCAACAAACTATCTCACAACAATCTAATCCGCAACAAGCCATCCCACTACCGATTAGCTCACAACAAACCATCCCGCAACAAAATAACCCGCAACAAGACAACTCCTCAACAAATTAACTTCCAACAAGCCAATCAGCCACCTTTCACCACTCCCTATATTCCTTAGCCTTCAGTTATCCAAACTACCCCCACTTACCCAAAACTACCAAGCAACTCAACACATACCATTGACACACACCGCTAATCATAACACACAGTATGTGCCACCGGTATATGTAGCAGAAGATCAACCTTTCACTACCCAATTGCAGGCCGTGCAACATCCAGAGGTTGACCCTTATGAGGAGATGGAAAGGGAAGCCAGGGCGAAAGCAGACGAGAATGTAGCAAAGGAGATTCACAGTCTGAAAGAAGCATTTAGAAGCATCCAAATCAACAAAGGATGCGAAAGACTAGAGTACGAGGATTTATGTATTCAACCCGACATTGAGTTGCCTGCTGGGTATAAGCTGCCGAAGTTTGATATATTTGATGGAAAAGGAAATCCTCGGGCTCACTTGAGGTCGTACTGTGTTAAGCTTGTTGGAGTGGGAAAAGATAAAGATATTAGGATGAAGCTGTTCATAAGAAGTTTGACAGGAGAAACACTTGATTGGTACACATGCCAAGATCCACAGAAATGGCATGGTTGGGGAGAGATGGCATAAGAATTCATGGATAGATTCAGATTTAATACTAAAACTGTCCCAGACATATTCTATTTGATGAAGTTGGAAAGGAAGTCGACAGAAACTTTCAGGGAATATGCTATGCGCTGGAGAGCAGAAGCCGCGAAAGTCCAGCCCCCAATGGCGGAGAGTGAGATGACGACGCTTTTTGTATAGTTTTTAAAAGATGCAACATACTATGAAAGAATGATAAGTGTCATCGGGCAAAAATTTTCTGAAGTTATCAGGATGGGAGACTTCATAGAGGAAGGTATCAAGACAGGAAGAATCACAAATCTAGCAGCCTTGCAAGCAACTAATAAGGCAATTCAGGCAGATTCAGCTAAGAAGAAGAGGGACAGAGTGTCCGCGGTCATGACCATTCAGGAACGTAGGCCAATCCAAATGTTAACCTACCAATACCCTTCATCCCAACCTTCATATTATAGCTAATACACCCAAGCCCCTCAGCCTTATTACCAACCTCCACCCACTCCCTATCCTGTTTACCACAACCAGCCAGCATATTACCCACCTCGAGTACCTGCCCATCACAATACCAGCCAACCTACTCACCTCAACCCTAATACCAATCACCAAACCGTCCATAAAATACACCCAGACCTCACCCAAAATTTGAAAGAAAGCCAACCAAAACCTACACACCGTTAGCCGAACCCTTAGCCCAATTGTATGAAAGGCTGAGAAACGCAGGGATACTCCAACCAATTCAGGGAAGAGTTCCCAATCCACTTCTTGGATGCTATGACGGTACTAAATATTATGCGTATCACTCAGGAGTTACCGGACATGACACTGAAAATTGTCTTACCCTCAAAGACAAAATCGAGGCATTGATCAAAGAAGGAGTCATCCAGCTCAAAGGAGCTCTCCCAAATATAAACAACAATCCTCTGTCCAATCATGGTGATGCAAATGTGAACATGATTACCCTTGACGAAGATTGCAATTTGGAAGGGACTATCATGTCGGTTAAAAAGGAGGAAAATGTTGAATCATCAGCCTTTATTGCTCCAGTAATCACGGTCCAAATGAGGGCCCCAGTTGAAGTGGAAGTGCTCACTCCAAGGCCTAGAATCACGGCCTTAGTTGCTCAAGCACCTTCTTTCAGCACCAAAGCAGTTCCTTGGAATTATCAGTCTGAGGAAAGGAACAAAGTAAAGGGAAAATTGGTTGTAGAGACTGTTGCTGCTGGATTGACTAGATCTGGGCGGTGTTATGCCCTCGAGGAGGTAGCACGAGGAGCACCGAGCAAAGAAAATGGTCAAAAGAAGGTTGTGATTGAGGCTGAAGTAGAAGAATTTTGGAGAAAAATGCTAACTAAAGAATATTCTGTTGTAGAACAACTAAAGAAAACATCAGCCCAAATTTCTTTATTGGCATTGTTGATGAGTTCTGAAGCTCATAGGAACGCTTTAGCAAAGGTACTGAATGAAGCTTATGTTCCGGCTGAGACTTCCAGCGAAAACTTTTCAGCCATGGCTGGAGAAGTCCTTAAAGCCCACAAAGTTTCTTTTCATAATGATGAATTTCCACCTGAAGGTTTGGGGCACAATAAGGCATTGAAAATTACAGTCAAATGCAGGGACAAGTTTATTTCTAAGGTGTTGATTGATAGGGGTTCAGCTGTGAACATATGTCCTGTCACTACTCTCCGAGCCTTAGGAATTGATAACGGGAAGCTTCGCGACAGTCAGGTGAGATTCAAAAGTTTTGATGGAGCTCAAAGAGGTGTCGTGGGAGAGATTGGCTTAGCCTTAGAAATCGGACCTGTGGAGTTTACGGTAGAATTCCAAGTAATGGATATATCCGCTAGCTACAATCTGCTGATAGGAAGGCCATGGATCCACATGGCTGGTGCAGTCCCCTCTACCCTGCATCAAAGTTTGATATTTGTCTGGAATCATTAAGAAATTGTGATCCATGGAGAAGGTAACAATTCGATCTATCCCGAAAGCTCAATTCCTGTTATTTAAAGTGTAGAAAGGCTGGATGGATCTGTCTTCCATATCAAGGAAACCATGTGCATTACCCAAGCTGAAAGGGTAAAATTGCCACGTGTGCTTATGATGGTGGCATGGGAAATGTTAAAGAATGGTTTCAAGCCTGGTCGAGGTCTTGGAATGAACCTGGACGGAATAGTGGAACCAATTCAGTTACCCGGTCAGAAGGATACTTTTGGTCTTGGATACGAGCCCACTCTTGAGGAAATCTCGCTGGCTAGTCTCAAAAGAAAAAGTGATATTCCCTTGCCAAAGCCTGTTCCTCTCCTGAATCAGTCATTTTTCAAGGCATCCGTCACCCAAGCATCAGAAGATGCCGCTGAAGACAACCTTGGAAAGTTTCAGGAATCTATTCATTGCCGAGGAAGAAGCTGAATGCAACGTGGTTCTGGATGAATGCCCTGAAACTCCAACCATTTGGGATGCTGAGCCTGGAGATGTTTTGCACAATTGGATTTGTACCCCGCCCCCGGTTCTCCGGGAGTCTTGGTATACAATTTGTATTAAGTATTTGATGAAACAACACGATTCGAAACTGAGGCCTGAATCGTGTTTATGCTTTTGTTGTGTTTTCCCTCCAAACTTTTGAAAGCTCAAATGCCAAATTCAAGCTATGCTTTTTACTTATTATTCCGTCTTTATTTAATTAATTTTTATTTTTATTTTATTTTTCAGCAATCAAACTAGTAAATCTGTTGATACTGTGAATGTGACACGTAATGAAACAAGCGAGCCCATAGTAAATGCCGAACAAGATTCTGAAGAATATGAACAGGACATGCAACCTGAAGAGTTAACTAAGGATTTTGAACATTCTGAGAATAAGCCAAAACTAAATTTGGATGAAACAGAAACCATAAACTTGGGAGATTCAAAAACAGTGAGGGAAATAAGAATTAGTGTCCATTTAACTCCGTCACAAAGGGAAGAATTTGATCAACCTTTTGAGACAATATATAGACGTGTTCGCATGGTCTTATGATGATATGCCGGGTTTAAGCACAGACATTGTGTCGCATAAGTTGCCTATTGATCCTTCTTGTCCTCCGGTGAAACAAAAGAAGAGAAACATTAAACCGGATTTGAGTTTAAAAATCAAAGAAGAAGTCTCCAAACAATTTGATGCAAAGGTCATTCAAGCTGAATGGTACCCCACTTGGCTAGCCAATATCGTGCCTGTACAAAAGAAGGATGGCAAAGTCAGAGTATGCGTGGATTATCGGGATCTCAACAGGGCTAGTCCAAATGATGACTTTCCCCTCCCGAATATTCATATACTTATTGATAATTGTGCGAAGCATGAGTTGCAGTAATTCGTTGATTGCTACGCAGGATATCACCAAATTCTGATGGATGAAGAAGATGCTGAGAAAACGACATTCATCACACCTTGGGGAGTATACTATTATCGAGTTATGCCTTTTGGGCTCAAGAATGCAGGTGCCACCTATAGAAGAGCCATGACTACCATTTTTCATGACATGATCCATAGGGAGATTGAAGTCTATGTGGACGATATCATCATCAAGTCACGAAAGAGTTCAGATCACTTGATGGATTTGAAGAAGTTCTTTGACAGGTTGAGGCGATACAATTTGAAATTAAACCCCGCAAAGTGTGCATTTGGTGTCCCTGCTGGAAAGCTATTGGGTTTTATTGTGAGCAGGAGGGGCACAGAGTTGGATCCTTCGAAGATAAAGGCTATTCAAGACTTGCCTGCCCCAAAAATTCGAAAGGATGTGATGAGCTTCCTCAGTCGTCTCAACTACATTAGTCGGTTCATAGCACAATCGACAGTAATATGTGAGCCAATAATCAAGTTGTTGAGGAAAGATGCTGCTACCAAATGGACAGAAGATTGCCAACAAGCTTTTGATAGAATCAAAGAGTATTTGTCTAATCCGCCTATTTTGGTGCCTCCAGAAGCCGGAAGACCTTTGTTATTGTATTTGTCCGTGTCAGCGAATGCATTTGGATGTGTGTTGGGACAACATGATGAAACAGGAAAGAAGGAGCAAGTGATATATTATTTGAGCAAGAAGTTCACGCCTTACGAGGCCTGATATACTTTGTTGTAACGCACCTGTTGTGCCTTGACTTGGGTTGCACAAAAGCTGAGGCATTACCTGTCTGCATATACTACCTATCTCATTTCAAGGATGGATCCACTCAAGTATATCTTCCAGAAGCCTATGCTTACTGGGAAATTAGCCAAATGGCAAATTTTGCTAAGTGAGTTTGATATTGTATATGTTACCCAAAAGGCTGTCAAAGGGCAGACAATAACTGATCATCTTGCTGAAAATCCTGTAGATGAAGAGTACATGCCCCTTAAGACTTATTTCCCTGATGAAGAAGTGTTGTTTGTCGGAGAAGATATCGCAGAAGAATACCCAGGGTGGAAAATGTTCTTTGATGGGGCTTCAAACTCCAAAGGAGTCGGCGTTGGAGCAGTTTTAATTTCGGAGTCAGACCAGCATTATCCAACTTCAGCAAAGCTCAGGTTTCCGTGCACCAACAATATGGCAGAATATGAGGCTTGTATTCTTGGACTCAGAATGGTCGTTGATATGAACATACAAGAATTATTGGTTATAGGTGATTCTGACTTATTGGTTCATTAAGTACAAGGCGAATGGACCACTAAGAACGTGAAGATACTTCGATATCTGCGTTGCGTGAAAGATCTGTGTAAAAGATTTATCAAGGTGGAATTCAAACATGTTCCAAGGGCTCAAAATGAGTTCGCTGATGCTTTGGCGACCTTTTCCTCCATGATTCAGCACCCGGACAAGAATTACATAGATCATATCAAGGTGAATGTGCACGATCAGCAAGCTTATTGTTTCTATGTAGATGAAGAGCCTGATGGAGAACCTTGGTACTATGACATTAAGAAATATCTCAAGGCAGTAGACTATCCAGAAGGCATAACCAGTGTTCAGAAAAGAACACTTCGAAGATTAGCAAACCACTTTTTCCTAAATGGAGAAATCCTTTATAGGAGGACTTCAGATTTAGGACTATTAAGGTGTGTTGATGCCAAAGAAGCGGCCAAATTGATTGAAGAAGTGCATGGCGGTACATGTGGGCCTCACATGAATGGTTTTACTCTGGCTAAGAAAATTCTACGAGCAGGCTATTTCTGGATGACTATGGAATCAGATTGCATTCGTTTTGTGCAAAAGTGTCATCGATGTCAGATTCATGGCGATTTGATTCGAGTCCAGCCAAATGAATTAAATGTGACGAGTTCTCCATGGCCATTCGCAGCTTTGGGCATGGATGTCATTGGTCCTATCGAGCCAGCCGCGTCAAATGGACACAGATTCATTTTGGTAGCCATCGACTACTTCACGAAATGGGTAAAAGCATCTTCGTATAAGTCAGTGACGAAGAAGGTGGTGGTAGACTTTGTTCGCAATAACATTATCTGTCGATTCGGAATCCCTGAGTCAATTATAACAGATAATGGAGCTAATCTTAATAGTGGTCTAATGCATGAGGTTTGCGAAACATTTAAGATTACTCACCACAATTCCACTCCCTACAGACCTCAGATGAATGGAGCAGTTGAAGCAGCCAACAAAAACATCAAGAGAATATTGCGGAAGATGATTGATAATTACAGGCATTGGCATGAAAAATTGCCATTGGCCCTTCTCGATTATCGCACCACTGTAAGGACTTCAATTGGGGAAACGCCTTATCTTTTGGTCTATGGGACAGAGGCGGTGTTACCTGCAGAGGTGGAGATACCATCTTTGAGAATTATCCAAGAAGCTGAGTTGAGTGATGCCAAGTGGATACAGAATCGATATGAACAATTGATGCTCATTGATGAAAAGAGGATGAATGCAGTTTGTCATGGGCAACTTTATCAGAACAGAATGGCCAAAGCTTTCAATAAGAAGGTAAGACCGAGACAATTCAAACCGGGGCAATTGGTATTGAAGTGCATATTCCCATGCCAAAATGAATCTAAGGGAAAATTTGCACCTAACTGGTAAGGGCCTTACATGGTTCATCGAGTACTGACTGGAGGAGCATTAATTCTAGCAGAAATGGATGGCGAAGTTTGGCCGAAAGCTATCAACGCAGATGCCGTCAAGAGATTCTACGTCTAGGAGCTTTTCATTTATTTTATATGTAATATCTTGTAATGTCTTCCCATGTAATGAAAACTACGTTCCCTCGGCGGGATACGTAAGAAACCTACATCGGGTTTGGTCTTTTAAGATAGAAATTTCCAAAGTTTCCATTTGTTTGTAACATGAACTACGCCTGATCTGATTCCCGCGGTGGGATACGTAGGCGGCCTACATAGGCTTCAGTTACATTATTAGAAAACCTCAATTTTATTCTGCTTGTAATTTGAACTACGCTTGACCTGATTCCCTTAGTGGGATACGTAGGCAGCCTATATCAGGCTCGGTCTCATCATTTTAAAAGATCAACATCCTCCTATGCCAGAAACTGGGACAATTTTAAGGGCATCGGTGCAAGACGACATTGAGAGACATGAAAAGTTGTGGTCAACAGAGTCATCAGATAAAGAAAAGACTTTGGAGAAAGGGCATTCGCTTTGTTTCACGATGTGTCACAGTCCCAAGTGCAGCAGAAATTATTTATCACTATATACATATTTTACTATGCATATTTTCTTTTGAAATGATGTGATTTTTAATTAGATAATTTTATTAGTTGGCCAAGACTTAGAAATAGGCGGAGGTTACAAGTCCAGACCAAATTGGAAGCATGAAGCGTCAAGAGCCGGGTCTTCAAAGTCAACGCGAATCAACCTTCCCCGAAACTTACAAATTTTCTTTAAGTGCAGGTTTCCAAATTGCGGAAGTTGACATATGTAATGTTTACAGCCTTGCAAGGATTACGCGTCGAGAGGTTTGAGCTTTCTTATAACAATTATGCCTCTCAAGTATCAATAGTTTTCGAAATTTGCGATAAATTAATACTTAAGTCTTACAAATGATTTTTCAAATGTATCGGCGCACAAATATTATTGTTTTCAAATGCTTCGCATAAATGCTTTCAAATGCCCGCACTGCACATGCACTGTTGCTTTTAAATGCCCCGCACTACGCATGTACTATTGCTTTAAATGCCCCGCACTGCACATGCACTGTTGCTTTCGAATGCCCTGCATCAATGCTCTCAAACGCACCGCACATGCATTGCACTATTACTTTCAAATGCCCTGCAAATGCACTGCATAAATGCTTTCGAGCGCACTGCACATGTATTACATTATTACTTTCAAATGCCGTGCAAACGCACTGCATAAATGCTTTCAAACGCATTGCACGTGTATTGCATTATTACTTTCAAATACCCTGCAAACGCACTGCATAAATGCTCTCAGACGCACCGCACACGCATTGCACTATTACTTTCAAATGCCCTGCAAACGCATCGCATAAATACTTTCGAACTCACCGCACATGAATGCACTGCACACGCATAGCACTGCCGCTTTCAAATGCTCTGCATGAATTCTTTTAAATGCACCGCAAATGCATTGCACCACTGCCTTCAAATGCTCTGCATAAATGCTTTCAAGTACACCGCACGCTTATTGCAATACAGCTTTCAAATGTACCGCACATACATTGCATGACTGCCTTCAAATGCTTTGCACCGCACACGCATCACACAAATGCTTTCATCCGCTTCGTATAAATGCTTGAGAACGCACATGCACCACACAAATGCTTTAAAATTCACCGCACAAATGCTCTGCACCATGAATCATGATGGTTTGAAAACCTCGTTTCATCAATCATTGGGTTTTAAAGAAAACCTCATTATGTCGGCTTGGAAAGCCTCATTGCTCATAAATCATTCGGCTTAAATATCCCATATTCATATCCGGTTTGAGGCCTCATTTTCATTAATCATCGCCAAAGGCATCATTCTCATGAATCATCAGCCTAGAACCTCATTTGCATTAGCCTCAGCTAAGGCTATCATTTTATTAAATCATTGCAGCTTTTTCATGGGTTTATTTTACATCACTTTACTTCCGGTATTTATTCTTACTGACTTTTTTATCTAGTTTAAGTTTCGCAGGAGCTTTAGCGCAACGTGGAACTATTTCTTCGGCAGCGAACTGGGTCAATTTGTTGGGAAGGATAATCAGAATTCCCGACAAGGGTCAAGGATCTACCTCGAACACTCGCCTCCAACCCCAAATATTCCACTTGCATACCAACACATTCAATTTTCAGAATTTTCAAGTTCGATCGTAACACCCAGTGTCATCATAATTCGACACTGGGACGATATTTTGCAAAGATTCGCGCCAATTGGGATTCGTTATTCATAGGTGTCGTAGTTATCCCAGAACTACACCCGGCCTGATTCTCGTGCAACCCGAGATATGTAGGCAACTCGGAGACCGGAGTTCGGTCATAATCCTCTAAAATTTTCTTACCCTTAGTCCCCCAAATCCTTTAGTCGGGACAAAATAGGCTATTAAGTCAACGTCTTTGCCCGAAAATTCTTTCATCATTACCGGTCAAAGAGGGACAAGTTGTTGACACCCAATTTTGTCCCGCCTTCCTCCAAAATATTTATTTACGCTTCTAATATTTTGACAATTTAAGAAATGATTATTTTACTACAATTATTAGCTTTTTATTAACACCAGCGTTTCATTACCCCATTGTAGTCACTAGCTATTATTTTTATTTTATTACCGTTACTAGTACCACTATTATCATTATTACTATTATTATTATTATTATTATTATTATTATTTATAATAATAATTATTATTTTTGTTATTATTATTATTACCAGTATTATTATAATTTACATTATAATCATTTCAGCATTTTTTTACCATCTTATGCACACGCGTCGCATTTATTTTTGCGCAATTAAATAATAGCATTTATTTACTGTTGAGCTTTAAAAATATTATCGCACGGCTATTACGACGTCATATAATAATTTTTTTTATCTCAATACTAGTAAATACATACTTAGCACACGTTAGTAAATAGTAATTAAAATAAGTCTTTTATTTAAATTTAGAAGCCCATTCGTTCAAATCCGAGCCCAATCAACCCACGAATATTTCTAGACCAGTCCATAATAATCAGTCCTAAAATCACTTGGGCTAAAGCCTAAATTATATCAGCCCACTACCCACCTAAATCGACCCAGCCCACATTTTTAATTCGCCCAACCCACACCCGGTTGAACTGACCCGGCCCATTACCCGAACCGACCATTTCGTTTTAACAAAGATAAGGCAATTAGGTTTTCCTTCATCTTCAACGCCGCACCCCCCCCCCCCCCCCCCGGCCCTTTTTTTTCTCTCCCTTCCGCCATTTTTGGCTACACTCCATCTTCCTTTAGCCGTGAACACATATTTTGAATTAAGATCATGTTTTTATTCTTACTATCTTGGAAATTTTAAAACGTTATTGATACGCAAATATGAACTCAAGTATATTTTATAAACAACTCTTCAAGTTTGAATCAATCACGCATATTTTTTAGCTAAGCATAGTTAATAAAAAATAATAAAAAGGAGAAAGAAAACTCACGTTCTTTTGCATCATATTTATAAAATAAGTTTACATCGCTATATTCACATAACGTAATTTTTATTCAAGGCTCCAATTTGCCGAATCTTCTTTTAAAAGCTATTACTTATATGAAATTCACGCAAGGTATAGTGGCAATATTTTTTATAAAATGATATTAAAATGTATGATTTATAAAAAATGATTTTTGGCCTTTTGAAAATAATTATTTCCTTATGAAAGTTTAGAAACGCATTATATTATTTATTGGCAAAGTCTTCTCTATTTTAATTACGTATATGCATTTTATGAGATATCTTTCTTAAAACTACTTATAAAATATTATTTATTATATTTTCCGATATTAACCTAAGTTTGGTCGGTGACCATAATTAATGGATTCTAAAGGATGCCTAATCCCTTCGCTTTAGGATAATCAAGAACCCTTACCTAGAATCACACTAATTAAGTAGACCATTAACAGAGGTTTAGTTTAGCTTTACCTTAGTTAATAATTAGGTGTCCTAATTCACCATTAAACAATTAGGTGGTGACTCTTTAAAATTAATAATTTGGGAATCATCAATATGTTGTACTCTACTTTGACCCGTTTTAAATGGGGTATAACACTTAGTAACAAACAGGAGTATGGGGTGGATTATGAGGAGATTTTTGCACCAGTTGCAAAAATGACTACGGTGCGAACTGTTATTGCCATTGCTACATCACAGAACTGCCCTCTTCATCAAATGGACGTAAAAAATGCTTTTCTCCATGGTGATCTGAAAGAAGATATTTATATGAAACCTCCACCTGGTTTGTTTTCATCACCCACATCAGATGTTTGCAAGTTGAAGCGATCTTTGTATGGATTAAAACAAGCTCCCAGAGCTTGGTTTGATAAGTTTCGATCTACTTTGCTTCAATTCTCTTTTGAACAAAGTAAATATGACTCATATTTGTTTCTTCGGAAAACATCTACATGTTGTGTTCTTCTTTTGGTATATGTAGATGACATCATTATCACAGGAACTGATTCTTCATTAATCACTAGCCTCCAGCAGCAACTTAAGGATTCTTTTCATATGAAAGATCTTGGTACTCTTGCATATTTCTTGGGGTTGGAAGTTCATTATAATTCTTTAGGTGTTTTCTTAAACCAACACAAATATACTCAGGATTTGATTGCTTTGGCTGGTCTTCAAGAATCACCCTCTGTTGATACTCCATTGGAATTGAATGTAAAGTATCGCCGTGATGAAGGAGATCTTATTCCTGATCCAACTTTGTTTCGACAGTTAGTTGGGAGCCTAAATTATTGGGAGCCTAAATTATCTTACTATTACTAGGCCTGATATCTCTTTTGCAGTTCAACAAGTCAGTCAATTTATGCAGACTCCGCGTCATCTACATTTAGTGGCTATTCGTCGCATCATTCGATATCTCTCAGGAACATCTACTCGTGGATTATTTTTTTCTAGTGGCTCTCCTATTCAGCTTAAAGCGTTTAGTGATTCTGATTGGGCTGAATGTTCTGATACTCGCCGCTCCGTCACGGGATGGTGCATGTTTTTTGGAGATTCTTTGATATCTTGGAAGAGCAAGAAGCAAGATCGCGTTTCAAAATCTTCAATGGAGGCTGAATATCGAGCAATTTCTACTGCTTGTTCCGAGATTATTTGGCTTCGTGGTTTACTTGCAGAAATAGTATTTCATCAATCTAGTCCTACTCCTCTCCATGCTGACAACACAAGTGCCATTCAGATTGCAACCAATCCAGTTTATCACGAAAGAACCAAGCATATTGAAGTGGACTGTCATTTTATTAGAGAAGCTGTAGATAGAAGAGTTATTACTCTTCCACATGTATCCATTGATCTTCAAATAGCTGATGTGTTTACAAAATCAATGGCACGACAACATCATCGGTTTCTAGTAGGCAAATTGATGCTTGTTGATCCACCGACATCAATTTGAGGGGGGATGTTAGCATAATGGACAGATTGTAGAATATCTACATTAAGATATTCTCGATATAGTGAATATGAAGAGATACTATGAATATATGAAATATTATTAAGGACATTCTACATTTAGTGTAGAATATTATGTAACATTAGTGGTAGAATATTATGAAGAATATTTTGTAGGATTTACATTTAGTGTAGGATATTTTACTTCCTTTCCTCTCTTATTTCTCTTGTATATAAATACCAATGTATTCTGATGTATGGGAATCAAGTAATTGAGATAGTCATTCTTCAATTTCTCTCTTGTTTTCTCTGTTCTTGACACTAACTCGCTATCCTTTGGATGCGCACTGGGTAACATGCTCTGTGTGTAATAGCTCGCAAACCATACAGGAGATGTAAACCACACTTGGCAAGCCCAGTGTGACGAGCTCTAACTGAGAAGGTTGCTAGTGAGGGGATTCAATCTCAGGTCTCCTATGTGGGAAACCACTCACCCAACCAACTCAGTCAACCCTTGCAGATGTCGATCAAATTATTGTTTACTATTTCTAACAGTGACGAGTCCGGTACATGTAGGTTCACGAAAATATAATAACTTTTACTCAAATTATTTATAAGTGTTAAAATATCTACCATATATACACAACAACAAGAACATACTCATTGTAACTTCACAAGTGGAGTCCGGAGAGGGTAATGTGTACGCATACCTTATCCCTACATTGGGAGGTAGAGAGATTGCTTCCGATAGACCCTCGGCTCAAGGAAAAACATATCAAAATAGTATGGAACATAAATAACAGAAGTGAAGAAGCGACGGCAAAATACTAAAAATAGCATGAGAAAAGATTTTGAGAAAAGGAACAATAACTACAACAAAATAATATTATAATCAAAGCATAAGAAACAACCGTAGTCACAGAAATCGAAGAACAATAACGCATGAGGTTGGCGTGGAAGTGATATTAATACCCAGGCCATCAAAAATAGAGAAAGTTTCAAGTATCTCGGATCTATTATCCAAGATAGTCCGGAGATTGACGATGATATCACACATCGTATTGGTGCGGTGTGGATAGGTGAAGGCTTGTGTCCAAAGTCTTGAGTGATAAGAAGGTGCCACCAAAACTTAAAGCTAAGTTCTACAGAATGGTGGTTAGACCAACTATGTTGTATGGGGTGGAGCGATGGCCAGTGAAGAACTCTCATGTGTAGAAGATGAAAGTTGCAGAAATGAGGACGCTGACGTGGATGTGCAGACTTACTAGAAGAGATAGAATTAGAAATAAAGATATCCGGGACAAGGTGAGAGTAGCCTCGGTGAGGACAATATACGGGAAGCGAAGCTGAGCTGGTTTCGGCATGTGATGAGGAGATGCACGGATACCCTAGTGCTGAGGTGTGAGAAGTTGTCTATGACTAGTTTCAGGAGGAGTAGAGGCAGGCCAATGAAGTATCGGGGGGAGGGGGGGGGGTGATTAGGCCGGACATAATGCATATTCAGTTCACCGATGACATGGCCTTAGATAGAATGATATGGAGGACACGGATTAGGATAGTATAACCCAATTACTATAGTATGTTTATTTGATGTCTTTGTAGCTCGTAGAAATCTATAAATTTCAAATTCTAATTCGCCTATGAGCATATATACATGGATTATCCACTAATTATATATAATTATTACTATATATTATAAATGTATATATATATATATATTTGTCAATTAATTTAATTTAGGTAAAAGGGTCAAAAATACCCCTCTACTTTGGAAAAAGGGCTAAAAATATTCTTCGTGACGAATTTGGGTCAAAAATATCATTAAAGTTTTTAAATATAACATGTTTTAGGAAATCCCCAAATTCTCAAAATAATCCAATTTTATTTTTTAAACCCGCTCCATCATTTAAACTCGACTCAACTAAATAAAAACCTTGCAATCCCCTTATTTCCACCAATTCCGTCGAACATATTCAACTTGGTTCCGACTATTGTATTGTGATTAATGATAGTACATGAAAGGCAGCCAACAACTGTTTATGAATTTAACAGTCTCTCTTCATAGTTGGACATGGCGTCCATCTGATAAGTTGGGAAGGCTGAGCTTTAAACTTTGCAATATAATGGTTTCCAGTAGTTTGGCTCTATCATGTGCAAAATCAGATTTGTACTGATGTTTGAAAGTTATACCATGTTCATTTCTTTGTACTCTCACATACATTTATTGAATTTGGCTTTTTGTTTTAGGACAAACCTTACGGGAATCGGAGGGATTTATGACAAGCAGAATATGTTTGAGGAAAGTTGGGGGAATAAGGGGATATCAGGTTGGGTTTAAAAAATAAAATCGGATTAAAGGGAAATTTGGGGCTTTCTGTTAAGATAGACATATATTTAAAAACTTTAATGATAGGATGGGTATTTTTATCCAAATTTGTAACGAAAGATATTTTTAATTTTTTTCTCAAAACAGAGGGGGTATTTTTGACCCATCTCTTTAATTTAAGTAATAGAATGAACGATAAGTTAATTCTTCGAAAAAAATAATTAAAGTAATGCTTAAAAAGACAACGAGTCGTCAAAAGGATAATCAATCTGTTGGTAACGTCTTATCAGTTTGTCACGAACAAATTCGTTATGCGTTACAGTTGGTCATTCACTCATTCTTGTCATTTTGCTAACTGTTGCTCTTTAAAGTTGGTACTAAATGTGAGGGCTTTTAGAGACTGTTGTTCCTTTTTCTTTTTTCTTTCTTTTTTTCTTTTGAGAGATGCATCACTTTCACATCGCCAAGATAGGATTTAGAGCCCGTTTGGATTGACTTATAAGTTGTTTATAAGCTGTTTTCAGTTTTTTTGAGTGTTTGGCTGGCCAGCTTAAAGTCATTTTGTGTTTAAAAGAAGTTCAAAAAAATAATTGGGCCCATTTTACTTAGCTTATCTAAAGCAACTTATAAGCTGAAAACAGCTTATAAGCCAAAAACATAAGTTAGACTATCCAAATTTATTTTTTTAGCTTATAAGCTGCAAACAGCTTATACGCATAACCCCATCCAAACAGGCTCTTAGAGATTCTATGCTGTAGTTTGGGAGGTAGCCAAAATTATCTTAGAATTATAATTTTGGGATTAATTTATTCCATCTCTTGAGATTATTTTATCACATCTTTTAGATAAATAATCCCAAGATTTTGTGATAAAAAGGGATATCCCATCTTTTAAGTTGGGTTGCATTTTATATCATGTTTGATACAAGATATAAATTTATCCCAATATAAATTTATACCTTCTGTCAAACATAGTAAAAAAAATTAGTGTTGAAATATCCCGACTTATACCATGCACCAAACGACCCCGTAAGTATATGCACTAAGAAGAGAAGTATATATGCTTAAGTTACAATAGTCAAAGTGGATTCAACATTTTAATATTTAGTGGTCCAAGTTCAAAATTATATCACAAGGTAAATAATTTACTGATTTAAAATTTATTATTTGTGTTTAATATCACAAGGTAAATAATTTACTGATTTAAAATTTATTATTTGTGTTAGCACATTTTTGTTAACAGTGGTAGACAAACGAGGGCCCAAGTCCCAACACTGAGTGAACTAATAAAATGAGTTTGATTCTAATATTATGTTCAAGTGTTTGATTATTTTATTCAAAAAAAATAACATGTTTAATATAGCATACTTAATTTTATTTACTTAATTATCTTTTCAATACGTCTTAATCTGAACTGTCACAAGTCCTAACAAGGATAATATGTAGGCAAAGTCTTTACAATTGGTCATTTTTGTCAATTTGCTTCTTCAAGTTGGTCATCTTGAGAGCTTTAAAGATAGTTGGTTCTTTTCTTTTTTCTTTTGAAAGATAAGTACTGCTGCTCTTTAAGTTTCGTAACTCTGAGTGGTTGTTTGGTATTGGTAGGTAGCCAAAATTATCTCGAGATTATAATCTCGGGACTAATTTATCTCATCTCTTGGGATAAGAAGGGATATTCCATCTTTTAAGTTGGGATATATTTGATACTTTATTTGGTACAAGATATAAATTTATCTCATGATAAATTTATACCTTCTACCAAACATGATACAAAAAATTAGTGTTGAGATATATCCCAGCTTATACCATGGAGCAAACGACCCCTCAATAGTTTAAAGATTATAGCTGTTTTCTTTTTCTTTTTTGTCTTTATTGAAAAAGTATGATAGTAATTAGAGCATTTTGCCATTACAGATAAGGGAATTTCTTTTATTACATGCATTTTACCTCTGATATTAATTAATTGTATGAGATTTTTTTTTTTTTGTTGCTTACAAGTTGATAATCCCAAATCTTACGTTTTTTTTTGTCCACATGCTTTTAGTCTATTTCTTTTATCTCACACAACACATGTCAATTGTGTGAGTTACAAAATAAAAATATTTCTCAATGAGCTAAGTAGACCAAAAAATATGTCACGTGTACAAGGAAACAAATAAAGTAGCAAATTAAATGCCTTAAGAAAATTCTAGCCTGCCAGGCAATTAGACATACAACCTCTTAGACTTGTCTGATATTACCCACATTGTTGCTTTTAATTTTTCCTCATCACACTGTGAGAAAACGGTTGACATTATTTATCATTTGAGATTTGTTTTATGCTTTGTAGACCTGTCATTCCAATCCCCACCGCCTCCCCACGAAAAAAGGGAGTTTAAATTTTATAAACTGACATTATAAATAAAAAATATTTACCTATACAATCAAATGACTTATAAGGAAATTATACGTAATTTATGAAAATCATAAATTGAAAATTTAATTAAAACGATAAATTGATCAGTTATAATTTACACTGATCATATATAAAAACTTACTTTATCAACATATATAATTTTAAATTCACAAAATACCTAATGGAAACAAGGAACATGATTGACAGAAACCAAAAATTTTAAGCACTCATTAGTCACATTTGAGACCCTAGTCCCTATATACCACTCTCACCCTAAAAAGAAAAAGAATATGTTAACTTGCATCTTCTGATAAATAATTAATGCTACTTGTGCTGATCATAGATTTAACGAATAGAAATCTTTTGGTTTGACGTATGACCTAATTACTTGAAACCCTAATCAAATTCCAACAACTTAAGAAACACGTAATTCAATAATCGCAATAGACATTTTTAATCCATTTACTTTTTTTTCTTTTTTCTTTTTGGCTGACTTCAACAATTAATTAAATTAAATGAAGTTTCCTTGAAAGAAGATTTAATTGTTATAATAAGTGGTGACAGTTGAGGACTATGACTTTTAAGCTTAACTATTTTCTTTCAGAGACTTCTAGATGAGCGCAGTTCAAGTTTCTTAATTTGTTTTCTCCTAAAAAAAATAGAAGGAAGAGAAGTCAAAATTTACTTCAACCCGTATAGAAGAATATGATAATACCATTTGCTATTGAAAAAATGATAAGAAAAATTTAGCAAGAAAGGAGTTCATGCGTAAGCAATGAAGTTCACTGGTAGATTGCATGCACAAGGAAGATTATTTCTGGTTAGTTTGGAAGTTGAAGAACGTAATTGTTAAATTTTGTTGAGCTTTATTATTGAAGAAGATAAAGTTTATATTAATTGTTAAAGGTTTGAGTTGAATCTAATCATTGTAAATTATTGGAAATAGTGAAAAAAAGAACTCAACAGGACCCTAAGTATCAAAGTAAAGATAAAGACGAATGCGCCAACTTGATATTTTGATATTACTGCCGCAAAGAAGAGCTTTCGGATTTTTCGGAGAAGATGGGATCAGAACTTAAATAATTTAAAACTTTCTATTCCATAACCGTCGCAACTAATATTTGGGTGTTTTTGCTTGAGCCGTACGAGATGAAAGTTTAATAATATACGATTCTCATTGGTATTAGGTTGGAGCAAAAACGTGCTGGTAATATTGTGTGCTAGTGTAAACCTGGCAAACGGGTAGACCTGGCTCTGAACAGGCAGTGGTTTGCCCAACCGGCCGGTTGCCGAGTAAAAACTCGTCTACGGCCAACTGTTACCGGTTAACTGGGGCCGGTTAGCCGGTTGGGTTTTTACAACCCGTTACCTGCCCGGTTTGATTTCAAAAAATCGGTTAGCCGGTTGGGCAATGGATATATGTATGTATGTATGTATGTACAAGTTTTATATATACCTATGATTATAAGTATTAAGAAACTCGAGATTGTATATTATAAGTGTAATATATGTAATATAGATTGTATACTTTTTATTTTCAAGTATATTTTTAACTTAAGTATATTTATATATGTTATGTGTGTGTATATATATATATATATATAAGTTATATGTATTATAACTTAAGTATATATATTTACTAACAACTTATGAGTATTATAAAATTCAAGATTGTTTTTTTTCTAAGTATATAACTTTCTATTTTATAGCTTAAGTATATGTATATTATAAGTATATTGTAGGTATATATGTGTAAGTTATATGTATCATAACTTAAATTTTATATTTACTAATAACTCATGAGTATTATAAAATTCAAGATTGTATATTTATATAAATATATATAGTTATAACTTTCTATTTTATAATTTAAGTAGATGTATATTATAAGTATATTCTAAGTATATTGTAGGTATATTCCTAACTTAATATAAATAGTATTAACTTGAATACTTATAAGAATATGAACACGGGTAAATAGAGGAAAGCTCAATGAGCCATATATTTTATTCATTAATGGATAACATTTATTTGCAAGTTGTAATTTTTTTTAACTTGCAAATAATACATGAGTTGCAACTAAGTAGTACAAGAATAAAATCACATTGTTGCAACCATTTCGGTAACATTCACCATATTATATTCATCCATTGGGATATCTTTCATGTCTTCAATTTGGTCTTCTTCACTTGCTATTAAAACTTCAATCTCTTCCTCTTTGCCTTCGCCGCTAGCCTTTGGTTGCGCCGCTCCGATCTAATCTAATTGCGAATGCAAACTAGTACTTG